>NC_133331.1:280069743-280671826 GCF_042186555.1 Aquarana catesbeiana | reverse complement strand
ATTCCTTTAAATATCGTACCTGGGGGGTGTCTATAGTATGCCTGTAAAGTGACGCGTGTTTCCCATGTTTAGAACAGTCCCTGCACCAAATGTCATTTTTAAAGGAAAAAATCTCATTTAAAACTGCTTGCGGGTTTAATGTCATGTCGGGTCATGGCAATATGGATGAAAATCAGTGAGACAAACGGCATGGGTACCCCCCAGTCCATTACCAGGCCCTTTGGGTCTTGTATGGATATTAAGGGGAACCCCGCACCCAAATTAAAATAAGGAAAGGTGTGGGGCCACCAGGCCCTATATACTCTGAACAGCAGTATACAGGCGGTGCAAACAAGACAGGGACTGTAGGTTTGTTGTTAAGTAGAATCTGTTTGTAATTTTGAACATTTTTAACGTGTTTAGCTCCAGCCAAAAAATCTTTTCTAAGCTTTTTGGAAAACATAGGGAAGGGTTATCACCCCTGTGACATTTGTTTTGCTGTCTTTCCTCCTCTTCAGAAGATTTCACCTCACTTTTTTGTCCCAATGAAAAATGTTTTTTGAAAATTTGGGTTTTTTTGTGGAACAAGGATTGGAAAGCATCAGTGGAAAGGAGAAATTGTTTTCCCATATTAACTCTTACAGGAGAGAATTTCCCTTCCTAGGGGTAGATTTCATCTCACTTCCTGTTGTCTCCTTCCGTTTGCAAGTAGGAGTCGTTTGTAAGTTAGATGTTTGAAAGTAGGGTCCTGCCCTATATACTCAGCAGAAATTTGGGCCTTAGGTGTTGCTGTGGCCACAACACTGTAAGCCCTCACAGGGCCCTGCTGTGAAATATTAGATCAAGAATTGTAATTACATGCCCCTGTTGAACAGGAGCTGAAAAATTAGGCCTTAGGCACTGGTGCTGGTGCCACAACACTGCAACCCCTCACAGACACTCTAGTTGGAACGCAGGAACGAGCCCTGCTGCAAATTATTGCTTCAAAAATTGTAATTACACGCCCCTGTTAGACAGGGGCAGAAAAATTGGGCCTTAGGCACTGGTGCTGGTGCCACAACACTGCAACCCCTCACAGACACTCTAGTTGGAACGCAGGAACGAGCCCTGCTGCAAAGTATTGCATCAAAAATTGTAATTACACGCCCCTGTTAGACAGGGGCAGAAAAATTGGGCCTTAGGCACTGGTGCTGGTGCCACAACACTGCAACCCCTCACAGACACTCTAGTTGGAACGCAGGAACGAGCCCTGCTGCAAAGTATTGCATCAAAAATTGTAATTACACGCCCCTGTTAGACAGGGGCAGAAAAATTGGGCCCTAGGCACTGGTGCTGGTGCCACAACACTGCAACCCCTCACAGACACTTGAGTTCCACCTGGTGGGCATGTCACAGATTAGGCGGTTCTTGGGCAGGTTAAACTCCTTTTGGAGGTCCGTCAGCCGAGCACTGGCATTATATGACCGGCGGAAATGCACACAGACTTTCCTGGCCTGCCTCAGGACATCCTGTAAGCCCGGGTACCTGCCCAAGAACCGCTGCACCACCAAGTTAAGGACGTGAGCCAAACAGGGCACATGGGTCATTTGTCCCTGTCGGAGGGCAGAGAGGAGGTTGGTGCCATTGTCGCAAACCACCATTCCTGCCTTAAGTTGGCGTGGCGTCAACCACCTCTGAACCTGCCCCTGCAGAGCTGACAGAACCTCTGCCCCAGTGTGGCTCCTGTCCCCCAAGCACACCAGCTCAAGCACCGCATGGCATCTTTTGGCCTGCGTACTTGCGTAGCCCCTTGAACGCCTACGGAGCACCGCTGGTTCCGAGGAAGAGGCCATGGAGGAAGAAGAAGAGGAGGGGGTGGAGGAGAGAGGTGTGTCACAATCAGCATTTTGGAGGCGTGGTGGCAGAACAACCTCCAACACTACTGCACCTTGTCCTGCATCCTTCCCAGCTGCCAGCAGAGTCACCCAATGCGCCGTGAAACTTAGGTAACGTCCCTGTCCATGCCTGCTGGACCATGAGTCAGCGGTAATATGCACCTTACCGCTGACCGCCCTGTCCAGCGAGGCATGGACATTGCCTTCCACATGCCGGTAGAGAGCCGGAATCGCCTTCCGTGAGAAAAAGTGGCGTTTGGGTACCTGCCACTGAGGAACCGCACATTCCACAAACTCACGGAAGGGGGCAGAGTCTACCAACTGAAAAGGCAGCAGTTGAAGTGCTAGCAATTTTGCCAAGCTAGCATTCAACCGCTGGGCATGTGGATGGCTGGGAGCAAACTTCTTTCGGCGGTGCAGCAGCTGGGGCAGGGAAATTTGCCTGGTACAATCTGACGTCGGTGTACCAAAAGCAGATTGCCCACAAGTACTTGGCTGTGACACACCTAATTCTACACCTTCATTCCTCTCACTGCAGGTCTCAGAGAGGACTGAAGGTCTAGTGGGGTTGGAAATCTCAGCTGATGAGGAGCAAGGAGAGATCCTCTTTGTTCTTTGGTGTGGGTCTTTTAGATACGCTTGCCAACGAACTGCATGGCAGGTCAACATATGTCTGGTCAAGCATGTGGTACCCAAGCGGGAGATATTTTGGCCACGCGAGATACGCTTGAGACATATGTTGCAAATAGCAGCGGTGCGATCTGATGCACTCGTCTCAAAAAAGGCCCACACCAAAGAACTTTTTGAATAACGCGCAGAGACTGCAGCGCCCTGCACATGTGGAGCTTTGGGGTGTGATGCAGTCAATGTGTTGCCCTTAGGCTGGCCCCTGGAGGGCATCCTGCCTCGTTGGTGATGTGCTGCCGCCTCCTCCTCCTCCTCCTCCTCCTCCTCCTCCTCCTCCTCCTCTCTCCTATCAGGCACCCACGTTGAGTCAGTGACCTCATCATCCCCTCCCTCCTCATCACTGGAGCAAACCTGGCAGTATGCTGCAGCAGGGGGAGCATGACTGCCAGATTGCTGTCCTTCTTGGGCACCCCCTCTGTCCGCGCTCATGTTACTGCCTTCATCGAGCTCAGTATCGTCATCAGAGCCTTCCAAACGCTGGGCATCCTCCTGGAGCATGTACCCAACACTGTGGTCAAACAGTTCGAGGGAATCCTCATGAGGACATGGTGGAGCTAGGGAAGGAGTCACTGATGACATTGAGCTGAGGGAAGAGGCCGCTGCTTTGCCAGACAAAGCACCCTGGGCATGGGTGAGAGAGGATGAGGAGGATGAGGACGGCTTGGTCATCCACTCGACCAAGTCTTCCGCATGTTGCGGCTCAACATGGCCAGCTGCCGAAAAAAAGGCCAAGCGTGTCCCATGGCCACGTGCTGATGAGGATGCACCGTCTCCACGACCAGCACTAGACACAGAGCCTGCTTGCCCTCTCTTATTGGCTTGTGACTGTCTGCCTCTCCTTCTTGGCCTTCCAGACATACTAATGGCCTGTAGCTGCACTAAGCTGGGATAGAACACCTGTAATTTTCTTCAAGTAGCTTTATATACTGTAACCAGACAAGCCTGCCTGTCAGTAGGAAGATAACAGGAACGGATCTAGCTGAACACTGTGAGCAGGACGCACTGTACTAAATGTAAATAGTCTAGCTGCCTGACCGTGGTACTAATAGGATCAAATAGAACACCTGTAATTTTCTTCAGGTAGCTTTATATACTGTAACCAGACAAGCCTGCCTGTCAGTAGGAAGATAACAGGAACGGATCTAGCTGTACACTGTGAGCAGGACGCACTGTACTAAATGTAAATAGTCTAGCTGCCTGACCGTGGTACTAATAGGATCAAATAGAACACCTGTAATTTTCTTCAGGTAGCTTTATATACTGTAACCAGACAAGCCTGCCTGTCAGTAGGAAGATAACAGGAACGGATCTAGCTGTACACTGTGAGCAGGACGCACTGTACTAAATGTAAATAGTCTAGCTGCCTGACCGTGGTACTAATAGGATCAAATAGAACACCTGTAATTTTCTTCAGGTAGCTTTATATACTGTAACCAGACAAGCCTGCCTGTCAGTAGGAAGATAACAGGAACGGATCTAGCTGAACACTGTGAGCAGGACGCACTGTACTAAATGTAAATAGTCTAGCTGCCTGACCGTGGTACTAATAGGATCAAATAGAACACCTGTAATTTTCTTCAGGTAGCTTTATATACTGTAACCAGACAAGCCTGCCGGTCAGTAGGAATTTAACAGGAACGGATCTAGCTGAACACTGTGAGCAGGACGCACTGCACTAAATGTAAATAGCAGGAACGGATCTAGCTGAACACTGTGAGCAGGACGCACTGCACTAAATGTAAATAGTCTAGAAGATAACAGGAACGGATCTAGCTGAACACTGTGAGCAGGACGCACTGCATTAAATGTAAATAGTCTAGATAGAAGATAACAGGAACGGATCTAGCTAAACTGAATACAGTGTATATATATATATGCAACACCTGGGATGCATATATATACACAATACACTGTAAGTGCAGCTAACTGACTGACTGTTCTGCCTAATCTATCTAACTCAAATCAAATGACACTGTCTCTCTCTCTCTCTATCTCTCAGCACACCGGAACACACACTACACAGGGCCGCCGTGCAGGCGGCCTTATATAGTGTGGGGTGTGTACTAAATGCCCTGAGCCGTAATTGGCCAAAGCCACCCTGGCTTTGGCCAATTACAGCTCTCTCTACTGACAGCGCTGTGATTGGCCAAGCATGCGGGTCATAGTGCATGCTTGGCCAATCATCAGCCAGCAATGCACTGCGATGCCGCAGTGAATTATGGGCCGTGACGCGCCACACGAATTTAGCGCGAACGGCCCATAACGTTCGCAATTCGGCGAACGATCGAACAGCCGATGTTCGAGTCGAACATGGGTTCGACTCGAACACGAAGCTCATCCCTATCGTCTTACTCACCGCTAAACGCCTCCAACCAAAACCATCCACCCCTCCATAGAGCTCCAATGTCACCGCACATTATAATTCATATTTCATATTTATTTTGGCCCTCTTGGCTATGAATAGACCCCGCCTATGAGGGATCAGAGTTGCTACTTTCAAATCTCCCGCCATAATTCTACAGACGTTAGGAAGATTCAGCCACATTATCCCACTAAACCTGACATTGTAGAAGTTCTATTGATAGATCTGCTCATCTTCCTCCAAATGACTTCTCTTGTGTCACTTTTCAGGTTCCAACTATTTCCTCCAAACTGGTAAAATCCTCAAAGATTTCTGCCACAAGCCCACCAAGCAGTGGCCTGTCGATTGTTATCCTGGAGGAGAGGGAGGGGACATCCCCCCTCCCGCCACCTCCCGTCCCACCAGGAGACCCAATCCGAGATGTGTCACTTCCGTCGCCTAGAGATAGACTGGCATGAAGCCGGAAACGGCTCTTTGTCTTCTCTCTGTAAACACGGAAGCAACGTCACAATGTCACTTCCGGTTTACTCAGCTGCCAATGGCGCCGGATTAAAAAAAAATATACAGTATTCAAAATCACCGTTTTCAGCGTTCTGAATACTTTGAAGTGCAAAGGAGGGATCGGGGGTCTTTTAGATCCCTCCATAAAGAGTACCTGTCACCACCTATTACTGTCACAAGGGACGTTTTACATTTCTTGTGACAGCAATAAAAGTGATCACATTTTTTTTTTAAAACACAATGTAATAATATAAAAATAAATAAAATAAAGAAGAAAAAGAAAATTTTAAAGCGCCCCCGTCCCCGCGAGCTCGCGCAGCAAAAAAAATGCATATAGAAGTCGAAGTCGCGCCCGCATATGTCAACAGTGTTCAAATCACACATGTGAGGTATCGTCGCGATCGTCAGAGCGAGAGCAATAATTCTAGCACTAGACCTCCTCTATAACTCTAACCTGGTAACTGTAAAAAAAAAAATTAAAATGTCGCCTATGGAGATTTTTAGGTATCGCAGTTTCTCGCCATTCCACAAGTGGGCGCAATTTTTAAGCATGATATGTTTGGTATCTATTTACTCGGTGTAACATCATCTTGCACATTATACAAAAAAATTGGGCTAACTTTACTGTTTGGTTTTTTTAACTCCATGAATATGTCTTTTCCTCCAAAAAGTTGTGTTTAAAACCCCGCAGCACAAATACCGTGTGATATAAAATATTGCAACAATCGCCATTTTATTCTCTAGGCTCTCTGCTAAAAAAATTCTATTATGTTTGGGGGTTCTAAGTAATTTTCTAGCAAAAAACACGGATTTTAACTTGTAAACAACAAATGTCAGAAATAGGCTTAGTCATGAAAGGGATGAATTATTAAAGTAACGCAGTGCCGTATGAGGGGGGGTAAATCTTCCAGACGTCAAGTGGTTAAAAGCCTTTACAGGTTACCAGTCGTGCGATGCTGTACCCAAATAAAAGCGCTGTGCTGCCTGCTCAGTACCCGCCTATCAGTCTTATCAGCGCACATCAGTGGAGGAGAAAAATTAGCCGTTTGCAAAATTTTATGACAATTTTTATTTTATTTTTTCAAAATGTTCGGTCTTTTTTCGTCTGTTTAGCAAAAAAAATTAAAACCCCAGCGGTGATTAAATACCTCCAAAAGAAAGCTCTATGTGTGTGAAAAAAAGAATAAACATTTCATAAGGGTTCAGTGTAGCATGACCGCCCAATTGTCATTCAAAGTGTGACAGCGCTGAAAGTTTAAAATTGGCATGGGCAGGAAGGGGGTAAAAGTGCCTGGTAGGCGAGTGGTTAAAGTAGATCTTTTTCCAAAATATTTGCGTTTGAAAAACTGCTATGAAAATACCTGGTGATATAAAAAATTGCACCACCCGCTGTTTTATTCTCTAGGGCCTCTGCTTAAACCAGTATGTAATGTTTGGGGGTTCTAACTCATTTTCTAGCAAAATAAAAAAAAAAAAAAAAAACTGCAAGGGTTAATTGTCTATTTATGTCCAGAGGAAGAATAAAAGGAGAGTTACTTACCTGATCCTCCTCCCCTCACCATCTGCACCCCAACACTACAAAGGTTATTGGTGACCAGAGCAGGGTCCATAGTCCTGCATTGGATGTCAGGACACCAAAGGACAGTCCACCGGGGGATGGTATGGGGGCACCTCCTGTTGGGGGAGGGGTGGAGGATCAGGTAAGTAAAATGGTTTCTCCTCTCCCTGGGGCAATACTAGTGATTAATCATTACAGAGGGCCTGCAGATGGGCTTTAAGGGGAGAAGGAGAGACAAGTAAGATATGGAGGGGGGGTTCTCTTGTTACTTGTCCTGGGGGGGATGGGGGGTTCCGTCATGAACTTGCAACAAGGGGTGATAATGGTCATGTTCCTGGGGGATGAGGATGAGCTCCATGTGGGGGAGGGGGGTCCCGGATGAGCTCCATGTGGGGGAGGGGGGTCCCGGATGAGTTCCATGTGGGGGAGGGGGGTCCCGGATGAGTTCCATGTGGGGGAGGGGGGTCCCGGATGAGTTCCATGTGGGGGAGGGGGGTCCCGGATGGGCTCCATGTGGGGGAGGGGGGTCCTGGATGAGTTCCCTTGTGGGGGAGGGGGGTCCCGGATAGGGTTGCCACCTGTCCGGGATTCACCCGGACAGTTCGGGTTTGGAATCATGCATCCAGGTTTCAGACCGCCTGAAACCCAGACACATTATTCAGACCACACTATGGTTCCCAGCAGGGTTGTTGGCTGCAGTTGTCTAATCTGAGAATGTCTGTTACACTCTCTTTCACACTGCCCAAAGCCAACACTAACAATTCCCCTCCCCCCACATACAGACAGGAGAGGAGAGAGGGCTCAATCTGTTCCTCTTCCCCCCACCCCTCTGTGTCTGCCCACACTCCAGTCCCCGGCGCTGTGCCTCAGAAAAGGAAAGTTGGGGCCGGAAATTTGAAGTCCAGCAGCCTCTGATACATCTGGATGAGAGGTGCTGACTGCCAAGGGGTGAGTGAGCTCACCATCCATCCCTGTCTGTGACTGAAGTCCCCCCCCTTCTCTCTCCTGCCTCTGGGTAAGTACACTAAAGGTAAATCAGAGTTCTCAGAGCACCCCTTACATCAGAGTTCCCCTTTACACCAGAGACCACAGTGTTTCCCCTTACATCAGAGTCCTCTCCGTACATCAGAGTTCTCAGTGTTCCCCCTTAGATCAGGGTTACAGTGTAAGGGAACTCTGATGTAAAAGGGGAACTCTGTGGACTCTGATGTAAAGGGGGACTCTTGTGCCTAACTTCATTTGATTAGAAATGTTATTTAATTGCAAAATATATGTATAGTTTATATATTTAAAAAAAAAAAAAATTGTTCTGCACCGCTAAAGTGTTCGGGTTTGACTTGAAGAAAAGGTGGTAACCCTAGTCCCGGATGAGCTCCATGTGGGGGAGGGGGGGTCCTGGATGAGCTCCATGTGGGGGAGGGAGGGTCCTGGATGAGCTCCATGTGGGGGAGGGGGGGTCCAGGATGAGCTCCATGTGGGGGAGGGGGGTCCCGGATGAGCTCCATGTGGGGGAGGGGGGGTCCAGGATGAGCTCCATGTGGGGGAGGGGGGTCCTGGATGAGCTCCATGTGGGGGAGGGGGGGTCCTGGATGAGCTCCATGTGGGGGAGGGGGGGTCCCGGATGAGCTCCATGTGGGGGAGGGAGGGTCCTGGATGAGCTCCATGTGGGGGAGGGGGGTCCCGGATGAGCTCCATGTGGGGGAGGGGGGTCCCGGATGATCTCCATGTGGGGGAGGGGGGCCCCGGATGATCTCCATGTGGGGGAGGGGGGCCTTCATTTACTGCCCCCCCAGGTGTAGGATTGGGGTGTAGAGGAGACTCTGATAGTCAGTGATGTTCTATGGTAGAAATCCCCACACTGCCCCCTATAGTGCTGGAAATACACTACATCACCTTCTCTGATCACCTCTACACAGAGGCACTAGGAAAGGCCTGCTGAATGTGGATGTGTGGTGGTGAGAGGGGGGATGGGTCCCTCAGTACACATCATAATACACATATTATCATTACATATAATATCATATGGAAATGGAAGGGGGGTGTGGCTGATATGTCCTAGTTAGATATGGCACCTCATCCCAATGATTATTAGAAAAAAGGAACAAAGGGAATGTGGATTATCACAGTGCCAGACGACTCAAGAAATCATTAATAATAAAGTATTTTATTACATCAATATTGTAGACATACAAAACATACAAAAAAATCATTAAAATCAAATAAGAAAAGGAGAGCACATTATAATTACTACTAGCCAGAATGGTCTTGGCCTGCTAAAGTTGTGCGTCAATTCTTCCCTACATGTTTCGCCAAACAATTGGCTTCTTCAGCGAAATAAGACGTGACCAATATAATAAATGTAGCTCTAAGAGGAAATTGAAAAATGCAAAGAATTAAACATAGATAGTACATAGCAACATAATTTAAATATGATGTGTGATAATGGAGAAGCGGCATGGCATGAGGAGTCCCCCCCCCCCCGTGAAAAAGAACCACCCCACAACCCCAAATGACAATGCTCCCCTACCTACACCGATGTCACCGGTCGGCCGGGTCAGGACAGAGACCGCCCAGAGGCAGCAGCCCAGTTCCACCACAGTGTGGCTGCAGGGGGCAAAAAGGTGCATATTAGGATAGAAGAGGATTGAAAAAAACATTTAAATCAACATGGGAACCAAACACATCCCATGTATATGGCTAACATAACCTCAATACCTACCAATGATAGTTGAAAAACTGAAGTCCAATACTAGGGCGCTGGAGAAACCAATAAAAATCCAATTGTGCAATAGGAAACACTTAGATTGAAGCTGTGGTATCAGAAAACAAAAAGGGAATTGCTACTATGAAAGAAGTGATCATTGGATATAAATCGAAAAAAATCACAAAATGATCTCCAAAAGTAGACCATCATTTACACTTACCCAGGACAAAACGATGCATGCCTAAGCTTCCAAATCAGATAAAGTACTGGAATTGATTGCTCACTGTAGACTGCCAGGCAGACTCCCAAACACTACACAGAGCGTAAAGGCAAAATCGGCCTTAAGCAGAAACAACTAGGAAAGAAAAAAGGAAAAGACCGGGTAACATAATGAAAAGAGATCCGAAATAACAAGAGCTGAAGAATCCAAGAGCATGCCCTATAGATGACACTAACCTTGTATGTGAACAAAAAGCGTGGCAGCGCCCCAGAGTCCAACGATTAGAGAGCTGGAGATGCCGGCCTTTATACCCCCCCACCCGGTCGGCGTGGGACATCACCGATCGGGAGCGGACGATGGACGGCCATCGCGCATGTTCAAAGACCAACGTCAAACAGCCTACAGTGCCCAGAATGCTGAACGAGACAGCAATCGCGTCATGTGACCCAGTCACGCGGCGCAAGGAGCGTGGGCAGGACGCCCAGCAGTGTGGAATCAATAAATGTAACCAGGGCCGTCTTTAATATTGACTGGACCCTGGGCAAACATTTTTTCTTGGGCCGCCCCCAATGCAATTTCGCTCTCCACCTGCTCTGAGTCTACAATAAATAGCAGCTAGACTCAAATCAGTTTACTGAATCAGATCAGGCAACAATTGTGATTGGTTGCCAGAGGTTACAGTGTATCATTAACACTCACTGACTGTCTGCTAGAGGTTACAGAACACATTATGGCTCACTTATTATTTGCTAGAGGTTACAGCACATGACTTATGCTTGTTGATTGGTTGCTAGAGATTACTGTACATCAATACTGCTCACTGATTGGTTGCTAGAAGTTACTGGACTTCCTTACCACTCACAAATTGGTTGCTACACTGACCACCAATGTAACTGAGACATTTAGCCTGCGGTCACATGTGTGTGTGTTGGGAATGCATGCAAAATCGCTTTCCTGACACCACAGAAACGCGCTACCCTTGTTAATGACATCCTCACGCATCTGCTGAGATGTACGTATTCACATCCACCACACGGTGCTGTGGCCCCATGTTATTTTGAAAAGGGTTCCACCTCCAATTTGCTTACCTTTGCAGAACAGGCTGATGTTAGGCTGAATGACCAAAGTTGTAGGTAGGACTATCAAGCATGCCCCTTTACTTCCCAAGTGGGCAGCATTCAGCAGAAGTGATGGTGGATATGACCTCAGGGGGCATGATACACATATGAATGCCACCTCTATTTACATAGCAATGCCGGTCCGCTGCTATTTACATAGTAATGCTGCCACTATTTACATATCAATGCAGGTTATTTACATGTAAAAACAGGGTCTGCAAGTGAGTCATCTGTACATGGTAGTAGGCAGAGCTGGACAGCATTAGTAACAGAACTTCACACTGATATATTAAGACAGTACAGGACTAAAACTTCAAGGGACAAGGGAATTTGAACTGGGATAGTTGGCAAGTATGAGGCAGCTGCTTTGGGCCCCACAACAATGATGGAACCCAGGGCAGATGCCTCTTTTGCCCTGCCTTAAAGATGGCCCTGGATGCTACTTGACACTATAGACAGCATCATGATCGAGATCCTACTGGTACTCAATTCTTGATTATAGATCGATACATTGCCCCATGGAGGGGAGGAGCCAATAAAAGAGGAGTTTCTAGACTAGAAACTTTCTGGATATACGAATTACAGACCCACTATCCACAAGGAATGAATGTGGAGTGGGACATTAATTCGTTTATCAACCAATCCTAAAGGAAAGACTTTTCCATTATATTCATTTTATTTTATATTATATTTTATTTTTTAATATTCACTTTGTATTGAATTTACCTTAATTTGACTGCATATGGCTATTTTTATATTTTCTACTTTATGGAGAAAATATATTTTTAAATATGTATTTTTATGGAGATTTAGATATTTTCATTAATATTAAATCTATACTATTCATATTATTTTTGTATGTAACTGATGACCCCATATGAAATAATTCACTACCTTGTTTATATTTTATAATTTTTATTTTCTATGTCTTTTGGTAGTGCCATCTAGTGGATTTTTTTCGGTATCATCCATAAACAGATTTTTACTGTTTAGAGCCCTGCCTATGTGTTTTCACCATAAAGTGGGGCATGTGATGATATCTGAATAGGATATTTTTATTGTTTTTTGTGCCCATCTTTAAACTGGCTGAATGGTCTTGTCATGGGATGCTACTCAGTTCGAGGCCTGATTCAGCATTTGGATGTGGGTACCATGACGTTTGTGATGTGGCTGCGTCCCGAGTGGCCGCGTCATCTGACCTGGAATAGTCCCGTCATGTGTTGCTACCCATGTTGAGGCTTGGTCCAGTTCTCGGATCTTACGCCACGACGTTCATGACGAAACAACGTCGCAAACGACCGCGTCATCTGACTAATTCTAAAGCGAGACGTGGTTTCATCTCCTGGTTACAACGTTACGGAGATCTGACGCAGTGACGTCACGATTGAGCCTCATAACGAGGCTTGGATCCGTTTTTATAATTTTTAATCCCTGCTTTTATAATTTCTAATCCCTTTTTCTGTTTACGTTGGGGAGCTTATGTGTGGCCTATTGCTTCCCACACACATATATATATGTATTTATGGACTACAACTATTCCTATTAGTTTTACAAGGTTTAAGCAGTGGTGTATTTAGGTTTTGTGCTGCCCTAGGCCTGACTAAACGCATGCACCCCCCTAATTTAAATACGACCCACCCCATCCTGCCGAGGCCACACCCCTTCCTGTTTAAGACCCACCCTATCATCTGTAAACAACACCCCTTCCTCTTTAGGCTCATTTGGCACCTTTCAGGGGGGAACGGGTACCTGTTTCTGACAGGTACCCTTCCCCACTTCTGGGAGACTGCACTGTCCCCTCTGAAGTTTGCCCCCCCTCCTCCTTCCTCCACTGGGCCATTCAGAAAGTGCAACGTGCTTCGCACATGTGCAGTAGGGAACCGGTCGGTTTCCCTTACCATGAATGATAGTGGCAAAACCCGAGAGCCAATCCGAAAATCGGCTGAGGTGTCGACATCGCTGGATCCCTGGACAGGTAAGTGTTCTAATATTAAAAGTCAGCAGCTACAGTATTTTTAGCTGCTGAGTTTTAATGCTATCACGGGGGGTCTCACTGTGCCCATCAATTGCAGCCTCACTGTGCCCCATCAAACGCAGTCACTGTGCCCATCAAATGCAGCCACTGTGCCCATCAAATGCAGCCACTGTGCCCATCAATTGCAGCCACTGTGCCCATCAATTGCAGCCACTGTGCCCCATCAATTGCAGCCACTGTGCCCCATCAAACGCAGCCACTGTGCCCCATCAAACGCAGCCACTGTGCCCCATCAAATGCAGCCACTGTGCCCCATCAAACGCAGCCACTGTGCCCATCAAACGCAGCCACTGTGCCATTAAACGTAGCCACTGTACCATCAAACGCAGCCACTGTGCCCTCAAACACAGCCACTGTGCCCCATCAAACGCAGCCACCTTGCCCCATCAAACGCAGCCACTGTGCCCCATCAAACGTAGCCACTGTTCCCATCAAACGCAGCCACTGTGCCCATCAAACACAGCCACTGTGCCATCAAACGTAGCCATTGTGCCCTCAAACGCAGCCACTGTGCCATCAAACGTAGCCATTGTGCCATCAAACGTAGCCATTGTGCCATCAAACGCAGCCATTGTGCCATCAAACGTAGCCACTGTGCCATCAAACGTAGCCATTGTGCCCATCAAATGAAGCCACCGTGCCCATCAAACGCAGCCACTGTGCCCATCAAATGAAGTCACCGTGCCCATCAAACGCAGCCACTGTGCCATCAAACGCAGCCATTGTGCCCTCAAACGCAGCCACTGTGCCATCAAACGTAGCCACTGTGCCATCAAACGTAGCCATTGTGCCATCAAACGAAGCCATTGTGCCATCAAACGTAGCCATTGTGCCATCAAACGTAGCCATTGTGCCCATCAAATGAAGCCACCGTGCCCATCAAACGCAGCCACTGTGCCCATCAAATGAAGCCACCGTGCCTATCAAACGCAGCCATTGTGCCATCAAATGTAGCCATTGTGCCCTCAAATGCAGCCACTGTGCCCATCAAATGCAGCCACTGTGCTATCAAATGCAGCCACTGCGCCCATCAAATGAAGCCACCGTGCCCATCAAATGCAGCCATTGTGCCATCAAACGTAGTCATTGTGCCCCCAAACGCAGCCACTGTGCCCATCAAATGAAGCCACCATGCCCATCAAATGCAGCCATTGTGCCATCAAATGAAGCCACCGTGCCCATCAAATGCAGCCATTGTGCCATCAAATGCAGCCACTGTGCCCATCAAATGCTGCCAGTGCCCATCAAATTCTGCCAGTGCCCATCAAATGCTGCCAGTGTCCATAACACTGATATACTTTATTAAAACACTGTACCTGCTGTCCTGGGGGTTTCCCTCGTGCTCCTCTCTCTCCTCCTGACGTCACAGCCCCAGGGCCGAGGAGAAGATGCAGTGCAGGGGAGGGTAGGCGGAGCTTAAGGCTCCACCTGTCACCTGTTGCTTATGGGGGCGCGAGTGACACGCCGCCCCCCCACATGAGATAAAGCCCCCCCACCCGTCTTGCTGATTCCCGGCTCCCGCTGCCGCCTCCCGCACACTTGCAGCCCACGGCGGCCGGCTTTCTGTAGCGGCGCCGTGGTGTATGGGCGTGCTTGTCAGAGAGTAGGGGGGCGTGAGATACACGCCCCCATCCTCTGCCAAGCACGCCCATACACCACGGCGCCGCTGCAGAAAGCCGGCCGCCGTGGGCTGCAAGTGTGCGGGAGTCGGCAGCGGGAGCCGGGAATCAGCAAGACGGGTGGGGGGGCTTTATCTCATGCGGGGGGGGTGGCCCTTTTTGCCGCCCCCCGCAAAGTGCCGCCCTAGGCCTAGGCCTTGTCGGCCTAGGCCAAAACACAGCCCTGGGTTTAAGACACCTAATTTTGATTGACACTTCTGATCTAACAACCGGAAGTGACACAAATAATGTTTACTTCCAGTATTATGCATTTTTCATGTGGGGTCATTAGGGATTTATAAGCGGTAGTGTTTGTGGGGTCTGCACCCCAGATGACAGCTTTTTAGTTGAAATGCGTCGGGTGGACCCACACATATATACTGCTCTTGTTCCTGTATTTATTAAGCCTATTTGATGATCCTCTAACATGTGAGTTTACACTTTTTTTTTCCTTTAATAAACCCTATTTAAACGGTATCATGCTATGGACATTTTTTATCTATCTCTGCATGGTTTTTGAACACCGAGCCTTTTGTCCTATCGGAATACTATCTCCAATTTTTGATGTTTGAAAACGTCTGTGCCAAGTTGGTGGTTTAATCCAAGACCTGTCGTGCCTGTTTAGCCTGGTGTATCCATCAAGTCAGTTGACTCACAAGCCTGTATGACTTGGGGGGCATAAGCCTCTCCAGGTCATAAACATCTGGCAAGCCTCCTTTTGTTCACAGGTGGTGGCCCATTTGTTATCACAGTTTCTTTGGAGTATCAACGCCATGCGAATATCTGCCTAAGTGTGTTTTGGATCATCCTCGGACTTGTCAAATTTATATGTACTTGCCAAATCTAAAAACATACTTGCTAGCTTTGTTCTTCATATTCACATCATAATTGTTATTTATTGTGGTATAATTGATTTATTTATGTATTTAGTCACTTTTTATTGACTCTACTCACGTTTATAGTAGGTCATTTATTGATTTTTTCATATCATGTTGTTTATTTAGCATGAGTCACTTATTCAGCATGAGTCACTTTTTTCACTAAGGTAGACCCTTTATGCACCTTTATGTGTATCCCTTTGCATAGTAGGGTACTCGTTTAGTACTTTTTTACCTTTCATGGTCAAATTTAATATTTATGTATGGTATAATATCGCTACACTTTTTTTACACCTACTAAAATCACATATTGCACATGCCGTTACAGCTGAAGGAGTCTGACCGGTTCCGCACAATATAAATGCTGGGGCTACGCGGACCCATATATTAAGAACACGTGGACCGTGTGTACATACATGTAAAGGAAACATGTGCAGAACAGGCATATTAAACACATTAATTGATAAAATATCAACTGCATAAAAATGGTATAAAAATTGATTAAAAATCAATTAAAAATCAATCAAATCTTGGATCAATATCAATATCATAATAATCATAAAAATCATACTTAAAACTAGAAAGACCTGGCCATCAAAGGGTTAACTGTGTGCCTAGCCAGTGCTTGTGTACTGTGGGGGAGGTGCTTTTACTAAGGGAAGGCACAGATTCTGCAAAGCTGGGAACACAGAACACAGGATCAATGCCTTCCTTACTGACAGAACAGCAATCTGCCTTGTTTACGTAGGTAAATCGCCGTTCTGCCTGTGTACTAAACAATCGACGGATGCCAGCGGTACCCACCGCTGGGCTCCCGCTGTGATCACACACTGGGCCACCAGTGGTGCGCGTGAGCGCCCCAGACCTGGAAATTCCAGATCACGCACTAGGTACATGATTTGGCGCGGAGCGGCCGCCCTGACGCAGTATACCTATGGTGGGTGGTCTGCAACTGG
The DNA here is from genome assembly GCF_042186555.1 of Aquarana catesbeiana. Lineage (NCBI taxonomy): Eukaryota > Metazoa > Chordata > Amphibia > Anura > Ranidae > Aquarana > Aquarana catesbeiana. Next base: position 280,655,296 of record NC_133331.1, on the reverse strand, counting down.
TTAAGCAACTGGTTAAGCAGAGGCCCTAGAGAATAAAATGGTGGGTGTAGCAATTTTTTATGGATATGCATAGAGAAAGGTCCCAAACACTGCACAGCTAGCAAAGCCTTTAGAGAACATGTGAAAGCAGCCTGAGCCAGCTTCATCCAAAGCCATGCCCCCAAGATGTATAACCCCACCCACGGGGCTTAATTATGGAGGTGAGGAATTAGATTGGCCCCTGCCCAACCAGCACCCATCGCAGGAAACACCAGATGGATTTACCAGAGCGGAGACCTCAAGTTTTAGGAGGTCGCAAACCCGGAAGAAGGCCAAATACGTACATGTATGTGATAATGTCTGTACCTGCCATCCGCTCGCAGTATATTTACTTTGAGCCGCGGGCAGGTGGCTAAAGTGTAAATGAGGCTACATTTTTTTTTTTGTTTTTAGATTTTTTTACTGGGTCCAATCAGGAAGACCTCTCACTTCCTGTTTTGGTGAAAACGCTAGGATTTTGGAATTCTAATGTCTAATTTTGGTGATAGGATGAGCCGAACACCCCCCTGTTCGGTTCGCACCAGAACCTGCGAACAGGCAAAAAATTTGTTCGAACACGCGAACACCATTAAAGTCTATGGGACATGAACATGAATAATCAAAAGTGCTAATTTTAAAGGCTTATATGCAAATTATTGTCATAAAAAGTGTTTGGGGACCTGGGTCCTGCCCCAGGAGAGATGGATCAATGCAAAAAAAAGTTTTAAAAATGACTGTTTTTTTGGGAGTAGTGATTTTATTAATGCTTAAAGTGAAACAATAAAAGTGTAATATCCCTTTAAATTTTGTACCTGGGGGGGTGTCTATAGTGTGCCTGTAAAGGGGTGCATGTTTCCCGTGTTTAGAACAGTCTGACAGCAAAATGATATTTCAAAGGAAAAAAAAGTCATTTAAAACTACCCGCGGCTATTAATGAATTGCCGGTCCGACAATACACATAAAAGTTCATTGATAAAAGCGGCATGGGAATTCCCCACAGGGGAACCCTGAACCAAAATTTAAAAAAAAAAATGACGTGGGGGGTCCCCCTAAATTCCATACCAGGCCCTTCAGGTCTGGTATGGATATTAAGGGGAACCCCGCGCCAAATTAAAAAAAATGGCATAGGGTCACCCTAAAAATCCATACCAGACCCTTATCCGAGCACGCAACCTTGCAGGCCACAGGAAAAGAGGGGGGGACGAGAGAGCGCCCCCCCCCCCAACCGTACCAGGCCACATGCCCTCAACATTGGGAGGGTGCTTTAGGGTAGCCCCCCAAAATACCTTGTCCCCATGTTAATGAAGACAAGGGCCTCATCCCCACACCCGGGCCGGTGGTTGTGGGGGTCTGTGGGCAGGGGGCTTATCGGAATCCAGAAGCCCCCTGTAACAAGGGGACCCCCAGATCCCGGCCCTCCCCCTGTGTGAAATGGTAAGGGTACCCCTACCATTTCACTAAAAAAACTGTCAAAAATGTTAAAAATGACAAGAGACAGTTTTTGACAATTCCTTTATTTAAATGCTTCTTCTTTCTTCTATCTTCCTTCGGTTTCTTCCTCCATCTTCTTCTTCTTCTGGTTCTTCTGGTTCTTCCGGTTCTTCCGCCGGTGTTCTCATCTGGCATCTTCCTCCGGGTCGTTGGCGTCTTCTTCCCTTGAGCCGCTCCGCATCCATGATGGCATGGAGGGAGGCTCCCGCTCTTCTCTTCATCTTCTTTTCGAGCGCTCCGCATCCATGATGGCATGGAGGGAGGCTCCCGCTGTGTGATGCTTCTCCTCTTCTGACGGTTCTTAAATAACGAGGGGCGGGGCCACCCAGTGACCCCACCCCCCTCTGACGCACGGTGACTTGACGGGACTTCCCTATGGCGTCATAGGGAATGCCACAGGGAAGTCCCGTCAAGTCCCCGTGCGTCAGAGGGGGCGGGGTCACCGGGTGGCCCTGCCCCCCATTATTTAAGAACCGTCAGAAGTGGAGAAGCGTCACACAGCAGGAGCCTCCCTTCATGCCATCATGGATGCGGAGTGGCCCGAAAAGAAGATGAAGACAAGAAGATGAAGACAAGAAGATGAAGAGAGAAGCGTCACACAGTGGGAGCCTCCCTCCATGCCATCATGGATGCGGAGCGGCCCGGAGAAGAAGGGAAGAAGATGCCGCGGAGGAAGATGCCGGACGAGAACACCGGAGGAAGAACCAGAAGAAGAAGAAGATGGAGGAAGAAACCGAAGGAAGATAGAAGAAAGAAGATAGAAGAAAGAAGAAGCATTTAAATAAAGGAATTGTCAAAAACTGTCTCTTGTCATTTTTAACATTTTTGACACTTTTTTTAGTGAAATGGTAGGGGTACAAGTACCCCCTTACCATTTCACACAGGGGGGAGGGCCGGGATCTGGGGGTCACCTTGTTAAAGGGGGCTTCCAGATTCCTATAAGCCCCCCGCCTGCAGACCCCCACAACCACCGGCCAGGGTTGTGGGGATGAGGCCCTTGTCCTCATCAACATGGGGACAAGGTGTTTTGGGGGGCTACCCCAAAGCACCCTCCCAATGTTGAGGGCATGTGGTCTGGTACGGTTCAGGAGGGGGGGCGCTCTCTTGTCCCCCCCTCTTTTCCTGCGGCCTGCCAGGTTGCGTGCTCGGATAAGGGCCTGGTATGGATTTTTGGGGGGACCCCACGCCGTTTTTTTTTTAAATTTTGGCGCGGGGCTCTCTTTAAAATCCATACCAGACCTGCAGGGTCTGGTATAGATTTTGAGGGGGTCCCCACACCATTTTTTTTTTATTTTGGCCGGGGTTCCCCTTAATATCCATACCAGACCTGAAGGGCCTGGTATGGAATTTAGGGGGACCCCCATGTCATTTTTTTTTTTTTATTTGGGTTCGGGGTTCCCCTGTGGGGAATTCCCATGCCGTTTTTATCAATGAACTTTTATGTGTATTGTCGGACCGGCAATTCATTAATAGCCGCGAGTAGTTTAAATTACTTTTTTCCTTTGAAATGTCATTTTGCTGTCAGACTGTTCTAAACACGGGAAACATGCGCCCCTTTACAGGCATACTATAGACATCCCCCAGGTACAAAATTTAAAGGGATATTACACTTTTATTGTTTCACTTTAAGCATTTATAAAATCACTGCTGCTGAAAAAACGCCCATTTTTAAAACTTTTTTTTTGCAATGATCCATGTCCCCTGGGGCAGGACCCAGGTCCCCAAACACTTTTTATGACAATACCATGCATATAAGCCTTTAAAATTAGCACTTTTGATTTCTCCCATAGACTTTTAAAGGGTGTTCCGCGGCATTCGAATTTGCCGCGAACACCCCAAATTGTTCGCTGTTCGGCGAACTTGCAAACAGCCGATGTTAGACTCGAACTCGAAGCTCATCCCTAGTTGGTGACATTAGGTTTGGCTATGCAAACACTTGTTGATTTAAAGCACAGGTTCAAACCGCTGAAGGACCGCTCCATGTACATATACTGCATCAGGGCGGCCCTTAAGCGCAAAATCACGTACTTGTACGTGATTTTTTTTCTTCGGCTCTGGGGTGTGTGCCGGCAGAGCCCCGCTCCCGCTGTGATTGGGCACAGCAGGAGACAATCAGAGGGTCCTGCAGACCCGATGGCTACAGGAAATCCAGTGATCTGTCCGAGAGAGGCAGAACGGCGGTCTGCCTATGTAAAGAAGGCAGATCGCCGTTCTGCTAGTATGAAGGACACAGATCTTGTGTTTCTGCTAAGCACCAAAAGAAAGCTCTATTTGTGGGGGAAAAAAAAGGACATCAATTTTATTTGGGTACAGTGTCGCATGACCGCGCAATTGTCAGTTAAAGCAACACAGAGCCGTTTTGCAAAAAAATGGCCTGTCATTAAGGAGGGGTAAACCTTCTGGAGCTAAAGTGGTAAAAGACAAGAAAGATGCAGCATATAGTGGACATAAAGAGGAATTATACTTTGCTCTCTAATGGCCTGTGGCTTTTACTTTCTCTTCATTCCAGCTCTGCAGCCTATGCAAGAATCTTCAGTATTTAACACTTGCAGGATGGTTGGATGCCTGTCTCCCCTGCTGCATTGCTGTGGTTTCATCCACCAACTGCTCTTTCAATAGAGGACTCAGCAGTGACATAACAATTGGAGGAAGGAGTCACATTGTGTGGTGGGGAACAAAGACATACGACACACCTGGGATGGAGTGTTGAATGATTTGCAGACTGACAGAGTCTGTGGGGCTGAAAGAGGATTGCTAGGAGATGGGTTGTTGGGGGAATGGAGAATGAGGTAAGCAAAAGTTTTTTTACTCTCCCCTAGCCTGAATTAGCAGTTAACCCTTGTAGTGTGGGCACAGAGCTCCACTGCAAGTGAGAATGTTTTGGTTTATTGTCAGATGGGCTTTAAAGAAACATGAATGTTAACGAAATGAGGTGGACAGCTTCCGCAATGCCCCCCCCCCCATAGAAGCTGCTGGCAGGGTAATCACCACAATCCTGAAATGAATCCAGAATGGATGAAACATTGAGGAGCTGAAAAAAGATGGGGCATTGAGGCCTTAAGGTGGCCCCAGGGACTTTAAACGGTGCTCAAATCAATAAAGTAGAGAACATAAAAAATTCATTTTTTATTTAACAATCTTTAAAAAAAACAGACATTGGCCAAAGACCACATACAGAACAGTATATTCATTGATATAGAGATTAATACCACTTTCTCAACATGTTTCGCTTTCCTAAGCTTCTTCAGGAGATATATTGTGATATTATGGTCAACTATGAAAATAAAGAATATATGTATGTAAACAAATGTCTGCTTATAAGTTACAGTCATAATATATATTGATACATAAAGTGTGGCGCTAAAATAAACTTGTTCCTAATTGGGCAGGACCCACCAGAATATCAATCTGAGGGCCTAAACTAGCCCAGTAAGGTATTTAATGAAATGAGTTTTTATCAAATCTCATATCTAAAGAATAAGTGAAAGAGGACCAGAATAACAAGGTCATTACCCTTATATTCCCATATGTGAAATATTGTGAATAAAATCCCATAGAAAACTACCAAATGGAGAATTAATTATATTGCCCTCAAGGGGACATAAGTATAGAGTTTGGTGAATGTATTAATCAACTGTGAAAAAAAAAAGGAAAAAGGGAAAAAAAAAAAAAAGAAAAACATAAACTTAAATTGGATCAAGTGTATGTGACCACAAAGTTGTGAATCAACACCTGTTGTGTTAGTGGACAATTAAGCAAACGTGTGGGCCTGCTCAAAACAGGTACTATACAGATGCGTTTATGTTTTAAAAAGCATATATATAAACAAAAAGAAATTGTCTTGTTATAAATGCAAATGTATATAAATACAGTCCATGCACAAACTCAAATGAAATCAGGTGTGGGTTCAAATGTTAGTCCTATGAAGGTACACTGGGAAGTTAGGCCTCTAGGACTTCCTTCAGATGACCAGGATGGTTCCCATGTAATTAAATGGTAACTGTGGGTATAGATGTGTAAAAAATACTCTTACCAAAGGTGATGGACTCGCCAGCCAGCGGCTTTAGAGTCAGAATGAGCTTAAGATTAAAGGAATGGTGATGGTTCTAGTGCTGCTGCATCCGTTAGTAGGGACGCTGGAAGGTGAAGATCCCCAGCAACACGGCCTCACGAACTCCAATGCTCAAATGATCACACAAATCCTCAGATATAAAAATCAGAGAGGAGATTCCACAGAGCGTAAAAACTGCTTCCAAAAAAACTTTAATCAAAGTTTTAATAATCAAGGACTTACACTGGCTCATAAACCGCAACAGAGACCAGGCATAACAGGCATATCAGGGTCTGATATGCCTGTTATGCCATGATAGAATAAGCGCTTTTTTAGAGATTTTTATCTGTTTTTGTACCCTGGCCTCTGTTGTTGTCTATGAGCCATTGTACTTTTATCATTCCTGGTCTCTGTTGCGGTTTATGAGCCAGTGTAAGTCCTTGATTGTTAGAAATTCTTAAAATTGTTTAAAAATTCTTTCTCTAAAGGTAAGACTGAAAAAGTAAATTGTGACTTGGTGGTCAGTGTGTTTTTTTTTTTTTTTTTTATTATTATTATTTTTGATACACATGTGTTATATATTCCTTTGATGTATGATATATATATATATACGTTTTATCAATTTTTGTATTCTTCATATTTTTTTCCCTATGATCAAACCAATATGTATCAATATATATTATGACTGTAACTTATAAGCAGACATTTGTTTACATACATATTTTCTTTATTTTCATAGTTGACCATAATATCACAATATATCTCCTGAAGAAGCTTAGGAAAGCGAAACATGTTGAGAAAGTGGTATTAATCTCTGTATCAATGAATATACTGTTCTGTATGTGGTCTTTGGCCAATGTCTGTTTTTTTTAAAGATTGTTAAATAAAAAATGAATTTTTTATGTTCTCTACTATATTGATTTGAGCACCGTTTAAAGTCCCTGGGGCTACCTTAAGGCCTCAATGCCCCGTCTTTTTTCAAATATATTTTCTGGGATGTGGTGCTTTGGATTTTCCCTCTCTTCCAAATATTTTTTTCATTGAGGAGCTGAAAGAAGAGATGTAATCCAGTACCATGTGTGGGCCTTTGACCTCCTCTAGCATGCAGTGCACACCTTCTGAGTGCAAAGGAGGAGAATTCAAGCCTCATATTTTGTGTACAGAAGTGTGTAAGAAACGTGTTCATACGCCTGCTGCTTCCCTCCTATCCAGGCATATTGTCAGGACATGTAGTATGTTATATAGAACAATAGTGAAGGCATACAGTACTGTCAGTACATGAAAGGAAATTGTATGACACGTAATGAAGGCATATTATTGGAACATGTAGTAAAGGCATACAAGTGAAGGCCGCCAGATCCTGCCCCCCGCGCCACGTGAATGAGTATGGGGTACATCATACCCCTACCCATTCACCTGGAATAAAAAGCGTCAAAAATAAAACACACTACACAGGGTTTTAAAATAATGTATTGGGCAGCTCCGGTGGTCTCTTCCTTCTTCTCTGCGCTCTCCTCCTGCTATTAGGTCGTCTTCTGCTGTTTTGCTAGCTCTTGCCTGGTCTTCCCTGTCTCCTTCTCTTCTTCTCTCCTTCTCATGTTGCCAGGACGCTCTCTCCCGCTGTAAAACTGTGTGCATGGGGCGGGGCCCCCATAGGCATGGGGCGGAGTCGTCGGGTGATGTCATCCAGTGACCCCGCCCCCTAATGATGTCGCCCCTCGGGGCATGATGGGGCGGTGGGCGGGGTCAGATGACATCACCCAGTGACTCCGCCCCATGCTTATATAAGTCGTTGCGCAGCTCGCACGCTGCATTACAGAGGGGGAGAGCGTCGTGTCAACATCGGAAGAAGACCGGGCAAGAGCTAGCAAAAGAGCCTGCAAAAGAGCAGAAGATAGCTCTAGAGGCCCGGCACAAGACTCCGGACAGAGGGAGAAGAACCAGAGAGTGGAGAAGAACAAGCAAGAGCTAGCAGAAGATAGCTCTGCAGGCCTGGGAAAAGAACCAGAGAAGAGGGAAGAAGACCGGGCAAGAGCTAGCAAAAGAGCAGAAGATAGCTCTGGAGGCCCGGGAGAATATCAAGGGAAGAAGACCGGGCAAGAGCTAGCAAAAGAGCAGAAGATAGCTCTGGAGGCCCGAGAGAACCAGAGAAGAGAGTAGAGGCCCGGCACAAGACATAGAGGCAGAGAAACGCTTAACCAGGGTTAACGCTGTATGCCAAGAACCAAGCAGACCGCTCCTAAGTCCACCGGAGGGAGGGCATAATACCCCCCCACTGCCATCCTCATCACCCCCCACACACAACACAAAGGCTCTTCTCGGAGCCACCACATCCTCCTCACAAAGAGCTCCATACTATCTCATCACCACTACATCATACAAATACTCCTCACCACATCTCTACACCCCCCATCACACCGCACTCACATCTCTAAGATGATTACAAAGTAACAATTCACACTTCTCTAGGAAGGAGATCTTTTCTCGTGCCGATCTCTTCTCACCACAATACAATATATAGGAGAGGAGAACAAGACACCTTCCTAGAAAGATTCTCTTCATATCTCTAGACTTCCCTCATCATTACCAGGAGATCGGGAAAGAAAACCTGTTCAAGAGAAATACAAAGTCATCTCCTCCCCTCCTGTACACAGATCCCGGGATCACCTCTTTCTCAGCTCCGGTGTAGAAATCCTACAACTGACTAGTAAGAAATCTCACACTCACTATTCATTCTTCTGTATGAAGACGAGATTTCCTCTCCCCGATCTATCACAGGAATCTCTCCTCTGCTATTCTACAACTTTCTCCAATCTTCCCTCTCACACACACACCGATCACATTGTTACATCTTACACTCTCCCCTATTTCTTCTCACTCATCTACAGAAGACAATTATTGGCACCCTGGAGAGAGTTGTACATTTCTCATTCCAAGCGTCAAATTATTTTATATGTCAGCCAATCAGCAGATAGTGATCTGTACGGTGAGTGCAGAACTCCATCATCTGCAAACTGCACAGCGATGAGATTTCGGCGAGCAATTTGAAAATATTCCGATCAGTCAATCACAGCCTCTTGTCGTTCCTGTGTCAGCCAATAAGATCGTTTATATTATCATACAGGGAGCTTTCTAAAAGCGGGGGCGGGAGATCAAATTTTAATCCAAATGTGACATCGGGGCTGCTAATCCTCTTCATATTATTTGTGGGTGAAAATATGGAATTCTATTCTATGACAGTGAAGAGTCCATTCTCCTCATAACACAATGTTCTTGTTGCTGATCATTCTAACATGTCCGATCAGTACAATAGTAAACTGGACCTCGGTGTAGAGAGTTGGGAGGCCCCTGCCCTAGAGAGAAATCTATCACTACAAATGACCAAGATTTATTATCAATAATTGACCCACCATAGACTATAATGGGATGTGCCACAAAATAATGATTACTGAGCTTTGGGGGTAAAAAATGTTGACGGATTCTCTCCTTGGTATAAAAAAAAATATATATATAATTTTTATTTTTCTTTATACAGTATATTTTCTGAGTAGACTATATAGATAGCTGTGTGGTAAAATGTGGCAATAAACTTAGAGTATTTGAATGACAATATATTTATCATGATGAAATAATGATACATCACCACCAGAATAAACGATTTACTAGTCTGCTGTGTGCAGTGGCTACAAACATACAGTTGTCATAATGAGGAAAGAATGATAAATAGTACATGAAATATGACATGTCCTCATCAGATGACACCTTTGTATCTCTAACAATCTCCCCCATCACATCACACAAGGATCTCAGGTCTCCGGCTGATGTTTTTGTTCCAGGCTCCTTCTACTCAGCTATAGATGAGCAGAGTTCTGTATTAGAGGGAAATGTTTCCTGATCTTCACTCTTCACTCATCTAATGTGAAGATGATTGTAGTGGGAGATGTGAGAAGATTGTTTTCTGATGAGAATGTGTGTAGAAAAGCAGGTAGAAGGAAGAATGGGACACACACTCAGGAGGATGGATGTGTTTGCAGCCTCTGTGTTCAGCCTCCTGAGCAGATCATGAGAGCGGTAAGTGACAGATCGATAAGTGACAGTCCAGTGAGCAGATCGGGTCCTCGATGAAGATTGGACATCCTTCCGTTTCTTATTATAATCGTTTTTCTCTCTATCAGGGAAACACAACAAGAGAGAGAAGATTCCCCAACACTGGAGTGACAGTCAGTGGGCGTGTCTAACGTGTAACCAATAGCAGTGCAGAAGGCAAGTTCTATATCAACCAATAGTAGTGCAGAACGTCTCTATATAAGCCAGAGCACCACACACGATATTTATCTATTTTCAAAAGCTCGTTGAGAATCATGACGGAGACTGAGATCGCCCCAGCCGCCGCTCCTCCAGCGGAGCCCGCCGCCAAGAAGAAGGCGACTAAGAAGGCGGCAGCCGGAGGAGCCAAGAAAGGCAGCAAGAAGCCGTCCGGTCCCAGCGTGTCCGACCTCATCGTCACAGCCGTGGCCGCTTCCAAGGAGCGCAGCGGGGTCTCCCTGGCCGCCCTCAAGAAGCTCCTGGCCGCCGGAGGATACGATGTGGACAAGAACAACAGCCGCCTCAAGATCGCCATCAGGGCGCTGGTGACTAAGGGGAGCCTCGTCCAGGTCAAAGGACATGGAGCCTCCGGATCCTTCAAGATCAACAAGAAGCAGCAAGAGGGCGACAAGGCCAAGAAAGTCACCAAGAAGAAGCCATCGGCTGCGGCCAAGCCCAAGAAACCTGCGGCCGCCAAGAAGCCAGCCAAGTCCCCCAAGAAGAAAGTCCCCAGCAAAGCAGCCAAGAGCCCCAAGAAGGCCGCCAAGAAACCGGCAAAGGCTGCAGCTTCTCCCGCCAAGAAGGCGACAAAGAGCCCCAAGAAGCCCAAAGCTGCAGCCAAGCCGAAAAAAGCCGCCAAGAGTCCGGCTAAGAAGGCGGCTAAACCCAAGACAGCAGCCAAGCCCAAGAAGGCCGCTCCGAAGAAGAAATAAAGGAAGGCGGCAGTAGCCGGAGAACTCCTTCATCTCCACCCCCCAAAGGCTCTTCTCAGAGCCACCTACCTCCTCCTAACAGAGCCACACCTACCTACTTACACCCACCTTCTCCTAAAAGCTACACCCACCTCCTAACAGAGCCGCACCCACCTCCTAACAGAGCCGCACCTACCTACCTACACCCACCTCCTCCCAACAGAGCCACACCTACCTACACCCACCAGGGCCCGCATAGACTTTACACACAGTCTAGATGAGATGATATGTTCCCATCACACATTGTACATTTATCTCTTGCAGGGAATCTCAGATTACGTTTTATGATAAATCCCACAAATGATTACTAGAGATCCTGTAGATCGGAAATCCCTCCTGCTATAAAGGATCTTTTCAGGGGCCCCACCCCACACACATCTGTCATGTGCAGATAGGAGATCTGGAGGTCCCCGACAATTCCCGCACAGTCTGTGGGATCTCCCGGGGGAGGGGGACATTCACACTTCCTCTTTCTAGATGATCGTTCAGGATCTTCAATATTTCATGTGATCGGTATGAGGGAAATCATTGCACTGATCGGACATGTTAGAATGATCAGCAACAAGAACATTGTGTTATGAGGAGAATGGACTCTTCACTGTCATAGAATAGAATTCCATATTTTCACCATATTGTCACAACAGATAGTGGAAGGTGTTCCGCACACATTCACCGTACAGATCACTATCTGCTGATTGGCTGACATATAAAATAATTTGACGCTTGGAATGAGAAATGTACAACTCTCTCCAGGGTGCCAAGAATTGTCTTCTGTAGATAATGAATAAGAAGAAATAGAGAAGAGTGTAAGATGTAACAATGTGATCGGTGTGTGTGTGAGAGAGAAGATTAGAGAAAGTAGTAGAATAGCAGAGGAGAGATTCCTGTGATAGATCGGGGAGAGGAAATCTCGTCTTCATACAGAAGAATGAATAGTGAGTGTGAGATTTCTTACTAGTCAGTTGTAGGATTTCTACACCGGAGCTGAGAAAGAGGTGATCCCGGGATCTGTGTACAGGAGGGGAGGAGATGACTTTGTATTGATCTTGAACAGGTTTTCTTTCTCGATCTCCTGGTAATGATGAGGGAAGTCTAGAGATATGAAGAGAATCTTTCTAGGAAGGTGTCTTGTTCTCCTCTCCTATATATTGTATTGTGGTGGGAAGAGATCGGCACGAGAAAAGATCTCCTTCCTAGAGAAGTGTGAATTGTTACTTTGTAATCATCTTAGAAATGTTAGAGATGTGAGTGCGGTGTGATGGGGGGTGTAGAGATGTGGTGAGGAGTATTTGTAGGATGTAGTGGTGATGAGATAGTATGGAGCTCTTTGGAAGGAGGATGTGGTGGCTCTGAGAAGAGCCTTTGTGTTGTGTGGGGGGTGATGAGGATGTTGGTCGGGGGGTGTATTAGGCCCTCTCTCCGCGGATGCGGCGTGCCAGCTGGATGTCTTTGGGCATGATGGTGACCCTCTTGGCATGGATGGCGCAGAGGTTGGTGTCCTCGAAGAGTCCTACGAGATAAGCCTCGGAGGCTTCCTGCAGAGCCATGACGGCGGAGCTCTGGAAGCGCAGGTCGGTCTTGAAGTCCTGGGCGATCTCTCGGACGAGGCGCTGGAAGGGCAGCTTGCGGATGAGCAGCTCGGTGGATTTCTGGTAGCGGCGGATCTCTCGGAGAGCCACGGTGCCGGGCCTGTAGCGGTGAGGCTTCTTGACTCCGCCGGTGGCCGGGGCGCTCTTGCGGGCGGCTTTGGTGGCCAGCTGCTTGCGGGGAGCTTTCCCTCCGGTGGACTTACGAGCGGTCTGCTTGGTTCTTGCCATGGCTGATCAATGCTTCCAATCTCCAGAAGAAAGAAGTGTGAGAACACGGGCTGTGCGGCGTCTATTTATATACATCACTGCCTTCTGATTGGACAACTAACTCACACCCCTTTTCATGATTGGTTTACTTTTAAAAAAGCGCCATTTTTAAAATGCCCGCCAAGATCTTCCCGTTTTCTGTGTTAGTAGAGTTACCTTCTTTGTGTGGGGTGGGGGAGGGGAGTTCCTCCACATCATACAAGATCTCCATATTACCAAAAAGAGAAAATATTATTCATACATATTTTTATAATCAAAGTTTAGAGACTCTTCAAGTAGAAAGGTGACTTGTACAGCTTGTTCCATCCAGTACAATTCTGTACTAACATGGAGGGACAGATCGCTGAGCAGACAATGAATCGTGTCCCCCCAGCATTGTCCTGCCTGCTCCGGACACATCTGGGATCGGTGCGATCATTACCTCTAGATGTTCCATGTGGATCAGCATTAGATCATTGAACTCCTATTGCTGGATCTACATTATAATCGGTGTGCCGCCAACTCCTACCGGGGGATTTGAGGGAATGGACACAGGGCGACATCTAGATTACATAATCAATCCGATACATTTACATGAATTGGGTTTTATTTGTCAGAAAATGCTGCAAAAACATGATTTGAACTATAATTCTCATGATATCATGTCACCATTAGAAGGAGAATGACAGCTCTGATATGGAGCATATGAGAGGGTCTTATGAAGAGCATTTGTGTCTTGTTTGGATGATGGGGGGTGTTGGGGATTTACTTGGTGCTGGTGTACTACATTAACATAAAATATTATTTGACAAAATGTATATAGTGCTAACAGTTTAAACAGCTCTTTACAATACAAGGGTGACAGTACAATCTCTATACAGTTCAATACAAAATGAATAGGAGCGTCCTGCTCATGGAGCTTACAATCTAAAGAAATATTTTTGTAATCAAAGATTAGAGACTCCTTATCAGTGTAATAATCAGAAACATTGAGATTGCATTATTTGTGCCATATTTCAGTTAATTAGATGACACAAACAGAGATAACCCCCAGGATCTGAGGGATGTATGATAATCTGCATTACAATGTGTAACCTTCACTTTCTAATCTGTTGTAATGTAATCTGAGGCAACTTAAATTCACCATATATATATATATATATATATATATATATATATAGTATAATATACACACAAAATAGAGAGGGAGAGATACAGACCAGGAAAGACAATGTATGCCCAGCTGATGATCTAATCCGTCTCTTCCCCCCGATCTAAGGTGAGTAGATGATTTTATGTATATATCTATCTTTGGACCCCCCATAAAGAAAATAGATGCTGTATGACAAAATGAAAACACAAGGGGATCTATTAGTAAAAATTCTAAGCAGATGATCCCTAAACTATTCCTAATATGTAAGCATCCCCCCTGTATATGTGTCTCCAGACATTATCGTGATTTGTGAAGAGTCCAAGATCATTTATAAAAGGGAAAACAAACGTGTCGGTTAAAAATGACGTAATAAAGATATTATATATGTGTAATCCTTCTATACATACAAATCCGCTTTCAATGTACGGGGAAAATCTCCAATGTATTCTCCGAGGAGCAACACTGACACCTAGTGGTGACAAAATGCATGCCTTTTATACGGGGAAGACAAAATGCATGCCTTTTATACGGGGAAGACATACAATGAGATTGAATGGTTTGTTCCCACTAGCACAATATTCATCTATAAATTAGATCCTCCGAATATCCATTCTACAGGACGGGTCTAAGTGGGAAAAAAAATATGATCTGGAATTTCTCAATAAAGGGAATTTGGAAGACTAGCTGGTATTCGGATGGATTTATTCTAATTCATCCACAAATGTACAACTCCCCATCAGATTGTACAAAATGATCTTTCATAATCTGTTAATTCTTCACTTGTGTTAAAGATAAAATGTGATGAGAGCTCATTGATAGAAATGGTGGGTGGCTCTTAGAAGAGCCTTTGTGTCTTGTGTTGGGATGATGATGATGATGATGGGGGGATTACTTGGCGCTGGTGTACTTGGTGACGGCCTTGGTGCCCTCGGAGACGGCGTGCTTGGCCAGCTCTCCGGGCAGGAGAAGGCGGACGGCGGTCTGGATCTCCCGGGAGGTGATGGTGCGGCGCTTGTTGTAATGAGCCAGGCGGGAAGCTTCGCCAGCGATGCGCTCGAAGATGTCATTGACGAAGGAGTTCATGATGCCCATGGCCTTGGACGAGATGCCGGTGTCGGGGTGGACCTGCTTGAGCACCTTGTACACGTAGATGGCATAACTCTCCTTCCTGCTCTTCCTCCGCTTCTTGCCGTCCTTCTTCTGGCTCTTGGTCACGGCTTTCTTGGAGCCCTTCTTGGGCGCCGGGGCGGACTTGGCTGGTTCAGGCATGATTAGGATCAATCAGATCAACTCCGATGTGTGCTGGAGCCGCCCTCATGTGCTGATTTTATAGGCGTCCTATGAAAATGAGTCTCCTCCCTCCTCACTCATTGGAGGATTCAGTCATGTGATGGGGAGGAGTGGAATACTTTCCTTCTTCGTTTACGGATTGGTTTAGAAACAAGTCAGAACACTATTGGCGGGCTTGAAAAGTAACCAATCACAGAGTGTGACGTCAGAGCTTTGACGGTATAAATATAAGGAAGCGCCCGAATTTGGTTATCTTTATCAGAATAACACAGACGTCTCACAATGTCTGGCCGTGGAAAACAAGGAGGCAAGGTACGGGCTAAGGCCAAAACCCGATCATCCCGGGCTGGTCTGCAGTTCCCAGTCGGTCGTGTTCACCGTCTGCTCAGGAAGGGGAACTATGCCGAGCGGGTCGGGGCCGGAGCTCCCGTCTATCTGGCCGCCGTCCTCGAGTATCTGACGGCTGAGATCCTCGAGCTGGCCGGCAACGCCGCCCGCGACAACAAGAAGACCCGCATCATCCCCCGACACCTCCAGCTGGCCGTCCGCAACGACGAGGAGCTCAACAAGCTGCTGGGCGGAGTCACCATCGCCCAGGGAGGAGTCCTGCCCAACATCCAGGCCGTGCTGCTGCCCAAGAAGACCGAGAGCCACAAGGCCGCCGCCAAATCCAAGTAATCCCAACAACTCCTTTCTACTCCCAAATCCATTCATTTACAACACAAAGGCTCTTCTCAGAGCCACCCACATCTCTCTACAAAGAGCCCACACATACCTCATTGTGTCTACCACATCGCATGGAATGAGCCCTCAATTCTCTTCATAGCTTTACACAGGAAATACATTATTTATTCACACTTCTAATACAGGAGAGTTGTACAGGGAGAACAATTACTACATATAAAGAGTCTGAAATTTATTATTGGGGGATCTGCTCATCTTACATGGTCATTGTCCTTCAAACTTTAATTCTGCCGAATGTATTACAGACCAGAAATCATTCATTATATACCAAAACAATCATCCCCCCAACTGATCAGGAACACAGATCTCAGAATTGTCCTACTATGGCGGGCGGGGTATGGAACGGATTGGCTTCATTTTTAATGGAACGTTTCAATCATCTCAGATCGGCTAATCTGACACAGAAATTGAATGATAAAAAAATGTAAATTCTTCCGGAGAATATTCTAAACACACTGGAATATATTGTTTCAAGGGGTTTGTACTATAGAGATCAATGAAAACAGAGAAAGATCTCAGAACACATTTCTTTGGACTCCTCATCAAAAACATTATTGGTTAATGAAGGAAACGCCCACAGCTCTGATTGGCTCACATTTAAAATTGATACTTTCAAATTTGCCGCCTGAATTCTTTGGAACGTTACAGAAATAATCAGCCCTATTATACCGCCAAATCCGAGACATATCATTAGCGCTTTATTTTCAAGTAGATTCATCGATTAGTCTGGAATAGAAATTGATTCAGAAGATTGTTGAATAATCTAAAATATGTTCTCTGTTACTAGATTTATAAAAAGTGAAAGGACTGGTAGAAGTCATGACACCGCCAGATACATATGTACAATGAATCCAACAGATCGTTATCCACTTTGTAACTAGAAATCAGCAACAATGTTTCTAAGTAATTATCTGCAGAGTATTAAATGGCTTTATCTTAGAAACATAAATGCGACTTTTTTCTCCTTTTCTTTAGTAATCCCTTATAGATATGTAAATGTTATTAATAATAACTGGTGATTTGTCTCCTCTGTGTAATCTCCGAACATGAATTAGAAAACCGTAATAAAGGAAGAATAGGTTTGTCATCAGATCTGTATAGGATGACGGGACTGGCCTCTATCGGATGTAGCAATAACGGATTTCCCCCAAATTACAACTAGAATAATAATATAAAATATGTGAATGGACTGGTAGAAATCATGACGCTGCCAGATACATAAAAGTATGTACAATAAAATACATTATCAGATCTGCATAGGATTATGTAACTGAAAAAAAAAAAAAGATACAAATATATAATCATGACAGAAAATATGTACTATGAATCAATAAAGAAAATATTGCACTTCTGATGAATTACATCCGTTTTCATTCGGCAAAATATTTAAAAGCTTCTAAATAAATGAAATTCTCTGCAGTGCAATAAATGAATAGACCCCGCCCCTCCTCCTCATGTCTCCAATCGGGTCCGCTCAGCTTTACACCCAGGAAGGAGAAATAGGGGGAAAAATGCATCTTTGTTTCCTTTTCAAAATAATCTTTATAAATATGAACAATTGTTATGAAGCGTTAAATATTCGTGTTCTCTGTGTAATCTCCAGGTACACGTGCGATGTCTGACCATACACACTGCGATCTGCTTTACTAAAGATACGTAAGAACACAACAAAATAATGTATCCAATGTTGTATCTAATTGGGTAGAAAATGGATCTATAAAGAGAGTGTACAATCAGCACTCAGGATGATGTAGTGAGTTTTGGAGATGGATGCGGTATATAGATCTTTGTATGAGAAGGTAGGTGGCCCTGAGAAGGACCTTTGTGTAGATGAAGTGGGTAGGTGTCTATGAGGGTTTATCCTCCGAATCCGTAGAGAGTGCGCCCCTGGCGTTTGAGAGCATAGACGACATCCATGGCGGTGACGGTCTTCCTCTTGGCGTGCTCGGTGTAGGTGACGGCATCGCGGATGACATTCTCCAGGAAAACCTTCAGCACTCCGCGGGTCTCCTCATAGATGAGTCCGGAGATGCGCTTGACACCCCCTCTGCGGGCCAAACGTCGGATGGCGGGTTTGGTGATGCCCTGGATGTTGTCCCGGAGCACCTTCCTGTGCCGCTTGGCGCCTCCTTTCCCCAGACCCTTCCCTCCTTTACCGCGACCAGACATCTCGGAAACCCTCGTTATTCAGACGAACAGTAAAGAAACCGCACACAGCCTCCTCCTTATAAACAGCCTGAGCGGACCTGATGGAAACCTTCCTGTGAAAGAGGCGGAGTCACACCCATTCATTACAATAAAATAGAGAATTCCATTCCTTTAGAAGGCTCCTAAATATTCTGTTTGTATTCAGATACATTAATGCAACAGCAATACATGTCCAGGAGATGAATTTATTCCTTCTTTTCAATTATTTTTTATTTATACCTGGAGATTATACGGAGAACATGAATCTTTAACACTTCATAACAGAAACACAATCAGCAGTTTCAATTATTCATATTAATTTCATATTTATAAAACGTTATTTTGAAAAGGAAACACATTACTTCTGACATCTCTCCTTACTGGGTGTAAGGCTAAGCGGACCTGATGGGAGACATGAGAAGGGGCGGGGTCTAATCATTTATTACACTGTAGAGAATTTCATTTAGTTAGACGCTTTTCAATATTTTGCTGAATGGAAACGGATGTAATGCATCATAAGCACAACATTATCTTTATTGATTAATTGTACACATTTGTCTGGCATGTCATCATTATCACCTATTTCTAACAATAATGTCATATTTCCCGATCTTTATATAGGAAGAGCAAACTATGTGCAATTTGCTATATGTAAAAAGATAAACAAAAGATATTCTAGTTTTAATATGGGGGAGTCCATAATTACTACATGTCCTAAAGAGGGAACATTAATTATCGGCCAGTTCTACGATCCTATACAGATCTGATGATGAAACGTGTAATACTTTATTGGCCATCATATAGAAAGGTAGAGAATGTAGAGAAGTAGAGAATCTATGAGAGAAGTCATCTCACTGTCATGTTCTCTATGTAGCAGTGGGGGGGGGGGACTTGCATTATGAGGACTTGGAATAAAAGAGAACATATGGAAATGTTTTACATTATTCAATAATTTTCAGAATCCATTTCTATTCATTCCGGACTAATCGATGAAAACAAAGCATTGGTGATATTTCTCGGATAAATGTCTCATCTGATGATCTCAGTGTCGGATTTGGCGGTATAATAGGGCTGATTATTTCTCTGTAACGTTCTTCACTATTCAGGCGGTAAATTTGAAAGTAGCAATTTGAAATCCGAGCCATTCAGAGCTGTGGGCGTTTCCTTCATCAGCCAGTAATGTCTTTCTTATGAGAATTTCAAAGAAATGTATTCTGAGCTCTTTCTCCATTTCAGCCCAGAAAATACTTGTTCTGTAGACTTTTCATTGATCTCTATAGAAAACATTCTCTAGCAGGGCGGATTCTGTATTGTGAAGTAAAAGAAAAGACTAGAAGAAATGTGACATTCATATTTCTAATGGATTTATTATTCTTGGTTAGATAAACTGCCCGACAATTCAGAGGAGCGTTGATCGATGTTCCCGGAGGAAGAGATATCAGATTTTAGTGTCGGATTATTCTATCTGAGATCATTGGAACGTTCCATATAATTCCGGCGGGAAATTTGAATGAATCAATTTCATATTTGCACCAATCACAGTTCTGGGCGATTTCTTCGGATAAAATGTATTGAGTGTGAAGGAGGATCTGAGATCTGTGTTCCTTTCAGCTGGGGGGTGTTTGTTTGGTATTTAATATTGAATGTTCTCAGATCTCCAGAAGATATTCAGCAGAATTAAAGGATGGAGGACAATAAAAACCAGTCCCTGTAAGGAGATCACATCGTTCCTTCACATGAAATGCAGTAAATGATACAAATCCTAGAAACTCTGAATTGCTGTTAGGACGGACAGACATGGAGGGGTGGATGGTTTTGGTTGGAGGGTTTAGCGGTGAGGAGACGATCAGCATAGAAAGATTGGAATGAAAAGAGATGAGAGAATGATGTACTGTGATCACATTTCCTCTCATTACTCCTCGCCTCTATTACAAGTCTGAGTGTGATAAGAAGACAAAGGGTTTGTCTTTACAGGGAACTTTACCTGACAGTATTAATAATATATAACTTCAATGGAGAATAGGAATAGAAAGCAGGTATGTCCGGCTCTATGTAGAGAGATGTGGGTGGCATGTTTGTGAGGCAATGCTAAAATAATAATAACATTGATCTTTAGATGAAAAGTACCGTAGATCGGTCAGACTGGGAGGGGGATGAATAAACCTTCCTTCTATTCCCATCCTGATTCCAGATTTATTGCGGAGATCATCTCCACTTTCTGGCTGTATACATTCCCTATTCACCTCCTTGTACTGCACACACACCCAAGTGTTCTACCGGGAATGACCACAAGGTGGCAGAGCTGAATAAACACTTATGCCGCACTCACACATTGTTACAATCAAAGATCCTCCGCAATCTCCCGCCTTACATTGTTACTTTATCTGAAATCACAAGTTGTGAAGATCGTGGAGTTCTTAACGAACAACACAATAGGGGAAAGAAACAAGAAAAACGAAACATTGTATGTACTCAATCAGCCCAGACAAATCTTTGTCTATTTGTATCTATTTCAATCATCAACAGCAGATCAATGTACACACAGGGTGGGGGATGAGCTCATTCTTTGTACTTATAGTTCTAATTAACAATAATAATAAACATAATTAACATGT
Source organism: Aquarana catesbeiana (assembly GCF_042186555.1). Lineage (NCBI taxonomy): Eukaryota > Metazoa > Chordata > Amphibia > Anura > Ranidae > Aquarana > Aquarana catesbeiana. The sequence goes on along the minus strand of NC_133331.1, from coordinate 280,634,855 downwards.
ACAAAGTATCATCTACATACAAATCTGATCACAATATTACCTCGGACAGCACACAGTCCTTTATAGAAGGTAGAAAATGTTTCCTAACATGGACATGTTTATCACCATAATGAACTTACACATGATCTCCAAACCTGGAAACCATTTTATTCCCATCATCATTCCCCAATGTCTGAACGTTTATTTTTTATACTGATTTCAATAGATTTGTATTGCACTTTTGAAAAGAATATATGCCATACAGCCAGGGGCGTTGCTAGGTCTACAAAAGATCTGGGGCTAGAGCCCATAGTAGTGAAGTAAAGAAAGTCATACACATGTATATAATATACGTGTGGGTGTACAGTATATATATCTCTGAGTGTGGATTCCCGCTTACATCAGGGTTCTCAGGGAGCCCACCCCCCTTACATCAGTGTCCCCAGAGCCCCTCTTACATCAGGGTCTCTAGAGAGCCTCCCTACTTACATCAGGGTCCCCAGAGCCCCCCTCATTACATCAGGGTCCCCAGAGCCCCCCTCATTGCATCAGGGTCCCCAGAGAGCCCACCCCTCTTACATCGGGGTCCCCAGAACCCCCCTTACATCAGGGTCCCTAGAGAGCCTCCCTACTTACATCAGGGCCTCCAGAGCCATCCTCATTACATCAGGGACCCCAGAGCCCCCCTCATTACATCAGGGTCCGCAGAGATCCCACCCCCTTACATCAGGGTCCCCAGAGAGCCCACCCCCCTTACATCAGGGTCCTTAGAGAGCCTTCCTACTTACATCAGGGTCCCCAGAGATCCCACCCCCCTTACATCAGGGTAACCAGAGCCCCCCTTACATCAGGGTCCCCAGAGAGCCCCAGGGCTCAGGAGTTGGCTACATAAACAATGCAGGGCTCAGCTGTGCCCATCTATGCACCCCCCACTGCAGTGCCCTCTTTCCCCTGCACCCCACCACACACACTGTGTAAGTAGAACTCTTACCTTACACAGGTGTGCAGCAAGCAGTGATCATCACTATTATAAGCAATAACAGTTAAAAAAAATACCTGTTCAAACCCCCCCCCAGCGTAAAACAGTGTCACTAAGGTGACACAACTACTCTGATGACAGGATGTAAAATAGTAAAAAAAAGACAGAAAAAAAAGGTTGGTTACTAAATGTATACAAAATGTAATAAAAAATGTTTTTTTTTTTCTTTACATACTGTCACCAGTCCATATTTATTTATCACTAACACGCAAGTCATATGATGACAATGTACTGCACTGGTGACAGTATGTAAAAAAAATAAAATAAAAAATTGTGAAAAAAAAAATGATTTTATTTAATTTTCTTTATTTTTCAAAAAAATTAAGACAAAAAAATGACAATTTAAAAAAAAACTTGCCATGCCTCTTACTAAATACCTCGGACTGTCTAAATATCTGTCTGTTTTCCGAAAAGGGGGAATTTGGGGGATATTTTTACAGTCCTTGGCATTTTCGGAGTGTTGAGAAATTAGATAGTCCGTCAGTTCATCAAGATTGATCAATCAAAAATATTCAAGATATCAATCAATATTCAGATATATATCATAGTTTGTGGACTCTATGAATTTTCTACAGACTAAATAGAATACACTGATTTGGGTAATTCTCACCAAAGGAATGTAGCAGATTACATTTTGACCTGAATTTATGAAAAAAAGATTATTTATTTGCTAAATGTTATGACAGAAACAAAGAAACACTTTTTTTTTAAATTTTGGATATTTTTTTCATTTACATAGCAAAAAAATATAAACCCAGTGGTGAATAAATACCACCAAAAGAAAGCTCTATTTGTGTGAAAAAATAAATGATACAAATTCCATTTGGGTACGGTGATGCATGACCGCATAATTACCACTTAAAGTAGTGCAGTGCGGAATAGCAAAAAATGGCCTGGTCATGGGGGGGGGGTAAAACCTTCCGGAGGTCAAGTCGTTAAAAAGTTGTTGCAGTCAAAAGAGTGGGGATTCATTTTGTTTTAATTTTTTTTTTTTATAAATCAGTTCCTGATCACTTCTGTATTTTAGAACAAAGAGACACGGGACAGACAGGATCTCTACACACTTGTAAAGTTTAATCGGGTCATTTAGATACACGTTCCAGCCGCCGCTCTCTCTCTCTTCCGGGTACCGTCGTACGCTCTGCGCATGAGCGGTCCCGGAAACGAAAGTGAGGCCTGGTTCACGCATGCGCGCGAGCTTCTCGGGCCTGGCACTACTGTGACGTCACGTGGCGCCACTTTTAAATTCGGGAGAAGCCTGCAGAGCCTCGGGAATGATCGTGGGCTTGTGGGGTGACTTCCCTGGGCATCTGTTGCGGCTTTCCCAGCTAGGTACTAGTGTTTAGGGGTTTGTCTATTCCCTTATTGGTATCTAACCTTTGCCTTCCCACCTGCAGTGCCTGCCTAGTAGCAATGGACCCTTCACTGCCTCCTGGTGGCCAGCCCCCTCGCAGCAGGTATAGATGTGGGACATTTGTTTGTTTCCATTTTTTCTTCCTGCTGGGGGGAAGAGAGTGGGGTACAGGGCATTAGTGGTAATATATGCCTTTCTCTTTATTTCTTCTCTCCACAGCCCTTCTAGGTCTGATACACAATGCATTCCTGCAGAAGGAGCAGGTCTTCCAAATCTCACCACCGGCACTCTCCTTCTGGTTCCAGGCTCCACAGGTCTTCCTCTAAATCCAGACAGTGCAGTAGTGATTCTTCCCACCCCCCCCTCAACTCACACCAGCAGGGGGACAGTGAAGTCATGTTTTGGTTGTGGGGCCACAGTCCCTGCCAGCAAGTCTCTTTGTGACCGCTGTTTTTCCAAAGCAGCTAATGAGAGGGAGGATGCAAATCAACACCTTGAATCTTTAGTCAAATGGGTTGTGAGAGAATCTCTGCAGGAGAGAGAAGCTAATAAACCCTGTGAACCTCCACTGGAGCCTCTGGGTTCTCCTTCAGGAGAAGGGCAGGTCCACGAAACGTGGGAGTCTTCCCAGCCTAGCCATCCATCAGTTCCTCCCTCGCATAGCGAGTCGGAAGCAAAAGATCCGGGGATGGGCTTCGAATACGCCCTGGTTCCCTCTTTGGTGAGAGCCGTTAAGGATGCTCTAAATTGGGAAGATCCTATTACCTCTCCTCCTAAGCAGAGTAAATGTTTCAACAGTTCAATAAGGAGCGTCAATTTTTTCCCTTCCTCACTGAAGTGGGTGACATCTCTAATGAATGGGGTAAAACAGACAGAAAGAGTTCTATGCAGTCTAAAATGCAAAAATTGTATCCCTTCAAGGAAGAAGAGGTTAAACATCTTGAGTCAGCCCCCTTGGTGGACGCAGCACTATTGAGACTCCTTAGGTATGTGACTCTTCCTCTGGAAGATACGGTCTCCTTCAAGGATCCCTTGGAGAGACGGATTGATTCCGATCTGAAGATCGGATTTACTTAACATCAGGCATGGCCTGTAAACCAGTTCTGGCCTTAGCACAGTCTCTAAAGCCTTGGAATCATGGTTGGACAGCGTGATCGAGTCCCTCAGAGCCATTTCCAGTGAAGTGGCCAAGAACTTGCCTATTCAAGAGATCAGGCTGGCATCCGCCTTCCTGCGGGAAGCTTCTATTGACGTCATCTGCCTGGTGTCCAGGGGTTATGTTGGCAGCCGTCACAGCCCGTCGTGCCTTATGGCTCCGTCCCTGGTTGGCGGATTGGGCTTCTAAGCAATGGATGGCGAGATACAAAATAAAAGGATTTCACAGCCAGTGCTGTTTTTAAAAGTACTTTTATTAAAAAAAAAAAAAAAAAAAAAAAAAGATAAAAAGTCCTGCGAGCCACAATAAACCTTATGCTTAGTGGATGTCACTATTCAGTTGCATGCGTTAAACATGTCTCATATATCGTGCAAACGGTTAATACAAAAGAAAAATATGCTGTGCTAGAGTGTGTTACATTGTGCAAATCAGTATTCATCTTCATCTTCTCTTCTTTTCTTCTGCGGGCCGCTCCGCACCCATGCTGGCATGGAGGGAGGCTCCCGCTGTGTGACGGCGTCTCTTCGTCTGACGGTTCTTAAATAACGGGGGGCGGGGCCACCCGGTGACCCCGCCCCCCTCTGACGCACGGTGACTTGACGGGACTTCCCTGTGACGTCACGGGGAATGCCACAGGGAAGTCCCGTCATGTCCCGTGCGTCAGAGGGGGGCGGGGTCACCAGGTGGCCCCGCCCCCCGTTATTTAAGAACCGTCAGACGAGGAGACGCCGTCACACAGCGGGAGCCTCCCTCCATGCATGGATGCGGAGCGGCCCGCAGAAGAAAAGAAGAGAAGATGAAGATGAAGAAGATGAAGAAGAGAAGAGGATGAAGAAGAAGATGAAGAGAAGAGCGGGAGCCTCCCCTCATGCCATGGGTGCGGAGCGGCCCGAGGAGAAGAAGATAGAAGACGCCGCGGAGAAGATGCTGGACGAGAACGCCGGAGGAAGAACCAGAAGAGCCAGAAGAACCAGAAGAAGATGAAGGAAGATAGAAGAAGCATTTAAATAAAGGAATTGTCAAAAACTGTCTCTTGTCATTTTTAACTATTTTGACAGTTTTTTAGTGAAATGGTAGGGGTAAGTACCCCCTTACCATTTCACATAGGGGGGGGGCCGGGATCTGGGGGTCCCCTTGTTAAAGGGGGCTTCCAGATTCCGATAAGCCCCCCGCCCGCAGACCCCCACAACCACCGGCCACGGTTGTGGGGATGAGGCCCTTGTCCTCATCAACATGGGGACAAGGTGTTTTGGGGGGCTACCCCAAAGCACCCTCCCAATGTTGAGGGCATGTGGCCTGGTACGGTTCAGGAGGGGGGGGGCGCACTCTCGTCCCCCCCTCTTTTCCTGCGGCCTGCCAGGTTGCGTGCTCGGATAAGGGTCTGGTATGGATTTTTGGGGGAACCCCACGCCGTTTTTTTTTTTTTTTTTGGCGCGGGGTTCCCCTTAAAATCCATACCAGACCTGAAGGGTCTGGTATGGAATTTAGGGGGAACCCCACGTCATTTTTTTTTTTTAATTTTGGCCGGGTTTCCCCTTAATATCCATACCAGACCTGAAGGGCCTGGTATGGAATTTAGGGGGACCCCCCCACGTCATTTTTTTTTTTTTTTTAATTTTGGTTCGGGGTTTCCCTGGGGGGAATTCCCATGCCGTTTTTATCAATGAACTTCTATGTGTATTGTCGGCAATGCAATAGCCGCGGGTAGTTTTAAATGTGTTTTTCCTTCCAAATGTCATTTTGCTGTCAGACTGTTCTAAACACGGGAAACATGCGCCCCTTTACAGGCATACTATAGACACCCCCCAGGTACGAAATTTAAAGGGATATTACACTTTTATTGTTTGACTTTAAGCATTATTAAAATCACTGCTCCTGAAAAAACGTCCGTTTTTAAAACTTTTTTTTGCATTGATCCATGTCCCCTGGGACAGGACCCGGGTCCCCAAACACTTTTTATGACAATAACTTGCATATAAGCCTTTAAAATTAGCACTTTTGATTTCTCCCATAGACTTTTAAAGGGTGTTCCGCGGCATTCGAATTTGCCGCGAACACCCCAAATTGTTCGGTGTTCGGCGAACTTGCGAACAGCTAATGTTCGAGTCGAACATGAGTTCGACTCGAACTCGAAGCTCATCCCTACTACCCACCTAAGAGTAGGATTGCTTGTGGTCCGGTAACCGCAATCCTATAACACGTTAACACGTCCAGAGGCATATTACACTAAAAAGTAGCACTTCCCACGAAGTTATCCCCAGGACCCCACTCTAATAATTGACAATTGAACGCATGACGGAGCGGACCCATAAATATTTTCGCTCACACCTGACGACCATGCACCTTTATCCACGTCCTTCATAGGGTTCCAACCTGAGATAATCATAACTTATAATCAACCCGATGGATTCAATTACACAAGGCCCGGGGCCAAAACATGAATCATATAATGACCTTTCAAGGTACCCAAAATGACACATATTCATAGAATAGCCTCTAGGCACAGATTCGTTTGATTCAACGTTTACTACTGGAGTATAGTTATTCAAGGTTAGATCATACTTTAAACTTTTTTCTGTTGTTTTTTTTGATAACACAGTTGTACATGCTGTATAGTACTGAATGAGATGTTCATTGTATCACATTTTATACAACAATACAATCTTATGTACCTTTATTATGTTATGCTTATGTATAACTTGACTTTTACTGACAATAAACTTGATTCTGGAAAAAAAAAAAAAAAAAAAACAACAAAAAAAGAAAAGATGAATGTCTCTATTATTGCATACAGCACAAAGTATAATCCCGGGTGTCTATAGTATGACGGTAAAGTGGCACGAGTTTCCCATGCTTAGAACAGTCCCTGCACAAAATGACATTTTTAAAGGAATAAAAGTAATTTAAAACTGCTTACAGCTGTAAGGTAATGTGGGGTCCTGGCAATATGGATGAAAATCAGTGAGACAAACGGCATGGGTACACCCACCCAGTCCATTACAAGGCCCTTTTGGGTCTTGTATGGATAGTAAGGGGAACCAAATTAAAAAAAGGAAAGGTGTGGGGCCCCAGGCCCTCTGAACAGCAGTATACAGGCGGTGCAAACAAGACAGGGACTGTAAGTTTGTTGTTAAGTAGAATCTGTTTGTAATTTTGAACTGGTACATTTTTAACGTGTTTAGCTCCAGCCAAAAAATCTATTTGAAGCTTTTTGGAAAACATAGGGAAGGGTTATCACCCCTGTGACATTTGTTTTGCTGTCTGTGCTCCTCTTCAGAAGATTTCACCTCACGTTCTGTCACAATGACAAATGTTTTTAGAAAGTTTGGGAGTTTTAGTGAAACAAGGATTGGTGATAAAGCATCAGTGAAGAGGAGACACGTTTTTCCCATATTAACTCTTACAGGAGAGAATTACCCTTCCTAGGGGTAGATTTCATCTCACTTCCTGTTGTCTCCTTCCATTTGCAAGTAGGAGTCATTTGTAAGTTGGATGTTTGAAAGTAGGGGCCTGCCCTATATACTCTGCAGAAACTGGGGCCTTAGGTGTTGGTGTTGCCACAACACTGTAAGTCCTCACAGTTGCTCTTGGTGGGCGCAGGAACGGGCCCTGCTGTGAAATATTAGATCAAGAATCAGAAAAATTGGGCCTTTGATGGTGGTGGTGCTGGTGCCACAACACCATAAGTCCTCACAGTTACTCTTGGTGGGCGCTGGAATGGGCCCTGCTGTGAAATATTAGATCAAGAATTGTAATTACATGCACCTGTTGAACAGGGGCAGAAAAATTGGGCCTTTGGTGGTGTTGGTGGTGGTGTTGCCACAATACTGTAAGCCCTCATAGTTACTCTTGGTGGGTGCTGGAACAAGCCCTGCTGTCAAATATTAGATCAAGAATTCTAATTACATGGCCCTGTTGAACAGGGGCAGAAAAATTGGGCCTTTGGTGGTAGTGGTGGTGCTGGTGCCACAACACTGTAAGTCCTCACAGTTACTCTTGGTGGGCGAAGTATCGGGCCCTGCTGTGAAATATTAGATCAAGAATTGTAATTACAAAATACAAAAATTGGGCCTTAGGCACTGGTGCCACAACACTGCAACCCCTCACAAACACTCTAGTTGGAGCGCAGGAACGAGCCCTGCTGCAAAGTATTGCATCAAACATTGTAATTACACGCCCCTGTTAAACAGGGGCAGAAAAATTGGGCCTTAGCCACTGGTGGCAGCGCCCAGAACAAAAAATATTCTTACAAGCTATCAGCATGATCATTGAGGAGGAAGAGGATAGTTACTCAGCATAACAGGATAGTCACTCAGCATTAGCATAGAGAGTCTTGAAGGAATCTGACATTTCAAAAAGAAAATATTCAGTTACATCAGCATCAGGTGCTTGGTATCTGGTGGTGATCCAAGACTGATTCATTTTATGAAGGTCAGTCGATTGACAGAGTCGGTGGACAGGCGCACCCTGTGATCGGTTACAAAGCCTCCAGCAGCACTGAATGTGCATTCCGAAAGAACGCTGGATGCAGGACAGGCCAGGAGCTCAATTGCATACTGTGCAAGCTCTGGCCAGTAATCCATCCTCAAGACCCAGTAACCTAGAGGATTTTCAGTGGGAAAGGTGTCCAAGTCAGATCTTGCCCCTAGGTATTCCTGCACCATGTAAAACAGACACTGGCGATGGTTGCTGGAACTGATCATACCTTGGGGCTGCGGACTAAAAAATTGTCTGAACGCATCGGTCAGACGGCCACCTTCTCCACCACTCCTTCTTTGACTGACCAAAGCCTCAGCAACACGTTGTCCAGGAACAGGAGTTTGTAACCTCCCAGTCTCTGGGAACGCGTTGCACAGACCTTTCTGCAAGGCCTCCCGAAGATGTTTCATCCTCTGCTCCCTCTGCAATGACAAGATAAGGTTTGCAGGGTTGCCAGCAAGTAACGATCCCTCTCCTTGATACCACAAATATGAGGATCCTTCTGCAGGCTTTGCAGGATCAGGGAGGCCATGCAGCATAGGTTTGCTGAGGCATTTGGTCTGGAGTCCTCTGGGTCACTAAGGACAACATGATCTGCAGCCACCTCCTCCCAGCCACGTACAAGTCCATGGGTTTCTTGGGACTGTAATCCCTTAAAGACTGCTGCTGATGCTGAGTGCAAGGCTCCACCTCCATGCTGACACAATCCTCCTCGTTCTCTTCCTGTGTGATCGGCGGGCACGCAGGAACACTGTCTGGATAAAGGGGGCCTTGAGAGCTGAGGAAGTCCTCCTCTTCCTGCCTCTGTTCTGCCTCAAGTGCCCTGTCCATTATTCCACGCAGCGTGTGCTCCAACAGGTGGACAAGGGGGGCAGTGTCACTGATGCATGCACTGTCACTGCTCACCATCCTCGTGGCCTCCTCAAATGGTGACAGGACAGTGCATGCATCGCTGATCATGGCCCACTGGCGTGGGGAAAAAAAACAAGCTCCACTGACTCTGTCCTGGTGCCATAGTCGCATAGGTACTCATTGATGGCCTCTGCTGCGTGTGCAGCTGCTGCAGCATGGCCGACGTTGAGTTCCACCTGCTGGGCATGTCACAGATTAGGCAGTTCTTGGGCAGGTTAAATTCCTTTTGGAGGTCAGCCAGCCGAGCACTGGCATTATATGACCGGCGGAAATGCACACAGACTTTCCTAGCCTGCGTCAGGACCTCCTGTAAGTCTGGGTACCTGCCCAAGAACTGCTGCACCACCAAGTTAAGGACGTGAGCCAAACAGGGCACATGGGTCAGTTGTCCCTGTCGGAGGGTGGAGAGGAGGTTGGTGCCATTGTCGCAAACCACCATTCCTGGCTTAAGCTGGCGTGGAGTCAACCACCTCTGAACCTGCCCCTGCAGAGCTGACAGAACCTCTGGCCCAGTGTGGCAACTGTCCCCCAAGCACACCAGCTCAAGCACCGCATGTCATCTTCTTGCCTGCGTACTTGCGTAGCCCCTTGAACGCCTACGGAACACCACTGGTTTCCGAGGACAAAGCACAGGAAGAGGCCATGGAGGAAGAAGAAGAGGAAGTGGTGGAGGAGAGAGGTGTGGCAGAATCACCAGTAGTGGAATTTTGGAGGTGTGGTACCGGAACAACCTCCAACACTACTGCACCTTGTCCTGCATCCTTCCCAGCTGCCAGCAGAGTCACCCAATGCGCCGTGAAACTTAGGTAATGTCCCTGTCCATGCCTGCTGGACCATGAGTCAGCAGTAATATGCACCCTACCGCTGACCGCCCTGTCCAGCGAGGCCAAGACATTGCCTTCCACATGCCAGTAGAGAGCTGGAATCGCCTTCCGTGAGAAAAAGTAGCGTTTGGGAACCTGCCACTGAGGAACCGCACATTTCACAAACTCACAGAAGGGGGCAGAGTCTACTAACTGAAAAGGTAGCAGTTGAAGTGCTAGCAATTTTGCCAAGCTAGCACGCATGTGGATGGCTGGGAGCAAACTTCTTTCTGCGGTGCAGCAGCTGGGGCAGGGAAATTTGCCTGGTACAATCTGAGCTTTGTGTACCAATAGTAGATTGCCCGCAAGTACTTGGCTGTGACACACCTAATTCTACACCTTCATTCCTCTCAGTGCAGGTCTCAGAGAGGACTGAAGGTATAGTGGGGTTGGAGATCCCAGCTGATGAGGAGCAAGGAGAGGTCCTCTTTGTTCTTTGGTGTGGGTCTTTTAGGTACGTTTGCCAAAGAACTGCATGGCAGGTCAACATATGTCTGGTCAAGCATGTGGTGCCCAAGCGGGAGATGTTTTGGCCATGCGAGATACGCTTGAGACATATGTTGCAAATAGCAGCGGTGCAATCTGATGCACTCGTCTCAAAAAAGGCCCACACCAAAGAACTTTTGGAATAACACGCAGAGACAGCAGCGCCCTGCACATGCGGAGCTCTGCGGTGTGATGCAGTCGGTGTGCTGTCCTTAAGCTGGCCCCTGGAGGGCATCCTGCCTCGTTGGTGATGTGCCTCCTCCTCCCCCTCTCTCCTATTAGGCACCCACGTGGAGTCAGTGACCTCATCATCCCCTCCCTCCTCATCACTGGAGCAAACCTGGTAGTATGCTGCAGCAGGGGGAACATGACTGCCAGATTGCTGTCCTTCTTGGGCACCCCCTCTCTCTGGGCTCACGTTACTGCCTTCCTCCAGCTGAGTATCATCATCGGAGCCTTCAAAACGCTGGGCATCCTCCTGGAGCATGTACCCAACACTGTGGTCAAACAGTTCGGGGGACTACTCAGGAGGACATGGTGGGGCTAGGGAAGGAGTGACTGTTGCCATTGAGCCGAGGGAAGAGGCCGCATTGGCAGCTGCTTTGCCAGACAAAGTACCCTGAGCCTGGGTGAGAGAGGATGAGGAGGATGAGGATGGCTTGGTCATCCACTCTACCAAGTCTTCCGCATGTTGCGGTTCAACACGGCCAGCTGCTGAAAAAAAGGACAAGCATGTCCCACGACCACGTGCTGATGAGGATGCACCGTGTCCACGACCAGCACTGTTGCCTCAGGCAGTTTATGGCTTTATCTATGTACATTGATCTGCTGTTGATGATTGAAATAGATAAAAATGGACAAAGATTTGACTGAGCTGATTGAGTAGATACAATGTTTTGTTTTTCTTGCTTCTAGCCCGATTGTGGTACCACTTGTCGACCGGCTCACGCCGATATACATCGCCAAAGTGGCACGGGTGCTCAAAACAACGTACCTGTACGTCGCTGCGTCATCCGCGACTAGCGGGCGCATGCCGGCGGCCGCACACCACGGGAGCATGCCCGCAGGTCCCGCGGACTCGATGTCCACCGGTGGCCTGTGATCATGGCACAGAGAGGCAGAACAGGGAGATGTAAACAAGGCGTTTCCCTGTTCTGCCTAGCAACATGACAGAGATGTACTGCTCCCAGTGATCTCTGTCATGTTCTAGTGAGCCCATCCCCCCTACAGTTAGAATATGCTGAGGGAACACAGTTAACCCCTTGATCTCCCCCTAGTGTTTAACCCCTTTCCTGCCAGTGACATTTACACAGTAATCAGTGATTTTTTATAGCACTGATCGCTCCCAAAATAGTGTCATAAGTGTCCGATCTGTCCGCCGCAATCACGATAAAAATTTCAGATCGCCGCCATTACTAATAAATAAAAAAATATTAATAGAAATGCAATAAATCTATCCCTTTTTTTGTAGATGCAATAACTTTAGCGCAAACCAATTAATATACACTTATTGCAATTTTTGTTTTTACTAAACATATGTAGAATACATATTGGCCTAAATTGTGGAAGAAATGTGTTCTTTTATATATTTTTTGAGGGATATTTATTATAGCAAAAAGTAAAAAAAAAATATTGTTTTTTTTTCCCAAATGGTCTCTCTTTTTTTGTGTTGATAGCGCAAAAAAAAAAAAAAAAAACGCAGAAGTGATCTCAAATACCACCAAAAGAAAGCTCTATTTGTGGGGGAAAAAAAGGATGTCAATTTTGTTTGGGTACAATGTCGCACGACCGCACAATTGTCAGTTAAAGCGACGCAGTGCCGTATCCCAAAAAAGGGCCTTGTCAGGAAGGGGGTGAATCCTTCCGGGTCTGAAGTGGTTTAAGAAATCCACAATTGTCTTTTCAGATAAAGTAACAATGTAAGGTGGGAGATTGTGGAGGATCTTTTATTGTAACAATGTGTGAGTGTGGCATAAGTGTTTTTTCAGCTCTGCCACCTTGTGGTCATTCCCGGTAGAACACTTGGGTGTGTGTGCAGTACAAGGAGGTGAATAGGGAATGTATACAGCCAGAAAGTGGAGATGATCTCCGCAATAAATCTGGAATCAGGATGGGAATAGAAGGAAGGTTTATTCATCCCCCTCCCAGTCTGACCGATCTACGGTACTTCTCATCTAAAGATCATTATTATTAGTTTCTTTTTTTCTGTTTTATTTTCCATCATATGTATATATAGCATCACCAACATGCCACCCACATCTCTCTACATGGAGCCGGACATATCTGTTTTGGATTCCTATTCTCCAATTTAGTTATATATTATTAATGTGATAAATTATAATAATACTGTCAGGTAAAGTTCCCTGTAAAGACAAACCCTTTGTCTTCTTATCACACTCAGACTTGTAATAGAGGTGAGGAGTAATGAGAGGAAATGTGATCACAGTACATCATTCTCTCATCTCTTTTCATTCCAATCTTTCTATGTTGATCGTCTTACTCACCGCTAAACGCCTCCAACCAAAACCATCCACCCCTCCATAGAGCTCCAATGTCACCGCACATTATAATTCATATTTCATATTTATTTTGGCCCTCTTGGCTATGAATAGACCCCGCCTATGAGGGATCAGAGTTGCTACTTTCAAATCTCCCGCCATAATTCTACAGACGTTAGGAAGATTCAGCCACATTATCCCACTAAACCTGACATTGTAGAAGTTCTATTGATAGATCTGCTCATCTTCCTCCAAATGACTTCTCTTGTGTCACTTTTCAGGTTCCAACTATTTCCTCCAAACTGGTAAAATCCTCAAAGATTTCTGCCACAAGCCCACCAAGCAGTGGCCTGTCGATTGTTATCCTGGAGGAGAGGGAGGGGACATCCCCCCTCCCGCCACCTCCCGTCCCACCAGGAGACCCAATCCGAGATGTGTCACTTCCGTCGCCTAGAGATAGACTGGCATGAAGCCGGAAACGGCTCTTTGTCTTCTCTCTGTAAACACGGAAGCAACGTCACAACGTCACTTCCGGTTTACTCAGCTGCCAATGGCGCCGGATTAAAAAAAAATATACAGTATTCAAAATCACCGTTTTCAGCGTTCTGAATACTTTGAAGTGCAAAGGAGGGATCGGGGGTCTTTTAGATCCCTCCATAAAGAGTACCTGTCACCACCTATTACTGTCACAAGGGACGTTTTACATTTCTTGTGACAGCAATAAAAGTGATCACATTTTTTTTTTAAAACACAATGTAATAATATAAAAATAAATAAAATAAAGAAGAAAAAGAAAATTTTAAAGCGCCCCCGTCCCCGCGAGCTCGCGCAGCAAAAAAAATGCATATAGAAGTCGAAGTCGCGCCCGCATATGTCAACAGTGTTCAAATCACACATGTGAGGTATCGTCGCGATCGTCAGAGCGAGAGCAATAATTCTAGCACTAGACCTCCTCTATAACTCTAACCTGGTAACTGTAAAAAAAAAAATTAAAATGTCGCCTATGGAGATTTTTAGGTATCGCAGTTTCTCGCCATTCCACAAGTGGGCGCAATTTTTAAGCATGATATGTTTGGTATCTATTTACTCGGTGTAACATCATCTTGCACATTATACAAAAAAATTGGGCTAACTTTACTGTTTGGTTTTTTTAACTCCATGAATATGTCTTTTCCTCCAAAAAGTTGTGTTTAAAACCCCGCAGCACAAATACCGTGTGATATAAAATATTGCAACAATCGCCATTTTATTCTCTAGGCTCTCTGCTAAAAAAATTCTATTATGTTTGGGGGTTCTAAGTAATTTTCTAGCAAAAAACACGGATTTTAACTTGTAAACAACAAATGTCAGAAATAGGCTTAGTCATGAAAGGGATGAATTATTAAAGTAACGCAGTGCCGTATGAGGGGGGGTAAATCTTCCAGACGTCAAGTGGTTAAAAGCCTTTACAGGTTACCAGTCGTGCGATGCTGTACCCAAATAAAAGCGCTGTGCTGCCTGCTCAGTACCCGCCTATCAGTCTTATCAGCGCACATCAGTGGAGGAGAAAAATTAGCCGTTTGCAAAATTTTATGACAATTTTTATTTTATTTTTTCAAAATGTTCGGTCTTTTTTCGTCTGTTTAGCAAAAAAAATTAAAACCCCAGCGGTGATTAAATACCTCCAAAAGAAAGCTCTATGTGTGTGAAAAAAAGAATAAACATTTCATAAGGGTTCAGTGTAGCATGACCGCCCAATTGTCATTCAAAGTGTGACAGCGCTGAAAGTTTAAAATTGGCATGGGCAGGAAGGGGGTAAAAGTGCCTGGTAGGCGAGTGGTTAAAGTAGATCTTTTTCCAAAATATTTGCGTTTGAAAAACTGCTATGAAAATACCTGGTGATATAAAAAATTGCACCACCCGCTGTTTTATTCTCTAGGGCCTCTGCTTAAACCAGTATGTAATGTTTGGGGGTTCTAACTCATTTTCTAGCAAAATAAAAAAAAAAAAAAAAAACTGCAAGGGTTAATTGTCTATTTATGTCCAGAGGAAGAATAAAAGGAGAGTTACTTACCTGATCCTCCTCCCCTCACCATCTGCACCCCAACACTACAAAGGTTATTGGTGACCAGAGCAGGGTCCATAGTCCTGCATTGGATGTCAGGACACCAAAGGACAGTCCACCGGGGGATGGTATGGGGGCACCTCCTGTTGGGGGAGGGGTGGAGGATCAGGTAAGTAAAATGGTTTCTCCTCTCCCTGGGGCAATACTAGTGATTAATCATTACAGAGGGCCTGCAGATGGGCTTTAAGGGGAGAAGGAGAGACAAGTAAGATATGGAGGGGGGGTTCTCTTGTTACTTGTCCTGGGGGGGATGGGGGGTTCCGTCATGAACTTGCAACAAGGGGTGATAATGGTCATGTTCCTGGGGGATGAGGATGAGCTCCATGTGGGGGAGGGGGGTCCCGGATGAGCTCCATGTGGGGGAGGGGGGTCCCGGATGAGTTCCATGTGGGGGAGGGGGGTCCCGGATGAGTTCCATGTGGGGGAGGGGGGTCCCGGATGAGTTCCATGTGGGGGAGGGGGGTCCCGGATGGGCTCCATGTGGGGGAGGGGGGTCCTGGATGAGTTCCCTTGTGGGGGAGGGGGGTCCCGGATAGGGTTGCCACCTGTCCGGGATTCACCCGGACAGTTCGGGTTTGGAATCATGCATCCAGGTTTCAGACCGCCTGAAACCCAGACACATTATTCAGACCACACTATGGTTCCCAGCAGGGTTGTTGGCTGCAGTTGTCTAATCTGAGAATGTCTGTTACACTCTCTTTCACACTGCCCAAAGCCAACACTAACAATTCCCCTCCCCCACATACAGACAGGAGAGGAGAGAGGGCTCAATCTGTTCCTCTTCCCCCCACCCCTCTGTGTCTGCCCACACTCCAGTCCCCGGCGCTGTGCCTCAGAAAAGGAAAGTTGGGGCCGGAAATTTGAAGTCCAGCAGCCTCTGATACATCTGGATGAGAGGTGCTGACTGCCAAGGGGTGAGTGAGCTCACCATCCATCCCTGTCTGTGACTGAAGTCCCCCCCCTTCTCTCTCCTGCCTCTGGGTAAGTACACTAAAGGTAAATCAGAGTTCTCAGAGCACCCCTTACATCAGAGTTCCCCTTTACACCAGAGACCACAGTGTTTCCCCTTACATCAGAGTCCTCTCCGTACATCAGAGTTCTCAGTGTTCCCCCTTAGATCAGGGTTACAGTGTAAGGGAACTCTGATGTAAAAGGGGAACTCTGTGGACTCTGATGTAAAGGGGGACTCTTGTGCCTAACTTCATTTGATTAGAAATGTTATTTAATTGCAAAATATATGTATAGTTTATATATTTAAAAAAAAAAAAAATTGTTCTGCACCGCTAAAGTGTTCGGGTTTGACTTGAAGAAAAGGTGGTAACCCTAGTCCCGGATGAGCTCCATGTGGGGGAGGGGGGGTCCTGGATGAGCTCCATGTGGGGGAGGGAGGGTCCTGGATGAGCTCCATGTGGGGGAGGGGGGGTCCAGGATGAGCTCCATGTGGGGGAGGGGGGTCCCGGATGAGCTCCATGTGGGGGAGGGGGGGTCCAGGATGAGCTCCATGTGGGGGAGGGGGGTCCTGGATGAGCTCCATGTGGGGGAGGGGGGGTCCTGGATGAGCTCCATGTGGGGGAGGGGGGGTCCCGGATGAGCTCCATGTGGGGGAGGGAGGGTCCTGGATGAGCTCCATGTGGGGGAGGGGGGTCCCGGATGAGCTCCATGTGGGGGAGGGGGGTCCCGGATGATCTCCATGTGGGGGAGGGGGGCCCCGGATGATCTCCATGTGGGGGAGGGGGGCCTTCATTTACTGCCCCCCCAGGTGTAGGATTGGGGTGTAGAGGAGACTCTGATAGTCAGTGATGTTCTATGGTAGAAATCCCCACACTGCCCCCTATAGTGCTGGAAATACACTACATCACCTTCTCTGATCACCTCTACACAGAGGCACTAGGAAAGGCCTGCTGAATGTGGATGTGTGGTGGTGAGAGGGGGGATGGGTCCCTCAGTACACATCATAATACACATATTATCATTACATATAATATCATATGGAAATGGAAGGGGGGTGTGGCTGATATGTCCTAGTTAGATATGGCACCTCATCCCAATGATTATTAGAAAAAAGGAACAAAGGGAATGTGGATTATCACAGTGCCAGACGACTCAAGAAATCATTAATAATAAAGTATTTTATTACATCAATATTGTAGACATACAAAACATACAAAAAAATCATTAAAATCAAATAAGAAAAGGAGAGCACATTATAATTACTACTAGCCAGAATGGTCTTGGCCTGCTAAAGTTGTGCGTCAATTCTTCCCTACATGTTTCGCCAAACAATTGGCTTCTTCAGCGAAATAAGACGTGACCAATATAATAAATGTAGCTCTAAGAGGAAATTGAAAAATGCAAAGAATTAAACATAGATAGTACATAGCAACATAATTTAAATATGATGTGTGATAATGGAGAAGCGGCATGGCATGAGGAGTCCCCCCCCCCCCGTGAAAAAGAACCACCCCACAACCCCAAATGACAATGCTCACCTACCTACACCGATGTCACCGGTCGGCCGGGTCAGGACAGAGACCGCCCAGAGGCAGCAGCCCAGTTCCACCACAGTGTGGCTGCAGGGGGCAAAAAGGTGCATATTAGGATAGAAGAGGATTGAAAAAAACATTTAAATCAACATGGGAACCAAACACATCCCATGTATATGGCTAACATAACCTCAATACCTACCAATGATAGTTGAAAAACTGAAGTCCAATACTAGGGCGCTGGAGAAACCAATAAAAATCCAATTGTGCAATAGGAAACACTTAGATTGAAGCTGTGGTATCAGAAAACAAAAAGGGAATTGCTACTATGAAAGAAGTGATCATTGGATATAAATCGAAAAAAATCACAAAATGATCTCCAAAAGTAGACCATCATTTACACTTACCCAGGACAAAACGATGCATGCCTAAGCTTCCAAATCAGATAAAGTACTGGAATTGATTGCTCACTGTAGACTGCCAGGCAGACTCCCAAACACTACACAGAGCGTAAAGGCAAAATCGGCCTTAAGCAGAAACAACTAGGAAAGAAAAAAGGAAAAGACCGGGTAACATAATGAAAAGAGATCCGAAATAACAAGAGCTGAAGAATCCAAGAGCATGCCCTATAGATGACACTAACCTTGTATGTGAACAAAAAGCGTGGCAGCGCCCCAGAGTCCAACGATTAGAGAGCTGGAGATGCCGGCCTTTATACCCCCCCACCCGGTCGGCGTGGGACATCACCGATCGGGAGCGGACGATGGACGGCCATCGCGCATGTTCAAAGACCAACGTCAAACAGCCTACAGTGCCCAGAATGCTGAACGAGACAGCAATCGCGTCATGTGACCCAGTCACGCGGCGCAAGGAGCGTGGGCAGGACGCCCAGCAGTGTGGAATCAATAAATGTAACCAGGGCCGTCTTTAATATTGACTGGACCCTGGGCAAACATTTTTTCTTGGGCCGCCCCCAATGCAATTTCGCTCTCCACCTGCTCTGAGTCTACAATAAATAGCAGCTAGACTCAAATCAGTTTACTGAATCAGATCAGGCAACAATTGTGATTGGTTGCCAGAGGTTACAGTGTATCATTAACACTCACTGACTGTCTGCTAGAGGTTACAGAACACATTATGGCTCACTTATTATTTGCTAGAGGTTACAGCACATGACTTATGCTTGTTGATTGGTTGCTAGAGATTACTGTACATCAATACTGCTCACTGATTGGTTGCTAGAAGTTACTGGACTTCCTTACCACTCACAAATTGGTTGCTACACTGACCACCAATGTAACTGAGACATTTAGCCTGCGGTCACATGTGTGTGTGTTGGGAATGCATGCAAAATCGCTTTCCTGACACCACAGAAACGCGCTACCCTTGTTAATGACATCCTCACGCATCTGCTGAGATGTACGTATTCACATCCACCACACGGTGCTGTGGCCCCATGTTATTTTGAAAAGGGTTCCACCTCCAATTTGCTTACCTTTGCAGAACAGGCTGATGTTAGGCTGAATGACCAAAGTTGTAGGTAGGACTATCAAGCATGCCCCTTTACTTCCCAAGTGGGCAGCATTCAGCAGAAGTGATGGTGGATATGACCTCAGGGGGCATGATACACATATGAATGCCACCTCTATTTACATAGCAATGCCGGTCCGCTGCTATTTACATAGTAATGCTGCCACTATTTACATATCAATGCAGGTTATTTACATGTAAAAACAGGGTCTGCAAGTGAGTCATCTGTACATGGTAGTAGGCAGAGCTGGACAGCATTAGTAACAGAACTTCACACTGATATATTAAGACAGTACAGGACTAAAACTTCAAGGGACAAGGGAATTTGAACTGGGATAGTTGGCAAGTATGAGGCAGCTGCTTTGGGCCCCACAACAATGATGGAACCCAGGGCAGATGCCTCTTTTGCCCTGCCTTAAAGATGGCCCTGGATGCTACTTGACACTATAGACAGCATCATGATCGAGATCCTACTGGTACTCAATTCTTGATTATAGATCGATACATTGCCCCATGGAGGGGAGGAGCCAATAAAAGAGGAGTTTCTAGACTAGAAACTTTCTGGATATACGAATTACAGACCCACTATCCACAAGGAATGAATGTGGAGTGGGACATTAATTCGTTTATCAACCAATCCTAAAGGAAAGACTTTTCCATTATATTCATTTTATTTTATATTATATTTTATTTTTTAATATTCACTTTGTATTGAATTTACCTTAATTTGACTGCATATGGCTATTTTTATATTTTCTACTTTATGGAGAAAATATATTTTTAAATATGTATTTTTATGGAGATTTAGATATTTTCATTAATATTAAATCTATACTATTCATATTATTTTTGTATGTAACTGATGACCCCATATGAAATAATTCACTACCTTGTTTATATTTTATAATTTTTATTTTCTATGTCTTTTGGTAGTGCCATCTAGTGGATTTTTTTCGGTATCATCCATAAACAGATTTTTACTGTTTAGAGCCCTGCCTATGTGTTTTCACCATAAAGTGGGGCATGTGATGATATCTGAATAGGATATTTTTATTGTTTTTTGTGCCCATCTTTAAACTGGCTGAATGGTCTTGTCATGGGATGCTACTCAGTTCGAGGCCTGATTCAGCATTTGGATGTGGGTACCATGACGTTTGTGATGTGGCTGCGTCCCGAGTGGCCGCGTCATCTGACCTGGAATAGTCCCGTCATGTGTTGCTACCCATGTTGAGGCTTGGTCCAGTTCTCGGATCTTACGCCACGACGTTCATGACGAAACAACGTCGCAAACGACCGCGTCATCTGACTAATTCTAAAGCGAGACGTGGTTTCATCTCCTGGTTACAACGTTACGGAGATCTGACGCAGTGACGTCACGATTGAGCCTCATAACGAGGCTTGGATCCGTTTTTATAATTTTTAATCCCTGCTTTTATAATTTCTAATCCCTTTTTCTGTTTACGTTGGGGAGCTTATGTGTGGCCTATTGCTTCCCACACACATATATATATGTATTTATGGACTACAACTATTCCTATTAGTTTTACAAGGTTTAAGCAGTGGTGTATTTAGGTTTTGTGCTGCCCTAGGCCTGACTAAACGCATGCACCCCCCTAATTTAAATACGACCCACCCCATCCTGCCGAGGCCACACCCCTTCCTGTTTAAGACCCACCCTATCATCTGTAAACAACACCCCTTCCTCTTTAGGCTCATTTGGCACCTTTCAGGGGGGAACGGGTACCTGTTTCTGACAGGTACCCTTCCCCACTTCTGGGAGACTGCACTGTCCCCTCTGAAGTTTGCCCCCCCTCCTCCTTCCTCCACTGGGCCATTCAGAAAGTGCAACGTGCTTCGCACATGTGCAGTAGGGAACCGGTCGGTTTCCCTTACCATGAATGATAGTGGCAAAACCCGAGAGCCAATCCGAAAATCGGCTGAGGTGTCGACATCGCTGGATCCCTGGACAGGTAAGTGTTCTAATATTAAAAGTCAGCAGCTACAGTATTTTTAGCTGCTGAGTTTTAATGCTATCACGGGGGGTCTCACTGTGCCCATCAATTGCAGCCTCACTGTGCCCCATCAAACGCAGTCACTGTGCCCATCAAATGCAGCCACTGTGCCCATCAAATGCAGCCACTGTGCCCATCAATTGCAGCCACTGTGCCCATCAATTGCAGCCACTGTGCCCCATCAATTGCAGCCACTGTGCCCCATCAAACGCAGCCACTGTGCCCCATCAAACGCAGCCACTGTGCCCCATCAAATGCAGCCACTGTGCCCCATCAAACGCAGCCACTGTGCCCATCAAACGCAGCCACTGTGCCATTAAACGTAGCCACTGTACCATCAAACGCAGCCACTGTGCCCTCAAACACAGCCACTGTGCCCCATCAAACGCAGCCACCTTGCCCCATCAAACGCAGCCACTGTGCCCCATCAAACGTAGCCACTGTTCCCATCAAACGCAGCCACTGTGCCCATCAAACACAGCCACTGTGCCATCAAACGTAGCCATTGTGCCCTCAAACGCAGCCACTGTGCCATCAAACGTAGCCATTGTGCCATCAAACGTAGCCATTGTGCCATCAAACGCAGCCATTGTGCCATCAAACGTAGCCACTGTGCCATCAAACGTAGCCATTGTGCCCATCAAATGAAGCCACCGTGCCCATCAAACGCAGCCACTGTGCCCATCAAATGAAGTCACCGTGCCCATCAAACGCAGCCACTGTGCCATCAAACGCAGCCATTGTGCCCTCAAACGCAGCCACTGTGCCATCAAACGTAGCCACTGTGCCATCAAACGTAGCCATTGTGCCATCAAACGAAGCCATTGTGCCATCAAACGTAGCCATTGTGCCATCAAACGTAGCCATTGTGCCCATCAAATGAAGCCACCGTGCCCATCAAACGCAGCCACTGTGCCCATCAAATGAAGCCACCGTGCCTATCAAACGCAGCCATTGTGCCATCAAATGTAGCCATTGTGCCCTCAAATGCAGCCACTGTGCCCATCAAATGCAGCCACTGTGCTATCAAATGCAGCCACTGCGCCCATCAAATGAAGCCACCGTGCCCATCAAATGCAGCCATTGTGCCATCAAACGTAGTCATTGTGCCCCCAAACGCAGCCACTGTGCCCATCAAATGAAGCCACCATGCCCATCAAATGCAGCCATTGTGCCATCAAATGAAGCCACCGTGCCCATCAAATGCAGCCATTGTGCCATCAAATGCAGCCACTGTGCCCATCAAATGCTGCCAGTGCCCATCAAATTCTGCCAGTGCCCATCAAATGCTGCCAGTGTCCATAACACTGATATACTTTATTAAAACACTGTACCTGCTGTCCTGGGGGTTTCCCTCGTGCTCCTCTCTCTCCTCCTGACGTCACAGCCCCAGGGCCGAGGAGAAGATGCAGTGCAGGGGAGGGTAGGCGGAGCTTAAGGCTCCACCTGTCACCTGTTGCTTATGGGGGCGCGAGTGACACGCCGCCCCCCCACATGAGATAAAGCCCCCCCACCCGTCTTGCTGATTCCCGGCTCCCGCTGCCGCCTCCCGCACACTTGCAGCCCACGGCGGCCGGCTTTCTGTAGCGGCGCCGTGGTGTATGGGCGTGCTTGTCAGAGAGTAGGGGGGCGTGAGATACACGCCCCCATCCTCTGCCAAGCACGCCCATACACCACGGCGCCGCTGCAGAAAGCCGGCCGCCGTGGGCTGCAAGTGTGCGGGAGTCGGCAGCGGGAGCCGGGAATCAGCAAGACGGGTGGGGGGGCTTTATCTCATGCGGGGGGGGTGGCCCTTTTTGCCGCCCCCCGCAAAGTGCCGCCCTAGGCCTAGGCCTTGTCGGCCTAGGCCAAAACACAGCCCTGGGTTTAAGACACCTAATTTTGATTGACACTTCTGATCTAACAACCGGAAGTGACACAAATAATGTTTACTTCCAGTATTATGCATTTTTCATGTGGGGTCATTAGGGATTTATAAGCGGTAGTGTTTGTGGGGTCTGCACCCCAGATGACAGCTTTTTAGTTGAAATGCGTCGGGTGGACCCACACATATATACTGCTCTTGTTCCTGTATTTATTAAGCCTATTTGATGATCCTCTAACATGTGAGTTTACACTTTTTTTTTCCTTTAATAAACCCTATTTAAACGGTATCATGCTATGGACATTTTTTATCTATCTCTGCATGGTTTTTGAACACCGAGCCTTTTGTCCTATCGGAATACTATCTCCAATTTTTGATGTTTGAAAACGTCTGTGCCAAGTTGGTGGTTTAATCCAAGACCTGTCGTGCCTGTTTAGCCTGGTGTATCCATCAAGTCAGTTGACTCACAAGCCTGTATGACTTGGGGGGCATAAGCCTCTCCAGGTCATAAACATCTGGCAAGCCTCCTTTTGTTCACAGGTGGTGGCCCATTTGTTATCACAGTTTCTTTGGAGTATCAACGCCATGCGAATATCTGCCTAAGTGTGTTTTGGATCATCCTCGGACTTGTCAAATTTATATGTACTTGCCAAATCTAAAAACATACTTGCTAGCTTTGTTCTTCATATTCACATCATAATTGTTATTTATTGTGGTATAATTGATTTATTTATGTATTTAGTCACTTTTTATTGACTCTACTCACGTTTATAGTAGGTCATTTATTGATTTTTTCATATCATGTTGTTTATTTAGCATGAGTCACTTATTCAGCATGAGTCACTTTTTTCACTAAGGTAGACCCTTTATGCACCTTTATGTGTATCCCTTTGCATAGTAGGGTACTCGTTTAGTACTTTTTTACCTTTCATGGTCAAATTTAATATTTATGTATGGTATAATATCGCTACACTTTTTTTACACCTACTAAAATCACATATTGCACATGCCGTTACAGCTGAAGGAGTCTGACCGGTTCCGCACAATATAAATGCTGGGGCTACGCGGACCCATATATTAAGAACACGTGGACCGTGTGTACATACATGTAAAGGAAACATGTGCAGAACAGGCATATTAAACACATTAATTGATAAAATATCAACTGCATAAAAATGGTATAAAAATTGATTAAAAATCAATTAAAAATCAATCAAATCTTGGATCAATATCAATATCATAATAATCATAAAAATCATACTTAAAACTAGAAAGACCTGGCCATCAAAGGGTTAACTGTGTGCCTAGCCAGTGCTTGTGTACTGTGGGGGAGGTGCTTTTACTAAGGGAAGGCACAGATTCTGCAAAGCTGGGAACACAGAACACAGGATCAATGCCTTCCTTACTGACAGAACAGCAATCTGCCTTGTTTACGTAGGTAAATCGCCGTTCTGCCTGTGTACTAAACAATCGACGGATGCCAGCGGTACCCACCGCTGGGCTCCCGCTGTGATCACACACTGGGCCACCAGTGGTGCGCGTGAGCGCCCCAGACCTGGAAATTCCAGATCACGCACTAGGTACATGATTTGGCGCGGAGCGGCCGCCCTGACGCAGTATACCTATGGTGGGTGGTCTGCAACTGGTTAAGCAACTGGTTAAGCAGAGGCCCTAGAGAATAAAATGGTGGGTGTAGCAATTTTTTATGGATATGCATAGAGAAAGGTCCCAAACACTGCACAGCTAGCAAAGCCTTTAGAGAACATGTGAAAGCAGCCTGAGCCAGCTTCATCCAAAGCCATGCCCCCAAGATGTATAACCCCACCCACGGGGCTTAATTATGGAGGTGAGGAATTAGATTGGCCCCTGCCCAACCAGCACCCATCGCAGGAAACACCAGATGGATTTACCAGAGCGGAGACCTCAAGTTTTAGGAGGTCGCAAACCCGGAAGAAGGCCAAATACGTACATGTATGTGATAATGTCTGTACCTGCCATCCGCTCGCAGTATATTTACTTTGAGCCGCGGGCAGGTGGCTAAAGTGTAAATGAGGCTACATTTTTTTTTTTGTTTTTAGATTTTTTTACTGGGTCCAATCAGGAAGACCTCTCACTTCCTGTTTTGGTGAAAACGCTAGGATTTTGGAATTCTAATGTCTAATTTTGGTGATAGGATGAGCCGAACACCCCCCTGTTCGGTTCGCACCAGAACCTGCGAACAGGCAAAAAATTTGTTCGAACACGCGAACACCATTAAAGTCTATGGGACATGAACATGAATAATCAAAAGTGCTAATTTTAAAGGCTTATATGCAAATTATTGTCATAAAAAGTGTTTGGGGACCTGGGTCCTGCCCCAGGAGAGATGGATCAATGCAAAAAAAAGTTTTAAAAATGACTGTTTTTTTGGGAGTAGTGATTTTATTAATGCTTAAAGTGAAACAATAAAAGTGTAATATCCCTTTAAATTTTGTACCTGGGGGGGTGTCTATAGTGTGCCTGTAAAGGGGTGCATGTTTCCCGTGTTTAGAACAGTCTGACAGCAAAATGATATTTCAAAGGAAAAAAAAGTCATTTAAAACTACCCGCGGCTATTAATGAATTGCCGGTCCGACAATACACATAAAAGTTCATTGATAAAAGCGGCATGGGAATTCCCCACAGGGGAACCCTGAACCAAAATTTAAAAAAAAAAATGACGTGGGGGGTCCCCCTAAATTCCATACCAGGCCCTTCAGGTCTGGTATGGATATTAAGGGGAACCCCGCGCCAAATTAAAAAAAATGGCATAGGGTCACCCTAAAAATCCATACCAGACCCTTATCCGAGCACGCAACCTTGCAGGCCACAGGAAAAGAGGGGGGGACGAGAGAGCGCCCCCCCCCCCAACCGTACCAGGCCACATGCCCTCAACATTGGGAGGGTGCTTTAGGGTAGCCCCCCAAAATACCTTGTCCCCATGTTAATGAAGACAAGGGCCTCATCCCCACACCCGGGCCGGTGGTTGTGGGGGTCTGTGGGCAGGGGGCTTATCGGAATCCAGAAGCCCCCTGTAACAAGGGGACCCCCAGATCCCGGCCCTCCCCCTGTGTGAAATGGTAAGGGTACCCCTACCATTTCACTAAAAAAACTGTCAAAAATGTTAAAAATGACAAGAGACAGTTTTTGACAATTCCTTTATTTAAATGCTTCTTCTTTCTTCTATCTTCCTTCGGTTTCTTCCTCCATCTTCTTCTTCTTCTGGTTCTTCTGGTTCTTCCGGTTCTTCCGCCGGTGTTCTCATCTGGCATCTTCCTCCGGGTCGTTGGCGTCTTCTTCCCTTGAGCCGCTCCGCATCCATGATGGCATGGAGGGAGGCTCCCGCTCTTCTCTTCATCTTCTTTTCGAGCGCTCCGCATCCATGATGGCATGGAGGGAGGCTCCCGCTGTGTGATGCTTCTCCTCTTCTGACGGTTCTTAAATAACGAGGGGCGGGGCCACCCAGTGACCCCACCCCCCTCTGACGCACGGTGACTTGACGGGACTTCCCTATGGCGTCATAGGGAATGCCACAGGGAAGTCCCGTCAAGTCCCCGTGCGTCAGAGGGGGCGGGGTCACCGGGTGGCCCTGCCCCCCATTATTTAAGAACCGTCAGAAGTGGAGAAGCGTCACACAGCAGGAGCCTCCCTTCATGCCATCATGGATGCGGAGTGGCCCGAAAAGAAGATGAAGACAAGAAGATGAAGACAAGAAGATGAAGAGAGAAGCGTCACACAGTGGGAGCCTCCCTCCATGCCATCATGGATGCGGAGCGGCCCGGAGAAGAAGGGAAGAAGATGCCGCGGAGGAAGATGCCGGACGAGAACACCGGAGGAAGAACCAGAAGAAGAAGAAGATGGAGGAAGAAACCGAAGGAAGATAGAAGAAAGAAGATAGAAGAAAGAAGAAGCATTTAAATAAAGGAATTGTCAAAAACTGTCTCTTGTCATTTTTAACATTTTTGACACTTTTTTTAGTGAAATGGTAGGGGTACAAGTACCCCCTTACCATTTCACACAGGGGGGAGGGCCGGGATCTGGGGGTCACCTTGTTAAAGGGGGCTTCCAGATTCCTATAAGCCCCCCGCCTGCAGACCCCCACAACCACCGGCCAGGGTTGTGGGGATGAGGCCCTTGTCCTCATCAACATGGGGACAAGGTGTTTTGGGGGGCTACCCCAAAGCACCCTCCCAATGTTGAGGGCATGTGGTCTGGTACGGTTCAGGAGGGGGGGCGCTCTCTTGTCCCCCCCTCTTTTCCTGCGGCCTGCCAGGTTGCGTGCTCGGATAAGGGCCTGGTATGGATTTTTGGGGGGACCCCACGCCGTTTTTTTTTTAAATTTTGGCGCGGGGCTCTCTTTAAAATCCATACCAGACCTGCAGGGTCTGGTATAGATTTTGAGGGGGTCCCCACACCATTTTTTTTTTATTTTGGCCGGGGTTCCCCTTAATATCCATACCAGACCTGAAGGGCCTGGTATGGAATTTAGGGGGACCCCCATGTCATTTTTTTTTTTTTATTTGGGTTCGGGGTTCCCCTGTGGGGAATTCCCATGCCGTTTTTATCAATGAACTTTTATGTGTATTGTCGGACCGGCAATTCATTAATAGCCGCGAGTAGTTTAAATTACTTTTTTCCTTTGAAATGTCATTTTGCTGTCAGACTGTTCTAAACACGGGAAACATGCGCCCCTTTACAGGCATACTATAGACATCCCCCAGGTACAAAATTTAAAGGGATATTACACTTTTATTGTTTCACTTTAAGCATTTATAAAATCACTGCTGCTGAAAAAACGCCCATTTTTAAAACTTTTTTTTTGCAATGATCCATGTCCCCTGGGGCAGGACCCAGGTCCCCAAACACTTTTTATGACAATACCATGCATATAAGCCTTTAAAATTAGCACTTTTGATTTCTCCCATAGACTTTTAAAGGGTGTTCCGCGGCATTCGAATTTGCCGCGAACACCCCAAATTGTTCGCTGTTCGGCGAACTTGCAAACAGCCGATGTTAGACTCGAACTCGAAGCTCATCCCTAGTTGGTGACATTAGGTTTGGCTATGCAAACACTTGTTGATTTAAAGCACAGGTTCAAACCGCTGAAGGACCGCTCCATGTACATATACTGCATCAGGGCGGCCCTTAAGCGCAAAATCACGTACTTGTACGTGATTTTTTTTCTTCGGCTCTGGGGTGTGTGCCGGCAGAGCCCCGCTCCCGCTGTGATTGGGCACAGCAGGAGACAATCAGAGGGTCCTGCAGACCCGATGGCTACAGGAAATCCAGTGATCTGTCCGAGAGAGGCAGAACGGCGGTCTGCCTATGTAAAGAAGGCAGATCGCCGTTCTGCTAGTATGAAGGACACAGATCTTGTGTTTCTGCTAAGCACCAAAAGAAAGCTCTATTTGTGGGGGAAAAAAAAGGACATCAATTTTATTTGGGTACAGTGTCGCATGACCGCGCAATTGTCAGTTAAAGCAACACAGAGCCGTTTTGCAAAAAAATGGCCTGTCATTAAGGAGGGGTAAACCTTCTGGAGCTAAAGTGGTAAAAGACAAGAAAGATGCAGCATATAGTGGACATAAAGAGGAATTATACTTTGCTCTCTAATGGCCTGTGGCTTTTACTTTCTCTTCATTCCAGCTCTGCAGCCTATGCAAGAATCTTCAGTATTTAACACTTGCAGGATGGTTGGATGCCTGTCTCCCCTGCTGCATTGCTGTGGTTTCATCCACCAACTGCTCTTTCAATAGAGGACTCAGCAGTGACATAACAATTGGAGGAAGGAGTCACATTGTGTGGTGGGGAACAAAGACATACGACACACCTGGGATGGAGTGTTGAATGATTTGCAGACTGACAGAGTCTGTGGGGCTGAAAGAGGATTGCTAGGAGATGGGTTGTTGGGGGAATGGAGAATGAGGTAAGCAAAAGTTTTTTTACTCTCCCCTAGCCTGAATTAGCAGTTAACCCTTGTAGTGTGGGCACAGAGCTCCACTGCAAGTGAGAATGTTTTGGTTTATTGTCAGATGGGCTTTAAAGAAACATGAATGTTAACGAAATGAGGTGGACAGCTTCCGCAATGCCCCCCCCCCCATAGAAGCTGCTGGCAGGGTAATCACCACAATCCTGAAATGAATCCAGAATGGATGAAACATTGAGGAGCTGAAAAAAGATGGGGCATTGAGGCCTTAAGGTGGCCCCAGGGACTTTAAACGGTGCTCAAATCAATAAAGTAGAGAACATAAAAAATTCATTTTTTATTTAACAATCTTTAAAAAAAACAGACATTGGCCAAAGACCACATACAGAACAGTATATTCATTGATATAGAGATTAATACCACTTTCTCAACATGTTTCGCTTTCCTAAGCTTCTTCAGGAGATATATTGTGATATTATGGTCAACTATGAAAATAAAGAATATATGTATGTAAACAAATGTCTGCTTATAAGTTACAGTCATAATATATATTGATACATAAAGTGTGGCGCTAAAATAAACTTGTTCCTAATTGGGCAGGACCCACCAGAATATCAATCTGAGGGCCTAAACTAGCCCAGTAAGGTATTTAATGAAATGAGTTTTTATCAAATCTCATATCTAAAGAATAAGTGAAAGAGGACCAGAATAACAAGGTCATTACCCTTATATTCCCATATGTGAAATATTGTGAATAAAATCCCATAGAAAACTACCAAATGGAGAATTAATTATATTGCCCTCAAGGGGACATAAGTATAGAGTTTGGTGAATGTATTAATCAACTGTGAAAAAAAAAAGGAAAAAGGGAAAAAAAAAAAAAAGAAAAACATAAACTTAAATTGGATCAAGTGTATGTGACCACAAAGTTGTGAATCAACACCTGTTGTGTTAGTGGACAATTAAGCAAACGTGTGGGCCTGCTCAAAACAGGTACTATACAGATGCGTTTATGTTTTAAAAAGCATATATATAAACAAAAAGAAATTGTCTTGTTATAAATGCAAATGTATATAAATACAGTCCATGCACAAACTCAAATGAAATCAGGTGTGGGTTCAAATGTTAGTCCTATGAAGGTACACTGGGAAGTTAGGCCTCTAGGACTTCCTTCAGATGACCAGGATGGTTCCCATGTAATTAAATGGTAACTGTGGGTATAGATGTGTAAAAAATACTCTTACCAAAGGTGATGGACTCGCCAGCCAGCGGCTTTAGAGTCAGAATGAGCTTAAGATTAAAGGAATGGTGATGGTTCTAGTGCTGCTGCATCCGTTAGTAGGGACGCTGGAAGGTGAAGATCCCCAGCAACACGGCCTCACGAACTCCAATGCTCAAATGATCACACAAATCCTCAGATATAAAAATCAGAGAGGAGATTCCACAGAGCGTAAAAACTGCTTCCAAAAAAACTTTAATCAAAGTTTTAATAATCAAGGACTTACACTGGCTCATAAACCGCAACAGAGACCAGGCATAACAGGCATATCAGGGTCTGATATGCCTGTTATGCCATGATAGAATAAGCGCTTTTTTAGAGATTTTTATCTGTTTTTGTACCCTGGCCTCTGTTGTTGTCTATGAGCCATTGTACTTTTATCATTCCTGGTCTCTGTTGCGGTTTATGAGCCAGTGTAAGTCCTTGATTGTTAGAAATTCTTAAAATTGTTTAAAAATTCTTTCTCTAAAGGTAAGACTGAAAAAGTAAATTGTGACTTGGTGGTCAGTGTGTTTTTTTTTTTTTTTTTTATTATTATTATTTTTGATACACATGTGTTATATATTCCTTTGATGTATGATATATATATATATACGTTTTATCAATTTTTGTATTCTTCATATTTTTTTCCCTATGATCAAACCAATATGTATCAATATATATTATGACTGTAACTTATAAGCAGACATTTGTTTACATACATATTTTCTTTATTTTCATAGTTGACCATAATATCACAATATATCTCCTGAAGAAGCTTAGGAAAGCGAAACATGTTGAGAAAGTGGTATTAATCTCTGTATCAATGAATATACTGTTCTGTATGTGGTCTTTGGCCAATGTCTGTTTTTTTTAAAGATTGTTAAATAAAAAATGAATTTTTTATGTTCTCTACTATATTGATTTGAGCACCGTTTAAAGTCCCTGGGGCTACCTTAAGGCCTCAATGCCCCGTCTTTTTTCAAATATATTTTCTGGGATGTGGTGCTTTGGATTTTCCCTCTCTTCCAAATATTTTTTTCATTGAGGAGCTGAAAGAAGAGATGTAATCCAGTACCATGTGTGGGCCTTTGACCTCCTCTAGCATGCAGTGCACACCTTCTGAGTGCAAAGGAGGAGAATTCAAGCCTCATATTTTGTGTACAGAAGTGTGTAAGAAACGTGTTCATACGCCTGCTGCTTCCCTCCTATCCAGGCATATTGTCAGGACATGTAGTATGTTATATAGAACAATAGTGAAGGCATACAGTACTGTCAGTACATGAAAGGAAATTGTATGACACGTAATGAAGGCATATTATTGGAACATGTAGTAAAGGCATACAAGTGAAGGCCGCCAGATCCTGCCCCCCGCGCCACGTGAATGAGTATGGGGTACATCATACCCCTACCCATTCACCTGGAATAAAAAGCGTCAAAAATAAAACACACTACACAGGGTTTTAAAATAATGTATTGGGCAGCTCCGGTGGTCTCTTCCTTCTTCTCTGCGCTCTCCTCCTGCTATTAGGTCGTCTTCTGCTGTTTTGCTAGCTCTTGCCTGGTCTTCCCTGTCTCCTTCTCTTCTTCTCTCCTTCTCATGTTGCCAGGACGCTCTCTCCCGCTGTAAAACTGTGTGCATGGGGCGGGGCCCCCATAGGCATGGGGCGGAGTCGTCGGGTGATGTCATCCAGTGACCCCGCCCCCTAATGATGTCGCCCCTCGGGGCATGATGGGGCGGTGGGCGGGGTCAGATGACATCACCCAGTGACTCCGCCCCATGCTTATATAAGTCGTTGCGCAGCTCGCACGCTGCATTACAGAGGGGGAGAGCGTCGTGTCAACATCGGAAGAAGACCGGGCAAGAGCTAGCAAAAGAGCCTGCAAAAGAGCAGAAGATAGCTCTAGAGGCCCGGCACAAGACTCCGGACAGAGGGAGAAGAACCAGAGAGTGGAGAAGAACAAGCAAGAGCTAGCAGAAGATAGCTCTGCAGGCCTGGGAAAAGAACCAGAGAAGAGGGAAGAAGACCGGGCAAGAGCTAGCAAAAGAGCAGAAGATAGCTCTGGAGGCCCGGGAGAATATCAAGGGAAGAAGACCGGGCAAGAGCTAGCAAAAGAGCAGAAGATAGCTCTGGAGGCCCGAGAGAACCAGAGAAGAGAGTAGAGGCCCGGCACAAGACATAGAGGCAGAGAAACGCTTAACCAGGGTTAACGCTGTATGCCAAGAACCAAGCAGACCGCTCCTAAGTCCACCGGAGGGAGGGCATAATACCCCCCCACTGCCATCCTCATCACCCCCCACACACAACACAAAGGCTCTTCTCGGAGCCACCACATCCTCCTCACAAAGAGCTCCATACTATCTCATCACCACTACATCATACAAATACTCCTCACCACATCTCTACACCCCCCATCACACCGCACTCACATCTCTAAGATGATTACAAAGTAACAATTCACACTTCTCTAGGAAGGAGATCTTTTCTCGTGCCGATCTCTTCTCACCACAATACAATATATAGGAGAGGAGAACAAGACACCTTCCTAGAAAGATTCTCTTCATATCTCTAGACTTCCCTCATCATTACCAGGAGATCGGGAAAGAAAACCTGTTCAAGAGAAATACAAAGTCATCTCCTCCCCTCCTGTACACAGATCCCGGGATCACCTCTTTCTCAGCTCCGGTGTAGAAATCCTACAACTGACTAGTAAGAAATCTCACACTCACTATTCATTCTTCTGTATGAAGACGAGATTTCCTCTCCCCGATCTATCACAGGAATCTCTCCTCTGCTATTCTACAACTTTCTCCAATCTTCCCTCTCACACACACACCGATCACATTGTTACATCTTACACTCTCCCCTATTTCTTCTCACTCATCTACAGAAGACAATTATTGGCACCCTGGAGAGAGTTGTACATTTCTCATTCCAAGCGTCAAATTATTTTATATGTCAGCCAATCAGCAGATAGTGATCTGTACGGTGAGTGCAGAACTCCATCATCTGCAAACTGCACAGCGATGAGATTTCGGCGAGCAATTTGAAAATATTCCGATCAGTCAATCACAGCCTCTTGTCGTTCCTGTGTCAGCCAATAAGATCGTTTATATTATCATACAGGGAGCTTTCTAAAAGCGGGGGCGGGAGATCAAATTTTAATCCAAATGTGACATCGGGGCTGCTAATCCTCTTCATATTATTTGTGGGTGAAAATATGGAATTCTATTCTATGACAGTGAAGAGTCCATTCTCCTCATAACACAATGTTCTTGTTGCTGATCATTCTAACATGTCCGATCAGTACAATAGTAAACTGGACCTCGGTGTAGAGAGTTGGGAGGCCCCTGCCCTAGAGAGAAATCTATCACTACAAATGACCAAGATTTATTATCAATAATTGACCCACCATAGACTATAATGGGATGTGCCACAAAATAATGATTACTGAGCTTTGGGGGTAAAAAATGTTGACGGATTCTCTCCTTGGTATAAAAAAAAATATATATATAATTTTTATTTTTCTTTATACAGTATATTTTCTGAGTAGACTATATAGATAGCTGTGTGGTAAAATGTGGCAATAAACTTAGAGTATTTGAATGACAATATATTTATCATGATGAAATAATGATACATCACCACCAGAATAAACGATTTACTAGTCTGCTGTGTGCAGTGGCTACAAACATACAGTTGTCATAATGAGGAAAGAATGATAAATAGTACATGAAATATGACATGTCCTCATCAGATGACACCTTTGTATCTCTAACAATCTCCCCCATCACATCACACAAGGATCTCAGGTCTCCGGCTGATGTTTTTGTTCCAGGCTCCTTCTACTCAGCTATAGATGAGCAGAGTTCTGTATTAGAGGGAAATGTTTCCTGATCTTCACTCTTCACTCATCTAATGTGAAGATGATTGTAGTGGGAGATGTGAGAAGATTGTTTTCTGATGAGAATGTGTGTAGAAAAGCAGGTAGAAGGAAGAATGGGACACACACTCAGGAGGATGGATGTGTTTGCAGCCTCTGTGTTCAGCCTCCTGAGCAGATCATGAGAGCGGTAAGTGACAGATCGATAAGTGACAGTCCAGTGAGCAGATCGGGTCCTCGATGAAGATTGGACATCCTTCCGTTTCTTATTATAATCGTTTTTCTCTCTATCAGGGAAACACAACAAGAGAGAGAAGATTCCCCAACACTGGAGTGACAGTCAGTGGGCGTGTCTAACGTGTAACCAATAGCAGTGCAGAAGGCAAGTTCTATATCAACCAATAGTAGTGCAGAACGTCTCTATATAAGCCAGAGCACCACACACGATATTTATCTATTTTCAAAAGCTCGTTGAGAATCATGACGGAGACTGAGATCGCCCCAGCCGCCGCTCCTCCAGCGGAGCCCGCCGCCAAGAAGAAGGCGACTAAGAAGGCGGCAGCCGGAGGAGCCAAGAAAGGCAGCAAGAAGCCGTCCGGTCCCAGCGTGTCCGACCTCATCGTCACAGCCGTGGCCGCTTCCAAGGAGCGCAGCGGGGTCTCCCTGGCCGCCCTCAAGAAGCTCCTGGCCGCCGGAGGATACGATGTGGACAAGAACAACAGCCGCCTCAAGATCGCCATCAGGGCGCTGGTGACTAAGGGGAGCCTCGTCCAGGTCAAAGGACATGGAGCCTCCGGATCCTTCAAGATCAACAAGAAGCAGCAAGAGGGCGACAAGGCCAAGAAAGTCACCAAGAAGAAGCCATCGGCTGCGGCCAAGCCCAAGAAACCTGCGGCCGCCAAGAAGCCAGCCAAGTCCCCCAAGAAGAAAGTCCCCAGCAAAGCAGCCAAGAGCCCCAAGAAGGCCGCCAAGAAACCGGCAAAGGCTGCAGCTTCTCCCGCCAAGAAGGCGACAAAGAGCCCCAAGAAGCCCAAAGCTGCAGCCAAGCCGAAAAAAGCCGCCAAGAGTCCGGCTAAGAAGGCGGCTAAACCCAAGACAGCAGCCAAGCCCAAGAAGGCCGCTCCGAAGAAGAAATAAAGGAAGGCGGCAGTAGCCGGAGAACTCCTTCATCTCCACCCCCCAAAGGCTCTTCTCAGAGCCACCTACCTCCTCCTAACAGAGCCACACCTACCTACTTACACCCACCTTCTCCTAAAAGCTACACCCACCTCCTAACAGAGCCGCACCCACCTCCTAACAGAGCCGCACCTACCTACCTACACCCACCTCCTCCCAACAGAGCCACACCTACCTACACCCACCAGGGCCCGCATAGACTTTACACACAGTCTAGATGAGATGATATGTTCCCATCACACATTGTACATTTATCTCTTGCAGGGAATCTCAGATTACGTTTTATGATAAATCCCACAAATGATTACTAGAGATCCTGTAGATCGGAAATCCCTCCTGCTATAAAGGATCTTTTCAGGGGCCCCACCCCACACACATCTGTCATGTGCAGATAGGAGATCTGGAGGTCCCCGACAATTCCCGCACAGTCTGTGGGATCTCCCGGGGGAGGGGGACATTCACACTTCCTCTTTCTAGATGATCGTTCAGGATCTTCAATATTTCATGTGATCGGTATGAGGGAAATCATTGCACTGATCGGACATGTTAGAATGATCAGCAACAAGAACATTGTGTTATGAGGAGAATGGACTCTTCACTGTCATAGAATAGAATTCCATATTTTCACCATATTGTCACAACAGATAGTGGAAGGTGTTCCGCACACACTCACCGTACAGATCACTATCTGCTGATTGGCTGACATATAAAATAATTTGACGCTTGGAATGAGAAATGTACAACTCTCTCCAGGGTGCCAAGAATTGTCTTCTGTAGATAATGAATAAGAAGAAATAGAGAAGAGTGTAAGATGTAACAATGTGATCGGTGTGTGTGTGAGAGAGAAGATTAGAGAAAGTAGTAGAATAGCAGAGGAGAGATTCCTGTGATAGATCGGGGAGAGGAAATCTCGTCTTCATACAGAAGAATGAATAGTGAGTGTGAGATTTCTTACTAGTCAGTTGTAGGATTTCTACACCGGAGCTGAGAAAGAGGTGATCCCGGGATCTGTGTACAGGAGGGGAGGAGATGACTTTGTATTGATCTTGAACAGGTTTTCTTTCTCGATCTCCTGGTAATGATGAGGGAAGTCTAGAGATATGAAGAGAATCTTTCTAGGAAGGTGTCTTGTTCTCCTCTCCTATATATTGTATTGTGGTGGGAAGAGATCGGCACGAGAAAAGATCTCCTTCCTAGAGAAGTGTGAATTGTTACTTTGTAATCATCTTAGAAATGTTAGAGATGTGAGTGCGGTGTGATGGGGGGTGTAGAGATGTGGTGAGGAGTATTTGTAGGATGTAGTGGTGATGAGATAGTATGGAGCTCTTTGGAAGGAGGATGTGGTGGCTCTGAGAAGAGCCTTTGTGTTGTGTGGGGGGTGATGAGGATGTTGGTCGGGGGGTGTATTAGGCCCTCTCTCCGCGGATGCGGCGTGCCAGCTGGATGTCTTTGGGCATGATGGTGACCCTCTTGGCATGGATGGCGCAGAGGTTGGTGTCCTCGAAGAGTCCTACGAGATAAGCCTCGGAGGCTTCCTGCAGAGCCATGACGGCGGAGCTCTGGAAGCGCAGGTCGGTCTTGAAGTCCTGGGCGATCTCTCGGACGAGGCGCTGGAAGGGCAGCTTGCGGATGAGCAGCTCGGTGGATTTCTGGTAGCGGCGGATCTCTCGGAGAGCCACGGTGCCGGGCCTGTAGCGGTGAGGCTTCTTGACTCCGCCGGTGGCCGGGGCGCTCTTGCGGGCGGCTTTGGTGGCCAGCTGCTTGCGGGGAGCTTTCCCTCCGGTGGACTTACGAGCGGTCTGCTTGGTTCTTGCCATGGCTGATCAATGCTTCCAATCTCCAGAAGAAAGAAGTGTGAGAACACGGGCTGTGCGGCGTCTATTTATATACATCACTGCCTTCTGATTGGACAACTAACTCACACCCCTTTTCATGATTGGTTTACTTTTAAAAAAGCGCCATTTTTAAAATGCCCGCCAAGATCTTCCCGTTTTCTGTGTTAGTAGAGTTACCTTCTTTGTGTGGGGTGGGGGAGGGGAGTTCCTCCACATCATACAAGATCTCCATATTACCAAAAAGAGAAAATATTATTCATACATATTTTTATAATCAAAGTTTAGAGACTCTTCAAGTAGAAAGGTGACTTGTACAGCTTGTTCCATCCAGTACAATTCTGTACTAACATGGAGGGACAGATCGCTGAGCAGACAATGAATCGTGTCCCCCCAGCATTGTCCTGCCTGCTCCGGACACATCTGGGATCGGTGCGATCATTACCTCTAGATGTTCCATGTGGATCAGCATTAGATCATTGAACTCCTATTGCTGGATCTACATTATAATCGGTGTGCCGCCAACTCCTACCGGGGGATTTGAGGGAATGGACACAGGGCGACATCTAGATTACATAATCAATCCGATACATTTACATGAATTGGGTTTTATTTGTCAGAAAATGCTGCAAAAACATGATTTGAACTATAATTCTCATGATATCATGTCACCATTAGAAGGAGAATGACAGCTCTGATATGGAGCATATGAGAGGGTCTTATGAAGAGCATTTGTGTCTTGTTTGGATGATGGGGGGTGTTGGGGATTTACTTGGTGCTGGTGTACTACATTAACATAAAATATTATTTGACAAAATGTATATAGTGCTAACAGTTTAAACAGCTCTTTACAATACAAGGGTGACAGTACAATCTCTATACAGTTCAATACAAAATGAATAGGAGCGTCCTGCTCATGGAGCTTACAATCTAAAGAAATATTTTTGTAATCAAAGATTAGAGACTCCTTATCAGTGTAATAATCAGAAACATTGAGATTGCATTATTTGTGCCCATATTTCAGTTAATTAGATGACACAAACAGAGATAACCCCCAGGATCTGAGGGATGTATGATAATCTGCATTACAATGTGTAACCTTCACTTTCTAATCTGTTGTAATGTAATCTGAGGCAACTTAAATTCACCATATATATATATATATATATATATATATATATATATATAGTATAATATACACACAAAATAGAGAGGGAGAGATACAGACCAGGAAAGACAATGTATGCCCAGCTGATGATCTAATCCGTCTCTTCCCCCCGATCTAAGGTGAGTAGATGATTTTATGTATATATCTATCTTTGGACCCCCCATAAAGAAAATAGATGCTGTATGACAAAATGAAAACACAAGGGGATCTATTAGTAAAAATTCTAAGCAGATGATCCCTAAACTATTCCTAATATGTAAGCATCCCCCCTGTATATGTGTCTCCAGACATTATCGTGATTTGTGAAGAGTCCAAGATCATTTATAAAAGGGAAAACAAACGTGTCGGTTAAAAATGACGTAATAAAGATATTATATATGTGTAATCCTTCTATACATACAAATCCGCTTTCAATGTACGGGGAAAATCTCCAATGTATTCTCCGAGGAGCAACACTGACACCTAGTGGTGACAAAATGCATGCCTTTTATACGGGGAAGACAAAATGCATGCCTTTTATACGGGGAAGACATACAATGAGATTGAATGGTTTGTTCCCACTAGCACAATATTCATCTATAAATTAGATCCTCCGAATATCCATTCTACAGGACGGGTCTAAGTGGGAAAAAAAATATGATCTGGAATTTCTCAATAAAGGGAATTTGGAAGACTAGCTGGTATTCGGATGGATTTATTCTAATTCATCCACAAATGTACAACTCCCCATCAGATTGTACAAAATGATCTTTCATAATCTGTTAATTCTTCACTTGTGTTAAAGATAAAATGTGATGAGAGCTCATTGATAGAAATGGTGGGTGGCTCTTAGAAGAGCCTTTGTGTCTTGTGTTGGGATGATGATGATGATGATGGGGGGATTACTTGGCGCTGGTGTACTTGGTGACGGCCTTGGTGCCCTCGGAGACGGCGTGCTTGGCCAGCTCTCCGGGCAGGAGAAGGCGGACGGCGGTCTGGATCTCCCGGGAGGTGATGGTGCGGCGCTTGTTGTAATGAGCCAGGCGGGAAGCTTCGCCAGCGATGCGCTCGAAGATGTCATTGACGAAGGAGTTCATGATGCCCATGGCCTTGGACGAGATGCCGGTGTCGGGGTGGACCTGCTTGAGCACCTTGTACACGTAGATGGCATAACTCTCCTTCCTGCTCTTCCTCCGCTTCTTGCCGTCCTTCTTCTGGCTCTTGGTCACGGCTTTCTTGGAGCCCTTCTTGGGCGCCGGGGCGGACTTGGCTGGTTCAGGCATGATTAGGATCAATCAGATCAACTCCGATGTGTGCTGGAGCCGCCCTCATGTGCTGATTTTATAGGCGTCCTATGAAAATGAGTCTCCTCCCTCCTCACTCATTGGAGGATTCAGTCATGTGATGGGGAGGAGTGGAATACTTTCCTTCTTCGTTTACGGATTGGTTTAGAAACAAGTCAGAACACTATTGGCGGGCTTGAAAAGTAACCAATCACAGAGTGTGACGTCAGAGCTTTGACGGTATAAATATAAGGAAGCGCCCGAATTTGGTTATCTTTATCAGAATAACACAGACGTCTCACAATGTCTGGCCGTGGAAAACAAGGAGGCAAGGTACGGGCTAAGGCCAAAACCCGATCATCCCGGGCTGGTCTGCAGTTCCCAGTCGGTCGTGTTCACCGTCTGCTCAGGAAGGGGAACTATGCCGAGCGGGTCGGGGCCGGAGCTCCCGTCTATCTGGCCGCCGTCCTCGAGTATCTGACGGCTGAGATCCTCGAGCTGGCCGGCAACGCCGCCCGCGACAACAAGAAGACCCGCATCATCCCCCGACACCTCCAGCTGGCCGTCCGCAACGACGAGGAGCTCAACAAGCTGCTGGGCGGAGTCACCATCGCCCAGGGAGGAGTCCTGCCCAACATCCAGGCCGTGCTGCTGCCCAAGAAGACCGAGAGCCACAAGGCCGCCGCCAAATCCAAGTAATCCCAACAACTCCTTTCTAGTCCCAAATCCATTCATTTACAACACAAAGGCTCTTCTCAGAGCCACCCACATCTCTCTACAAAGAGCCCACACATACCTCATTGTGTCTACCACATCGCATGGAATGAGCCCTCAATTCTCTTCATAGCTTTACACAGGAAATACATTATTTATTCACACTTCTAATACAGGAGAGTTGTACAGGGAGAACAATTACTACATATAAAGAGTCTGAAATTTATTATTGGGGGATCTGCTCATCTTACATGGTCATTGTCCTTCAAACTTTAATTCTGCCGAATGTATTACAGACCAGAAATCATTCATTATATACCAAAACAATCATCCCCCCAACTGATCAGGAACACAGATCTCAGAATTGTCCTACTATGGCGGGCGGGGTATGGAACGGATTGGCTTCATTTTTAATGGAACGTTACAATCATCTCAGATCGGCTAATCTGACACAGAAATTGAATGATAAAAAAATGTAAATTCTTCCGGAGAATATTCTAAACACACTGGAATATATTGTTTCAAGGGGTTTGTACTATAGAGATCAATGAAAACAGAGAAAGATCTCAGAACACATTTCTTTGGACTCCTCATCAAAAACATTATTGGTTAATGAAGGAAACGCCCACAGCTCTGATTGGCTCACATTTAAAATTGATACTTTCAAATTTGCCGCCTGAATTCTTTGGAACGTTACAGAAATAATCAGCCCTATTATACCGCCAAATCCGAGACATATCATTAGCGCTTTATTTTCAAGTAGATTCATCGATTAGTCTGGAATAGAAATTGATTCAGAAGATTGTTGAATAATCTAAAATATGTTCTCTGTTACTAGATTTATAAAAAGTGAAAGGACTGGTAGAAGTCATGACACCGCCAGATACATATGTACAATGAATCCAACAGATCGGTATCCACTTTGTAACTAGAAATCAGCAACAATGTTTCTAAGTAATTATCTGCAGAGTATTGAATGGCTTTATCTTAGAAACATAAATGCGACTTTTTTCTCCTTTTCTTTAGTAATCCCTTATAGATATGTAAATGTTATTAATAATAACTGGTGATTTGTCTCCTCTGTGTAATCTCCGAACATGAATTAGAAAACCGTAATAAAGGAAGAATAGGTTTGTCATCAGATCTGTATAGGATGACGGGACTGGCCTCTATCGGATGTAGCAATAACGGATTTCCCCCAAATTACAACTAGAATAATAATATAAAATATGTGAATGGACTGGTAGAAATCATGACGCTGCCAGATACATAAAAGTATGTACAATAAAATACATTATCAGATCTGCATAGGATTATGTAACTGAAAAAAAAAAAAAGATACAAATATATAATCATGACAGAAAATATGTACTATGAATCAATAAAGAAAATATTGCACTTCTGATGAATTACATCCGTTTTCATTCGGCAAAATATTTAAAAGCTTCTAAATAAATGAAATTCTCTGCAGTGCAATAAATGAATAGACCCCGCCCCTCCTCCTCATGTCTCCAATCGGGTCCGCTCAGCTTTACACCCAGGAAGGAGAAATAGGGGGAAAAATGCATCTTTGTTTCCTTTTCAAAATAATCTTTATAAATATGAACAATTGTTATGAAGCGTTAAATATTCGTGTTCTCTGTGCAATCTCCAGGTACACGTGCGATGTCTGACCATACACACTGCGATCTGCTTTACTAAAGATACGTAAGAACACAACAAAATAATGTATCCAATGTTGTATCTAATTGGGTAGAAAATGGATCTATAAAGAGATTGTACAATCAGCACTCAGGATGATGTAGTGAGTTTTGGAGATGGATGCGGTATATAGATCTTTGTATGAGAAGGTAGGTGGCCCTGAGAAGGACCTTTGTGTAGATGAAGTGGGTAGGTGTCTATGAGGGTTTATCCTCCGAATCCGTAGAGAGTGCGCCCCTGGCGTTTGAGAGCATAGACGACATCCATGGCGGTGACGGTCTTCCTCTTGGCGTGCTCGGTGTAGGTGACGGCATCGCGGATGACATTCTCCAGGAAAACCTTCAGCACTCCGCGGGTCTCCTCATAGATGAGTCCGGAGATGCGCTTGACACCCCCTCTGCGGGCCAAACGTCGGATGGCGGGTTTGGTGATGCCCTGGATGTTGTCCCGGAGCACCTTCCTGTGCCGCTTGGCGCCTCCTTTCCCCAGACCCTTCCCTCCTTTACCGCGACCAGACATCTCGGAAACCCTCGTTATTCAGACGAACAGTAAAGAAACCGCACACAGCCTACTCCTTATAAACAGCCTGAGCGGACCTGATGGAAACCTTCCTGTGAAAGAGGCGGAGTCACACCCATTCATTACAATAAAATAGAGAATTCCATTCCTTTAGAAGGCTCCTAAATATTCTGTTTGTATTCAGATACATTAATGCAACAGCAATACATGTCCAGGAGATGAATTTATTCCTTCTTTTCAATTATTTTTTATTTATACCTGGAGATTATACGGAGAACATGAATCTTTAACACTTCATAACAGAAACACAATCAGCAGTTTCAATTATTCATATTAATTTCATATTTATAAAACGTTATTTTGAAAAGGAAACACATTACTTCTGACATCTCTCCCTACTGGGTGTAAGGCTAAGCGGACCTGATGGGAGACATGAGAAGGGGCGGGGTCTAATCATTTATTACACTGTAGAGAATTTCATTTAGTTAGACGCTTTTCAATATTTTGCTGAATGGAAACGGATGTAATGCATCATAAGCACAACATTATCTTTATTGATTAATTGTACACATTTGTCTGGCATGTCATCATTATCACCTATTTCTAACAATAATGTCATATTTCCCGATCTTTATATAGGAAGAGCAAACTATGTGCAATTTGCTATATGTAAAAAGATAAACAAAAGATATTCTAGTTTTAATATGGGGGAGTCCATAATTACTACATGTCCTAAAGAGGGAACATTAATTATCGGCCAGTTCTACGATCCTATACAGATCTGATGATGAAACGTGTAATACTTTATTGGCCATCATATAGAAAGGTAGAGAATGTAGAGAAGTAGAGAATCTATGAGAGAAGTCATCTCACTGTCATGTTCTCTATGTAGCAGTGGGGGGGGGGGACTTGCATTATGAGGACTTGGAATAAAAGAGAACATATGGAAATGTTTTACATTATTCAATAATTTTCAGAATCCATTTCTATTCATTCCGGACTAATCGATGAAAACAAAGCATTGGTGATATTTCTCGGATAAATGTCTCATCTGATGATCTCAGTGTCGGATTTGGCGGTATAATAGGGCTGATTATTTCTCTGTAACGTTCTTCACTATTCAGGCGGTAAATTTGAAAGTAGCAATTTGAAATCCGAGCCATTCAGAGCTGTGGGCGTTTCCTTCATCAGCCAGTAATGTCTTTCTTATGAGAATTTCAAAGAAATGTATTCTGAGCTCTTTCTCCATTTCAGCCCAGAAAATACTTGTTCTGTAGACTTTTCATTGATCTCTATAGAAAACATTCTCTAGCAGGGCGGATTCTGTATTGTGAAGTAAAAGAAAAGACTAGAAGAAATGTGACATTCATATTTCTAATGGATTTATTATTCTTGGTTAGATAAACTGCCCGACAATTCAGAGGAGCGTTGATCGATGTTCCCGGAGGAAGAGATATCAGATTTTAGTGTCGGATTATTCTATCTGAGATCATTGGAACGTTCCATATAATTCCGGCGGGAAATTTGAATGAATCAATTTCATATTTGCACCAATCACAGTTCTGGGCGATTTCTTCGGATAAAATGTATTGAGTGTGAAGGAGGATCTGAGATCTGTGTTCCTTTCAGCTGGGGGGTGTTTGTTTGGTATTTAATATTGAATGTTCTCAGATCTCCAGAAGATATTCAGCAGAATTAAAGGATGGAGGACAATAAAAACCAGTCCCTGTAAGGAGATCACATCGTTCCTTCACATGAAATGCAGTAAATGATACAAATCCTAGAAACTCTGAATTGCTGTTAGGACGGACAGACATGGAGGGGTGGATGGTTTTGGTTGGAGGGTTTAGCGGTGAGGAGACGATCAGCATAGAAAGATTGGAATGAAAAGAGATGAGAGAATGATGTACTGTGATCACATTTCCTCTCATTACTCCTCGCCTCTATTACAAGTCTGAGTGTGATAAGAAGACAAAGGGTTTGTCTTTACAGGGAACTTTACCTGACAGTATTAATAATATATAACTTCAATGGAGAATAGGAATAGAAAGCAGGTATGTCCGGCTCTATGTAGAGAGATGTGGGTGGCATGTTTGTGAGGCAATGCTAAAATAATAATAACATTGATCTTTAGATGAAAAGTACCGTAGATCGGTCAGACTGGGAGGGGGATGAATAAACCTTCCTTCTATTCCCATCCTTATTCCAGATTTATTGCGGAGATCATCTCCACTTTCTGGCTGTATACATTCCCTATTCACCTCCTTGTACTGCACACACACCCAAGTGTTCTACCGGGAATGACCACAAGGTGGCAGAGCTGAATAAACACTTATGCCGCACTCACACATTGTTACAATCAAAGATCCTCCGCAATCTCCCGCCTTACATTGTTACTTTATCTGAAATCACAAGTTGTGAAGATCG
The DNA here is from genome assembly GCF_042186555.1 of Aquarana catesbeiana. NCBI lineage: Eukaryota > Metazoa > Chordata > Amphibia > Anura > Ranidae > Aquarana > Aquarana catesbeiana. Next base: position 280,590,210 of record NC_133331.1, on the reverse strand, counting down.
TGGAGTTCTTAACGAACAACACAATAGGGGAAAGAAACAAGAAAAACGAAACATTGTATGTACTCAATCAGCCCAGACAAATCTTTGTCTATTTGTATCTATTTCAATCATCAACAGCAGATCAATGTACACACAGGGTGGGGGATGAGCTCATTCTTTGTACTTATAGTTCTAATTAACAATAATAATAAACATAATTAACATGTACAAAGTATCATCTACATACAAATCTGATCACAATATTACCTCGGACAGCACACAGTCCTTTATAGAAGGTAGAAAATGTTTCCTAACATGGACATGTTTATCACCATAATGAACTTACACATGATCTCCAAACCTGGAAACCATTTTATTCCCATCATCATTCCCCAATGTCTGAACGTTTATTTTTTATACTGATTTCAATAGATTTGTATTGCACTTTTGAAAAGAATATATGCCATACAGCCAGGGGCGTTGCTAGGTCTACAAAAGATCTGGGGCTAGAGCCCATAGTAGTGAAGTAAAGAAAGTCATACACATGTATATAATATACGTGTGGGTGTACAGTATATATATCTCTGAGTGTGGATTCCCGCTTACATCAGGGTTCTCAGGGAGCCCACCCCCCTTACATCAGTGTCCCCAGAGCCCCTCTTACATCAGGGTCTCTAGAGAGCCTCCCTACTTACATCAGGGTCCCCAGAGCCCCCCTCATTACATCAGGGTCCCCAGAGCCCCCCTCATTGCATCAGGGTCCCCAGAGAGCCCACCCCTCTTACATCGGGGTCCCCAGAACCCCCCTTACATCAGGGTCCCTAGAGAGCCTCCCTACTTACATCAGGGCCTCCAGAGCCATCCTCATTACATCAGGGACCCCAGAGCCCCCCTCATTACATCAGGGTCCGCAGAGATCCCACCCCCTTACATCAGGGTCCCCAGAGAGCCCACCCCCCTTACATCAGGGTCCTTAGAGAGCCTTCCTACTTACATCAGGGTCCCCAGAGATCCCACCCCCCTTACATCAGGGTAACCAGAGCCCCCCTTACATCAGGGTCCCCAGAGAACCCCTAGGGCTCAGGAGTTGGCTACATAAACAATGCAGGGCTCAGCTGTGCCCATCTATGCACCCCCCACTGCAGTGCCCTCTTTCCCCTGCACCCCACCACACACACTGTGTAAGTAGAACTCTTACCTTACACAGGTGTGCAGCAAGCAGTGATCATCACTATTATAAGCAATAACAGTTAAAAAAAATACCTGTTCAAACCCCCCCCCAGCGTAAAACAGTGTCACTAAGGTGACACAACTACTCTGATGACAGGATGTAAAATAGTAAAAAAAAGACAGAAAAAAAAGGTTGGTTACTAAATGTATACAAAATGTAATAAAAAATGTTTTTTTTTTTCTTTACATACTGTCACCAGTCCATATTTATTTATCACTAACACGCAAGTCATATGATGACAATGTACTGCACTGGTGACAGTATGTAAAAAAAATAAAATAAAAAATTGTGAAAAAAAAAATGATTTTATTTAATTTTCTTTATTTTTCAAAAAAATTAAGACAAAAAAATGACAATTTAAAAAAAAACTTGCCATGCCTCTTACTAAATACCTCGGACTGTCTAAATATCTGTCTGTTTTCCGAAAAGGGGGAATTTGGGGGATATTTTTACAGTCCTTGGCATTTTCGGAGTGTTGAGAAATTAGATAGTCCGTCAGTTCATCAAGATTGATCAATCAAAAATATTCAAGATATCAATCAATATTCAGATATATATCATAGTTTGTGGACTCTATGAATTTTCTACAGACTAAATAATTATAGAATACACTGATTTGGGTAATTCTCACCAAAGGAATGTAGCAGATTACATTTTGACCTGAATTTATGAAAAAAAGATTATTTATTTGCTAAATGTTATGACAGAAACAAAGAAACACTTTTTTTTTAAATTTTGGATATTTTTTTCATTTACATAGCAAAAAAATATAAACCCAGTGGTGAATAAATACCACCAAAAGAAAGCTCTATTTGTGTGAAAAAATAAATGATACAAATTCCATTTGGGTACGGTGATGCATGACCGCATAATTACCACTTAAAGTAGTGCAGTGCGGAATAGCAAAAAATGGCCTGGTCATGGGGGGGGGGGTAAAACCTTCCGGAGGTCAAGTCGTTAAAAAGTTGTTGCAGTCAAAAGAGTGGGGATTCATTTTGTTTTAATTTTTTTTTTTTATAAATCAGTTCCTGATCACTTCTGTATTTTAGAACAAAGAGACACGGGACAGACAGGATCTCTACACACTTGTAAAGTTTAATCGGGTCATTTAGATACACGTTCCAGCCGCCGCTCTCTCTCTCTTCCGGGTACCGTCGTACGCTCTGCGCATGAGCGGTCCCGGAAACGAAAGTGAGGCCTGGTTCACGCATGCGCGCGAGCTTCTCGGGCCTGGCACTACTGTGACGTCACGTGGCGCCACTTTTAAATTCGGGAGAAGCCTGCAGAGCCTCGGGAATGATCGTGGGCTTGTGGGGTGACTTCCCTGGGCATCTGTTGCGGCTTTCCCAGGTAGGTACTAGTGTTTAGGGGTTTGTCTATTCCCTTATTGGTATCTAACCTTTGCCTTCCCACCTGCAGTGCCTGCCTAGTAGCAATGGACCCTTCACTGCCTCCTGGTGGCCAGCCCCCTCGTAGCAGGTATAGATGTGGGACATTTGTTTGTTTCCATTTTTTCTTCCTGCTGGGGGGAAGAGAGTGGGGTACAGGGCATTAGTGGTAATATATGCCTTTCTCTTTATTTCTTCTCTCCACAGCCCTTCTAGGTCTGATACACAATGCATTCCTGCAGAAGGAGCAGGTCTTCCAAATCTCACCACCGGCACTCTCCTTCTGGTTCCAGGCTCCACAGGTCTTCCTCTAAATCCAGACAGTGCAGTAGTGATTCTTCCCACCCCCCCCTCAACTCACACCAGCAGGGGGACAGTGAAGTCATGTTTTGGTTGTGGGGCCACAGTCCCTGCCAGCAAGTCTCTTTGTGACCGCTGTTTTTCCAAAGCAGCTAATGAGAGGGAGGATGCAAATCAACACCTTGAATCTTTAGTCAAATGGGTTGTGAGAGAATCTCTGCAGGAGAGAGAAGCTAATAAACCCTGTGAACCTCCACTGGAGCCTCTGGGTTCTCCTTCAGGAGAAGGGCAGGTCCACGAAACGTGGGAGTCTTCCCAGCCTAGCCATCCATCAGTTCCTCCCTCGCATAGCGAGTCGGAAGCAAAAGATCCGGGGATGGGCTTCGAATACGCCCTGGTTCCCTCTTTGGTGAGAGCCGTTAAGGATGCTCTAAATTGGGAAGATCCTATTACCTCTCCTCCTAAGCAGAGTAAATGTTTCAACAGTTCAATAAGGAGCGTCAATTTTTTCCCTTCCTCACTGAAGTGGGTGACATCTCTAATGAATGGGGTAAAACAGACAGAAAGAGTTCTATGCAGTCTAAAATGCAAAAATTGTATCCCTTCAAGGAAGAAGAGGTTAAACATCTTGAGTCAGCCCCCTTGGTGGACGCAGCACTATTGAGACTCCTTAGGTATGTGACTCTTCCTCTGGAAGATACGGTCTCCTTCAAGGATCCCTTGGAGAGACGGATTGATTCCGATCTGAAGATCGGATTTACTTAACATCAGGCATGGCCTGTAAACCAGTTCTGGCCTTAGCACAGTCTCTAAAGCCTTGGAATCATGGTTGGACAGCGTGGACGAGTCCCTCAGAGCCATTTCCAGTGAAGTGGCCAAGAACTTGCCTATTCAAGAGATCAGGCTGGCATCCGCCTTCCTGCGGGAAGCTTCTATTGATGTCATCTGCCTGGTGTCCAGGGGTTATGTTGGCAGCCGTCACAGCCCGTCGTGCCTTATGGCTCCGTCCCTGGTTGGCGGATTGGGCTTCTAAGCAATGGATGGCGAGATACAAAATAAAAGGATTTCACAGCCAGTGCTGTTTTTAAAAGTACTTTTATTAAAAAAAAAAAAAAAAAAAAAAAAAAGATAAAAAGTCCTGCGAGCCACAATAAACCTTATGCTTAGTGGATGTCACTATTCAGTTGCATGCGTTAAACATGTCTCATATATCGTGCAAACGGTTAATACAAAAGAAAAATATGCTGTGCTAGAGTGTGTTATATTGTGCAAATCAGTATTCATCTTCATCTTCTCTTCTTTTCTTCTGCGGGCCGCTCCGCACCCATGCTGGCATGGAGGGAGGCTCCCGCTGTGTGACGGCGTCTCTTCGTCTGACGGTTCTTAAATAACGGGGGGCGGGGCCACCCGGTGACCCCGCCCCCCTCTGACGCACGGTGACTTGACGGGACTTCCCTGTGACGTCACGGGGAATGCCACAGGGAAGTCCCGTCATGTCCCGTGCGTCAGAGGGGGGCGGGGTCACCAGGTGGCCCCGCCCCCCGTTATTTAAGAACCGTCAGACGAGGAGACGCCGTCACACAGCGGGAGCCTCCCTCCATGCATGGATGCGGAGCGGCCCGCAGAAGAAAAGAAGAGAAGATGAAGATGAAGAAGATGAAGAAGAGAAGAGGATGAAGAAGAAGATGAAGAGAAGAGCGGGAGCCTCCCCTCATGCCATGGGTGCGGAGCGGCCCGAGGAGAAGAAGATAGAAGACGCCGCGGAGAAGATGCTGGACGAGAACGCCGGAGGAAGAACCAGAAGAGCCAGAAGAACCAGAAGAAGATGAAGGAAGATAGAAGAAGCATTTAAATAAAGGAATTGTCAAAAACTGTCTCTTGTCATTTTTAACTATTTTGACAGTTTTTTAGTGAAATGGTAGGGGTAAGTACCCCCTTACCATTTCACATAGGGGGGGGGGCCGGGATCTGGGGGTCCCCTTGTTAAAGGGGGCTTCCAGATTCCGATAAGCCCCCCGCCCGCAGACCCCCACAACCACCGGCCACGGTTGTGGGGATGAGGCCCTTGTCCTCATCAACATGGGGACAAGGTGTTTTGGGGGGCTACCCCAAAGCACCCTCCCAATGTTGAGGGCATGTGGCCTGGTACGGTTCAGGAGGGGGGGGGGGCGCACTCTCGTCCCCCCCTCTTTTCCTGCGGCCTGCCAGGTTGCGTGCTCGGATAAGGGTCTGGTATGGATTTTTGGGGGAACCCCACGCCGTTTTTTTTTTTTTTTTTTGGCGCGGGGTTCCCCTTAAAATCCATACCAGACCTGAAGGGTCTGGTATGGAATTTAGGGGGAACCCCACGTCATTTTTTTTTTTTAATTTTGGCCGGGTTTCCCCTTAATATCCATACCAGACCTGAAGGGCCTGGTATGGAATTTAGGGGGACCCCCCCACGTCATTTTTTTTTTTTTTTTAATTTTGGTTCGGGGTTTCCCTGGGGGGAATTCCCATGCCGTTTTTATCAATGAACTTCTATGTGTATTGTCGGCAATGCAATAGCCGCGGGTAGTTTTAAATGTGTTTTTCCTTCCAAATGTCATTTTGCTGTCAGACTGTTCTAAACACGGGAAACATGCGCCCCTTTACAGGCATACTATAGACACCCCCCAGGTACGAAATTTAAAGGGATATTACACTTTTATTGTTTGACTTTAAGCATTATTAAAATCACTGCTCCTGAAAAAACGTCCGTTTTTAAAACTTTTTTTTGCATTGATCCATGTCCCCTGGGACAGGACCCGGGTCCCCAAACACTTTTTATGACAATAACTTGCATATAAGCCTTTAAAATTAGCACTTTTGATTTCTCCCATAGACTTTTAAAGGGTGTTCCGCGGCATTCGAATTTGCCGCGAACACCCCAAATTGTTCGGTGTTCGGCGAACTTGCGAACAGCTAATGTTCGAGTCGAACATGAGTTCGACTCGAACTCGAAGCTCATCCCTACTACCCACCTAAGAGTAGGATTGCTTGTGGTCCGGTAACCGCAATCCTATAACACGTTAACACGTCCAGAGGCATATTACACTAAAAAGTAGCACTTCCCACGAAGTTATCCCCAGGACCCCACTCTAATAATTGACAATTGAACGCATGACGGAGCGGACCCATAAATATTTTCGCTCACACCTGACGACCATGCACCTTTATCCACGTCCTTCATAGGGTTCCAACCTGAGATAATCATAACTTATAATCAACCCGATGGATTCAATTACACAAGGCCCGGGGCCAAAACATGAATCATATAATGACCTTTCAAGGTACCCAAAATGACACATATTCATAGAATAGCCTCTAGGCACAGATTCGTTTGATTCAACGTTTACTACTGGAGTATAGTTATTCAAGGTTAGATCATACTTTAAACTTTTTTCTGTTGTTTTTTTTGATAACACAGTTGTACATGCTGTATAGTACTGAATGAGATGTTCATTGTATCACATTTTATACAACAATACAATCTTATGTACCTTTATTATGTTATGCTTATGTATAACTTGACTTTTACTGACAATAAACTTGATTCTGGAAAAAAAAAAAAAAAAAAAACAACAAAAAAAGAAAAGATGAATGTCTCTATTATTGCATACAGCACAAAGTATAATCCCGGGTGTCTATAGTATGACGGTAAAGTGGCACGAGTTTCCCATGCTTAGAACAGTCCCTGCACAAAATGACATTTTTAAAGGAATAAAAGTAATTTAAAACTGCTTACAGCTGTAAGGTAATGTGGGGTCCTGGCAATATGGATGAAAATCAGTGAGACAAACGGCATGGGTACACCCACCCAGTCCATTACAAGGCCCTTTTGGGTCTTGTATGGATAGTAAGGGGAACCAAATTAAAAAAAGGAAAGGTGTGGGGCCCCAGGCCCTCTGAACAGCAGTATACAGGCGGTGCAAACAAGACAGGGACTGTAAGTTTGTTGTTAAGTAGAATCTGTTTGTAATTTTGAACTGGTACATTTTTAACGTGTTTAGCTCCAGCCAAAAAATCTATTTGAAGCTTTTTGGAAAACATAGGGAAGGGTTATCACCCCTGTGACATTTGTTTTGCTGTCTGTGCTCCTCTTCAGAAGATTTCACCTCACGTTCTGTCACAATGACAAATGTTTTTAGAAAGTTTGGGAGTTTTAGTGAAACAAGGATTGGTGATAAAGCATCAGTGAAGAGGAGACACGTTTTTCCCATATTAACTCTTACAGGAGAGAATTACCCTTCCTAGGGGTAGATTTCATCTCACTTCCTGTTGTCTCCTTCCATTTGCAAGTAGGAGTCATTTGTAAGTTGGATGTTTGAAAGTAGGGGCCTGCCCTATATACTCTGCAGAAACTGGGGCCTTAGGTGTTGGTGTTGCCACAACACTGTAAGTCCTCACAGTTGCTCTTGGTGGGCGCAGGAACGGGCCCTGCTGTGAAATATTAGATCAAGAATCAGAAAAATTGGGCCTTTGATGGTGGTGGTGCTGGTGCCACAACACCATAAGTCCTCACAGTTACTCTTGGTGGGCGCTGGAATGGGCCCTGCTGTGAAATATTAGATCAAGAATTGTAATTACATGCACCTGTTGAACAGGGGCAGAAAAATTGGGCCTTTGGTGGTGTTGGTGGTGGTGTTGCCACAATACTGTAAGCCCTCATAGTTACTCTTGGTGGGTGCTGGAACAAGCCCTGCTGTCAAATATTAGATCAAGAATTCTAATTACATGGCCCTGTTGAACAGGGGCAGAAAAATTGGGCCTTTGGTGGTAGTGGTGGTGCTGGTGCCACAACACTGTAAGTCCTCACAGTTACTCTTGGTGGGCGAAGTATCGGGCCCTGCTGTGAAATATTAGATCAAGAATTGTAATTACAAAATACAAAAATTGGGCCTTAGGCACTGGTGCCACAACACTGCAACCCCTCACAAACACTCTAGTTGGAGCGCAGGAACGAGCCCTGCTGCAAAGTATTGCATCAAACATTGTAATTACACGCCCCTGTTAAACAGGGGCAGAAAAATTGGGCCTTAGCCACTGGTGGCAGCGCCCAGAACAAAAAATATTCTTACAAGCTATCAGCATGATCATTGAGGAGGAAGAGGATAGTTACTCAGCATAACAGGATAGTCACTCAGCATTAGCATAGAGAGTCTTGAAGGAATCTGACATTTCAAAAAGAAAATATTCAGTTACATCAGCATCAGGTGCTTGGTATCTGGTGGTGATCCAAGACTGATTCATTTTATGAAGGTCAGTCGATTGACAGAGTCGGTGGACAGGCGCACCCTGTGATCGGTTACAAAGCCTCCAGCAGCACTGAATGTGCATTCCGAAAGAACGCTGGATGCAGGACAGGCCAGGAGCTCAATTGCATACTGTGCAAGCTCTGGCCAGTAATCCATCCTCAAGACCCAGTAACCTAGAGGATTTTCAGTGGGAAAGGTGTCCAAGTCAGATCTTGCCCCTAGGTATTCCTGCACCATGTAAAACAGACACTGGCGATGGTTGCTGGAACTGATCATACCTTGGGGCTGCGGACTAAAAAATTGTCTGAACGCATCGGTCAGACGGCCACCTTCTCCACCACTCCTTCTTTGACTGACCAAAGCCTCAGCAACACGTTGTCCAGGAACAGGAGTTTGTAACCTCCCAGTCTCTGGGAACGCGTTGCACAGACCTTTCTGCAAGGCCTCCCGAAGATGTTTCATCCTCTGCTCCCTCTGCAATGACAAGATAAGGTTTGCAGGGTTGCCAGCAAGTAACGATCCCTCTCCTTGATACCACAAATATGAGGATCCTTCTGCAGGCTTTGCAGGATCAGGGAGGCCATGCAGCATAGGTTTGCTGAGGCATTTGGTCTGGAGTCCTCTGGGTCACTAAGGACAACATGATCTGCAGCCACCTCCTCCCAGCCACGTACAAGTCCATGGGTTTCTTGGGACTGTAATCCCTTAAAGACTGCTGCTGATGCTGAGTGCAAGGCTCCACCTCCATGCTGACACAATCCTCCTCGTTCTCTTCCTGTGTGATCGGCGGGCACGCAGGAACACTGTCTGGATAAAGGGGGCCTTGAGAGCTGAGGAAGTCCTCCTCTTCCTGCCTCTGTTCTGCCTCAAGTGCCCTGTCCATTATTCCACGCAGCGTGTGCTCCAACAGGTGGACAAGGGGGGCAGTGTCACTGATGCATGCACTGTCACTGCTCACCATCCTCGTGGCCTCCTCAAATGGTGACAGGACAGTGCATGCATCGCTGATCATGGCCCACTGGCGTGGGGAAAAAAAACAAGCTCCACTGACTCTGTCCTGGTGCCATAGTCGCATAGGTACTCATTGATGGCCTCTGCTGCGTGTGCAGCTGCTGCAGCATGGCCGACGTTGAGTTCCACCTGCTGGGCATGTCACAGATTAGGCAGTTCTTGGGCAGGTTAAATTCCTTTTGGAGGTCAGCCAGCCGAGCACTGGCATTATATGACCGGCGGAAATGCACACAGACTTTCCTAGCCTGCGTCAGGACCTCCTGTAAGTCTGGGTACCTGCCCAAGAACTGCTGCACCACCAAGTTAAGGACGTGAGCCAAACAGGGCACATGGGTCAGTTGTCCCTGTCGGAGGGTGGAGAGGAGGTTGGTGCCATTGTCGCAAACCACCATTCCTGGCTTAAGCTGGCGTGGAGTCAACCACCTCTGAACCTGCCCCTGCAGAGCTGACAGAACCTCTGGCCCAGTGTGGCAACTGTCCCCCAAGCACACCAGCTCAAGCACCGCATGTCATCTTCTTGCCTGCGTACTTGCGTAGCCCCTTGAACGCCTACGGAACACCACTGGTTTCCGAGGACAAAGCACAGGAAGAGGCCATGGAGGAAGAAGAAGAGGAAGTGGTGGAGGAGAGAGGTGTGGCAGAATCACCAGTAGTGGAATTTTGGAGGTGTGGTACCGGAACAACCTCCAACACTACTGCACCTTGTCCTGCATCCTTCCCAGCTGCCAGCAGAGTCACCCAATGCGCCGTGAAACTTAGGTAATGTCCCTGTCCATGCCTGCTGGACCATGAGTCAGCAGTAATATGCACCCTACCGCTGACCGCCCTGTCCAGCGAGGCCAAGACATTGCCTTCCACATGCCAGTAGAGAGCTGGAATCGCCTTCCGTGAGAAAAAGTAGCGTTTGGGAACCTGCCACTGAGGAACCGCACATTTCACAAACTCACAGAAGGGGGCAGAGTCTACTAACTGAAAAGGTAGCAGTTGAAGTGCTAGCAATTTTGCCAAGCTAGCACGCATGTGGATGGCTGGGAGCAAACTTCTTTCTGCGGTGCAGCAGCTGGGGCAGGGAAATTTGCCTGGTACAATCTGAGCTTTGTGTACCAATAGTAGATTGCCCGCAAGTACTTGGCTGTGACACACCTAATTCTACACCTTCATTCCTCTCAGTGCAGGTCTCAGAGAGGACTGAAGGTATAGTGGGGTTGGAGATCCCAGCTGATGAGGAGCAAGGAGAGGTCCTCTTTGTTCTTTGGTGTGGGTCTTTTAGGTACGTTTGCCAAAGAACTGCATGGCAGGTCAACATATGTCTGGTCAAGCATGTGGTGCCCAAGCGGGAGATGTTTTGGCCATGCGAGATACGCTTGAGACATATGTTGCAAATAGCAGCGGTGCAATCTGATGCACTCGTCTCAAAAAAGGCCCACACCAAAGAACTTTTGGAATAACACGCAGAGACAGCAGCGCCCTGCACATGCGGAGCTCTGCGGTGTGATGCAGTCGGTGTGCTGTCCTTAAGCTGGCCCCTGGAGGGCATCCTGCCTCGTTGGTGATGTGCCTCCTCCTCCCCCTCTCTCCTATTAGGCACCCACGTGGAGTCAGTGACCTCATCATCCCCTCCCTCCTCATCACTGGAGCAAACCTGGTAGTATGCTGCAGCAGGGGGAACATGACTGCCAGATTGCTGTCCTTCTTGGGCACCCCCTCTCTCTGGGCTCACGTTACTGCCTTCCTCCAGCTGAGTATCATCATCGGAGCCTTCAAAACGCTGGGCATCCTCCTGGAGCATGTACCCAACACTGTGGTCAAACAGTTCGGGGGACTACTCAGGAGGACATGGTGGGGCTAGGGAAGGAGTGACTGTTGCCATTGAGCCGAGGGAAGAGGCCGCATTGGCAGCTGCTTTGCCAGACAAAGTACCCTGAGCCTGGGTGAGAGAGGATGAGGAGGATGAGGATGGCTTGGTCATCCACTCTACCAAGTCTTCCGCATGTTGCGGTTCAACACGGCCAGCTGCTGAAAAAAAGGACAAGCATGTCCCACGACCACGTGCTGATGAGGATGCACCGTGTCCACGACCAGCACTGTTGCCTCAGGCAGTTTATGGCTTTATCTATGTACATTGATCTGCTGTTGATGATTGAAATAGATAAAAATGGACAAAGATTTGACTGAGCTGATTGAGTAGATACAATGTTTTGTTTTTCTTGCTTCTAGCCCGATTGTGGTACCACTTGTCGACCGGCTCACGCCGATATACATCGCCAAAGTGGCACGGGTGCTCAAAACAACGTACCTGTACGTCGCTGCGTCATCCGCGACTAGCGGGCGCATGCCGGCGGCCGCACACCACGGGAGCATGCCCGCAGGTCCCGCGGACTCGATGTCCACCGGTGGCCTGTGATCATGGCACAGAGAGGCAGAACAGGGAGATGTAAACAAGGCGTTTCCCTGTTCTGCCTAGCAACATGACAGAGATGTACTGCTCCCAGTGATCTCTGTCATGTTCTAGTGAGCCCATCCCCCCTACAGTTAGAATATGCTGAGGGAACACAGTTAACCCCTTGATCTCCCCCTAGTGTTTAACCCCTTTCCTGCCAGTGACATTTACACAGTAATCAGTGATTTTTTATAGCACTGATCGCTCCCAAAATAGTGTCATAAGTGTCCGATCTGTCCGCCGCAATCACGATAAAAATTTCAGATCGCCGCCATTACTAATAAATAAAAAAATATTAATAGAAATGCAATAAATCTATCCCTTTTTTTGTAGATGCAATAACTTTAGCGCAAACCAATTAATATACACTTATTGCAATTTTTGTTTTTACTAAACATATGTAGAATACATATTGGCCTAAATTGTGGAAGAAATGTGTTCTTTTATATATTTTTTGAGGGATATTTATTATAGCAAAAAGTAAAAAAAAAATATTGTTTTTTTTTCCCAAATGGTCTCTCTTTTTTTGTGTTGATAGCGCAAAAAAAAAAAAAAAAAACGCAGAAGTGATCTCAAATACCACCAAAAGAAAGCTCTATTTGTGGGGGAAAAAAAGGATGTCAATTTTGTTTGGGTACAATGTCGCACGACCGCACAATTGTCAGTTAAAGCGACGCAGTGCCGTATCCCAAAAAAGGGCCTTGTCAGGAAGGGGGTGAATCCTTCCGGGTCTGAAGTGGTTTAAGAAATCCACAATTGTCTTTTCAGATAAAGTAACAATGTAAGGTGGGAGATTGTGGAGGATCTTTTATTGTAACAATGTGTGAGTGTGGCATAAGTGTTTTTTCAGCTCTGCCACCTTGTGGTCATTCCCGGTAGAACACTTGGGTGTGTGTGCAGTACAAGGAGGTGAATAGGGAATGTATACAGCCAGAAAGTGGAGATGATCTCCGCAATAAATCTGGAATCAGGATGGGAATAGAAGGAAGGTTTATTCATCCCCCTCCCAGTCTGACCGATCTACGGTACTTCTCATCTAAAGATCATTATTATTAGTTTCTTTTTTTCTGTTTTATTTTCCATCATATGTATATATAGCATCACCAACATGCCACCCACATCTCTCTACATGGAGCCGGACATATCTGTTTTGGATTCCTATTCTCCAATTTAGTTATATATTATTAATGTGATAAATTATAATAATACTGTCAGGTAAAGTTCCCTGTAAAGACAAACCCTTTGTCTTCTTATCACACTCAGACTTGTAATAGAGGTGAGGAGTAATGAGAGGAAATGTGATCACAGTACATCATTCTCTCATCTCTTTTCATTCCAATCTTTCTATGTTGATCGTCTTACTCACCGCTAAACGCCTCCAACCAAAACCATCCACCCCTCCATAGAGCTCCAATGTCACCGCACATTATAATTCATATTTCATATTTATTTTGGCCCTCTTGGCTATGAATAGACCCCGCCTATGAGGGATCAGAGTTGCTACTTTCAAATCTCCCGCCATAATTCTACAGACGTTAGGAAGATTCAGCCACATTATCCCACTAAACCTGACATTGTAGAAGTTCTATTGATAGATCTGCTCATCTTCCTCCAAATGACTTCTCTTGTGTCACTTTTCAGGTTCCAACTATTTCCTCCAAACTGGTAAAATCCTCAAAGATTTCTGCCACAAGCCCACCAAGCAGTGGCCTGTCGATTGTTATCCTGGAGGAGAGGGAGGGGACATCCCCCCTCCCGCCACCTCCCGTCCCACCAGGAGACCCAATCCGAGATGTGTCACTTCCGTCGCCTAGAGATAGACTGGCATGAAGCCGGAAACGGCTCTTTGTCTTCTCTCTGTAAACACGGAAGCAACGTCACAATGTCACTTCCGGTTTACTCAGCTGCCAATGGCGCCGGATTAAAAAAAAATATACAGTATTCAAAATCACCGTTTTCAGCGTTCTGAATACTTTGAAGTGCAAAGGAGGGATCGGGGGTCTTTTAGATCCCTCCATAAAGAGTACCTGTCACCACCTATTACTGTCACAAGGGACGTTTTACATTTCTTGTGACAGCAATAAAAGTGATCACATTTTTTTTTTAAAACACAATGTAATAATATAAAAATAAATAAAATAAAGAAGAAAAAGAAAATTTTAAAGCGCCCCCGTCCCCGCGAGCTCGCGCAGCAAAAAAAATGCATATAGAAGTCGAAGTCGCGCCCGCATATGTCAACAGTGTTCAAATCACACATGTGAGGTATCGTCGCGATCGTCAGAGCGAGAGCAATAATTCTAGCACTAGACCTCCTCTATAACTCTAACCTGGTAACTGTAAAAAAAAAAATTAAAATGTCGCCTATGGAGATTTTTAGGTATCGCAGTTTCTCGCCATTCCACAAGTGGGCGCAATTTTTAAGCATGATATGTTTGGTATCTATTTACTCGGTGTAACATCATCTTGCACATTATACAAAAAAATTGGGCTAACTTTACTGTTTGGTTTTTTTAACTCCATGAATATGTCTTTTCCTCCAAAAAGTTGTGTTTAAAACCCCGCAGCACAAATACCGTGTGATATAAAATATTGCAACAATCGCCATTTTATTCTCTAGGCTCTCTGCTAAAAAAATTCTATTATGTTTGGGGGTTCTAAGTAATTTTCTAGCAAAAAACACGGATTTTAACTTGTAAACAACAAATGTCAGAAATAGGCTTAGTCATGAAAGGGATGAATTATTAAAGTAACGCAGTGCCGTATGAGGGGGGGTAAATCTTCCAGACGTCAAGTGGTTAAAAGCCTTTACAGGTTACCAGTCGTGCGATGCTGTACCCAAATAAAAGCGCTGTGCTGCCTGCTCAGTACCCGCCTATCAGTCTTATCAGCGCACATCAGTGGAGGAGAAAAATTAGCCGTTTGCAAAATTTTATGACAATTTTTATTTTATTTTTTCAAAATGTTCGGTCTTTTTTCGTCTGTTTAGCAAAAAAAATTAAAACCCCAGCGGTGATTAAATACCTCCAAAAGAAAGCTCTATGTGTGTGAAAAAAAGAATAAACATTTCATAAGGGTTCAGTGTAGCATGACCGCCCAATTGTCATTCAAAGTGTGACAGCGCTGAAAGTTTAAAATTGGCATGGGCAGGAAGGGGGTAAAAGTGCCTGGTAGGCGAGTGGTTAAAGTAGATCTTTTTCCAAAATATTTGCGTTTGAAAAACTGCTATGAAAATACCTGGTGATATAAAAAATTGCACCACCCGCTGTTTTATTCTCTAGGGCCTCTGCTTAAACCAGTATGTAATGTTTGGGGGTTCTAACTCATTTTCTAGCAAAATAAAAAAAAAAAAAAAAAACTGCAAGGGTTAATTGTCTATTTATGTCCAGAGGAAGAATAAAAGGAGAGTTACTTACCTGATCCTCCTCCCCTCACCATCTGCACCCCAACACTACAAAGGTTATTGGTGACCAGAGCAGGGTCCATAGTCCTGCATTGGATGTCAGGACACCAAAGGACAGTCCACCGGGGGATGGTATGGGGGCACCTCCTGTTGGGGGAGGGGTGGAGGATCAGGTAAGTAAAATGGTTTCTCCTCTCCCTGGGGCAATACTAGTGATTAATCATTACAGAGGGCCTGCAGATGGGCTTTAAGGGGAGAAGGAGAGACAAGTAAGATATGGAGGGGGGGTTCTCTTGTTACTTGTCCTGGGGGGGATGGGGGGTTCCGTCATGAACTTGCAACAAGGGGTGATAATGGTCATGTTCCTGGGGGATGAGGATGAGCTCCATGTGGGGGAGGGGGGTCCCGGATGAGCTCCATGTGGGGGAGGGGGGTCCCGGATGAGTTCCATGTGGGGGAGGGGGGTCCCGGATGAGTTCCATGTGGGGGAGGGGGGTCCCGGATGAGTTCCATGTGGGGGAGGGGGGTCCCGGATGGGCTCCATGTGGGGGAGGGGGGTCCTGGATGAGTTCCCTTGTGGGGGAGGGGGGTCCCGGATAGGGTTGCCACCTGTCCGGGATTCACCCGGACAGTTCGGGTTTGGAATCATGCATCCAGGTTTCAGACCGCCTGAAACCCAGACACATTATTCAGACCACACTATGGTTCCCAGCAGGGTTGTTGGCTGCAGTTGTCTAATCTGAGAATGTCTGTTACACTCTCTTTCACACTGCCCAAAGCCAACACTAACAATTCCCCTCCCCCCACATACAGACAGGAGAGGAGAGAGGGCTCAATCTGTTCCTCTTCCCCCCACCCCTCTGTGTCTGCCCACACTCCAGTCCCCGGCGCTGTGCCTCAGAAAAGGAAAGTTGGGGCCGGAAATTTGAAGTCCAGCAGCCTCTGATACATCTGGATGAGAGGTGCTGACTGCCAAGGGGTGAGTGAGCTCACCATCCATCCCTGTCTGTGACTGAAGTCCCCCCCCTTCTCTCTCCTGCCTCTGGGTAAGTACACTAAAGGTAAATCAGAGTTCTCAGAGCACCCCTTACATCAGAGTTCCCCTTTACACCAGAGACCACAGTGTTTCCCCTTACATCAGAGTCCTCTCCGTACATCAGAGTTCTCAGTGTTCCCCCTTAGATCAGGGTTACAGTGTAAGGGAACTCTGATGTAAAAGGGGAACTCTGTGGACTCTGATGTAAAGGGGGACTCTTGTGCCTAACTTCATTTGATTAGAAATGTTATTTAATTGCAAAATATATGTATAGTTTATATATTTAAAAAAAAAAAAAATTGTTCTGCACCGCTAAAGTGTTCGGGTTTGACTTGAAGAAAAGGTGGTAACCCTAGTCCCGGATGAGCTCCATGTGGGGGAGGGGGGGTCCTGGATGAGCTCCATGTGGGGGAGGGAGGGTCCTGGATGAGCTCCATGTGGGGGAGGGGGGGTCCAGGATGAGCTCCATGTGGGGGAGGGGGGTCCCGGATGAGCTCCATGTGGGGGAGGGGGGGTCCAGGATGAGCTCCATGTGGGGGAGGGGGGTCCTGGATGAGCTCCATGTGGGGGAGGGGGGGTCCTGGATGAGCTCCATGTGGGGGAGGGGGGGTCCCGGATGAGCTCCATGTGGGGGAGGGAGGGTCCTGGATGAGCTCCATGTGGGGGAGGGGGGTCCCGGATGAGCTCCATGTGGGGGAGGGGGGTCCCGGATGATCTCCATGTGGGGGAGGGGGGCCCCGGATGATCTCCATGTGGGGGAGGGGGGCCTTCATTTACTGCCCCCCCAGGTGTAGGATTGGGGTGTAGAGGAGACTCTGATAGTCAGTGATGTTCTATGGTAGAAATCCCCACACTGCCCCCTATAGTGCTGGAAATACACTACATCACCTTCTCTGATCACCTCTACACAGAGGCACTAGGAAAGGCCTGCTGAATGTGGATGTGTGGTGGTGAGAGGGGGGATGGGTCCCTCAGTACACATCATAATACACATATTATCATTACATATAATATCATATGGAAATGGAAGGGGGGTGTGGCTGATATGTCCTAGTTAGATATGGCACCTCATCCCAATGATTATTAGAAAAAAGGAACAAAGGGAATGTGGATTATCACAGTGCCAGACGACTCAAGAAATCATTAATAATAAAGTATTTTATTACATCAATATTGTAGACATACAAAACATACAAAAAAATCATTAAAATCAAATAAGAAAAGGAGAGCACATTATAATTACTACTAGCCAGAATGGTCTTGGCCTGCTAAAGTTGTGCGTCAATTCTTCCCTACATGTTTCGCCAAACAATTGGCTTCTTCAGCGAAATAAGACGTGACCAATATAATAAATGTAGCTCTAAGAGGAAATTGAAAAATGCAAAGAATTAAACATAGATAGTACATAGCAACATAATTTAAATATGATGTGTGATAATGGAGAAGCGGCATGGCATGAGGAGTCCCCCCCCCCCCGTGAAAAAGAACCACCCCACAACCCCAAATGACAATGCTCCCCTACCTACACCGATGTCACCGGTCGGCCGGGTCAGGACAGAGACCGCCCAGAGGCAGCAGCCCAGTTCCACCACAGTGTGGCTGCAGGGGGCAAAAAGGTGCATATTAGGATAGAAGAGGATTGAAAAAAACATTTAAATCAACATGGGAACCAAACACATCCCATGTATATGGCTAACATAACCTCAATACCTACCAATGATAGTTGAAAAACTGAAGTCCAATACTAGGGCGCTGGAGAAACCAATAAAAATCCAATTGTGCAATAGGAAACACTTAGATTGAAGCTGTGGTATCAGAAAACAAAAAGGGAATTGCTACTATGAAAGAAGTGATCATTGGATATAAATCGAAAAAAATCACAAAATGATCTCCAAAAGTAGACCATCATTTACACTTACCCAGGACAAAACGATGCATGCCTAAGCTTCCAAATCAGATAAAGTACTGGAATTGATTGCTCACTGTAGACTGCCAGGCAGACTCCCAAACACTACACAGAGCGTAAAGGCAAAATCGGCCTTAAGCAGAAACAACTAGGAAAGAAAAAAGGAAAAGACCGGGTAACATAATGAAAAGAGATCCGAAATAACAAGAGCTGAAGAATCCAAGAGCATGCCCTATAGATGACACTAACCTTGTATGTGAACAAAAAGCGTGGCAGCGCCCCAGAGTCCAACGATTAGAGAGCTGGAGATGCCGGCCTTTATACCCCCCCACCCGGTCGGCGTGGGACATCACCGATCGGGAGCGGACGATGGACGGCCATCGCGCATGTTCAAAGACCAACGTCAAACAGCCTACAGTGCCCAGAATGCTGAACGAGACAGCAATCGCGTCATGTGACCCAGTCACGCGGCGCAAGGAGCGTGGGCAGGACGCCCAGCAGTGTGGAATCAATAAATGTAACCAGGGCCGTCTTTAATATTGACTGGACCCTGGGCAAACATTTTTTCTTGGGCCGCCCCCAATGCAATTTCGCTCTCCACCTGCTCTGAGTCTACAATAAATAGCAGCTAGACTCAAATCAGTTTACTGAATCAGATCAGGCAACAATTGTGATTGGTTGCCAGAGGTTACAGTGTATCATTAACACTCAC
This sequence comes from Aquarana catesbeiana, assembly GCF_042186555.1. Classification (NCBI taxonomy): domain Eukaryota; kingdom Metazoa; phylum Chordata; class Amphibia; order Anura; family Ranidae; genus Aquarana; species Aquarana catesbeiana. The sequence continues at coordinate 280,571,531 of NC_133331.1, read as the reverse complement.
TGACTGTCTGCTAGAGGTTACAGAACACATTATGGCTCACTTATTATTTGCTAGAGGTTACAGCACATGACTTATGCTTGTTGATTGGTTGCTAGAGATTACTGTACATCAATACTGCTCACTGATTGGTTGCTAGAAGTTACTGGACTTCCTTACCACTCACAAATTGGTTGCTACACTGACCACCAATGTAACTGAGACATTTAGCCTGCGGTCACATGTGTGTGTGTTGGGAATGCATGCAAAATCGCTTTCCTGACACCACAGAAACGCGCTACCCTTGTTAATGACATCCTCACGCATCTGCTGAGATGTACGTATTCACATCCACCACACGGTGCTGTGGCCCCATGTTATTTTGAAAAGGGTTCCACCTCCAATTTGCTTACCTTTGCAGAACAGGCTGATGTTAGGCTGAATGACCAAAGTTGTAGGTAGGACTATCAAGCATGCCCCTTTACTTCCCAAGTGGGCAGCATTCAGCAGAAGTGATGGTGGATATGACCTCAGGGGGCATGATACACATATGAATGCCACCTCTATTTACATAGCAATGCCGGTCCGCTGCTATTTACATAGTAATGCTGCCACTATTTACATATCAATGCAGGTTATTTACATGTAAAAACAGGGTCTGCAAGTGAGTCATCTGTACATGGTAGTAGGCAGAGCTGGACAGCATTAGTAACAGAACTTCACACTGATATATTAAGACAGTACAGGACTAAAACTTCAAGGGACAAGGGAATTTGAACTGGGATAGTTGGCAAGTATGAGGCAGCTGCTTTGGGCCCCACAACAATGATGGAACCCAGGGCAGATGCCTCTTTTGCCCTGCCTTAAAGATGGCCCTGGATGCTACTTGACACTATAGACAGCATCATGATCGAGATCCTACTGGTACTCAATTCTTGATTATAGATCGATACATTGCCCCATGGAGGGGAGGAGCCAATAAAAGAGGAGTTTCTAGACTAGAAACTTTCTGGATATACGAATTACAGACCCACTATCCACAAGGAATGAATGTGGAGTGGGACATTAATTCGTTTATCAACCAATCCTAAAGGAAAGACTTTTCCATTATATTCATTTTATTTTATATTATATTTTATTTTTTAATATTCACTTTGTATTGAATTTACCTTAATTTGACTGCATATGGCTATTTTTATATTTTCTACTTTATGGAGAAAATATATTTTTAAATATGTATTTTTATGGAGATTTAGATATTTTCATTAATATTAAATCTATACTATTCATATTATTTTTGTATGTAACTGATGACCCCATATGAAATAATTCACTACCTTGTTTATATTTTATAATTTTTATTTTCTATGTCTTTTGGTAGTGCCATCTAGTGGATTTTTTTCGGTATCATCCATAAACAGATTTTTACTGTTTAGAGCCCTGCCTATGTGTTTTCACCATAAAGTGGGGCATGTGATGATATCTGAATAGGATATTTTTATTGTTTTTTGTGCCCATCTTTAAACTGGCTGAATGGTCTTGTCATGGGATGCTACTCAGTTCGAGGCCTGATTCAGCATTTGGATGTGGGTACCATGACGTTTGTGATGTGGCTGCGTCCCGAGTGGCCGCGTCATCTGACCTGGAATAGTCCCGTCATGTGTTGCTACCCATGTTGAGGCTTGGTCCAGTTCTCGGATCTTACGCCACGACGTTCATGACGAAACAACGTCGCAAACGACCGCGTCATCTGACTAATTCTAAAGCGAGACGTGGTTTCATCTCCTGGTTACAACGTTACGGAGATCTGACGCAGTGACGTCACGATTGAGCCTCATAACGAGGCTTGGATCCGTTTTTATAATTTTTAATCCCTGCTTTTATAATTTCTAATCCCTTTTTCTGTTTACGTTGGGGAGCTTATGTGTGGCCTATTGCTTCCCACACACATATATATATGTATTTATGGACTACAACTATTCCTATTAGTTTTACAAGGTTTAAGCAGTGGTGTATTTAGGTTTTGTGCTGCCCTAGGCCTGACTAAACGCATGCACCCCCCTAATTTAAATACGACCCACCCCATCCTGCCGAGGCCACACCCCTTCCTGTTTAAGACCCACCCTATCATCTGTAAACAACACCCCTTCCTCTTTAGGCTCATTTGGCACCTTTCAGGGGGGAACGGGTACCTGTTTCTGACAGGTACCCTTCCCCACTTCTGGGAGACTGCACTGTCCCCTCTGAAGTTTGCCCCCCCTCCTCCTTCCTCCACTGGGCCATTCAGAAAGTGCAACGTGCTTCGCACATGTGCAGTAGGGAACCGGTCGGTTTCCCTTACCATGAATGATAGTGGCAAAACCCGAGAGCCAATCCGAAAATCGGCTGAGGTGTCGACATCGCTGGATCCCTGGACAGGTAAGTGTTCTAATATTAAAAGTCAGCAGCTACAGTATTTTTAGCTGCTGAGTTTTAATGCTATCACGGGGGGTCTCACTGTGCCCATCAATTGCAGCCTCACTGTGCCCCATCAAACGCAGTCACTGTGCCCATCAAATGCAGCCACTGTGCCCATCAAATGCAGCCACTGTGCCCATCAATTGCAGCCACTGTGCCCATCAATTGCAGCCACTGTGCCCCATCAATTGCAGCCACTGTGCCCCATCAAACGCAGCCACTGTGCCCCATCAAACGCAGCCACTGTGCCCCATCAAATGCAGCCACTGTGCCCCATCAAACGCAGCCACTGTGCCCATCAAACGCAGCCACTGTGCCATTAAACGTAGCCACTGTACCATCAAACGCAGCCACTGTGCCCTCAAACACAGCCACTGTGCCCCATCAAACGCAGCCACCTTGCCCCATCAAACGCAGCCACTGTGCCCCATCAAACGTAGCCACTGTTCCCATCAAACGCAGCCACTGTGCCCATCAAACACAGCCACTGTGCCATCAAACGTAGCCATTGTGCCCTCAAACGCAGCCACTGTGCCATCAAACGTAGCCATTGTGCCATCAAACGTAGCCATTGTGCCATCAAACGCAGCCATTGTGCCATCAAACGTAGCCACTGTGCCATCAAACGTAGCCATTGTGCCCATCAAATGAAGCCACCGTGCCCATCAAACGCAGCCACTGTGCCCATCAAATGAAGTCACCGTGCCCATCAAACGCAGCCACTGTGCCATCAAACGCAGCCATTGTGCCCTCAAACGCAGCCACTGTGCCATCAAACGTAGCCACTGTGCCATCAAACGTAGCCATTGTGCCATCAAACGAAGCCATTGTGCCATCAAACGTAGCCATTGTGCCATCAAACGTAGCCATTGTGCCCATCAAATGAAGCCACCGTGCCCATCAAACGCAGCCACTGTGCCCATCAAATGAAGCCACCGTGCCTATCAAACGCAGCCATTGTGCCATCAAATGTAGCCATTGTGCCCTCAAATGCAGCCACTGTGCCCATCAAATGCAGCCACTGTGCTATCAAATGCAGCCACTGCGCCCATCAAATGAAGCCACCGTGCCCATCAAATGCAGCCATTGTGCCATCAAACGTAGTCATTGTGCCCCCAAACGCAGCCACTGTGCCCATCAAATGAAGCCACCATGCCCATCAAATGCAGCCATTGTGCCATCAAATGAAGCCACCGTGCCCATCAAATGCAGCCATTGTGCCATCAAATGCAGCCACTGTGCCCATCAAATGCTGCCAGTGCCCATCAAATTCTGCCAGTGCCCATCAAATGCTGCCAGTGTCCATAACACTGATATACTTTATTAAAACACTGTACCTGCTGTCCTGGGGGTTTCCCTCGTGCTCCTCTCTCTCCTCCTGACGTCACAGCCCCAGGGCCGAGGAGAAGATGCAGTGCAGGGGAGGGTAGGCGGAGCTTAAGGCTCCACCTGTCACCTGTTGCTTATGGGGGCGCGAGTGACACGCCGCCCCCCCACATGAGATAAAGCCCCCCCACCCGTCTTGCTGATTCCCGGCTCCCGCTGCCGCCTCCCGCACACTTGCAGCCCACGGCGGCCGGCTTTCTGTAGCGGCGCCGTGGTGTATGGGCGTGCTTGTCAGAGAGTAGGGGGGCGTGAGATACACGCCCCCATCCTCTGCCAAGCACGCCCATACACCACGGCGCCGCTGCAGAAAGCCGGCCGCCGTGGGCTGCAAGTGTGCGGGAGTCGGCAGCGGGAGCCGGGAATCAGCAAGACGGGTGGGGGGGCTTTATCTCATGCGGGGGGGGTGGCCCTTTTTGCCGCCCCCCGCAAAGTGCCGCCCTAGGCCTAGGCCTTGTCGGCCTAGGCCAAAACACAGCCCTGGGTTTAAGACACCTAATTTTGATTGACACTTCTGATCTAACAACCGGAAGTGACACAAATAATGTTTACTTCCAGTATTATGCATTTTTCATGTGGGGTCATTAGGGATTTATAAGCGGTAGTGTTTGTGGGGTCTGCACCCCAGATGACAGCTTTTTAGTTGAAATGCGTCGGGTGGACCCACACATATATACTGCTCTTGTTCCTGTATTTATTAAGCCTATTTGATGATCCTCTAACATGTGAGTTTACACTTTTTTTTTCCTTTAATAAACCCTATTTAAACGGTATCATGCTATGGACATTTTTTATCTATCTCTGCATGGTTTTTGAACACCGAGCCTTTTGTCCTATCGGAATACTATCTCCAATTTTTGATGTTTGAAAACGTCTGTGCCAAGTTGGTGGTTTAATCCAAGACCTGTCGTGCCTGTTTAGCCTGGTGTATCCATCAAGTCAGTTGACTCACAAGCCTGTATGACTTGGGGGGCATAAGCCTCTCCAGGTCATAAACATCTGGCAAGCCTCCTTTTGTTCACAGGTGGTGGCCCATTTGTTATCACAGTTTCTTTGGAGTATCAACGCCATGCGAATATCTGCCTAAGTGTGTTTTGGATCATCCTCGGACTTGTCAAATTTATATGTACTTGCCAAATCTAAAAACATACTTGCTAGCTTTGTTCTTCATATTCACATCATAATTGTTATTTATTGTGGTATAATTGATTTATTTATGTATTTAGTCACTTTTTATTGACTCTACTCACGTTTATAGTAGGTCATTTATTGATTTTTTCATATCATGTTGTTTATTTAGCATGAGTCACTTATTCAGCATGAGTCACTTTTTTCACTAAGGTAGACCCTTTATGCACCTTTATGTGTATCCCTTTGCATAGTAGGGTACTCGTTTAGTACTTTTTTACCTTTCATGGTCAAATTTAATATTTATGTATGGTATAATATCGCTACACTTTTTTTACACCTACTAAAATCACATATTGCACATGCCGTTACAGCTGAAGGAGTCTGACCGGTTCCGCACAATATAAATGCTGGGGCTACGCGGACCCATATATTAAGAACACGTGGACCGTGTGTACATACATGTAAAGGAAACATGTGCAGAACAGGCATATTAAACACATTAATTGATAAAATATCAACTGCATAAAAATGGTATAAAAATTGATTAAAAATCAATTAAAAATCAATCAAATCTTGGATCAATATCAATATCATAATAATCATAAAAATCATACTTAAAACTAGAAAGACCTGGCCATCAAAGGGTTAACTGTGTGCCTAGCCAGTGCTTGTGTACTGTGGGGGAGGTGCTTTTACTAAGGGAAGGCACAGATTCTGCAAAGCTGGGAACACAGAACACAGGATCAATGCCTTCCTTACTGACAGAACAGCAATCTGCCTTGTTTACGTAGGTAAATCGCCGTTCTGCCTGTGTACTAAACAATCGACGGATGCCAGCGGTACCCACCGCTGGGCTCCCGCTGTGATCACACACTGGGCCACCAGTGGTGCGCGTGAGCGCCCCAGACCTGGAAATTCCAGATCACGCACTAGGTACATGATTTGGCGCGGAGCGGCCGCCCTGACGCAGTATACCTATGGTGGGTGGTCTGCAACTGGTTAAGCAACTGGTTAAGCAGAGGCCCTAGAGAATAAAATGGTGGGTGTAGCAATTTTTTATGGATATGCATAGAGAAAGGTCCCAAACACTGCACAGCTAGCAAAGCCTTTAGAGAACATGTGAAAGCAGCCTGAGCCAGCTTCATCCAAAGCCATGCCCCCAAGATGTATAACCCCACCCACGGGGCTTAATTATGGAGGTGAGGAATTAGATTGGCCCCTGCCCAACCAGCACCCATCGCAGGAAACACCAGATGGATTTACCAGAGCGGAGACCTCAAGTTTTAGGAGGTCGCAAACCCGGAAGAAGGCCAAATACGTACATGTATGTGATAATGTCTGTACCTGCCATCCGCTCGCAGTATATTTACTTTGAGCCGCGGGCAGGTGGCTAAAGTGTAAATGAGGCTACATTTTTTTTTTTGTTTTTAGATTTTTTTACTGGGTCCAATCAGGAAGACCTCTCACTTCCTGTTTTGGTGAAAACGCTAGGATTTTGGAATTCTAATGTCTAATTTTGGTGATAGGATGAGCCGAACACCCCCCTGTTCGGTTCGCACCAGAACCTGCGAACAGGCAAAAAATTTGTTCGAACACGCGAACACCATTAAAGTCTATGGGACATGAACATGAATAATCAAAAGTGCTAATTTTAAAGGCTTATATGCAAATTATTGTCATAAAAAGTGTTTGGGGACCTGGGTCCTGCCCCAGGAGAGATGGATCAATGCAAAAAAAAGTTTTAAAAATGACTGTTTTTTTGGGAGTAGTGATTTTATTAATGCTTAAAGTGAAACAATAAAAGTGTAATATCCCTTTAAATTTTGTACCTGGGGGGGTGTCTATAGTGTGCCTGTAAAGGGGTGCATGTTTCCCGTGTTTAGAACAGTCTGACAGCAAAATGATATTTCAAAGGAAAAAAAAGTCATTTAAAACTACCCGCGGCTATTAATGAATTGCCGGTCCGACAATACACATAAAAGTTCATTGATAAAAGCGGCATGGGAATTCCCCACAGGGGAACCCTGAACCAAAATTTAAAAAAAAAAATGACGTGGGGGGTCCCCCTAAATTCCATACCAGGCCCTTCAGGTCTGGTATGGATATTAAGGGGAACCCCGCGCCAAATTAAAAAAAATGGCATAGGGTCACCCTAAAAATCCATACCAGACCCTTATCCGAGCACGCAACCTTGCAGGCCACAGGAAAAGAGGGGGGGACGAGAGAGCGCCCCCCCCCCCAACCGTACCAGGCCACATGCCCTCAACATTGGGAGGGTGCTTTAGGGTAGCCCCCCAAAATACCTTGTCCCCATGTTAATGAAGACAAGGGCCTCATCCCCACACCCGGGCCGGTGGTTGTGGGGGTCTGTGGGCAGGGGGCTTATCGGAATCCAGAAGCCCCCTGTAACAAGGGGACCCCCAGATCCCGGCCCTCCCCCTGTGTGAAATGGTAAGGGTACCCCTACCATTTCACTAAAAAAACTGTCAAAAATGTTAAAAATGACAAGAGACAGTTTTTGACAATTCCTTTATTTAAATGCTTCTTCTTTCTTCTATCTTCCTTCGGTTTCTTCCTCCATCTTCTTCTTCTTCTGGTTCTTCTGGTTCTTCCGGTTCTTCCGCCGGTGTTCTCATCTGGCATCTTCCTCCGGGTCGTTGGCGTCTTCTTCCCTTGAGCCGCTCCGCATCCATGATGGCATGGAGGGAGGCTCCCGCTCTTCTCTTCATCTTCTTTTCGAGCGCTCCGCATCCATGATGGCATGGAGGGAGGCTCCCGCTGTGTGATGCTTCTCCTCTTCTGACGGTTCTTAAATAACGAGGGGCGGGGCCACCCAGTGACCCCACCCCCCTCTGACGCACGGTGACTTGACGGGACTTCCCTATGGCGTCATAGGGAATGCCACAGGGAAGTCCCGTCAAGTCCCCGTGCGTCAGAGGGGGCGGGGTCACCGGGTGGCCCTGCCCCCCATTATTTAAGAACCGTCAGAAGTGGAGAAGCGTCACACAGCAGGAGCCTCCCTTCATGCCATCATGGATGCGGAGTGGCCCGAAAAGAAGATGAAGACAAGAAGATGAAGACAAGAAGATGAAGAGAGAAGCGTCACACAGTGGGAGCCTCCCTCCATGCCATCATGGATGCGGAGCGGCCCGGAGAAGAAGGGAAGAAGATGCCGCGGAGGAAGATGCCGGACGAGAACACCGGAGGAAGAACCAGAAGAAGAAGAAGATGGAGGAAGAAACCGAAGGAAGATAGAAGAAAGAAGATAGAAGAAAGAAGAAGCATTTAAATAAAGGAATTGTCAAAAACTGTCTCTTGTCATTTTTAACATTTTTGACACTTTTTTTAGTGAAATGGTAGGGGTACAAGTACCCCCTTACCATTTCACACAGGGGGGAGGGCCGGGATCTGGGGGTCACCTTGTTAAAGGGGGCTTCCAGATTCCTATAAGCCCCCCGCCTGCAGACCCCCACAACCACCGGCCAGGGTTGTGGGGATGAGGCCCTTGTCCTCATCAACATGGGGACAAGGTGTTTTGGGGGGCTACCCCAAAGCACCCTCCCAATGTTGAGGGCATGTGGTCTGGTACGGTTCAGGAGGGGGGGCGCTCTCTTGTCCCCCCCTCTTTTCCTGCGGCCTGCCAGGTTGCGTGCTCGGATAAGGGCCTGGTATGGATTTTTGGGGGGACCCCACGCCGTTTTTTTTTTAAATTTTGGCGCGGGGCTCTCTTTAAAATCCATACCAGACCTGCAGGGTCTGGTATAGATTTTGAGGGGGTCCCCACACCATTTTTTTTTTATTTTGGCCGGGGTTCCCCTTAATATCCATACCAGACCTGAAGGGCCTGGTATGGAATTTAGGGGGACCCCCATGTCATTTTTTTTTTTTTATTTGGGTTCGGGGTTCCCCTGTGGGGAATTCCCATGCCGTTTTTATCAATGAACTTTTATGTGTATTGTCGGACCGGCAATTCATTAATAGCCGCGAGTAGTTTAAATTACTTTTTTCCTTTGAAATGTCATTTTGCTGTCAGACTGTTCTAAACACGGGAAACATGCGCCCCTTTACAGGCATACTATAGACATCCCCCAGGTACAAAATTTAAAGGGATATTACACTTTTATTGTTTCACTTTAAGCATTTATAAAATCACTGCTGCTGAAAAAACGCCCATTTTTAAAACTTTTTTTTTGCAATGATCCATGTCCCCTGGGGCAGGACCCAGGTCCCCAAACACTTTTTATGACAATACCATGCATATAAGCCTTTAAAATTAGCACTTTTGATTTCTCCCATAGACTTTTAAAGGGTGTTCCGCGGCATTCGAATTTGCCGCGAACACCCCAAATTGTTCGCTGTTCGGCGAACTTGCAAACAGCCGATGTTAGACTCGAACTCGAAGCTCATCCCTAGTTGGTGACATTAGGTTTGGCTATGCAAACACTTGTTGATTTAAAGCACAGGTTCAAACCGCTGAAGGACCGCTCCATGTACATATACTGCATCAGGGCGGCCCTTAAGCGCAAAATCACGTACTTGTACGTGATTTTTTTTCTTCGGCTCTGGGGTGTGTGCCGGCAGAGCCCCGCTCCCGCTGTGATTGGGCACAGCAGGAGACAATCAGAGGGTCCTGCAGACCCGATGGCTACAGGAAATCCAGTGATCTGTCCGAGAGAGGCAGAACGGCGGTCTGCCTATGTAAAGAAGGCAGATCGCCGTTCTGCTAGTATGAAGGACACAGATCTTGTGTTTCTGCTAAGCACCAAAAGAAAGCTCTATTTGTGGGGGAAAAAAAAGGACATCAATTTTATTTGGGTACAGTGTCGCATGACCGCGCAATTGTCAGTTAAAGCAACACAGAGCCGTTTTGCAAAAAAATGGCCTGTCATTAAGGAGGGGTAAACCTTCTGGAGCTAAAGTGGTAAAAGACAAGAAAGATGCAGCATATAGTGGACATAAAGAGGAATTATACTTTGCTCTCTAATGGCCTGTGGCTTTTACTTTCTCTTCATTCCAGCTCTGCAGCCTATGCAAGAATCTTCAGTATTTAACACTTGCAGGATGGTTGGATGCCTGTCTCCCCTGCTGCATTGCTGTGGTTTCATCCACCAACTGCTCTTTCAATAGAGGACTCAGCAGTGACATAACAATTGGAGGAAGGAGTCACATTGTGTGGTGGGGAACAAAGACATACGACACACCTGGGATGGAGTGTTGAATGATTTGCAGACTGACAGAGTCTGTGGGGCTGAAAGAGGATTGCTAGGAGATGGGTTGTTGGGGGAATGGAGAATGAGGTAAGCAAAAGTTTTTTTACTCTCCCCTAGCCTGAATTAGCAGTTAACCCTTGTAGTGTGGGCACAGAGCTCCACTGCAAGTGAGAATGTTTTGGTTTATTGTCAGATGGGCTTTAAAGAAACATGAATGTTAACGAAATGAGGTGGACAGCTTCCGCAATGCCCCCCCCCCCATAGAAGCTGCTGGCAGGGTAATCACCACAATCCTGAAATGAATCCAGAATGGATGAAACATTGAGGAGCTGAAAAAAGATGGGGCATTGAGGCCTTAAGGTGGCCCCAGGGACTTTAAACGGTGCTCAAATCAATAAAGTAGAGAACATAAAAAATTCATTTTTTATTTAACAATCTTTAAAAAAAACAGACATTGGCCAAAGACCACATACAGAACAGTATATTCATTGATATAGAGATTAATACCACTTTCTCAACATGTTTCGCTTTCCTAAGCTTCTTCAGGAGATATATTGTGATATTATGGTCAACTATGAAAATAAAGAATATATGTATGTAAACAAATGTCTGCTTATAAGTTACAGTCATAATATATATTGATACATAAAGTGTGGCGCTAAAATAAACTTGTTCCTAATTGGGCAGGACCCACCAGAATATCAATCTGAGGGCCTAAACTAGCCCAGTAAGGTATTTAATGAAATGAGTTTTTATCAAATCTCATATCTAAAGAATAAGTGAAAGAGGACCAGAATAACAAGGTCATTACCCTTATATTCCCATATGTGAAATATTGTGAATAAAATCCCATAGAAAACTACCAAATGGAGAATTAATTATATTGCCCTCAAGGGGACATAAGTATAGAGTTTGGTGAATGTATTAATCAACTGTGAAAAAAAAAAGGAAAAAGGGAAAAAAAAAAAAAAGAAAAACATAAACTTAAATTGGATCAAGTGTATGTGACCACAAAGTTGTGAATCAACACCTGTTGTGTTAGTGGACAATTAAGCAAACGTGTGGGCCTGCTCAAAACAGGTACTATACAGATGCGTTTATGTTTTAAAAAGCATATATATAAACAAAAAGAAATTGTCTTGTTATAAATGCAAATGTATATAAATACAGTCCATGCACAAACTCAAATGAAATCAGGTGTGGGTTCAAATGTTAGTCCTATGAAGGTACACTGGGAAGTTAGGCCTCTAGGACTTCCTTCAGATGACCAGGATGGTTCCCATGTAATTAAATGGTAACTGTGGGTATAGATGTGTAAAAAATACTCTTACCAAAGGTGATGGACTCGCCAGCCAGCGGCTTTAGAGTCAGAATGAGCTTAAGATTAAAGGAATGGTGATGGTTCTAGTGCTGCTGCATCCGTTAGTAGGGACGCTGGAAGGTGAAGATCCCCAGCAACACGGCCTCACGAACTCCAATGCTCAAATGATCACACAAATCCTCAGATATAAAAATCAGAGAGGAGATTCCACAGAGCGTAAAAACTGCTTCCAAAAAAACTTTAATCAAAGTTTTAATAATCAAGGACTTACACTGGCTCATAAACCGCAACAGAGACCAGGCATAACAGGCATATCAGGGTCTGATATGCCTGTTATGCCATGATAGAATAAGCGCTTTTTTAGAGATTTTTATCTGTTTTTGTACCCTGGCCTCTGTTGTTGTCTATGAGCCATTGTACTTTTATCATTCCTGGTCTCTGTTGCGGTTTATGAGCCAGTGTAAGTCCTTGATTGTTAGAAATTCTTAAAATTGTTTAAAAATTCTTTCTCTAAAGGTAAGACTGAAAAAGTAAATTGTGACTTGGTGGTCAGTGTGTTTTTTTTTTTTTTTTTTATTATTATTATTTTTGATACACATGTGTTATATATTCCTTTGATGTATGATATATATATATATACGTTTTATCAATTTTTGTATTCTTCATATTTTTTTCCCTATGATCAAACCAATATGTATCAATATATATTATGACTGTAACTTATAAGCAGACATTTGTTTACATACATATTTTCTTTATTTTCATAGTTGACCATAATATCACAATATATCTCCTGAAGAAGCTTAGGAAAGCGAAACATGTTGAGAAAGTGGTATTAATCTCTGTATCAATGAATATACTGTTCTGTATGTGGTCTTTGGCCAATGTCTGTTTTTTTTAAAGATTGTTAAATAAAAAATGAATTTTTTATGTTCTCTACTATATTGATTTGAGCACCGTTTAAAGTCCCTGGGGCTACCTTAAGGCCTCAATGCCCCGTCTTTTTTCAAATATATTTTCTGGGATGTGGTGCTTTGGATTTTCCCTCTCTTCCAAATATTTTTTTCATTGAGGAGCTGAAAGAAGAGATGTAATCCAGTACCATGTGTGGGCCTTTGACCTCCTCTAGCATGCAGTGCACACCTTCTGAGTGCAAAGGAGGAGAATTCAAGCCTCATATTTTGTGTACAGAAGTGTGTAAGAAACGTGTTCATACGCCTGCTGCTTCCCTCCTATCCAGGCATATTGTCAGGACATGTAGTATGTTATATAGAACAATAGTGAAGGCATACAGTACTGTCAGTACATGAAAGGAAATTGTATGACACGTAATGAAGGCATATTATTGGAACATGTAGTAAAGGCATACAAGTGAAGGCCGCCAGATCCTGCCCCCCGCGCCACGTGAATGAGTATGGGGTACATCATACCCCTACCCATTCACCTGGAATAAAAAGCGTCAAAAATAAAACACACTACACAGGGTTTTAAAATAATGTATTGGGCAGCTCCGGTGGTCTCTTCCTTCTTCTCTGCGCTCTCCTCCTGCTATTAGGTCGTCTTCTGCTGTTTTGCTAGCTCTTGCCTGGTCTTCCCTGTCTCCTTCTCTTCTTCTCTCCTTCTCATGTTGCCAGGACGCTCTCTCCCGCTGTAAAACTGTGTGCATGGGGCGGGGCCCCCATAGGCATGGGGCGGAGTCGTCGGGTGATGTCATCCAGTGACCCCGCCCCCTAATGATGTCGCCCCTCGGGGCATGATGGGGCGGTGGGCGGGGTCAGATGACATCACCCAGTGACTCCGCCCCATGCTTATATAAGTCGTTGCGCAGCTCGCACGCTGCATTACAGAGGGGGAGAGCGTCGTGTCAACATCGGAAGAAGACCGGGCAAGAGCTAGCAAAAGAGCCTGCAAAAGAGCAGAAGATAGCTCTAGAGGCCCGGCACAAGACTCCGGACAGAGGGAGAAGAACCAGAGAGTGGAGAAGAACAAGCAAGAGCTAGCAGAAGATAGCTCTGCAGGCCTGGGAAAAGAACCAGAGAAGAGGGAAGAAGACCGGGCAAGAGCTAGCAAAAGAGCAGAAGATAGCTCTGGAGGCCCGGGAGAATATCAAGGGAAGAAGACCGGGCAAGAGCTAGCAAAAGAGCAGAAGATAGCTCTGGAGGCCCGAGAGAACCAGAGAAGAGAGTAGAGGCCCGGCACAAGACATAGAGGCAGAGAAACGCTTAACCAGGGTTAACGCTGTATGCCAAGAACCAAGCAGACCGCTCCTAAGTCCACCGGAGGGAGGGCATAATACCCCCCACTGCCATCCTCATCACCCCCCACACACAACACAAAGGCTCTTCTCGGAGCCACCACATCCTCCTCACAAAGAGCTCCATACTATCTCATCACCACTACATCATACAAATACTCCTCACCACATCTCTACACCCCCCATCACACCGCACTCACATCTCTAAGATGATTACAAAGTAACAATTCACACTTCTCTAGGAAGGAGATCTTTTCTCGTGCCGATCTCTTCTCACCACAATACAATATATAGGAGAGGAGAACAAGACACCTTCCTAGAAAGATTCTCTTCATATCTCTAGACTTCCCTCATCATTACCAGGAGATCGGGAAAGAAAACCTGTTCAAGAGAAATACAAAGTCATCTCCTCCCCTCCTGTACACAGATCCCGGGATCACCTCTTTCTCAGCTCCGGTGTAGAAATCCTACAACTGACTAGTAAGAAATCTCACACTCACTATTCATTCTTCTGTATGAAGACGAGATTTCCTCTCCCCGATCTATCACAGGAATCTCTCCTCTGCTATTCTACAACTTTCTCCAATCTTCCCTCTCACACACACACCGATCACATTGTTACATCTTACACTCTCCCCTATTTCTTCTCACTCATCTACAGAAGACAATTATTGGCACCCTGGAGAGAGTTGTACATTTCTCATTCCAAGCGTCAAATTATTTTATATGTCAGCCAATCAGCAGATAGTGATCTGTACGGTGAGTGCAGAACTCCATCATCTGCAAACTGCACAGCGATGAGATTTCGGCGAGCAATTTGAAAATATTCCGATCAGTCAATCACAGCCTCTTGTCGTTCCTGTGTCAGCCAATAAGATCGTTTATATTATCATACAGGGAGCTTTCTAAAAGCGGGGGCGGGAGATCAAATTTTAATCCAAATGTGACATCGGGGCTGCTAATCCTCTTCATATTATTTGTGGGTGAAAATATGGAATTCTATTCTATGACAGTGAAGAGTCCATTCTCCTCATAACACAATGTTCTTGTTGCTGATCATTCTAACATGTCCGATCAGTACAATAGTAAACTGGACCTCGGTGTAGAGAGTTGGGAGGCCCCTGCCCTAGAGAGAAATCTATCACTACAAATGACCAAGATTTATTATCAATAATTGACCCACCATAGACTATAATGGGATGTGCCACAAAATAATGATTACTGAGCTTTGGGGGTAAAAAATGTTGACGGATTCTCTCCTTGGTATAAAAAAAAATATATATATAATTTTTATTTTTCTTTATACAGTATATTTTCTGAGTAGACTATATAGATAGCTGTGTGGTAAAATGTGGCAATAAACTTAGAGTATTTGAATGACAATATATTTATCATGATGAAATAATGATACATCACCACCAGAATAAACGATTTGCTAGTCTGCTGTGTGCAGTGGCTACAAACATACAGTTGTCATAATGAGGAAAGAATGATAAATAGTACATGAAATATGACATGTCCTCATCAGATGACACCTTTGTATCTCTAACAATCTCCCCCATCACATCACACAAGGATCTCAGGTCTCCGGCTGATGTTTTTGTTCCAGGCTCCTTCTACTCAGCTATAGATGAGCAGAGTTCTGTATTAGAGGGAAATGTTTCCTGATCTTCACTCTTCACTCATCTAATGTGAAGATGATTGTAGTGGGAGATGTGAGAAGATTGTTTTCTGATGAGAATGTGTGTAGAAAAGCAGGTAGAAGGAAGAATGGGACACACACTCAGGAGGATGGATGTGTTTGCAGCCTCTGTGTTCAGCCTCCTGAGCAGATCATGAGAGCGGTAAGTGACAGATCGATAAGTGACAGTCCAGTGAGCAGATCGGGTCCTCGATGAAGATTGGACATCCTTCCGTTTCTTATTATAATCGTTTTTCTCTCTATCAGGGAAACACAACAAGAGAGAGAAGATTCCCCAACACTGGAGTGACAGTCAGTGGGCGTGTCTAACGTGTAACCAATAGCAGTGCAGAAGGCAAGTTCTATATCAACCAATAGTAGTGCAGAACGTCTCTATATAAGCCAGAGCACCACACACGATATTTATCTATTTTCAAAAGCTCGTTGAGAATCATGACGGAGACTGAGATCGCCCCAGCCGCCGCTCCTCCAGCGGAGCCCGCCGCCAAGAAGAAGGCGACTAAGAAGGCGGCAGCCGGAGGAGCCAAGAAAGGCAGCAAGAAGCCGTCCGGTCCCAGCGTGTCCGACCTCATCGTCACAGCCGTGGCCGCTTCCAAGGAGCGCAGCGGGGTCTCCCTGGCCGCCCTCAAGAAGCTCCTGGCCGCCGGAGGATACGATGTGGACAAGAACAACAGCCGCCTCAAGATCGCCATCAGGGCGCTGGTGACTAAGGGGAGCCTCGTCCAGGTCAAAGGACATGGAGCCTCCGGATCCTTCAAGATCAACAAGAAGCAGCAAGAGGGCGACAAGGCCAAGAAAGTCACCAAGAAGAAGCCATCGGCTGCGGCCAAGCCCAAGAAACCTGCGGCCGCCAAGAAGCCAGCCAAGTCCCCCAAGAAGAAAGTCCCCAGCAAAGCAGCCAAGAGCCCCAAGAAGGCCGCCAAGAAACCGGCAAAGGCTGCAGCTTCTCCCGCCAAGAAGGCGACAAAGAGCCCCAAGAAGCCCAAAGCTGCAGCCAAGCCGAAAAAAGCCGCCAAGAGTCCGGCTAAGAAGGCGGCTAAACCCAAGACAGCAGCCAAGCCCAAGAAGGCCGCTCCGAAGAAGAAATAAAGGAAGGCGGCAGTAGCCGGAGAACTCCTTCATCTCCACCCCCCAAAGGCTCTTCTCAGAGCCACCTACCTCCTCCTAACAGAGCCACACCTACCTACTTACACCCACCTTCTCCTAAAAGCTACACCCACCTCCTAACAGAGCCGCACCCACCTCCTAACAGAGCCGCACCTACCTACCTACACCCACCTCCTCCCAACAGAGCCACACCTACCTACACCCACCAGGGCCCGCATAGACTTTACACACAGTCTAGATGAGATGATATGTTCCCATCACACATTGTACATTTATCTCTTGCAGGGAATCTCAGATTACGTTTTATGATAAATCCCACAAATGATTACTAGAGATCCTGTAGATCGGAAATCCCTCCTGCTATAAAGGATCTTTTCAGGGGCCCCACCCCACACACATCTGTCATGTGCAGATAGGAGATCTGGAGGTCCCCGACAATTCCCGCACAGTCTGTGGGATCTCCCGGGGGAGGGGGACATTCACACTTCCTCTTTCTAGATGATCGTTCAGGATCTTCAATATTTCATGTGATCGGTATGAGGGAAATCATTGCACTGATCGGACATGTTAGAATGATCAGCAACAAGAACATTGTGTTATGAGGAGAATGGACTCTTCACTGTCATAGAATAGAATTCCATATTTTCACCATATTGTCACAACAGATAGTGGAAGGTGTTCCGCACACACTCACCGTACAGATCACTATCTGCTGATTGGCTGACATATAAAATAATTTGACGCTTGGAATGAGAAATGTACAACTCTCTCCAGGGTGCCAAGAATTGTCTTCTGTAGATAATGAATAAGAAGAAATAGAGAAGAGTGTAAGATGTAACAATGTGATCGGTGTGTGTGTGAGAGAGAAGATTGGAGAAAGTAGTAGAATAGCAGAGGAGAGATTCCTGTGATAGATCGGGGAGAGGAAATCTCGTCTTCATACAGAAGAATGAATAGTGAGTGTGAGATTTCTTACTAGTCAGTTGTAGGATTTCTACACCGGAGCTGAGAAAGAGGTGATCCCGGGATCTGTGTACAGGAGGGGAGGAGATGACTTTGTATTTCTCTTGAACAGGTTTTCTTTCCCGATCTCCTGGTAATGATGAGGGAAGTCTAGAGATATGAAGAGAATCTTTCTAGGAAGGTGTCTTGTTCTCCTCTCCTATATATTGTATTGTGGTGGGAAGAGATCGGCACGAGAAAAGATCTCCTTCCTAGAGAAGTGTGAATTGTTACTTTGTAATCATCTTAGAAATGTTAGAGATGTGAGTGCGGTGTGATGGGGGGTGTAGAGATGTGGTGAGGAGTATTTGTAGGATGTAGTGGTGATGAGATAGTATGGAGCTCTTTGGAAGGAGGATGTGGTGGCTCTGAGAAGAGCCTTTGTGTTGTGTGGGGGGTGATGAGGATGTTGGTCGGGGGGTGTATTAGGCCCTCTCTCCGCGGATGCGGCGTGCCAGCTGGATGTCTTTGGGCATGATGGTGACCCTCTTGGCATGGATGGCGCAGAGGTTGGTGTCCTCGAAGAGTCCTACGAGATAAGCCTCGGAGGCTTCCTGCAGAGCCATGACGGCGGAGCTCTGGAAGCGCAGGTCGGTCTTGAAGTCCTGGGCGATCTCTCGGACGAGGCGCTGGAAGGGCAGCTTGCGGATGAGCAGCTCGGTGGATTTCTGGTAGCGGCGGATCTCTCGGAGAGCCACGGTGCCGGGCCTGTAGCGGTGAGGCTTCTTGACTCCGCCGGTGGCCGGGGCGCTCTTGCGGGCGGCTTTGGTGGCCAGCTGCTTGCGGGGAGCTTTCCCTCCGGTGGACTTACGAGCGGTCTGCTTGGTTCTTGCCATGGCTGATCGATGCTTCCAATCTCCAGAGGAAACACAAGTGTGAGAACACGGGCTGTGCGGCGTCTATTTATATACATCACTGCCTTCTGATTGGACAACTAACTCACACCCCTTTTCATGATTGGTTTACTTTTAAAAAAGCGCCATTTTTAAAATGCCCGCCAAGATCTGCCCGTTTTCTGTGTTAGTAGAGTTACCTTCTTTGTGTGGGGTGGGGGAGGGGAGTTCCTCCACATCATACAAGATCTCCATATTACCAAAAAGAGAAAATATTATTCATACATATTTTTATAATCAAAGTTTAGAGACTCTTCAAGTAGAAAGGTGACTTGTACAGCTTGTTCCATCCAGTACAATTCTGTACTAACATGGAGGGACAGATCGCTGAGCAGACAATGAATCGTGTCCCCCCAGCATTGTCCTGCCTGCTCCGGACACATCTGGGATCGGTGCGATCATTACCTCTAGATGTTCCATGTGGATCAGCATTAGATCATTGAACTCCTATTGCTGGATCTACATTATAATCGGTGTGCCGCCAACTCCTACCGGGGGATTTGAGGGAATGGACACAGGGCGACATCTAGATTACATAATCAATCCGATACATTTACATGAATTGGGTTTTATTTGTCAGAAAATGCTGCAAAAACATGATTTGAACTATAATTCTCATGATATCATGTCACCATTAGAAGGAGAATGACAGCTCTGATATGGAGCATATGAGAGGGTCTTATGAAGAGCATTTGTGTCTTGTTTGGATGATGGGGGTGTTGGGGATTTACTTGGTGCTGGTGTACTACATTAACATAAAATATTATTTGACAAAATGTATATAGTGCTAACAGTTTAAACAGCTCTTTACAATACAAGGGTGACAGTACAATCTCTATACAGTTCAATACAAAATGAATAGGAGCGTCCTGCTCATGGAGCTTACAATCTAAAGAAATATTTTTGTAATCAAAGATTAGAGACTCCTTATCAGTGTAATAATCAGAAACATTGAGATTGGATTATTTTTGCCCATATTTCAGTTAATTAGATGACACAAACAGAGATAACCCCCAGGATCTGAGGGATGTATGATAATCTGCATTACAATGTGTAACCTTCACTTTCTAATCTGTTGTAATGTAATCTGAGGCAACTTAAATTCACCATATATATATATATATATATATAGTATAATATACACACAAAATAGAGAGGGAGAGATACAGACCAGGAAAGACAATGTATGCCCAGCTGATGATCTAATCCGTCTCTTCCCCCCGATCTAAGGTGAGTAGATGATTTTATGTATATATCTATCTTTGGACCCCCCATAAAGAAAATAGATGCTGTATGACAAAATGAAAACACAAGGGGATCTATTAGTAAAAATTCTAAGCAGATGATCCCTAAACTATTCCTAATATGTAAGCATCCCCCCTGTATATGTGTCTCCAGACATTATCGTGATTTGTGAAGAGTCCAAGATCATTTATAAAAGGGAAAACAAACGTGTCGGTTAAAAATGACGTAATAAAGATATTATATATGTGTAATCCTTCTATACATACAAATCCGCTTTCAATGTACGGGGAAAATCTCCAATGTATTCTCCGAGGAGCAACACTGACACCTAGTGGTGACAAAATGCATGCCTTTTATACGGGGAAGACATACAATGAGATTGAATGGTTTGTTCCCACTAGCACAATATTCATCTATAAATTAGATCCTCCGAATATCCATTCTACAGGACGGGTCTAAGTGGGAAAAAAAATATGATCTGGAATTTCTCAATAAAGGGAATTTGGAAGACTAGCTGGTATTCGGATGGATTTATTCTAATTCATCCACAAATGTACAACTCCCCATCAGATTGTACAAAATGATCTTTCATAATCTGTTAATTCTTCACTTGTGTTAAAGATAAAATGTGATGAGAGCTCATTGATAGAAATGGTGGGTGGCTCTTAGAAGAGCCTTTGTGTCTTGTGTTGGGATGATGATGATGATGGGGGGATTACTTGGCGCTGGTGTACTTGGTGACGGCCTTGGTGCCCTCGGAGACGGCGTGCTTGGCCAGCTCTCCGGGCAGGAGAAGGCGGACGGCGGTCTGGATCTCCCGGGAGGTGATGGTGCGGCGCTTGTTGTAATGAGCCAGGCGGGAAGCTTCGCCGGCGATGCGCTCGAAGATGTCATTGACGAAGGAGTTCATGATGCCCATGGCCTTGGACGAGATGCCGGTGTCGGGGTGGACCTGCTTGAGCACCTTGTACACGTAGATGGCATAACTCTCCTTCCTGCTCTTCCTCCGCTTCTTGCCGTCCTTCTTCTGGCTCTTGGTCACGGCTTTCTTGGAGCCCTTCTTGGGCGCCGGGGCGGACTTGGCTGGTTCAGGCATGATTAGGATCAATCAGATCAACTCCGATGTGTGCTGGAGCCGCCCTCATGTGCTGATTTTATAGGCGTCCTATGAAAATGAGTCTCCTCCCTCCTCACTCATTGGAGGATTCAGTCATGTGATGGGGAGGAGTGGAATACTTTCCTTCTTCGTTTACGGATTGGTTTAGAAACAAGTCAGAACACTATTGGCGGGCTTGAAAAGTAACCAATCACAGAGTGTGACGTCAGAGCTTTGACGGTATAAATATAAGGAAGCGCCCGAATTTGGTTATCTTTATCAGAATAACACAGACGTCTCACAATGTCTGGCCGTGGAAAACAAGGAGGCAAGGTACGGGCTAAGGCCAAAACCCGATCATCCCGGGCTGGTCTGCAGTTCCCAGTCGGTCGTGTTCACCGTCTGCTCAGGAAGGGGAACTATGCCGAGCGGGTCGGGGCCGGAGCTCCCGTCTATCTGGCCGCCGTCCTCGAGTATCTGACGGCTGAGATCCTCGAGCTGGCCGGCAACGCCGCCCGCGACAACAAGAAGACCCGCATCATCCCCCGACACCTCCAGCTGGCCGTCCGCAACGACGAGGAGCTCAACAAGCTGCTGGGCGGAGTCACCATCGCCCAGGGAGGAGTCCTGCCCAACATCCAGGCCGTGCTGCTGCCCAAGAAGACCGAGAGCCACAAGGCCGCCGCCAAATCCAAGTAATCCCAACAACTCCTTTCTAGTCCCAAATCCATTCATTTACAACACAAAGGCTCTTCTCAGAGCCACCCACATCTCTCTACAAAGAGCCCACACATACCTCATTGTGTCTACCACATCGCATGGAATGAGCCCTCAATTCTCTTCATAGCTTTACACAGGAAATACATTATTTATTCACACTTCTAATACAGGAGAGTTGTACAGGGAGAACAATTACTACATATAAAGAGTCTGAAATTTATTATTGGGGGATCTGCTCATCTTACATGGTCATTGTCCTTCAAACTTTAATTCTGCCGAATGTATTACAGACCAGAAATCATTCATTATATACCAAAACAATCATCCCCCCAACTGATCAGGAACACAGATCTCAGAATTGTCCTACTATGGCGGGCGGGGTATGGAACGGATTGGCTTCATTTTTAATGGAACGTTTCAATCATCTCAGATCGGCTAATCTGACACAGAAATTGAATGATAAAAAAATGTAAATTCTTCCGGAGAATATTCTAAACACACTGGAATATATTGTTTCAAGGGGTTTGTACTATAGAGATCAATGAAAACAGAGAAAGATCTCAGAACACATTTCTTTGGACTCCTCATCAAAAACATTAATGGTTAATGAAGGAAACGCCCACAGCTCTGATTGGCTCACATTTAAAATTGATACTTTCAAATTTGCCGCCTGAATTCTTTGGAACGTTACAGAAATAATCAGCCCTATTATACCGCCAAATCCGAGACATATCATTAGCGCTTTATTTTCAAGTAGATTCATCGATTAGTCTGGAATAGAAATTGATTCAGAAGATTGTTGAATAATTTAAAATATGTTCTCTGTTACTAGATTTATAAAAAGTGAAAGGACTGGTAGAAGTCATGACACCGCCAGATACATATGTACAATGAATCCAACAGATCGGTATCCACTTTGTAACTAGAAATCAGCAACAATGTTTCTAAGTAATTATCTGCTGAGTATTAAATGGCTTTATCTTAGAAACATAAATGCGACTTTTTTCTCCTTTTCTTTAGTAATCCCTTGTAGATATGTAAATGTTATTAACAATAATAACTGGTGATTTGTCTCCTCTGTGTAATCTCCTTACATGAATTAGAAAACCGTAATAAAGGAAGAATAGGTTTGTCATCAGATCTGTATAGGATCATGGGACTGGCCTCTATCGGATGTAGCAATAACGGATTTCCCCCAAATTACAACTAGAATAATAATATAAAATATGTGAATGGACTGGTAGAAATCATGACGCTGCCAGATACCTAAAAGTATGTACAATAAAATACATTATCAGATCTGCATAGGATTATGTAACTGAAAAAAAAAAAAAGATACAAATATATAATCATCATGACAGAAAATATGTACTATGAATCAATAAAAAGAAAATATTGCACTTCTGATGAATTACATCCGTTTTCATTCGGCAAAATATTTAAAAGCTTCTAAATAAATGAAATTCTCTGCAGTGCAATAAATGAATAGACCCCGCCCCTCCTCCTCATGTCTCCAATCGGGTCCGCTCAGCTTTACAGCCAGGAAGGAGATATAGGGGGAAAAAATGCATCACTTTGTTTCCTTTTCAAAATAATCTTTATAAATATGAACAATTGTGTTATGAAGCGTTAAATATTCGTGTTCTCTGTGTAATCTCCAGGTACACGTGCGATGTCTGACCATACACACTGCGATCTGCTTTACTAAAGATACGTAAGAACACAACAAAACGTATCCAATGTTGTATCTAATTGGGTAGAAAATTGATCTATAAATAGATTGTACAATCAGCACTCAGGATGATGTAGTGATTTTTGGAGATGGATGCGGTATATAGATCTTTGTATGAGAAGGAAGGTGGCCCTGAGAAGGACCTTTGTGTAGATGAAGTGGGTAGGTGTCTATGAGGGTTTATCCTCCGAATCCGTAGAGAGTGCGCCCCTGGCGTTTGAGAGCATAGACGACATCCATGGCGGTGACGGTCTTCCTCTTGGCGTGCTCGGTGTAGGTGACGGCATCGCGGATGACATTCTCCAGGAAAACCTTCAGCACTCCGCGGGTCTCCTCATAGATGAGTCCGGAGATGCGCTTGACACCCCCTCTGCGGGCCAAACGTCGGATGGCGGGTTTGGTGATGCCCTGGATGTTGTCCCGGAGCACCTTCCTGTGCCGCTTGGCGCCTCCTTTCCCCAGACCCTTCCCTCCTTTACCGCGCCCAGACATCTCAAAAATCCTCGTTATTCAGACGAACAGTAAAGAAACCGCACACAGCCTCCTCCTTATAAACAGCCTGAGCGGACCTGATGGAAACCTTCCTGTGAAAGAGGCGGAGTCACACCCATTCATTACAATAAAATAGAGAATTCCATTCCTTTAGAAGGCTCCTAAATATTCTGTTGTATTCAGATACATTAATGCAACAGCAATACATGTCCAGGAGATGAATTTATTCCTTCTTTTTAATTATGTTTTTTTTATACCTGGAGATTATACAGAGAACATGAATCTTTAACACTTCATAACAGAAACACAATCAGCAGTTTCAATTATTCATATTAATTTCATATTTATAAAACGTTATTTTGAAAAGGAAACACATTACTTCTGACGTCTCTCCTTCCTGGGTGTAAGGCTAAGCGGACCTGATGGGAGACACGAGAAGGGGCGGGGTCTAATCATTTATTACACTGTAGAGAATTTCATTTAGTTAGACGCTTTTCAATATTTTGCTGAATGGAAACGGATGTAATGCATCATAAGCACAACATTATCTTTATTGATTAATTGTACACATTTGTCTGGCATGTCATCATTATCACCTGTTTCTAACAATAATGTCATATTTCCCGATCTTTATATAGGAAGAGCAAACTATGTACAGTTTGCTATATGTAAAAAGATAAACAAAAGATATTCTAGTTTTAGTATGGGGGAGTCCATAATTACTACATGTCCTAAAGAGGGAACATTAATTATCGGCCAGTTCTACGATCATATACAGATCTGATGATGAAACGTGTAATACTTTATTTGCCATCATATAGAAAGGTAGAGAATGTAGAGAAGTAGAGAATCTATGAGAGAAGTCATCTCACTGTCATGTTCTCTATGTAGCAGTGGGGGGGGGACTTGCATTATGAGGACTTGGAATAAAAGAGAACATATGGAAATGTTTTACATTATTCAATAATTTTCAGAATCCATTTCTATTCATTCCGGGCTAATCAATGAAAACAAAGCATTGGTGATATTTCTCGGATAAATGTCTCATCTGATGATCTCAGTGTCGGATTTGGCGGTATAATAGGGCTGATTATTTCTCTGTAACGTTCTTCACTATTCAGGCGGTAAATTTGAAAGTAGCAATTTGAAATCCGAGCCATTCAGAGCTGTGGGCGTTTCCTTCATCAGCCAGTAATGTCTTTCTTATGAGAATTTCAAAGAAATGTATTCTGAGATCTTTCTCCATTTCAGCCCAGAAAATACTTGTTCTGTAGACTTTTCATTGATCTCTATAGAAAACATTCTCTAGCAGGGCGGATTCTGTATTGTGAAGTAAAAGAAAAGACTAGAAGAAATGTGACATTCATATTTCTAATGGATTTATTATTCTTGATTAGATAAACTGCCCGACAATTCAGAGGAGCGTTGATCGATGTTCCCGGAGGAAGAGATATCAGATTTTAGTGTCGGATTATTCTATCTGAGATCATTGGAACGTTCCATAGAATTCCGGCGGGAAATTTGAATGAATCAATTTCACATTTGCACCAATCACAGTTCTGGGAGATTTCTTCGGATACAATGTATTGAGTGTGAAGGAGGATCTGAGATCTGTGTTCCTTACAGCTGGGGGATGTTTGTTTGGTATTTAATATTGAATGATCTCTGATCTCCAGAAGATATTCGGCAGAATTAAAGGATGGAGGACAATAAAAAGCAGTCCCTGTAAGGAGATCACATCGTTCCTTCACATGAAATGCAGTAAATGATACAAATCCTAGAAACTCTGAATTGCTGTTAGGACGGACAGACATGGAGGGGTGGATGGTTTTGGTTGGAGGGTTTAGCGGTGAGGAGATGATCAGCATAGAAAGATTGGAATGAAAAGAGATGAGAGAATGATGTACTGTGATCACATTTCCTCTCATTACTCCTCACCTCTATTACAAGTCTGAGTGTGATAAGAAGACAAAGGGTTTGTCTTTACAGGGAACTTTACCTGACAGTATTAATAATATATAACTTCATTGGAGAATAGGAATAGAAAGCAGGTATGTCCGGCTCTATGTAGAGAGATGTGGGTGGCATGTTTGTGAGGCAATGCTAAAAAAAATAATAACATTGATCTTTAGATGAGAAGTACCGTAGATCGGTCGGACTGCGAGGGGGATGAATAAACCTTCCTTCTATTCCCATCCTGATTCCAGATTTATTGCGGAGATCGTCTCCACTTTCTGGCTGTATACATTCCCTATTCACCTCCTTGTACCGCACACACACCCAAGTGTTCTACCGGGAATGACCACAAGGTGGCAGAGCTGAATAAACACTTATGCCGCACTCACACATTGTTACAATAAAAGATCCTCCACAATCTCCCGCCTTACATTGTTACTTTATCTGAAATCACAAGTTGAGAAGATCGTGGAGTTCTTAACCCACAACACAATGGGGGAAAGAAACAAGAAAAACGAGACATTGTATGTACTCAATCAGCCCAGACAAATCTTTGTCTATTTGTATCTATTTCAATCATCAACAGCAGATCAATGTACACACAGGGTGGGGGATGAGCTCATTCTTTGTACTTATAGTTCTAATTAACAATAATAATAAACATAATTAACATGTACAAAGTATCATCTACATACAAATCTGATCACAATATCACCTCGGACAGCACACAGTCCTTTATAGAAGGTAGAAAATGTTTCCTAACATGGACATGTTTATCACCATAATGAACTTACACATGATCTCCAAACCTGGAAACCATTTTATTCCCATCATCATTCCCCAATGTCTGAACGTTTATTTTTTTATACTGAGTTCAATAGATTTGTATTGCATTTTTGAAAGGAATATATGCCATACAGCAACATTACATGGCAAAAACAGAGTAATGATGTGATAACAGTGCGATCAACACATAACATAAAACATTTGGTACCACCAACATATAATATGCAAGTAACATTGAGCATACTATGAAGTAAAACCTTAGATTTGCCTTGAAAAACATTTAGAATAACAGAATTGCAAGAAAAAGGAAATAAAAGGGATATGGTCAATCAAGGAAAACAATTGCACCGAGAGGAATTAATTTGGAAATAGAATAATTATGAGATAGGCATTGGTGTGTGTAGCAGGTTGCTCATGGGACCCATGTTTTTTTGGGAGTGGATGTATGCTTCACTGGTTGGAGACAGCATTGACTCTGATGTGTAATGGGTTTGGATCAATTGGACCGTGTTCCCTATAGATGGGGTGATGGGCTTCCAACGCCTGATAATTGATAGTCTAGTGGCCAGAAGCAGTGGCGTTGGAAGGGGGGGCTGGAGCCCCGAATGGGCCCCCAAAAAGCCCCGGGTCTCGGCCATTCAATGAAGCATTATTAGCCCCGAGCTCTGAAAGTTTGATTACAAGGAAAATGCGCGCGCCCAAACAGAGTGTGCGCGCCGCGGCCTGAGCGAGGATTGATTCAAAGGGCCGAGCGCGAGCGAGCACTCAGCTCAGACTGCTGCACAAAATCCGTTGGGCGGAGGCGCCTGCGCAAAGTCTATTTTATTATTGCCAATGCCTAGCTATACTGGTTGGCTTGACTGTGGTGGACATCACACAGGTCACATGTCCTGCGATCCTGGCATTGATTGGACCAGTGTGATGTCCATCATAGGTGCTGCCATGTCCAAAATAAAAAAAAGAACCCCTGTCCCCCCCCTGCTCTCGCGCAAAGGCAAACGCAAGCGTCGGTCTGGAGTCATATGTAAACAGCAAATGCACCATCATCGCAAAGGTCAGATCGAGGGCAGTAATTTTAGCAGTAGACCTCCTCTTTAAATCTAAAGTGGTAACCTGTAAAGGCTTTTAAAAATGTATGTAGTTTGTTGCCGCTGCACGTTTGTCCGCAATTTTAAAGCATGTCTTGTTTGGTATCCATGTACTCGGCCTAAGATCGTCTTTTTTAGTTCATCAAACATTTGGGCAATATAGTGTGTTTTAGTGTATTAAAATTTTAAAAAGTGTGTTTTTAAAAAAAAATGCATTTGAAAAATCGCTGCGCAAATACTGTGTAAAAAAAAAAAAAAAAAAATGAAACACCCACCATTTTAATCTGTAGGGCCTTTGCTTTAAATATAATATATATATATATATATATATATATATATATATATATATATATATATATATATATATATATATATATATATATATATATATATATATATATATAATGTTTGGGGTTTCAAAGTAATTTTTTTGCGAAAAAAACATTTTTTCCATGTAAACGAAAAGTGTCAGAAAGGGCTTTGTCTTCAAGTGGTTAGAAGAGTGGGTGATGTGTGACATAAGCTTCTAAATGTTGTACATAAAATGCCAGGACAGTTCAAACCCCCCCAAATGACCCCATTTTGGAAAGTAGACACCCCAAGCTATTTGCTGAGAGGCATGTCGAGTCCATGGAATATTTCATATTTTGACACAAGTTGCGGGAAAAAGACAATTTTTTTTTTTTGTGCACAAAGTTGTCACTAAATTATATATTGCTCAAACATGCCATGGGCACTTCTCTTTTCTTTCTTCATTTTCAAAAACAAATGAGAGCTGCAAAATACTTACCGTGCCTCTCCGCAAATAGCTTGGGGTGTCTACTTTCCAAAATGGGGTCATTTGGGGGGGATTTGTGCTATCTTGGCCCTTTTATGACCTTCAAAACTGTGATAAGTAGTGAGGAGTGAAATAAAAAAATGTACGCCCTTAGAAATCCTGAAGGCGGTGCTTGGTTTTTGGGGCCCCGTACACGGCTAGGCTTCCAAAAAGTCCCACACATGTGGTATCCCCGTACTCAGGAGAAGCAGCAAAATGTATTTTGGGGTGCAATTCCATATATAACAATGGCATGTGTGAGCAATGTTTTGTCATTATTCAATCACTTGGGACAAAAAATAAATAAATATTCAATGGACTCAACAAGCCTCTCAGCAATTTCCTTGGGGTGTCTACTTTCCAAAATGGAGTCATTTGGGGGGGGGGGGTTTATACTGCCCTGCCATTTTAGCACCTCAAGAAATGAGAGGCAGTCATAAACTAAAAGCTGTGTAAATTCCAGAAAATGCACCCTAGTTTATAGATGCTATAACTTTTGTGCAAACCAATAAATACATGCTTATTGACATTTTTTTTTTTTTTTTTACGAAAGACATGTGGCTGAATACATTTTGGCCTAAATTTATGACTAAAATTGAGTTTATTGGATTTTTCTTATTAAAAAATTGAAAATTTTGAAAAAAAATGATATTTTCTAGTCTTTTTCCGTTTATAGCGCAAAAAATAAAAATTGCAGAGGCAATCAAATACCATCAAGAGAAAGCTCTATTTGTGTGAACAAAAGGATGCAAATTTTGTTTGGGTACAGCATTGCATGACCGCGCAATTACCAGTTAAAGCAGCGCAGTGCCAAATTGTAAAAAGTGCTCTGGTCTTTAGGCAGCCAAATGGTCCGGGGCTTAAGTGGTTAAAGGGGTTGTAAAGGTTTGTTTTTTTTTTTTCACCTTAATGCATCCTATTTCTAGGCTCCTCATTGGATAGCTTAATAGCAGCGCAGTCATTGGCTCCCGCTGCTGTCAATAAAATCCAATGACATGGCCGCCGGGAGGCGGGCCAAGTCATACACTCGGCCTCTATGGACACCGAGTGTATGACACGAGAGCGCACCTTCAAGGTAACCCCTTGAGAGAGCTTCCCAGAGGGGATTATCTATTGCAGGGAGGAGCCGCGAGAGCCGTCGTGGGCCCCCAGAACAGGAGGATCGGGGTCACTCTGTGCAAAATGAACTGCACAGTGGAGGTAAATATGATATGTTTGTTATAAAAAAAAAAAAACTGAACCTTTACAACCATTTTAACCTCTGGAGCAACTGCACTTTGCAAAGTGCACAGTCTAATTGTCTTTAGTAACCCCTTTGGGGTTGATTTATTAAAGACAAATTGTGCACTTTGCAAAGTGGAGTTGCTCTCTGCAAGGGGAGTTGTTCCAGTCCAGAGCTTCATAAAAGAGGTAAAGGTTCACTTTGAAATGAAATACCCAATCAGGTGCAAGGAAAATAAATTAAAAAAAAAAATCATTTTTGCTTGCACATGATTGGATGATGGAAGTCAGCAGAACTTCTGCTCATTTACTAAGACGTCTATGGGACTCGAACGTTCGAAATCAAAAGTGCTAATTTTAAAGGCTAATTTGCATGGTATTGTCCTAAAAAGGGTTTGGGGACCCGGGTCCTGCCCCAGGGAACATGTATCAATGCAAAAACAACTTTTAAAAACGGCCGTTTTTTCGGGAGCAGTGATTTTAATGATGCTTAAAGTTTAAAAAAAAGTGAAATATTCCTTTAAATATCATACCTGGGGGGTGTCTATAGTATGCCTGTAAAGTGGCGCGTGTTTCCCATGCTTAGAACAGTCCCTGCACAAAATGTCATTTTTAAAGGAAAAAAAGTCATTTAAAACTGCTTGCGGCTTTAATGTAATGTTCGGTCCCGATAATATGGATGAAAATCAGTGAGACAAACAGCATGGGTACCCCCCAGTCCATTACCAGGCCCTTTGGGTCTTCTATGGATATTAAGGGGAACCCCGCACCTAAATTAAAAAAGGAAAGGCGTGGGGCCACCAGGCCCTATATACTCTGAACAGCAGTATACAGGCGGTGCAAACAAGACAGGGACTGTAGGTTTGTTGTTAAGTAGAATATGTTTGTAATTCTTAACTGGTACATTTTTAACGTGTTTAGCTCCAGCCAAAAAATCTATTTTAAGCTTTTTGGAAAACATAGGGAAGGGTTATCACCCCTGTGACATTTGTTTTGCTGTCTGTGCTCCTCTTCAGAAGATTTCACCTCATTTTTTGTCCCAATGACAAATGTTTTTTGAAAATTTGGGTTTTTTTGTGAAACAAGGACTGGTGATAAAGCATCAGTGGAAAGGAGAAACGTTTTTCCCATATTAACTCTTACAGGAGAGAATTTCCCTTCCTAGGGGTAGATTTCATCTCACTTCCTGTTGTCTCCTTCCGTTTGCAAGTAGGAGTCGTTTGTAAGTTGGATGTTTGAAAGTAGGGGCCTGCCCTATATACTCAGCAGAAAAATTGGGCCTTTGGTGGTGGTGCTAGTGCCACAACACTGTAAGTCCTCACTCGCTCTTGGTGGGCGCAGAAACGGGCCCTGCTGTGAAATATTAGATCAAGAATTGTAATTACATGCCCCTGTTGAAAAGGGGCTTAAAAATTGGGCCTTAGGCACTGGTGCTGGTGCCACAACACTGCAACCCCTCACAGATACTCTAGTTGGAACGCAGAAACGAGCCCTGCTGCAAAGTATTGAATCAGAAATTGTGATTACAAGCCCCTGTTAGACAGGGGCTGAAAAATTGGGCCTTAGGCACTGGTGCTGGTGCCACAACACTGCAACCCCTCACAGATACTCTAGTTGGAACACAGAAACGAGCCCTGCTGCAAAGTATTGCATCAAAAATTGTAATTACACTCCCCTGTTAAACAGGGGCTGAAAAATTGGGCCTTAGGCACTGGTGCTGGCGCCCAGAACCAAAAATGTTCTTACAACCTATCAGCGTGATCATTGAGGAGGAAGAGGATAATTACTCAGGATAGTCACACAGCAGCAGCATAGCCAGTCTTTGAAGGGATCTGAGATTTCAAAAAAAATTGTTCGGTTACATCAGCATCAGGTGCTTGGTAGCTGGTGGTGATCCAAGACTGATTCATTTTTATGAAGGTCAGTCGATCGACCGAGTCGGTGGACAGACGCACCCTGTGATCGGTTCCAAAGCCTCCAGCAGCACTAAATGTGCGTTCCGAAAGAACGCCGGATGCAGGACAGGCCAGTAGCTCAATTGCATACTGTGCAAGCTCTGGCCAGTGATCCATCCTCAACACCCAATAACCCAGAGGATTTTCGGTGGGAAAGGTGTCCAAGTCAGATCTTGCCCCTAGGTATTCCTGCACCATGTAAAACAGACGCTGGCGATGGTTGCTGGAACCGATCAGACCTTGGGGCTGCGGACCAAAAAATTGTCTGAACGCATCGGTCAGACGGCCACCTTCTCCACCGCTCCTTCTTTGACTGACCGAAGCCTCAGCAACACGTTGTCCAGAAACAGGAGTTTGTAACCTCCCAGTCTCTGGGAACGCGTTGCACAGACCTTTCTGCAAGGCCTCCCGAAGATGTTTAATCCTCTGCTCCCTCTGCGATGGCAAGATAAGGTCCGCAACCTTACCCTTGTAACGTGGATCAAGGAGGGTTGCCAGCCAGTATTGGTCCTTCTCCTTGATACCACGAATACGAGGATCCTTACGCAGGCTTTGCAGGATCAGGGAGGCCATGCAGCGTAGGTTTGCTGAGGCATTCGGTCTGGAGTCCTCTGGGTCACTAAGGACGACATGGTCCGCAGCCACCTCCTCCCAGCCCTGTACAAGTCCATGTTTTTCTTGGGACTGATCCCTTAAAGACTGCTGCTGATACTGAGTGCCAGGCTCCACCTCCATACTGACACAATCCTCCTCCTCCTCCTCTTCCTGTGTGATCGGCGGGCACGCAGGAACATTGTCTGGATAAAGGGGGCCTTGAGAGCTAAGGAAGTCCTCCTTTTCCTGCCTCTGTTCTGCCTCAAGTGCCCTGTCCATTATTCCACGCAGCGTGTGCTCCAACAGGTGGACAAGGGGGACAGTGTCACTGATGCATGCACTGTCACTGCTCACCATCCTCGTGGCCTCCTCAAATGGTGACAGGACAGTTCATGCATCCCTGATCATGGCCCACTGGCGTGGGGAAAAAAAAACAAGCTCCCCTGACCCTGTCCTGGTGCCATAGTCGCACAGGTACTCATTGATGGCCCTTGGCTGCGTGTGCAGCCACTGCAGCATGGCCAACATTGAGTTCCACCTGGTGGGCAGGTCACAGATTAGGCGGTTCTTGGGCAGGTTAAACTCCTTTTGGAGGTCTGCCAGCCGAGCACTGGCATTATATGACTTGCGGAAATGCACACAGACTTTCCTGGCCTGCCTCAGGACATCCTGTAAGCCTGGGTACCTGCCCAAGAACCGCTGCACCACCAAGTTAAGGACATGAGCCAAACAGGGCACATGGGTCATTTGTCCCTGTCGGAGGGCAGAGAGGAGGTTGGTGCCATTGTCGCAAACCACCATTCCTGCCTTAAGTTGGCGTGGCGTCAACCACCTCTGAACCTGCCCCTGCAGAGCTGACAGAACCTCTGCCCCAGTGTGGCTCCTGTCCCCCAAGCACACCAGCTCAAGCACCGCATGGCATCTTTTGGCCTGCATACTTGCGTAGCCCCTTGAACGGCTACGGAGCACCGTTGGTTCCGAGGACAAAGCACAGGAAGAGGCCATGGAGGAAGAAGAAGAGGAGGGGGTGGAGGAGAGAGGTGTGTCACAATCATTAGTAGTGGCATTTTGGAGGCGTGGTGGCGGAACAACCTCCAACACTACTGCACCTTGTCCTGCATCCTTCCCAGCTGCCAGCAGAGTCACCCAATGCGCCGTGAAACTTAGGTAACGTCCCTGTCCATGCCTGCTGGACCATGAGTCAGCGGTAATATGCACCTTACCGCTGACCGCCCTGTCCAGCGAGGCATGGACATTGCCTTCCACATGCCGGTAGAGAGCCGGAATCGCCTTCCGTGAGAAAAAGTGGCGTTTGGGTACCTGCCACTGAGGAACTGCACATTCCACAAACTCACGGAAGGGGGCAGAGTCTACCAACTGAAAAGGCAGCAGTTGAAGTGCTAGCAATTTTGCCAAGCTAGCATTCAACTGCTGGGCATGTGGATGGCTGGGAGCAAACTTCTTTCGGCGGTGCAGCAGCTGGGGCAGGGAAATTTGCCTGGTACAATCTGACGTCGGTGTACCAAACGCAGATTGCCCACAAGTACTTGACTGTGACACACCTAATTCTACACCTTCATTCCTCTCAGTGCAGGTCTCAGAGAGGACTGAAGGTATAGTGGGGTTGGAAATCTCACCTGATGAGGAGCAAGGAGAGGTCCTCTTTGTTCTTTGGTGTGGGTCTTTTAGATACGCTTGCCAACGAACTGCATGGCAGGTCAACATATGTCTGGTCAAGCATGTGGTACCCAAGCGGGAGATGTTTTGGCCACGCGAGATACGCTTGAGACATATGTTGCAAATAGCAGCGGTGCGATCTGATGCACTCGTCTCAAAAAAGGGCCACACCAAAGAACTTTTTGAATAACGCGCAGAGACTGCAGCGCCCTGCACATGTGGAGCTTTGGGGTGTGATGCAGTCAATGTGCTGCCCTTATGATGTGCCACCTCCTCCTCCTCCTCCTCTCTCCTATCAGGCACCCATGTTGAGTCAGTGACCTCATCATCCCCTCCCTCCTCATCACTGGAGCAAACCTGGCAGTATGCTGCAGAAGCGGGAGCATGACTGCCAGATTGCTGTCCTTCTTGGGCACCCCCTCTGTCCGTGCTCATGTTACTGCCTTCATCGAGCTCAGTATCATCATCAGAGCCTTCCAAACGCTGGGCATCCTCCTGGAGCATGTACCCAACACTGTGGTCAAACAGTTCGAGGGACTCCTCAGGAGGACATGGTGGGGCTAGGGAAGGAGTCACTGATGACATTGAGCCGAGGGAAGAGGCCGCTGCTTTGCCAGACAAAGTACCCTGGGCATGGGTGAGAGAGGATGAGGAGGATGAGGACGGCTTGGTCATCCACTCGACCAAGTCTTCCGCATGTTGCGGCTCAACACGGCCAGCTGCCGAAAAAAAGGCCAAGCGTGTCCCACGGCCACGTGCTGATGAGGATGCACCGTCTCCACGACCAGCACTAGACACAGAGCCTGCTTGCCCTCTCTTATTGGCTTGTGACTGTCTACCTCTCCTTCTTGGCCTTCCAGACATACTAATGGCCTGTAGCTGCACTAAGCTGGGATATATATATATATATATATATATATATATATATATATATATATATATATGTACTGATACTGCAGCTAGCAAAATCAACTGCCTGCCTGTAGTATGAGAACACCACCAACCTTCTACAGGTAGCTTTAGCTGAACACTGTGAGGTGGACGCACCCCACTAACTTGTAGGTTTAGCTGAACACTGTGAACAGGACGCACCCCACTAACTTGCAGGTTTAGCTGAACACTGTGAACAGGACGCACCCCACTAACTTGTAGGTTTAGCTGAACACTGTGAGCAGGACGCACCCCACTAACTTGTAGGTTTAGCTGAACACTGTAAGGTGGACGCACCACACTAACTTGTAGGTTTAGCTGAACACTGTGAGCAGGACGCACCCCACTAACTTGTAGGTTTAGCTGAACACTGTAAGGTGGACGCACCACACTAACTTGTAGGTTTAGCTGAACACTGTGAGCTGGACGCACCCCACTAATTTGTAGGTTTAGCTGAACACTGTGAGCAGGACACACTGCACTAACTGTAAATAGTCTAGCTGCCTGACTGTGGTACTAATAGGATCAAAAGAACACCAGCAATTTTCTTCAGGTAGCTGTATATACTGTAACAAGACAAGCCTGCCTGTCAGTAAGAAGATAACAGGAACGGATCTAGCTGAACACTGTGAGCAGGACGCACCCCACTAACTTGTAGGTTTAGCTGAACACTGTGAGCAGGACGCACTGCACTAACTGTAAATAGTCTAGCTGCCTGACTGTGGTACTAATAGGATCAAAAGAACACCAGCAATTTTCTTCAGGTAGCTGTATATACTGTAACAAGACAAGCCTGCCTGTCAGTAAGAAGATAACAGGAACGGATCTAGCTGAACCCTGGGAGCAGGACGCACTGCACTAACTTGTAGGTTTAGCTGAACACTGTGAGCAGGACGCACCCCACTAACTTGTAGGTTTAGCTGAACACTGTGAGCAGGACGCACTGCACTAACTGTAAATAGTCTAGCTGCCTGACTGTGGTACTTATAGGATCAAAAGAACACCAGCAATTTTCTTCAGGTTGCTGTATATACTGTAGCAAGACAAGCCTGCCTGTCAGTAAGAAGATAACAGGAACGCATCTAGCTGAACACTGTGAGCAGGACGCACTGCACTAACTGTAAATAGTCTAGCTGCCTGACTGTGATACTAATAGGATCAAAAGAACACCAGCAATTTTCTTCAGGTAGCTGTATATACTGTAACAAGACAAGCCTGCCTGTCAGTAAGAAGATAACAGGAATGGATCTAGCTGAACACTGTGAGCAGGACGCACTGCACTAACTGTAAATAGTCTAGCTGCCTGACTGTGGTACTAATAGGATCAAAAGAACACCAGTAATTTTCTTCAGGTAGCTGTAAATACTGTAACAAGACAAGCCTGCCTGTCAGTAGGAAGATAACAAGAACAGATCTAGCTAAACTGAATACAGTGTATATATATATATGCAACACCTGGGATGCATATAAATACACAATACACTGTAAGTGCAGCTAACTGACTGACTGTTCTGCCTAATCTATCTAACTCAAATCAAATGACACTGTCTGTCTCTCTCTCTCTCTATCTATGAACGCCGGAACACACACTACACAGGGCTGCCGTGCAGGCGGCCTTATATAGTGTGGGTCGTGTACTAAATCCCCTGAGCCATAATTGGCCAAAGCCTCCTTGGCTTTGGCCAATTACGGCTCTCTGTTCAGGCGGCGCTGTGATTGGCTAAGCATGCGGGTCATAGTGCATGCTTGGCCAATCATCAGCCAGTAATGCACTGCGATGCCGCAGTGAATTATGGGCCGTGACGCGCCACACGAATTTGGCGTGAACGGCCCATATCGTTCGCAATTCGGCAAACGGGCGAACAGACGATGTTCGAGTCGAACATGGGTTTGACTCGAACACGAAGCTCATCCCTACTTCTGATCCTATTAATACCACAGGCAGGCAGCTACAGTATTTACAGTTAGTGTAGTGCGTCCTCTGCACAGTGTGCACCTAAAGCTACCTAGAGACAATTGCTGTTGTTCTGCTCCTATTAATACCACAGGCAGGCAGCTACAGTATTTACAGTTATGCCCCGTACACACGGTCGGATTTTCCGACGGAAAATGTGTGATAGGACCTTGTTGTCGGAAATTCCGACCATGTGTAGGCTTCATCACACATTTTCCATCAGATTTTCCGACACACAAAGTTTGAGAGCAGGCTATAAAATTTTCCGACAACAAAATCCGTTGTCGGAATTTCCGATCGTGTGTACACAAATCCGACGCACAAAGTGCCACGCATGCTCAGAATAAATAAAGTGATGAAAGCTATTGGCTACTGCCCCGTTTATAGTCCCGACGTACGTGTTTTACGTCACCGCGTTCAGAACAATCGGATTTTCCGACAACTTTGTGTGACCGTGTGTATGCAAGACAAGTTTGAGCCAACATCCATCGGAAAAAATCCTAGGATTTTGTTGTCGGAATGTCCAATCAATGTCCAACCGTGTGTATGGGGCATTAGTGTACTATGTCCTCTTCACAGTGTGCACCTAAAGCTACCTGAATTAAATTGGTGGTGTTCTTCTGATCCTATATTAATACCACAGGCAGGCAGCTACAGTATTTACAGTTAGTGTACTGCGTCCTCAGCTGCCTCTCTCGGTCGCAATTTGATCAAGATGGTTTGGATGCCACAAATTCTATACATTTTACATAACTCATCAGTATGGATTCCTAAGCACTGGTTCATTAAGCTGGACAGTGTATTTAGAGAGTTAATCTGTAAAAACGGAGTGGCAAGGATTGGTCTGCAGGCGCTTCGGCGGCCGGGAGAGAAGGGTGGGATGGGAGTACCGGACCCGGGTTGCTATTTCCTGGCAGATTATAATTATAGGTTAAGAAAAAAAACAGTGGCTAAACAAATACTGCACGACTTGATATGTATATGCGCACTCTATAGTGCAGTTAGGAAGTAGATCGTGTATAAGTGCATGAAAATAATAAAAATAATAAAAATGCTAAGTGCATCAAAGCTAAATCACAAAAAACAACAAATAGTGCAGCCTAATGTGTATATACACACTTTAAGGTGCAGTTATAGAGTAGATCTTGTATAAGTGCATGAAATAATATAAAAAATATAAAAACCGCTAGGTTGCATCAAAGCTATATCACAAAAAAGACTATCACAGCAAAACAATAAATCACACCAGAGATGAGATTAATTCCAGCAGTATTAAGTGTGTGATCAGTGTAAGTACTTATTCCAATTCACTCTGCTCCTGGTGAGGTTAAATATAAATCAAGTACTAAACTTATGCCAAAATATGCGTGTGAGTGTGCAGTTATATAATTAAACCACTAATTAGTCCATAAAAAGTGTATTGAAAAGTCCAAGCCGGGACCAAAGGTATCCTCCCACCATGTACAATCCAGAAAAAATGAGTATATGAAAAACCGGTGACTTCTGTGGTCATATGAACTTGGTGACTTCAGGTGCTCCCCCAGTGTTTCCCCACTCACCAGAAGTAGTCACCCCTGCAGGGGTAATAGGCGTAGAGTGGGTAGCTTTAGATGGGTGTCCCCTTGGACGTTCCCCCTTATGCTCCGCTCCTCCGCCGGCTTGCACCAGCGATCCGATTCAGACCTCCGAGCATCCGTTCCAGACCTGGACCCCTCCGCAATTTAGCACCACCAGTCAGTCCTCTCCTCCATGCAAAAAAAAACAGGGGACTTCCGTAGTGAAGTATGCTCAGTTTATTTAAAAAATTGTATTCCATACAACGATAAAATCCAACAAACCCGGTGCAGCACGGCCGTAAGCAAGGATGAGACCAGGAAGCCCAGTCCTAGTGCGTGGACAAAGAGGACCTCTCCTTGCTCCTCATCAGCTGGGATCTCAAACCTCACTATACCTTCAGTCCTCTCAGAAACCTGCACTGAGAGGAATGAAGGTGTAGAATTAGGTGTGCCACTGCCAAGTACTTGCAGGCAATCTGCTATCGGTACACCAACGTCCGATTCTAGCAGGCAGATTTCCCTACCCCAGTTGCTCCACCGGCGAAAGAAGTTTGCTCCCAGCCATCCACATGCCCGGTTGAATGCTAGCTTGACTAAATTGCTAGCACTTCAACTGCTGCTTTTTCAGTTGGTAGACTCTGCCCCCTTCTGTGAGTTTGTGGAATGTGCAGTACCTCAGTGGCAGGTTCCCAAATGCCACTTTTTGTCACAGAAGGCAATTTCGACTCTCTACCGGTATGTGGAAGGCAATGTCTTGGCCTCGCTGGACAGGGCAGTCAGCGGTTAGGTGCATATTACTGCTGACTCATGGTCCAGCAGGCATGGCCAGGGACGTTACCTATCTTTCACCGCACACTGGGTGACTCTGCTGGCAGCTAGGAAGGATGCAGGACAGGGTGCAGTAGTGTTGGAGGTTGTTCCGCCACCACGCCTCCAAAATTCTACTAGTGGTGATTCTGCCACACCTCTCTCCAACACCCCCTCCTCTTCTTCTTCCTCCATGGCCTCTTCCTGTGCTGATTTGTCCTCAGAACCAGCGGTGCTCTGTAGGCGTTCAAGGGGCTACGCAAGCACGCAGGCAAAAAGATGCCATGCGATGCTTGAGCTGGTGTGCTTGGGGGACAGGAGCCACACTGGGGCAGAGATTCTGTCAGCTCTGCAGGGGCAGGCTCAGAGGTGGTTGATGCCACGCCAGCTTAAGGCAGGAATGGTGGTTTGCGACAATGGCACCAATCTCCTCTCCGCCCTCCGACAGGGACAATTGACCCATGTGCCCTGTTTGGCTCACGTCCTTAACTTGGTGGTGCAGCGGTTCTCGGGCAGGTAGCCGGGCTTACAGGATGTCCTGAGGCAGGCCAGGAAAGTCTGTGTGCATTTCTGCCGGTCATATAATGCCAGTGCTCGGCTGGCTGACCTCCAAAAGGAATTTAACCTACCCAAGAACCGCCTCATCTGTGACATGCCCACCAGGTGGAACTCAACGTTGGCCATGCTGCAGCAGCTGCACACGCAGCAAAGAGCCATCAATGAGTACCTGTGCGACTATGGCACCAGGACAGGGTCAGGGGAGCTTGTTTTTTTTCCCCATGCCCATGCCAGTGGGCCATGATCAGGGATGCATGCACTGTCCTGTCACCATTTGAGGAGGCCACGAGGATGGTGAGCAGTGACAGTGCATGCATCAGTGACACTGTCCCTCTTGTCCACCTGTTGGAGCACACACTGCGTGGAATAATGGACAGGGCACTTGGGGCAGAACAGAGGCAGGAAGAGGAGGACTTCCTTACCTTTCAAGGCCCCCTCTATCCAGACAGTGTTCCTGCATGCCCGCTGATCACACAGGAAGGGGAGGAGGAGGAGGATTGTGTCAGTATGGAGGTGGGACCTAGCACTCAGCACAGCAGCAGTCTTCAAGGGATCATTTACAGTCCGAAAAAAAAACCCATGGACTTGTACAGGGCTGGGAGGAGGTGGCTGTGGATCATTTTGTCCTTAGTGACCCAGAGGACTCTGGACCAAATGCCTCAGCAAACCTACGCTGCATGGCCTCCCTGATCCTGCAAAGGCTGCGGAAGGATCCTCGTATTCGTGGTATCAAGGAGGAGGGAGACCATTACTGGCTGGCAACCCTCCTTGATCCACGTTACAAGGGTAAGGTTGCGGACCTTATCTTGCCATCGCAGAGGGAGCAGAGGATGAAACATCTTTGGGAGGCCTTGCAGAAAGGTTTGTGCAACGCGTTTCCAGAGCCTGGGAGGTTACAATTTCCTGGTCCTCCTGGACAACGTGTTGCTGAGGCTTCGGTCAGTCACAGAAGGAGCGGTGAAGAAAGTGGCTGTCTGACCAATGCGTTCAGTCAATTTTTTAGTCTGCAGCCCCAAGGTATGATTGGTTCCAGCAACCATCGCCAGCCTCTGATTCACATGGTGCAGGAATACCTAGGGGCAAGATCAGACTTGGACACCTTTCCCACCAAAAATCCTCTGGGGTTACTGGGTCTTGAGGATGGATCATTGGCCAGAGCTTGCACAGTATGCAATTGAGCTACTGGCCTGTCCTGCATCCAGCGTTCTTTCGGAACGCACATTCAGAGCTGCTGGAGGCTTTGTAACTGATCACAGGGTGCGCCTGTCCACCGAATCGTTTGATTGGCTGACCTTCATAAAAATGAATTAGTCTTGGATCACCAGCTACCAGGCACCTGATGCTGATGTAACCAAATTATTATTTTTTTTTAATGTGAGATCCCTTCAAGACTGCCTATGCTGATGCTGAGTGACTATCCTGTTATGCTGAATGACTATCCTCTTCCTCCTCAATGTTCATGCTGATAGCTTGTAAGAACATTTTTGGTTCTGGGCACCGCCACCAGTGGCTAAGGCCCAATTTTTCTGCCCCTGTTTAACAGGGGCGTGTAATTACAATTTTTGATGCAATATTTTGCAGTAGGGCTTATTCCTGCACTCCAACTAGAGTATCTGTGAGGGGTTGCAGTGTTGTGGCACTAGCATCAGTGCCTTAGGCCAAATTTTTTAGCCCCTGTTTAACAGAAGCATGTAATTACAATTCTTGATCTAATATTTCACAGCAGGGCCCGTTCCTGCACCCACCAAGAGTAACTGTGAGGCCTTACAGTATTGTGGCAACACCACCACACCATCCACCGCCAAAAGCCCAATTTTTCTGACCCTGTTCAACAGGGTCATGTAATTACTATTCTTGATCTAATATTTCACATTAGGGCCCGTTCCTGTGCCCACCAAGAGTAACTGTGAGGGCTTACAGTGTTGTGGCAACACTAACACCTAAGACCACAATTTCTGCAGAGTATATAGGGCAGGCCCCTACTTTCAAACATCCAACTTACAAACGACTCCTACTTGCAAACGGAAGGAGACAACAGGAAGTGAGATGAAATCTACCCCTAGGAAGGGAAATTCTCTCTTGTAAGAGTTCTTTGTTTCACTAAGAACCCCAAATTTTTAAAATCCAATTGTCATTGGGACATATAGTTAGTTGAAATCTTCTGAACAGGTGCACAGACAGCAAAACAAATGTTACAGGGGTGATAATCCTTCCCTGTTTTCCAAAAAGCTTAAAAATCGATTTTTTGGCTTGAGCTACAAGTAAAAAATGTACCAGTCCAAAATTACAAACAGATTCTACTTAAGAGCAAACCTACAGTCTCTGTCTTGTATGCATCGCCTGTATACTGCTGTTCAGAGTATATAGGGCCTGGGGGCCCAACGCCTTTCCTTTTCTTTATTTGGGTGCGGGGTTTCCCTTAATATCCATACAAGAACCAAAGAGGCTGGTACTGGGCTGGGGGGGGGGGGTTTCTCAATGATTTTTGTCCATATTGCCGGGACCAGACATGACATTAAAGCCGCAAGCAGTTTTAAATGACCTTTTTTCCTTTAGAAATTACATTTTGAGCAGGGACTGTTCTAAACACGGGAAACATGCGCCACTTTACAGGCATGCTATAGACACCCCCCAGGCAAAATATTTAAAGGAATATTTCACTTTTATTTTTTCACTTTAAGCATCATTAAAATCACTGCTCCCAAAAACACAGCCGTTTTTAAAACTTTTTTTTTGCATTGATACATGTACCCTTGGGCAGGACCCAGGTGCCCAAACCCTTTTTAGGACAATAACTTGCATATTAGCCTCTAAAATTCGCACTGTTGATTGCTCACGTTCGAGTCCTATAGACTTTAACGGGGTTCGAAAGTTTGCGCGAACTTTCGGTCCGTTCGAATGTTCTGATGCAAACCGAACCGGGGGGGTGTTCGACTCATCCCTACCTGTGATCACCAGTACTTGTACCCAATTATCATTGATGTACTATAACTTTTAAAATAAATACCTTTCTGGGTTGTTTTTTCCAGTGTAAACACGGCCTGAAAAAGGTTCCTGCACTACTTTGATCCGACTTTGGCCTTTCTTCAGCCCATTGAATATCATTGAAGTCAGATCAAAGTCAGATCCTCGTCCTAACCATCCAACTTGTGACATGCGACATGGCAATTAAAGCAGCAGTAACAGGAATTTATGTCACACTGGGATTGTTTTGATTGGCCAAAGGACAAGTCAGACTATCTCAAAGTTGGAGCAAAATTTTATCCTGTTCATTCAAGTCGGATGGAGGTAGGACCGAAGTAGGACTGATGTAGGACCAATTTCGCAGGGCAAAGTAGGATGACAGTCGTACAATAGTTGTGTCGTACCAGTGTGAACCCGACCTGAATCTCAATAAAAGTAATGTGAACTTTCTCTCTGTACTATCTCTCCCTTCTCATGTTAGTGTAAATTATATCCCATATTGAGTTTGGTGGTCAGTACCATCACCAAATGCAATCTTTTTAAGAGAAGCTAATTCGCAAATCCGCACTCTATGTAGTACACGACTAAATGCTACACTCTGTACATAGCGCGCTCCTGAGCTCTGTACGTAGCACACTCCTGATCTCTTCACTGTGTACGTAGCACACTCCTGATCTCTGCACCCTGTAAGTAGCACACTCCTGATCTCTGCACCGTGTACGTAGCACACTCCTGATCTCTGCACCGTGTAAGTAGCACACTTCTGATCTCTGCACTGTGTACGTAGCACACTTCTGATCTCTGCACTGTGTACGTAGCACACTTCTGATCTCTGCACTGTGTACATAGCACACTCCTGATCTCTGCACTTTGTACATAGCGCACTCCTGATCTCTGCACTGTGTACATAGCACACTCCAGAACTTTGCACTGTGTACATAACACATTCTTGATCTCTGCACTGTGAACCTAGCACACTCCTGATCTCTGCACTGTGTACACAGCGCATTCCTGATCTCTGCACTATGTACGTAGCACACTCCTGATCTCTGCACTGTGTACATAGCACACTCCAGAACTTTGCACTGTGTACGTAACACATTCTTGATCTCTGCACTGTGAACCTAGCACACTCCTGATCTCTGCACTGTGTACATAGCACACTCCTAATCTCTGCACTGTGTACGTAACAAATTCTTGATCTCTGCACTGTGAACCTAGCACACTCCTGATCTCTGCACTGTGTACACAGTGCATTCCTGATCTCTGCACTGTGTACGTAGCACACTCCTGATCTCTGCACTGTGTACGTAGCACACTCCTGATCTCTGCACTGTGTACGTAGCACACTCCTGATCTCTGCACTGTGTACGTAGCACACTCCTGATCTCTGCACTGTGTACACAGTGCATTCCTGATCTCTGCACTGTGTATGTAGCACACTCCTGATCTCTGCACTGTGTACGTAGCACACTCCTGATCTCTGCACTGTGTACGTAGCACACTCCTGATCTCTGCACTGTGTACGTAGCACACTCCTGATCTCTGCACTGTGTACGTAGCACACTCCTGATCTCTGCACTGTGTACGTAACATATTCTTGATCTCTGCACTGTGTACGTAACACATTCTTGATCTCTGCACTGTGAACCTAGCACACTCCTGATCTCTGCACTGTATACATAGTGCATTCCTGATCTCTGCACTGTGTACGTAGCACATTCTTGATCTCTGCACTGTATACGTAGCACACTATTGGAACCTGCACTCTGTATGTAGCACACTCCTGAACTCTGCACTCGTAATGTTATGCACGTCTGAACTCTATACATAGCGCACCCCTGAACCAGGCACTCTGATACGTTGTGCACCGTCAAACTCTGCACTCTGTAGATCGCGCACCCTGAACTCTGCACTCTGTAGATCACGCACCCCTGAACTCTGCACATCACTCACCTCTAAACT
The DNA here is from genome assembly GCF_042186555.1 of Aquarana catesbeiana. Lineage (NCBI taxonomy): Eukaryota > Metazoa > Chordata > Amphibia > Anura > Ranidae > Aquarana > Aquarana catesbeiana. The sequence continues at coordinate 280,526,982 of NC_133331.1, read as the reverse complement.
CTGCACTCTGTACATCACTCACCTCTAAACTCTGCACTCTGTAACATTGTGCACGCCCGAACTCACATATTTTTTGCAATTAAATAACATTTCTAATCAAATGAACTAAATCACAAGAGTTCCCCTTTACATCAGAGTCCACAAAGTTTCCCTTTTACTTCTGAACTTGCAGAGTTCCCTTAAATTGTAAGGGAGGACTCTGCGGACTCTGAGAGAGTCCGAGAGGACTCTGATGTAAGGGGGTACATTGTGGCCTCTGGTGTAATGGGGAACTCTGATGTAAGGGGTGCTCTGAGAACCCTGATTTACCTTAGTGCATAGCTCCCAACTGTCCCTGATTTGGAGGGACTGTCCCTGATTTGGAACAATGTCCCTCTGTCCCTCATTCCTCCTCATTTGTCCCTCATTTGGTCTGATCTATGTAGATGTATACAATAATAAAATGCACTTTTTATCTATCAAAAAGTGTTTTCCAGTGCTAAACCTTTCATCTGATTTCTAAATTGCTGCATTTGTAATTTCCAAAAGCCAATATAAAGGAATAGTAGTGGTAAAAAAGCACTTGTGGGTCTAACCAATCTTGTTTTTTTTTTGTACAATTCTCCTTTAAGGGGGTGTGGCAGGGGGTGTGTCCTATGCTTGCATACTTTTGAGGTGTCCCTCATTTCCATCTAAAAAAGTTGGGAGGTATGTTAGTGTACTCACTCAGAGGCAAGAGAGAGAAGGGGGAGACTTCAGTCACAGACAGGGATGGATGGTGAGCTCACTCACCCCTTGGCAGTCAGCACCTCTCATCCAGATGTAGCTGAGGCTGCTGGAGTGTGGGCAGACACAGAGTTGTAGGGGCGGGAGGAAGAGGAGCAAATCAAGCCCTTTCTCCTCTCCTGTCTGTGTGGGGGGAGGGGTAATTGTTAGTGCCGGCTTTGGGCAGTGTGAAAGAGAGTGTAACAGACACTCTAGGTTTACACAACTACAGCCAGCAACCCTGTTGGGAAGCCATAATCTGGTCTACACAATGTGTCTGGGTTTCAAGCGGTCTGAAACCCGAACGCATGATTCTAAACCCGAACTGTCCGGGTGAATCCCGGACAGGTGGAAACCTTACAGTGACCTCTGTACTCTGTACATCGTGCACACCTGATTTCTGCACTCTGTACATGGCCGCACCCCTGAACTCTGCACTCTGTACATCGTGCACACCTGAACTCTGCACTCTGTACATAGCGCACCCCTGAACTCTGCACTCTGTACATAGCGCACCCCTGAACTCTGCACTCTGTACATAGCGCACCCCTGAACTCTGCACTCTGTACATAGCGCACCCCTGCGCTTCTTTGGACGAATAAAATACAAAATATGCATTGAAACGCTTTTTCTCTATCTTATCTTCTTAACATTTAGTAGTTATGTCACAAAAAATTCTAAGAAGTATCTTTTTTTTTTTTTTTATTTCATGGACGAAATGTGAGAAATAACGTATATATCATCATTCCAAAACATACCACATACACTATATATATCATTTGAGGAAAATATGCTTACAAAATAGTTTACCATTCACCAATATAAAAAAATAAAATAAAATAAAAAGTTCTGTCCCACATTCAATTTAAAAAATCTGGTCACCTTAGCTTGGGGGGGGGGATATGGGGTGCTGCCTATAGCAACCAGACAAGTCTGCTAACAAGCACTAGAACAAGTCCAGCTTTAATCTGATTGGCTTTAATTATACTGGCAATGAATAGTGGTAATGTAAAAGTATGAAGTAGCAATGATATAAATATATAATATAACAACAATAATCATAAGATTATCATTATTTTTATTATTATTATTGTTAGTTAGTACAGTAATTTAATAAAATAATAATTTTCATTATTAAATATTTTTATTATTACATTAAAGTATTGTTTTAATTGAAATGAATAAAATAATTGTTATATTATTATTATTTGTGTTATTAATATTGTAGTTGTTATTATTCTTATGTCATTTAAAAATATATACATATTACTTTTATTATTACAATAAATTAAAATATTATTTTGATTTACTTTATTATAATAAGTATTATCTTAATAATAATAATTCTTATTATTATTTAAGAATGTAAAAAACGAATTTAATATAATGGTTATTTTTCTTATTGAATATTTGTATTATAAAACGAAATTCTTTTTTTCATTTAATTCAATAAAATAATAATAACGATTATTACTATTATTATTATAACATTCTTCTTCCCAGCACTAAAAACACTCCTCCTACTTCCGCCCTGTGAATCCTGCACTTCCGTTGTGTGCGTTCCAAGTTCTCCGAGTTGCTTCCGGGTTGCCATAGTGACGCCTGCCCACAGCAGTTGCAGTACATCGCAAAATTCCTTTTATAAATCTTTTAATGTATTTATGTGGTTCATTAAACGCTCTTGCAATCCCGTGTGGCGGTTATTCAAGTATAATGACATATTTTGATTTTCAAGAAGTTGTCCTCACTGCAGATTGGGCGGCGGCCATTTTGTTGTAGACCAAAGAAGGAGATACCTGAAATATTTTTTGTTCGAGAAACTCCCTGGTTCGGTGTGAGGCTGGAGAATGTGTGTTCAGTGAGGAGAAGGTAATAATTATGTGTTACACATTAATATATTATCAGGCAGCAGGCTGCATTCTCTCACCGCCTGTAGAAATAAAACTGTAACAGACAAAAGGCTTCTTTAATGCAGACATCTGCATAGAACAGAAGCTGGCATCTGGTACTATAATGCCATGGAAAATATATGTTTTTAAGACGCTTGTTTACACCTGCATTGGTCCCCGAAGAGAGATCAGTAGTGGATTGTTTTTCATAGAGCGGTGCAGGCGTGGCTGACAAGCATCCCGGAGGTGATACCGCTGCCTCCTGAATGCCTGTGGATTTTTTGGGGTTTTTTTGACAGCTAATGTGCCATAAATGTGGGACTCGAATTTAGTTTGTTGTTTCACTTGAATGGGTTGCATTCAATGGCGACGCCACCCGCCAAGCATGACAGGGGGTCATTCTTACTACACAGCCATGGCATGTGTGCAATCCCCTGCAGCTGCCCTTGCAGCATAATGGGGGCAGTAAAAACGTGAGTCAGCCCCCTATTTTTACCGCCAATCCCACTACAAGTATAAAATAAGCCTAATGCCCTGTACACACGGTCGGACATTGATCGGACATTCCGACAACAAAATCCATGGATTTTTTCCGACGGATGTTGGCTCAAACTTGTCTTGCATACACACGGTCACACAAAGTTAATCGGAAAATCCGATCGTTCTGAACGCGGTGACGTAAAACACGTACGTCGGGACTATAAACGGGGCAATAGCCAATAGCTTTCGTCTCTTAATTTATTCTGACCATGCATGGCACTTTGTGCATCGGATTTGTGTACACAAACGGATTTTGTTGTTGGAAAATTTTATAGCCTGCTCTCAAACTTTGTGTGTCGGAAATTCTGATGGAAAATGTGTGATGGAGCCCACACACGGTCGGAATTTCCGACAACAAGGTCCTATCACACATTTTCCGCCGGAAAATCCGACCGTGTGTACAGGGCATTACTGTGTTTTCAATCTTAATATATTTCAGAGAGAATTTTACAAACCACCCAGAGGAGTGGGAGTATCTAGAAGGACACGAGGATCTCTACAAGGACGTCATGATGAAGAACCGGCCGCCCCTCACATCACCGGGTAAGAGGAGACTTTCATTTCTTGTAAAGGAGAGAAGAGTATTGAGGATCCACCTAGATACACACATCCTCTGATATAAAGACATAGAAACAATGTATCAGTCAGTGTGTGTGTTTCCTACAGATGGATCCAGTTACAGAAATCCCCCAGAGAGATGTCACGGTCCTCTGTATTCCCGGGACTCCACACAGGAACATCAGGAGATCCTTCAGGAGGATCAGGTAGATGAGAATGAAGGTCCTAATTAAACTTGGCATTCATTTGCTTTCTGATACAAAATTTTGAAAATATGTTGTGTCTTTATTAGAGAGACGACCTGATCGTGGTTAAAATTGAAGAAGGAGAGATGTCTACGATCAGTGATGATTCATGTATGGATGAGGAAGTTCTTCCAGAGATCAGTACAGGTCAGTCAGAAACATTAAACCGTTTCAGCATGCTTTTTTGATGTGTTTATGATGTTTTTTTGAAGGTTGCAAAATGCCCTGTGTGTGTGTTGATTTTCTACCTGTTTTAATAGAGCCCAGTAGTACCCCACTCAGCAAATCGCCAGCTCATTAGTACCCCCTGTTCAGCACATTCTCAGCTTATTAGTATCCTTGTTCAGCAGATCCCCTGGTCCGTAGTACCCCCAGCTTTGCTGATCCCCCACTCAGTAGTAACCCCCAGCTCTGCTGATCCTCCTCTATATCTTGTCCCCGCTCACCTCCCACCATATTGCTCCCCACATATGACATCAGCTAGTTTCTCCTGCTCCAGTCCCCCAGCTCTGCTGATCCTCTGCTACTCCATCCTCTCTCTCCAGTCTCGCTCACCTCCCGCTATATTTCTCCCATACTGCTCACAACGTGTGACATCTGCTAGTTTCTCCTGCTCCAATCCCCCAGCTCTGCTGATCCTATGCTACTCCATCCTCTCTCTTCAGTCTTGCTCACCTCCCACTATATTTCTCCCATACTGCTCACAACGTGTGACATCTGCTAGTTTCTCCTGCTCCAATCCCCCAGCTCTGCTGATCCTATGCTACTCCATCCTCTCTCTCCAGTCCTGCTCACCTCTTGCTATATTTCTCCCATACTGCTCACAACGTGTGACATCTGCTAGTTTCTCCTGCTCCAATCCCCCAGCTCTGCTGATCCTATGCTAATCCATCCTCTCTCTTCAGTCTCGCTCACCTCCCGCTATATTGCTCCCATACTGCTCACCACATATGACATCTGCTAGTTTCTCCTGCTCCAGTCCCCCAGCTCTGCTGATCCTCTGCTACTCCATCCTCTCTCTCCAGTCCCGCTCACCTTCCGCTATATTTCTCCCATACTGCTCACCACATATGACACCTGCTAGTTTCTCCTGCTCCAGTTCCCCAGCTCTGCTGATCCTCTGCTACTCCATCCTCTCTCTCCAGTCTCGCTCTCCTCCCACTATTTTTCTCCCATACTGCTCACAACGTGTGACATCTTCTAGTTTCTCCTGCTCCAGTCCCCCAGCTCTGCTCATCCTCCGCCACTCTTCTCTCCAGTCCTGCTCACATTCCACTATAGCATTCCCATGATACCAGAGGGGATCAAGAAAAGTTTTTGTGCCACAACCCTGAGCAATATATCATCTAGAAGAGCTACAAAGATTTCATTGAACTTTTAAGGCACAGCATTTTTGTCTAAAAATACAAATGTATTTGCTCAAATTCATAAAATCCTATAACATCATTCTCATTTTGCATTAAAACATGTTGTAACATTACAATACAAACCTATAAAAAATATTATAGCAATACAGCGTATCTTATCCAAAATTCCCTACACCATAAGAATGATCATAGCGGCTGTTCCACTGCTTGATCGTTCTTACGGGAGGCGAAAGGGGACGTCCCCCCCTCCCGCCACCCTCCGGTGCTTCTACCGACTCACCGCTACGATCAAAGCCAGGATCTTTTTTTTTTTTTTTTTTTTTTTCCTTTCAGGCTTCCCAGCCTAGAGGTGAGATGTGAGGTCTTATTGACCCCATATCTCACTGTAAAGAGGACCTGTCATGCCATATTCCTATTACAAGGGATGTTTACATTCCTTGTAATGGGAATAAAAGAGGTCAAAAAAAAATTTTTTTTTTTGAAAAAAGCATCAAACTAAGATAAATAAAGTAAAATGAACAAAAAAAAAAAAAAAAAAAAAATTTTAAAGCGCCCCTGTCCCTGTGTGCTCGCATGCAGAAGCGAACGCATAAATAAGTCCTGCCCACATATGAAAACGGTGTTCAAACCACACATGTGAGGTATCGGTGCAATCGGTAGAGCGAGAGAAATAATTTTGGCCCTAGACCTCCTCTGTAACTCAAGACATGTAACCAGTAAAAAGTTTTAAAGCGTCGCCTATGGGGATTTTTGAGTAGCGAAGTTTGACGCCATTCCACAAGCGCGTGCAATTTTGAAAGGTGACATGTTGGGTATCTATTTACTCGGCGTAACTTCATCTTTCACATTATGTAAAAACATTGGGCTAACTTTACTGTTTTGTTTTTTTTTTTAAATCACAAAACTGTTTTTTTTTTTTTCCAAAAAAAACGCGTTCAAAAAATTGCTGCGCAAATACCGTGCGAGATAAAAAGTTGCAATTACCGCCATTGTATTCTCTAGGGTCTTTGCTAAAAAAACATATATAATGTTTTGGGGTTCTATGTAATTTTCGAGCAAATAAATGATGATTTTTACATGTAGGAGAGAAATGTCAGAATTGGCCTGGGTGCTCCAGAACGCCTGAAGGTGCTCCCCTGCGAACGCCTGAAGGTGCTCCCCTGCGAACGCCTGAAGGTGCTCCCCTGCATGTTGGGCCTCTGTATGTGGCCACGCTGTGTAAAAGTCTCACACAGGTGGTATCGCCGTACTCGGGAGTAATAGCAGAATGTGTTTTGGGGTGTAATTTGTGGTATGCATATGCAGTGTGTGAGAAATAACCTGCTAATATGACAATTTTGTGAAAAAAAAAAAAAGTGAAAAAAAAAAAAAACTTGATTTTGCAAAGAATTGTGGGAAAAAATGACAGCTTCAAAAAAACTCACCATGCATCTTTCTAAATACCTTGGAATGTCTTCTTTCCAAAAAGGGGTCATTTGGGGGGTATTTGTACTTTTCTGGCATGTTAGGGTCTCAAGAATATAGATAGGCCGTTAGTACTTCAGGTGTGATCAATTTTCAGATATTCGCACCATAGCTTTTGGACTCTATAACTTTCACAAAGACCAATTAATATCCACTGATTTGGGTTATTTTTACCAAAGATATGTAGCGGTATAAATTTTGGCCAAAATATATGAAGAAAAATTACTAATTTGAAAATTTTTATAACAGAAACTAAGAAAAATGCATTTTTTTTTTTACAGATTTTTCGGTCTTTTTTCTTTTATAGCGCAAAAAATAAAAAACCCAGAGGTGATTAAATACCACCAAAAGAAAGCTCTATTTGTGTGAAAAAAGAACAAAAATTTCATATAGATACAGTGTTGCATGACTGAGTAATTGTCATTCAAATTGTGAGAGCACCAAAAGCTGAAAATTGGTCTGGTTATTAAGGGGGTTTAAGTACCCAGTGGTCAAGTGGATATTGTAGTACGCTATCTTATTATAGAGAAAATGATTTTCCACCCTGGAGCTGAAACTCTTCACACTAATCCTGCTTGGTTCAAATATTAGACTATGTATATTTGCATGTGTGTGTATATATATATATATATATATATATATATTGTGGGAGATTAGCTTGTGGGGATCACCTTTTCTGGAAAATAAGGTCAGCGTGCAGGCAGTTTCTTTAAAATCTGGCGGGTTGCCTGGCTAATTTAGCAGAGGTTTGCAAAGTCATGAAAACAAACAAAAAAAAACATTAAAGTAAATCTTTGCCGTCCGGCGCTAAACTATACAGTAGACTGCTCTCTGTATGGTGTGGGGCTGGTCCCCGTCACCCACAAAACAGGTGTTAAAGCAAACCTTCTTTTTACATCCAAACAGAGCTCTCTGTCTCAGATTCCCTTCCGACTCTCAGGCTTCACATGCGTTCTATTGTAAGAGACTGAACTTGAATCCGGCCCGGGTTTTTCCAGCCTCTGTGGCAGGCTAGGTTCCGGTCCTGATGTTGTGGTCCACTTGAGTCCACGCTCAGGTGGACTTTAAATGAGCAGGAAATGAGCACAGGAGGGCTCTGGCCTGAGACTCGGAAGGGAATCTGAGACAGAGAGCTCTGTTTGCGTCAGCATACCAAGTCATTTTGGACAATTTCATACTCCCAACTTTGTGAGAACAGTTTTGTGGATGGCTCCCATCTATAAACCACCTAATTCTTGCTACACTCCTCCAATAAAGTATCTCTATGGCAGCCCTTCTGTATTCTGCTTATTAGTCTCTATAAAGTAAGTCTTATAAAGTTTATCATATAAGTCTCATTTGAATGAATTTTCAGAATAAGACTTTTTAGTTCTTATATGCTTTGTTTTATTTGGACCATGCAGGGCAAAAATGCTGTGCCTTAAAAGTCCCATTAAATCTTTGTAGCTCTTTTAGATGATATAGTGTTCCCATGTTCCATCTGCTGGTTGCTGCACTCCAACCTGGACCCGGCTCACCTTCCTGCTGCACACCAGATGTGATGTCTGCACCGGACACTCCCAGAATATATACACCTGAACCAAAGTGACAGCTGATGACTTCTTTCTGGTTCACTTGTTGATTTCTCAGTGCATCCTGGGATATCTCATACTTGCAATACCTCCAATACAAAACGAAGCTAACGCTTAATAAAAGCCTAACAAATGCTGCAGGTGCTGTTAGCCCTCATGCACACGAGATGCCGGTGCAAACTCTGCTGAACACGTTTTTAAAAGCTGAAACCGGCGTTTAGAAACGCCCGTTTTGCCGCGTTTGCATGCTGCGTTTAGCCGCGTTTTACTACGTTTGCATCTAGAAGCGTCTGCAGAGCAGAGAATGACATTTTGCGACCCAACTTTGGGGCCCAGTATCTCAGGGCCACTTGGTGCTAGGAACCCCAAATTTGGTGTGCTAACATAGTGAAACTAGCACTACAATATATCCAAATGGGTTCTTAGCACCAAGTGACCCTGAGATATGGGGCCCCAAATTCAGGTCCCAAAATGTCATTCTCTGCTGCAGAACAGTGCTTTACATTTTGTGACCCAACTTTGGGGCCCCATATCTCAGGGCCACTTGGTGCTAGGAAACCCCAAATTTGGTGTGTTAACACAGTTGGAATAACACTATAACATATCCAAATTTGGGGTTCCTAGCACCAAGTGGCCCCGAGATATGGGGCCCCAAAATCGGGTCACAAAATGTCATTCTCTGCTGTAGAAAAGTGCTTAACATTTTGCGACCCGACTTTGGGGCCCCATATCTCGGGGCCACTTGGTGCTAGGAACCCCAAATTTGGATATGTTGTAGTGCTAGTTCCACTGTGTTAGCACACCAAACAACCAGCTGGAACTGGAAACGTCCCCGATAAATGCACATATTCGCCAGCACACCTCAGATTGTCAATTACGTCCAAATCTTTATTGGAAAATGATCACATCACAGAAGACATAGTGCAACATTTCGGGGGCCATGCAGGACCCCTTTGTTAGTCATGTGATGATCACATGACTGATGAAGGGGTACTGCACGGCTCCGAATATGTGCATTTGGTTAATGCCACATTTTAAAGCAAATGTGAACGAGCCCTTAGGCCCCATTCACACTGCAGCGCCGCTAAAATAGCGCTAAAGCGGCGGTTGTTTTTGCAGCATTTTAACAGTGCTTTCTCGGCGCTAGCGGGTGGATTTTTAAGGTCACGAGACAATGTGACCTTTAAAAAAAAAGGAAGAAAGTCCAGTATTGCGGCGCTTTCAAAGCGCAGCCTATTCATTTCAATGGGCAGGGGGGTTTTGGGAGCGCTATTTATAGCTCTGCCAAGTCGCCCCAAAGATGCTGCTTGCAGGACTTTTCCTAACGTACCACAAGCGCACGGCTTGAGTGTGAAAGCACTCATTGCACAGGATGGGAGGCAGTTTTCAAGCGCTTTTTAGAGGCGATTTGTAGCGCTAAAATGCCTGAAAACTGCCTCCGGCTCTCCTCCTTACCTAATGTTATTATGTGTTACCAGCCAAGAGACGTGACCAGTCTCCCCCCACACACACTCTCTGGGGTCTCTCATATATCTCAGTACAGGGGGCTTCACTCTCATCTTTATTCACAGACCCCGGAGACACCAGAACCACTCGGAGAGACGTCAAAGCTAACGAGGAGAAAGGAGAACATGTGAGAATTAAAGAGGAGGAATCTCCTATAGAGATCAGCACAGGTGAATAAGAAACAACATAAAGAAAAGTATCACTGATCTAGTTGCGGAAATCACATTCTTCATTGGTTATGTGTATTTTTGACAGGTGGACCCGGTAATAAAAATACACCAGAGAGATGTTCCGGTTCTCCTAATTCCTGGGATTCTACAAAGGAAGGACATGAGACCCAACATGATGATCAGGTAGATGGGGATGGGGGGGTCCTTTAAATTATTTAGTTAAGAATTAGAAAAAAAAGGGTTATGCGATTTAAATTCCTAACAATCACCAAGCCCGACTTCAACTTGGGAATTATGTTTTATTAATTCACGTATCTGGCAGTTATGCTTCAAAGAGACCTCAAAGTAGAGCCCATCTGCAGCCAAAACTTTTTTCTCAGGTTTAGATGACCTATGGAAGGGTTAGAGCCCCCGTCACCTTTTTGGTATTGATTTATTTTTGGCTAAGAGATATTTCCCCATCTGCTCCCCTAAGCTGCAAAGGGTTTACACATGGTACAGCAAAGATTATCTCCTCCGTCACATTCGGCATTTAATTGAATGGGGCTGCGTCACAAGCACCCGGCAAAGATCTATATAACATTCTGTTTGAAACTTGGAATGTTTTGTTAAATTCAGGATGAAAATCTGATTTATATTAAAGTGGAAGTGAAAGAAGAAGCAGAAGAGACCTATGCAGAGAGTGATGAGGACGTTCCTCCAGAGATCCGCACAGGTGCGTCATATACACTAAATCTAGATTCTTCTTGTTCTGTACTTACCAAAGCTTAAAGTGGGGTTCCACCCAAAAAAACAAAAATACCTGAAAAATTCTTAAAAACAAAAAAAATTTGGATATATATTTTTTTTTTTACTTACCTCTAAATGCCTGTTGCTAGGTGGTCCCTCGTAGTCTGCCTCTTTCTTTGCCTGGGCTGGTGACATCACTTCCCCCTCGGCACAGGAAGGGCTCGGCTCTGCTCCCTCCCTCCTGTCAATCATCTGGGACCCATTACAGGTCCCAGGTGATTGAGCGGCCAATCACGACGTACGGCGCCGCTCGCGCATGCGCAGTGGGTGCCAGGCTGTGAAGCCACAGCCCGGTGCCCACAGTTGAAATGCCGGCGCCGACGAGCGGAGGGGGGGGACGAGCGGGGCTTTGATCCCTCGCATCGCTGGACCCAGGGACAGGTAAGTGTCCAATTAAAAGTCAGCAGCTGCAGTATTTGTAGCTGCTGACTTTTAATTTTTTTTTTTTTTAATGGACCCCCTGGGTGGAACTCCTCTTTAATTGAACAAGCTTCAGTTAGAAGCTCATTGGTTTCTATGCAGAAGTGAGCCTGATTTTGCACTTTCCAGCTTTAGTAAATAAACCCCACTGTGTACCTAAAAGTGGGGTATGCCTGTATAGCAATCTGTTTTTCTCCTCCACCCCCCGAAAAAATAACTTACAATTTAGAATGTTGTGACGGACTGCTGATACCCCCGACTGGGTATCTCTGCCAGAGAGCTGCTTCCTTTCTGCTGGAACTCAGGAACAAGGTGTTATATCTAGGAATTGCAACCGAGAACTGGACGACACTAGCTTAGGTGCAAATAGGAACAACTTTATTGAACAGAAATACAGGTTTTTATACACTTCAAAAATATGGGCAGTCCCCACATCAACACTGCAAACTTCAAACAGCAATACAATTAACAGCTAACAGTGATCTAATTAAACAGTAAGCTAATTAGCAGCTAACTAATTAACCAGTAAGCTAATTAACAGCTAGACAAGCTTTGATTAGTCAGGAAGTGCCCACCCCAGGCTGTCCGATAACAATGCTCTATCATTCAAGAAAACCCAGGGCTGTCTAAATCTCATTAATAGGGATAGGCGAAGGGTTCAGCCCGAGTATGAGTTAGGGCCGAACATTTGCCTGTTCTGCCGTTCGCCCAACACCCGAATTCGCAGGGTGTTCGCCTCGACGAACGCTGAGAGCTGCACGGTGCATTCTGTGCCCTGATTGAGCAAAGCTGACAGCTGAATATTTTTTTTTTTTATTTTAAGTGCCGGTAAAAAAAAAAAATAAAGGAAAAAAAAAAAAAAACATTGAAGGTTTATATGCAAGTAATTGGCCATAAAATGGGTATGGGGGTCTGGGTACTGCCCTGGGGAACATGTATCAATAAAAAAAAAATAAACAATCAATTTTTCAGGAGCAGTGATTTTAATGATGCTTAAAGTGCAACAATGAAAATAAAAAATTCCTTTAAATATTGTGCCAGGGGCCCCCCTTAACATGCCTGTAAAGTGGCGCATTTGTAGTATATACAGAACATGCTGCAGCAAAACTGACATTTCTAAAGAAAGAAATCCCCATTTAAAATGACACGCAGTTACAATTGCCTGCACCCAGCTATTAAAAAATAAAGAGAAAAACGCCAACATTAAAAAAAAAAAAAACTAACGTGGGGTCCCCACCCCCCCAAACTTCGTACTAGATCCTTATCCGAGCGTGCAGCCCGGCAGGTCACAAAACAGGGGGTGGGATGGGTGAGCAAGCGCCCCCCCCCCCCTTTCTGAACCATACCAGGCCACATGCCCTCAACATGGGGGGGTGGGTGCTTAGTATCTCTCAATGTAAATCCACCATCAATCATGACGACTGCCAGACCCGAAAAAAATGAAAACACTTCCGCCTCTTAGAAGGCCTCCTGCCGACTGCTCTCTCTTCACTTTGACAGTTCTTATATAGGCAAAGGACGGGGCCACCCAGTTCCCTCACTCGGTGGCACCGCGGGAGGCCTCCCAGGAGGCGGAAGTGTTTTCATTTTTTTCTATTTTTTGGGTCCGGCAGGCGTCATGATTGACGGTGGATTTACATCGAAGGATACTTTTTTATTTTTTTAATAATGGACTTGTCAAAAACTGTTTCCTGTAGTTTTTACTTTTTGACACTTTTATGGTGAATGGGTACAGGTACGATGTACCCGATACCCATTAACATGGGGGGGGCACCTTGTTAAAGGGTGTTTGCAGATCCCGATAAGCCCCCCACCCGCAGCCCTCAACAACCACAGCCCAACATGGGGAAAAGGTGCTTTGGGGTATTGAGGGCAAGTGGCCTGGTATGGTTTGGAAGGGGGGAGGGGGCACTCACTCATCACGCCCCATCCTTTTCCTGACCTGCCAGGCTGCACGCTCGGATAAGGGTCTGGTATGGATGTTGGGGGGGACCCCACGCTGTTTTTTTGTATTTTTTTGACATGGGGTTCCCCTTAAAATGCATACCAGACCCAAGGGGCCTGGTATGGACTGGGGGGCTCCATGCTGCTTTTTTCTTTATTTTTTTTAATAGCCAGGTGAAGGCAATTGTAACTGCGTGTCATTTTAAATGGGGATGTCTTTCTTTAGAAATGTCAGTTTTGCTGTAGCATGTTCTGTATATGCTACAAATGCGCCACTTTACAGGCACATGAAGGGGGGCCCCCGGCACGATATTTAAAGGAATTTTTCATTTTCATTGTTGCACTTTAACCACTTCAATACCAGGCACTTAGACACCTTCTTGCCCAGCCAATTTTCAGCTTTCAGCGCTGTCGCAATTTGAATGACAATTGCGCGGTCATCCATCACTATACCCAAACACATTTTTTATCACTTTGTTCCCACAAATAGAACTTTATTTTGGTGGTATTTGATCACCTCTGCGTTTTTTATTTTTTGTGCAACAAATAAAAAAAGACCAAAAATTTTGAAAAAAAAAACAAGTTTTTCTTTGTTTCTGTTAATTTCTTTTGTACATAAGTATGTTTTCTTCTTCAATGATGGACACTTATATGGCTGCACTGACGGGCACTGATAAGGCGGCACTGATGGGCACTGATGAGGTGGCACCAATGAGGTGGCACTGATGATGGCCACTGATAGGTGGCACTGATAGGTGGCACTGATGGGCACTGATAGGTGGCACTGGTATGCGGCACTGATGGGCACTCTTAGGTGGCACTGATGGGCACTCATAGGCGACACTGATGGGCACTCGTAGGCGGCACTGATGGGCACTTATGGGTGGCACTGATGCGTACTTATGGGTGGCACTGATAGGTGGCATGGATGGGCACTGATAGGTGGCACTGATGGACACTGATGGGTGGCACTGATGACACTGATGGGTGGCATTGCTGGGGCATCCCCCTTTTTTGTAATGTAAATATGAGGTGCCAGTCAGTGCCCATTTGACATATTTTTGGCATTTTTTTTTACATGTGGATGGCCATGGGGGATGTACCTGGCCATCCACATGCTGGGGGCTTCCCTGGTGGTCTTGGGGGCTTCCCTTGTGGTCTAGTGTGGGCATCTGAGGGGTGGCTGTGCTGATAAACAATCAGCGCATACCTCCCTGTCAGGAGAGCCACCGATCTGCTCTCCTCTACTCGTGTCTGTCAGACGCGAGTGAGGAAAAGCCCATCAACGGCTCTTCCTGTTTACATCGTGATCAGCCGTGATTGGACAAGGCTGATCACGTAGTAAAGAGCCTCCGCCGGAGGCTCTTTACCGAGATCGGTTTAGCGGTGTGTCAGACTATCACACCGCACCACCGATCGCCGCGATACGCGCCCCCAAGGGGGCGCAGCGCCTGTTATCCTGAAGGATGTCATATGACGCCCAGTCAGCATAACTGAACCACCGCCCGGCCGTCATTCTGCTATAGGCCAGGCGGGAAGTGGTTAAGCCTCATTATAATAACTACTCCTGAAAAAAACAATAATTTTTTTATGATATATGTCCCCCAGGGTAGTACCCGACTCCCATACCCCTTTTATGGCCAATTACTTGCAAATAATGCAGTTTTCTTTCTTTCTTTATTTTTTTTTATTCAGCTTTCAGCAGGGAAACCCATTGACGGCTAATGACTCATCGGTTGTTAAGGACGCGGCGGCCAGCTTCCCGACCCCATTCCTTGACAACCAGCTTACACTGCTCCGGCCGAACTCGTCGCCCATCCCTATTCTCTACTAGTCATGACCCATGCTGGGTTTCCAGTATTGTTTTAAGAGACTTACTTAGACTTATAGGTTTGTAAATGTGTACAGTAAATGTGAAGGAAACTGGTCAGGACATTTTTTTGGACCTATAGGTCTATGAATTGTAATGTGGGCTAGAAAGAACAGATTTACAAATAGCATAAACCTCCCCTATTAACCACTTGACCTGCAGAAGATTTACCCCCCCCCTATATGACCAGGCCATTTTTTGCGATACGGCACTGCGTTACTTTAACTGACAATTGCACAGTCATGCAACGCTGTACGTAATGTAAATGAAGTTTATGTCATTTTTTCCCACAAATAGACCTTTCTTTTGATGGTATTTGATAATCTTTTTTTTTTTTTTTTTTGCGCTATAAATAAAAAAAACATTGTTTTAGCGGTTTCAAAAAAAGCAGTTACATTCCTGGAGTTCCAGGATTGCTAACTGATCACATGTGCAGCGCCATGGCAATTGCAAATCAAACAGAAGCAGCTTTCTTGTCTTTAAAGGATAGGAGGGTTTAATTTTGCTTTAACCTGTTGCGGACCGCCCACCGTAGATTTACTGCGGCAGGGCGGTCGCTCTGTGCCAGATCATGTACCTGGTACGTAGTTTGTCACTACTGGGTCTGGGCACACGCGCCGCTGGCGACCTGCTCCTGCTGTGATTGGACACAGCGGGAGCCAATCAGCAGGTCCGGCGGATGCGATGTCCGCCGAGACCCACCGATCCTTCAGGAGAAAGGCAGAACAGCAGTCTGCCTATGTAAACAAGGCAGACCGCCATTCTGTGAGAGGGGAATGCGTTGATCCTGTTGTCTTGCTAAGCAAAAACACAGATCTTTACAATCCACCAAACAAAGCACCTCCCCCACACAGTTAGCAAGCACTCCTAAGGAACACAGTTGTTTTGCTTGCGTCTATATAGCAGGGTTACTCTGGGGTATAAGCAAGGAAGCTAAGACTTCTGCAGTGTGTAAATGTGCTTTTACTATACAAAGATGCTGTACATACAAAACTATTACAATCTTAGGAATACAATACAAGACTGACAGATATCTATAATAAGCAAAATGCCTAGCAAATGAACAGCCTATGGTCTAAATCAGTACAAATACACTTAAAGGTTACTTATCTTCTGTTACTGTATGTTCGTGATCTCCATTGGCAACGATTCTTCTGGAAATCAGGCACTGTTCTTGTATCATGAGTGGCTTCTGATCTTCAAAGCATGATGATGTGTGTCCCTAGCTTATGCCTGAATTCCCCTTTTATGTGTCAGGCTGTTTACCATAGTTACCAAACAACAGAAAACATGCCTGTTTACTGTAGCTGTAGAAACAATGGACTGTTGAAAACTGTCAATTGAATACAACAATGGTATCTACGTACCCATTGTCTACTCAAGCCAAAACCTGACAGTAATCTAACAGTCATTCTTTCAGTTTGAGAGCTGAAAGAATCTCAAACAAGTAATGTCTTACTTGTTTACTGTAGCTATAGAGACAATAGCCTGTTGAAAACTGTCAGTTGAATACAACAATGGTATCTACGTAGCCACTGTATGAAACAGCATTTGTTTGAGAAATCTACTCAAGCCAAACAACTGACAGTAATCTGACCAACTCACTATTGTGTAATGTTATGTCCCATGTATCTTATGTCTGATTAATATAAAAAAAATCATATTGTAACAAATGCAACACAACAGTTAACCCTTTGATCGCCCCTGGTGTTAAACCCATTCCCTGCCAGTTTTATTTGTACAGTGACAGTGCATATTTTTTTGCACTGATCACTGTATTAGTGTCACTGGTCCCAAAAATGTGTCAGGTGTCCGTTTTTTCCGCTGCAATATCGCAGTCCCGCTACAAGTCCTTGATCACCGCCATTACTAGTAAATAAAAAAAATAATAAATAAAAATATGCCATAGTTTGGAGCCGCTA
Organism: Aquarana catesbeiana; assembly: GCF_042186555.1. Taxonomy (NCBI): domain Eukaryota; kingdom Metazoa; phylum Chordata; class Amphibia; order Anura; family Ranidae; genus Aquarana; species Aquarana catesbeiana. The sequence goes on along the minus strand of NC_133331.1, from coordinate 280,509,983 downwards.
TAATGTTTTCACAAACCAATCAATATACACGTATTGTTTTTGTTTTTTTTACCAAAAATATGTATCAGAATATATATTGGCTTAAATTGATGAAGAAATTTGTTTTTTTACATTTATTTATTGGGTATGTTTTATAGCAGAAAAAAAAAAATATTGTGTTTTTTCAAAATTGTCGGTCTTTTTTTGTATATAGCACAAAAAATAAATGTGATCAAATACCACCAAAAGAAAGCTCTATTTGTGGACATCAATATTATTTGGGTAAAGCATCGCACGCCCTCCAATTGTCAGTTAATGTAATGCAGTGCTGTATCGCCAAAAAATGGACTGGACATGAAGGGGGGCAAACAACTTTCTGGAGCTGAAGTGGTTAAGGCTGTCAGCAGACCGCCCTCTACAAATTTGTCAGTGCCTAAAAATTGAGAGCAACTGAGCATGGGCAGAGCAAGGTGAGACAGGGGGGTTTGTTTACTAAAGGCAAATCCACTTTGCACTACAAGTGTACTTGGAAGTGCAGTTGCTGTAGATCTGAGGGGGACGTGCAAGGGAAAAAAAAAAAACGGCATTTTTGCTTGCACATGATTGGATGATAAAATCAGCAGAGCTTCCCCTCATTTTGATCTTCCCCTCAGATCTACAGCGGCTGCCCTTCCAAGTGTACTTCCAAAGTGGATTTGCCTTTAATAAATCAACCCCAGAGTGTTACTTGATTTTAAACAGTATAGACACTTATTTTTAATGTTTTACATAGCTACATACAGTAGTTACATAGTTGGTAAGATTGAATAAAGACACCAGTTCAACCTGTGTACATGATGTATGTGTGTTCATGTCAATAATAATTTCCCATATCTCTGTATATTGTGTTCACTAAGATGCACGTCAAAGAGACTTTTAAAACTATAAATACTTCCTGCTGATACCACTGATTGTGGAAGAGAGTTCCACATCCTTAACCTCCCTGACAGTGAAAAATCCCTTACGCAGCTTAAAGAGAGGGTCCACCTGAAAAAAAATGATTAAAAGCCAGCAGCTACAAATACTGCAGCTGCTGACTTTTAATAAACGGACACTTACCTGTCCAGGAGTCCAGCGACGTCGGCAGCCGAAGCCGGGCAATAGCTCGGCTCTCGGCTGCTGCCGCCGCCATTCTCTGTGAGGGAATAAGGAAGTGAAACGTTGCGGCTTCACTTCCCAGTTCCCTACTGCGCATGCGCGAGTCGCGCTGCAGGTCCTAAGTGATCCCCGCTATCTCCTGGGACCTGTGTGTTTCCCAGGAGACAGCGAGGGGTGCGGGAGGGGGCGTGACTCCCGCGGGAGTCTATTCCCGGCAGTAGGTGCAGATAACTGTCTAATACAGGTATCTGCACCCCCCTCCCCCCTGAAAGGTGCCAATTGTGGCACCGGAGGGGGGGGGGGAATCAGATGAGCGGAAGTTCCACTTTTGGGTGGAACTCCCGCTTTAAGGTTAAACTGCTTCTCCTCCAATCTTATTGTGTGGCTCCGTGTCTTCTTATGCCGCATACACACACGCGGAATTTCCGACAGAAAGAGTCCGATGGGAGCTTTTCATCGTATATACCGACCGTGTGTATACCCCATCGGACTTTTTCCGTCGAAAATTCAGACGGACTTAGATAGAGAACATGTTCTATATTTTTCCGACGGAACTAATTACTGTCGAAAAAAAAAACGCTTGTCTGTATGCCGTTCTGACGCACCAAAAACGACGCATGCTCTGAAGCAAGTACGAGACGAAGCTATTGGCTACTGGCTATTGAACTTCCGTTTTCTAGTCCCATCGTACGTGTTGTACGTCGCCGTGTTCTGGACGGTCGGAGATTGGTGTGATCGTGTGTACGCAAGACAGCTTGAGCGGAACTCGGAAAAACCTTCAGAGTTTATTCCGACGGCAAAACCGGTCGTGTGTACGTGGCATTACTCTCCTGAGACTGAATAGTTTTCTACTATTGGGATCACCATTGAGATATTTGTATATCGCTATTATATCTCCTGTCAAGCGTCTCTTCTCTTGAGAGAATAAGTTTAGTGCTTGTAGTTGTTCCTCATAGCTGAGGTCCGCCAGTCCCTAATTTTGTTGCCCTTCTCTGGACGGCACACACCAGATGTGGCTGAACCAGAGTGCCTGTCGGCCACCCGCGATCGATCCCGACAGAGACAGAACGGAAATCTGTCAATGTTAACAGAGAGATCTCTGTTCTGTCAGGGGAGGAGAGACAGATCTGCTGCTCCTAAAGATTACGGACAACGATCGGTCTCTTCCTTCAGGCAGACCCATCCCCCCACAGTTAGAACACACATGAGGGAATACATTTAACCCCTTCGGTCACCCCCCTAGTGTTAACCCCTTCCCTGCCAGTGACATTTATACAGTAATTAGTGGCTGTTTTTATGGCACTGATCACTGTATAAATGTCAGTGGTCCCAAAAAAAGTGTCCGATCTGTCTGCCGCAATGTCGCAGTCCCGCTAAAAATCACTGATCACCAATCGCCACCATTACTAGTAAAAAAATAAAAATACCATAAATCTATACCTTATTTTGCAGATGCTATATTTTTTGTGCAAACCAATCAATATACGCTTATTGCGTTTTTTTTTTTTTTTTTTTTTACCAAAAAATATGTAGAAGAATATATATCCACCCAAACAGATAAAGAAATTTAGGTTTTTTTTTTATTTTTGGGGGGTTATTTATTAGCAAAAAGTAAAAAAAAATTTTTTTTTTTTTTTCAAAATTAATGCTCTTTTTTTGTTTATAACGCAAAAAAAAAAAAAAAAAAACGCAGAGGTGATTAAATACCACCAAAAGAAAGCTCTATTTGTGGGAAAAAAAGGACGTCAATTTTCTTTGGGTACAGCGTCGCACGACCGCACAATTGAGGCAGTGCCGTATCGCAAAAAATGGCCTGGTCATTAAAGTGGAGGGCCACCCTGAAAAAAAAATTGCACCAAAAATCCTAAAAAAAATAAAAAAAAAACATTTGAAAAAAAAAAAAAAAAAAACTTACCTGAACCCTTGTTGCTAGGCAGTCTTCCTAATCTGCCTCCTCCTATTCCGCGGCGTGTTCTGCTCCTAGCTGAGAACTTTCTGGGAACTGTGTGTGTTCCCAGAAAACCACGGGGCCATTCACAGATCGCCGCGCCGCTCGCGTGTGCGCAGTAGGAAACTGGCAGTAAAGCCGCAAGGCTCCACTGCCTGTTTCCCTTACCTAGGATGGCGGTGCCGGGACCCGAGAGCCAAGGGACGGGTCGGCCTCGGGCGGCCGACATCGCTGGCACTCAGGACAGGTTAGTACTTTTTTTTTTTTTTAAATTATAGTGTCCGGAATCCCGCTTTAAGGGGGCAAATCCTTCCTGTCCTTAAAGCGGAGTTCCACTGGTTTTTGAGTTTTTTAAGTCAGCAGCTACAAAAAGTATAGCTGCTGACTTTTTATAAACAGACACTCATCGGTCCCACGGTCCAGCAATGTGGCCGCCCGGAGCCTCCGTTCTCTCCCCCTCTTCTTCGTGGCGCCGACATTGTGAGTGTGGGTGCCCGGCTGTGACAGTTTGCGGCTTCACAGCCAGCCGCGCTGTGCTCCGTCAATGGCCAGGCAATGTTCTGGGACCTGTAATGTGTCCCAGAACATTGCTGGGAGGGAGGGGCCGCCCAGGAGTCGCCTAGGTGACCAGAAGTCGAAAGGAGGAAGTGGGACAGGAAGTCCCACTCCAAACCAGGTACCCCCCCCCCCCCCCCCCAAAAAAAAAAAAAAAAATGAAATGCCAATTGTGGCATGTCAGATGGCAAGGGGTACTTAAAGCGGACGTTCCACTTTTGGACCTTGGGGTAGCCCACTAAACACTCCAGACCAGTCTGAGTACCCGCTATTTATCACCACACTTTGGACACACCCCTTAAACCAGTCTTCTATCCATAAACAAACCCTATTTCCATGCCTACAGACCTCAGTTTGTAAATGAAGCATCTATGGGGACTGTATCAAGTCCTTTTACAAAATCCAGATACACCACATTCACAGGCCAACCTTTATCTAGATGGCAGCCCACTTCCTCATAGACTGTTAAGAGATTGCTTTGGCAAGAACGATCTTTCATAAACCTCTGCTGATTACTACTAATGATACTGTTTTCAACAGAAAACTTTTGGTTATAGTCCCTTACCATCCCCTCTAATAGTTTACATAAAATCGTTGTAAGACTGACAGGCCTGTAGTTTCCAGGAATATATCTCTGCCCTTTTTTGAATACTACCACATTGGCTACCACATAGTACCACATTGGCTACCACATAGTACCACATTGGCTTTTTTCCAATCAGCTGGTACCATTCCATTCAGCATAGGCGTGCGCGGCCTATTGTATTAGGGTGTGCACCCTTAAGCTCAAACACACATGCATGTGTATGTGCCTACATATATATGACCCCGGCACATTGATCTCCCTGCCGGCACAGTGAAAGAGAAGAGCATAAACACTTTTCTTATGGCAGAGCAGGTAAGAGGGAGATCTTTACCATGTTCCTGCTGCTACACAGAGTGATAACACTAATGCGCATGGGGTGATTAGGGTGTGCCTGGGCACACCCGGCACACCCTGTTCGCACGCCTATGCCATTCAGTATGCTGTCCATAAGATTAGGAATAATGGTCTGGCAATGACCTGAGTTATTTGAGGACTTTCAGATGTAAGCCATCCGATCCTGGTGATTTATTTCTGTTAAGCTTTTCTAGTCTTTTCTGGTAGCCACAAGAGTACATCCTGTGACAGGTTACTAACAATACAGTCGTGGTTGTTATACCCCTCCTTTTCCTGTGTAAGAACTGAGGTAAGCATTTAGTACAGTTGCCTTCTCCTTGTCATCTGTGACCAGCTTCCCTTCATCGTCCTTTACAGCTATACCTGCAAAAGGGACCACCCTGTAGTAATCTAGCAGGACTTTTTTTTCTGACTAAAGTTCTACTTTAAAAATTGCAGCAGGTACACTATATTGCCAGAAGTATTGGGGCACCTGCCTTTACACTCACATGAACTTTTTTTTTCCCCCCAATAATTTTTATTAAAAGTTTTTTTGTTTTATAGACAAACTTTTGGTAACAAAACACACAAAATGACTCTAATGCTCCGTATACTCGATTGGATTTTCCGACAGCAAATGTTGGATGTGAGCTTGTTGGCGGAAAGTCCGACCGTGTGTAGGCTCCATCGAACAAATGTTGGCTAGCAGGTTCTCAAATTTTCCGCCAACAAATTCTTGTTGTCGGACTTTCCGATCGTGTGTACACAAGTCCGTCGCACAAAAGTTCACGCATGCTCGGAATCAAGTACGAGCCGGAAGCGCTCGGTCTTGTAAAACTAGCCTTCGTAATGGAGATATCACATGACTATTGAACTCCCTTTTTATCGGCTCGCCATATATCTTGTACGTCACTACATTCGTAAATTGTTGGCCAAAATTTTGGAAGTTGGAGCCAACGACCTTTGAACAAAATTCCACGGTTTTGTTGTCGGAAAGTCCGATCGTGTGTACGGGGCATTATAGTGCAGCGCTACCGAGTAATATACACATCCAGATAATCAAGACTAAAGACCATAAACATAGTCCATCTATGCGCGTAATTCACTGCTATGCTCTTCAATCAGTCTTCTTTCTAAATAAAAAGCGCACGCCAACACCAGGTGAAAAACCTGCTCACCTTTTAATAAATTATGGAAATGGAGAGCACTATGGAGTTGCCTTTCTATTTCATGTGGTTGGTTTGAGAAAGAGTCGTTTAAAGGAGTGCCTAATCCCAGGAAGGAAGGAAGGTGACCATCCCAGGGGGGGTCGCAGGAGTTGTAATGAAAAGCCTACAATATTCAGCTGTGAAGTGAGCAGGTTTTTTTTTTTTTTTTCGGTGTTAGCGTGCGCTTTTTATTTAGTAAGAAGACTGGTGATTGAAGAGCACAGCGGTGAATTATACGCATAGATGGACTGTGTTTATGCTCTTTATTCTTGATTATCTGGATGTAAATGACTTTAATGACCATACTGAATTAAGAGAGTATAAAGAGGTGTATATTATTTAGTAGCGCTGCACTATAATTCCCCGTACACACGAGCGGAATTTCCGTCGGAAAAATCTTGGATGGGTTTTTCCAACGGAATTCCGCTCAAGCTTGGCTTGCATACACACGGTCACACAAAATTTCTCTGAACTTTCGACTGTCAAGAACGCGGTGACGTACAACACTACGGCGAGCCGAGAAAATGAAGTCCAATGCTTCAGAGCATGCGTCGAATTGTTTCCAAACATGCGTAGGAATTTTGCGCGTCGGAATTGGTACAGATGATCGGAATTGCCGATCGGAACTTTTTCCGACAGAAAAATTGAGAACCTGCTCTCAATCTTTTGCTGGCGGGAATTCCTCCGGCAGAAGTCTGATGGAGCATACACACGGTCGGAATTTCCGACCAAAAGCTCACATCGGACTTTTGCTGGCAGAATTTACAATCATGTGTACGGGGCATAAGAGTCACTTTGTATGTTATAGTTACGTGTGGTGGAATCACTAATGCCCTGTACACACGGTCGGATTTTCCAAGGGAAAATGTGTGATAGGACCTTGTTGTCGGAAATTCCGACTGTGTGTAGGCTCCATCACACATTTTCCGACACACAAAGTTTGAGAGCAGGATATAAAATTTTCCGACAACAAAATCCGTTGTTGGAAATTCCGCTCAGAATAAATAAAGAGATGAAAGCTATTGGCCACTGCCCCGTTTATAGTCCCGACGTACGTGTTTTACGTCACCGCGTTTAGAACGATCGGATTTACCGACAACTTTGTGTGACCGTGTGTATGCAAGACAAGTTTGAGCCAACATCCGTCGGAAAAAATCCTAGGATTTTGTTGTCGGAATGTCTGAACAAAGTCCGACCGTGTGTACGGGGCATTAGGAGCGTACAGCAGCGACTGAGGAGTTTCAGTATAATTTTACAAAAACAATAATTTGTCGCAATTTCGTATATCTATTCATTTATTTATTTTTTGATCACGTGTTGGTAATAAGGATCACATATTAATATATAGCAGGTAGCACTGATTGTATTTAATACACTGGAACAAAACACAACAGACAAAAAAAAAAAAAAAAAAATGGAAAATTATTATACAGCTGCACCCAGTTACATCATACAAAAGTATAATATAAGACAGCCTCCAAATCTTATAGGGAACTCTAATTACAGTGGTTTGAGGATATAACGTCCAGCAATGGGTACTTGAGACTCTAAGTAACATATTGGCGTGTGGAAGCTCTACTAAGATTATATTATATCAATTATTATATTTGAACCCATACACAACAAGACAATTGTCTATCTTACGTGTCAAAAAAGCCATGAGTATGTTTATACCGACTAATAAGACTTATGCAAAGCTGACCAAGCTAGCGATTATTCATTACTGCTGTATTTTGTCCCTCGCTCAACCAATTAGCACTGCAGTGTTCTATAAGACACTAATGAGAAGAGGGCTAAGCCAGGAACTGCCAACCAGGGCTCCCAGTTTTATTAAATTTATTAGCTATGCCTCTATTCAGATACACTTGTTGTTCTTTCAATAAAGCCACACGTGAACTTTAATGGCATCGTAGTCTTAAGCCTCGTATACACGGTACGATTGTTGGCCAACCGAGCGTCTAATTTTTGTCAAAAGGGCGTGTGCCAGGATCTCGTCATGAATACTAACGTTACACAATTGTCGTGCCACAAACATGAACGTAGCGATGTACTACGAGGAATTTCAGCTCTTGAAAGCCACCCTTTGGGCCCATTCTGCTAATTTCGTGTTTGGTGAGCATGGATTCCAAGCATACGTGTTTGTATTTTCGACTTTTGTGTGACGGATTTGTGTACTGACCATATGAAAATCTGACGTCAACTCGTTGTCCGCCGAAAATTTACTAACCTATCATCCAACATTTGTTGGCCGAAAGTTGGACAACAATTGTCAAAAGGCGCATACTAACGGAAAGATTTTAGGACAACAGTCTGTCAACAGACTATCCCCTGTCAACCGTCGTATCATGTGTACAAGGCTTGAGTCCGTAGAATTCAATATTGAGTTGGCCCACCCTTTGCCGCTATAACAACTTCAGCTCTTCTGGGAAGGCTGTCCACAAGGTTTAGGAGAGTGTCTATGGGAATGTTTGACCATTCTTCCAGAAGCGCATTTGTGAGATCAGGCACTGATGTGGATAAGAAGGCCTGACTCGCAGTCTCTGCTCTAATTCATCCCAAAGGTGTTCTATCAGGTTGAGGTCAGGACTCTGTGCAGGTCAGTCAAGTTCTTCCACCCCAAACTCACTCATCCATGTCTTTATGGACCTTGATTTGTGCACTGGCGTGCAGTCATGTTGGAACAGGAAGGGGCCGTCCCCGAACTGTTCCCACAAAGTTGGTAGCATGAAATTGTCCAAAATGTTTTAGTATGCTGATGCCTTAAGAGTTCCCTTCACTGGAACTAAGGGGTCAAGCCCAACCCCTGAAAAACAATCCCACACCATAATCCCCCCTCCAAATCATTTGGAGCGGTGGCCCAATACCTTTGTCAATATAGCTTGATGAGCGAGTTTGGGGTGGAGGAACTTAACTCGCCTGTACAGAGTCCTGACCTCAAACCGATAGAACACCTTTGGGTGTTCTATGCGAGCCAGGCCTTCTCGTCCAACATCAGTGCCTGACCTCACAAATGCGCTTCTGGAAGAATGGCCAAATATTCCCATAGACGCACTCCTAAACCTTGTGGACAGCTTTCCCAGAAGAGTTGAAGCTGTTATAGCTGCAAAGGGTGGGCCAACTCATTATTGAACCCTACAGACTAGGACTTGGATGCCATTAAAGTTCATGTGCGTGTAAAGGCAGGCGTCCTAATACCTTTGGCAATATAGTGTATGTGTACCTTTCTCATTGCCTATGAGCACCACTCCATATGGTGAATAACGTGTTCTGTAGTAGTGAGGGATCCTGTTCTGTTTACGGTGTTGACCTATCTATGGAATGGTCATTATCTCTATCTGTTTGAAAATTACCAATAAAGAGTGTTAAAAAAAAGTTACTTATAAAATGCCTTTCATTTTGCCTAGATGGACGATACAAAAGATACAACATGGAGAAACAGCCCTTCATCTCTCCAGGAGCAGAAAGTGATGACATTACATCAAATTTACCAGAAGGAATTCTCATTACTTCCAGCCACCACCCAGTGCCTCCCAGTAGGGTCCGATCATCGGCTCCATCTTCATGTTTGGCTAACTTTCCTAAACGGCTTGAAACTTTTCCATGCTCCGAATGCAGCGAGTGTTTTAGCCAAAGAGCAGAGCTGATTGCCCACCAGCAAAGTCACACGGGAGAGAAGACATTTTCATGTCCTGAATGCGGCAAATGCTTTTCTTGGAAGGTTCAGCTTATAAGACACCTTAGAATCCACACCGGGGAAAAACCATTTTCATGCACAGAATGTGGAAAATGCTTCAACGAGAGGTCAAACCTTCTCAGCCACGAGAGAACTCACACAGCTGAGAGACCATATTCCTGTCCCCAGTGTGGCAAATGTTTTACTCAAAGGTCAAATCTCGCTACACACTTAAGAACTCACACCGGAGAGAAACCGTTTTCCTGTGCAGAGTGCGGGAAGTGTTTTTCTCGCAAGTTATCCCTCATCACGCACGAAAGAGGCCACACGGGGGAGAAGCCGTATTCATGTCCAGTATGTGGGAAATCTTTTGCCGCAAAAGACAAACTCATTAAACACCAAAAAATTCACTCAGGAGAGAGGCCGTTTAACTGCTCAGAATGTGGCAAATGTTTTTCTCAGAAAGGGAACCTACTTTCGCATCAGAAGACCCACACGGGGGTGAAGCCATATTCATGTTCCGAATGCGGAAAAAGATTCATCGAGAGATCAGACCTTGTGAAGCATCACAGGACTCACACCGGGGATCACCCGTATGCTTGTTCGGAATGTGGGAAAAAGTTTCCAAAAAAATCCTCTTTAATGTCACATGTCAATTCCCACAAGAGACAAGAGGTTTCTGTGTCTGGAGGTGAGGGCTGAAGGAAGAGTATGAAGACCTAGATGTTTTACTTGCATTTTTAATCCCAGTTTTTCTAAAAGTCAAAAAAACTGCAGCATGTTGCAGGCTCTCCTTTTTGATAGTAGTGTTTGTCCATATTTGATGTTTTATTACAGCAATTAATGAGATTTTGTCCATGGTGGACCTCTGTGAGCTTTTTTTTTTCTGGTCTTAGAAAAGATTGGCATAAGTTAACCAAGGATGGATTTGGATATTCCTTATTTTTGATCAGGTTATCTTCAGCATTGACTTTTTCTGTCCTTGTAGAGTCTTCAACACAGGCAAACATTTCTAAAAATGTAAAGTTCTAGAAAAAAGCAATTCATGATTAAAGCTCTTTGCTGCTGCCCCAATGTACATTGGAATCTTTTTTTTTTTAATATAAATTTTTATCAAGAGTTTTCATACATACACGTTATTACGGTATACCATTGTCCAACATGTGACATATCTCTGTACAATTATCAAATATACCAAGTGTTGATATGATACTGATTATTCAGTTTAGATGAATTATAGTTATTCAATAACCTGGAACAAGTAGTACTTATCGGTTATGCTTATGTTGCATATTAAACTTCAAAATGGGTTATTTCCATTAAAATTCCTTAACTGTGGTGAGTTAAACATATCACCATTAACCAATGTTAGAGAAAAGACAAAGAGGGGGGGGAGTGGAGGGGGGGATGGAGGTAAGGAAAAAGGTAAGGAAGGGTACATACAGGTAGTGATTTGACCTTCATCCGGTCCACAGGAAACAGAATGGTTTTTATTTGTAGAACAAAGAATTCCATATTTCCCAATTGAAAAGATATTTTGCTCCGTAGCCATCTCTGTAAGCTAGGATTTTTTCATAAACAGATATTGTGTTAATTTTTGTAATGATTTCTCTGATGGTGGGGATTTCATCTGATCTCCATTTACACACCAATAAGGACCTGGCGGCGAAGAGTATGTGCATCGCTATAGATCTCACTGATATTGGGTATTCTGACATGTTAATGCTTAGAATGGCCTTCTCGGCAGATGGGGTAGTAATTACTCCTGTTGTTTTCGCTATTAATTTAAAAATTTCTGACCAGAAGCTGCGAATATGCTTGCAGGACCATAGCATGTGGGTCAATGTTCCAACACGGTCGCAGACTCTCCAACATAAGTTAGTGTTTTCTCTAGAGAATTTAGCCATCATGTACGGTGTATAATGCCATCTTGCTGTTAGTTTTGCCGCAAGTTCCTCATAGTTGGAGCATCTTGAGAATCTATGATTACATTTAAATGCGGATAACCATTGATTGTCTGTGAATGTTTGACCTAGTTCTTTTTCCCATTTTTTCAGGGGTGTGAGTTTAGCGAATGATCTTTTGGTATTGATCAGTGTGTACATCAAGGAAATGCCCTTTGTTTTAGTGTCAATGGAGTTCAAGTACCTCCATACTAGAGTTGGCATGGGGGAACTCGAAATTTTCCCTTTGTTGTACCATGATTCGATTTGTAGGTAAGTTAGAAACTCTGATGAAGGTATATGAAGCTTATGTTGTATTTCCTTGAACGACAGTAGTTTATCATTTTGTATAATATCCCTCAAAAATACTGTTTGGTTACTTAGCCATTGGTCTAGGGAAATATTTGGAATCAGCCATTTCAGGGTTTCTAGTGGAAAGGGTACGTCTGTGATTGCCGTTTGTGGGTTGGATGTCTTTTTTAGGTGGGACCATGCTTGAATTGTAGCTTTTATGGTAGAATGATCTTTTTTAAATGTTATTTGCTGTATATTGTGAGCAAGAATTAATGACTGTAGGGATCTAGGGTGCAACCATGACTGTTCTAGATGGGACCAGTGTTTAATGTCTTTGTTGGTGAACCATTGTTTCAGTTGGTCTAAGATTGTTGCTGTGTGATAATCTTTTAAGTTCGGTACCCCTAAACCACCTATTTGTTTATGGTTTTCTTGCATTTGTAACGGGAACCTAGCTCTTTTGCCTGCCCATATAAACTTTAACATTTGGTTCTGCATGGCTTTAAAGAAAGTGTTTGGGATTGGTATTGGGAGGGTTCTGAATATATATATATTAGTTTTGGGAGTAGTAGCATCTTATATGCTGCTAGGCGACCATTCCAAGATAGGTAGAATTTTTGGAGTCTTAATGTTTCCTCTTGAAATGCTTTTAATAAAGGTTGGTAATTGAGTTGAAAAAGTTTCGAAGAGGGAGATGTTAGTTGTATACCTAAGTAGGTGATCGACTCTGAAGCCCATGGATAGGGGAAATCTTTTTGCATATTTAGTTTAGTTTTGTTATCAATCGTTATTCCTAAAATGTTAGATTTGGATGCATTCACCTTGTAGTAGGCTACTTTACTAAATTCCTGTAGTGTCTCATGTGCGGCTTTTAACGAGTTGTATGGGTCAGATAAAGTCAGAATGACGTCATCTGCAAAAAGTTAGATTTTATGTTCACGGTCAGAAGATGGGATTCCCTGGATTGCTATATTATTCCTGATTTTTTCTGCAAGTGGCTCCATAATTAATGCGAAAATTAATGGTGACAGGGGGCATCCCTGCCTTGTTCCATTTGTTATTTGGAAGTTTTTAGAGAACATTCCCTCAGAAAAAACATAGGCGGATGGGGAGGAGTATAGTGCTAATATTGCTTGTTGTATGGGGCCTGTCAATCCAAACTTCTCCAACACTCTAATTAAATATCCCCAATGGACCCTATCGAAGGCCTTCTCCGCATCCAAAGTCAGGAGCAGAGAAGGCCTTCGGGACTCCTCTGTTGCGTAAATTATATTTAGCATCCTTCTAGTTGCGTCTATAGTTTGCCTACCAGAAACGAAACCTACTTGATCCTGGTTATTGAGAGCTGGTAGTAATGTTGACAATCTATTGGCTAAGATTTTGGCATACAATTTAACGTCTACGTTCAGTAAAGAAATAGGCCTAAAATTTTGTGGAGCTGAGTGGTCTTTACCTGGTTTTGGCAGAGTTATTATAGTTGCTGTAAGGAAGATAGGGGGCGCTAGATACCATATTATTCAAGTGCTCTAAATAAATAAATCTCCTGCATTACCAAAAAAATGGAAATGTAAGAAAGCTAGGGGGCGCTAGATACCATACTATTCAAGTGCTTTAAATAAATAAATATCCTGCATTACCAAAAAAATGAAAAACATAATAATGACAAATCATAATTAGATTACACATTGGAGTGCCCACAATAGTGAAAAAAATATATAGTGATTGATTGTCCACATAAAAAAGTGTTTTGAAGTGGTTGAAATGATATCTTTCAATAATATCCCAATCTTGTTGCTGTAAACGAAAGGTTTTCCATCACCAAAGGAAAATAAGAAAAAGGAAAACACCTCGAAGTAGTAGATATCTGCTTACCAGATACCAATGACTCCTTTAGTTAAAAAGAGAGTCACTAGCGCTTGTGCAGGGTTGTGCCTGCTCACATGGATGGCCGGACTGTGGTTGGTATTATAGGCATGGATCGTTCCCGTCAAGCTCATTCAAGATAGGATAAGGATACATAGGAAACAAAAACAGTCTCCATAGCGTAAAACCATTTATTAAAAAAGTAAACAAATTAAAAAGCCAAATGGCCGCTTACATTGGTGGGTGCCTACCCGGCACTGGGGCTGCTTGCATGTCAGGGTGACTTCACAGTCAGAAAAAGCCTTTCATGTCTCCTCCACGCTGGCGTGCGTTCCAGCTTACACAGGGGGGCAGCCAAAGGATCCGGATGTTGTTGGGTGATAGGACATGTGACCACGTACCGCTCCGACGTACGTTTCGTAGTGAACGTCTTCAGGGAAGCGTACGTTGGTCACTGGAATGGTGGTTTTTATTAGGAACAGGAAGGGGGTGGGTAATTGGCAAATGGGCCACAGGAACTGTGCTCATAGCAATAAAGTTGGAAAGTTCAACTATGGTCTGGAGCATTAGCTCCATCTTGTGGATATTTACTATATTGTTCAAAAAAATCCTTAATTGAAAACGAATGTGACTTTTTATTAGGAACAGGAAGTGGACGGGTAGTTGGAAAAATAGACCACAGGAACTGTGCTCATGGCCATAAAGTTGAAAAGTTCAACTATGGTCTGGAGCTTAGCTCCATCTTGTGGATATTTACTATATTGTTCACAAAAAAACTCCTTAATTGAAAACGAATGTGACTTTTTATTAGGAACAGGAAGTGGGCAGGTAATTGGAAAATAGACCACAGGAACTGTGCTCATAACAATAAAGTTGGAAAGTTCAACTATGGTCTGGAGCCTAGCTCCATCTTGTGGATATTTACTATATTGTTCACAAAAACAAAAAAACTCCTTACTTAAAACAAATGTGACTTCATATCAAACATCTCCTAAGTGGAGACGACATGTTGTTATAGTCCCCCTACTGGTTAAAAACAGGTAGGTGAATCCACCCATATAGGCGGTGGGGAAGTGAGAAAAAATATATAAGTGAATAAAATTAATGGTGGTGTTTTTGTAGAGAGAAAAGGGGGGGGGGGACTCATGTAACCCTGCATTCTATAACAGCCCCAGTCTCGGTTTACATACAAAAATGATTACAAAACTAAATAGCATTTATTAAACCTTAGAAGGCTGCAATATAACCTATCCCCGTCTGACTCGAATAATAAAGGGGACAAAGAAGAGGGGGGGAAAAAATATTCCATCTTGCACCCTGGACAGCTATCTCTGACCTCAACCATAATACAAGTGGTGCCTAACTCACTCACATGATCTGAGGTGGACAGATAATGATATTCCTAGACACTCCTGGATTCAATCATTTGTAAGAAAACAATTAAGGTCCAGATCTATATTCATCCCATGTGGTTGCATAGTCCGTAATTTATAAAGCCAGTACGTTTCATTCCTAGATATTGCCCTTTTCATATGGGTACCTCTCCAATCCCTAGAGATTTTGTCAATCCCATAGAATGTACACAGTGATGGGTCACTATCATGGTAAAGTTTGAAGTGTCTTGATACACTATGGTTAGGGTATCCCTTTTTAATATTTGTTAAATGTTTATTTATTCTTACTTTCAGTTGGCGTGTGGTTCTGCCCACGTATTGAAGGGAGCATGGGCATTCCAGAACATATGTTACGTGATCAGAATCGCATGTGATGAGATTATTATAGTTGCTGTTAACATTTCTTTTGGAAATGAGGCTTTGGACATTGCGGCATCGAAGACCTGCTTTAGGTACGGGGATAGTTCAGTCATGAATAGTTGGAAATATTCAGATGAGTATCCATCAGGACCCGTAGATTTATTGTGGGGCATATTTCTAATTGTTTTTTCGATTTCTTGGATTGTAAATGGTAGGTTTAGTTTGGTGAGTTCTGATTGCGGAACCCTCGGAAGGTTAACAGCCTCCAGGAATTCCGCAATTGTGTTTTCGGGTGGCTGTGGTGTATTGGGGTCGTCTTTAAGGTTATATAAAGCTTCATAGTAGTCGCTAAAAGCGTCTGCTATGTCTTTGGGGTTAGATACAGTTATTTTGGATTTAGGATTTACAATGTGTGGGATTCTTTTTTTTATCGCTTTCTCTTTCACCTGGTTCGCCAGCAGTTTACCCGCCTTGTTGTTACAACGGTAGTTATTTGCTTTTAAGATGCGGAGGCGGCTATCCTGCTGGGACACCAGAAGAGATCTCAAATCTTGTCTTGCATCGAATAGTAGAGTTCTTGTTTTTTGGGTGGAATTTTGTTTGTTGGACGTTTTTAAGGTTTTGATTTTTTCCAGCAGGTCGTTGAGCCTCTCTGTCCTCTGCCTTTTTGCCCTAGCACTCAATTGTATTAGGAGACCTCTCATAACTACTTTGTGAGTATTCCACAGCGTGAAGGGGTCGGACACCGAGGGAGCATTGATCTCAAAAAATTCAGTCAAAGATTTTCTAATTAATTTAAGATTTTTAGGTTGAGAGATAGTTAGTACATCGTTCCTCCATCTGTTTGCTGCAGTCTCGGCGTCCCTCCCCCCCACGCTGATCGATATGGGAGCATGATCAGACCATGATATAATACCAATGTCTGATCTGACAATCTTTTGCAACAGAAATTTGTCTACTAAAAATATATCTATTCTTGAGTAAGTACTGTGAACTGTGAAAAGTAAGTAAAGTCCTTCTCTGATGAATGTTGACACCTCCATACGTCAAAGAGGTTTGATGTGTTAATAAATCTTGTCAGCGTTGTCCTTCTTTGTTTTAGATGTTTAGGGTTAGTGCAGTCCATATGCTTGTCTGGGATCGCGTTGAAATCTCCGCATAAGATAATATGTCCCTGTTTCAGTGCTTCTACCTTTTTCCATATTTTGTTTAGGAATCGGAGTTGGTTGTTGTTTGGCAAGTACATGTTGACTAAGGTATACTTGATTGCATAGATCTCACACACTAGTATGATGTATCTGCCAGAGTTATCCATGTGGGTTGTAAGTTCTGAGAATGGGATAGAGTCTCTGATAGCTATTGCAACTCCACCTTTTTTCTTTGGGCCATTTGCTGTATATAGGGTAGGAAATTTGCGATTATTAAAGACCGGAGGATTAACTGCTGAAAAGTGAGTTTCTTGGAAACACATGATGTCGCTTTTCAGTCTGGATGCTTCCTTCCAGGCCATTTGGCGTTTGTAGGGGCTGTTCATACCTTTAACATTTAGTGAGGATATTTTGAAAGACATGTTTGTAGTTGCTCGAGACATACCTTTGCTCGTCGAGGATGTGTAAGATGAGTTGACCGTCTGATGGAATTGGCTTGCGATGTGCTGGAGATTACGGGTCGAAAGGTCTCCAAAGGTTGAAGGCAATGGGTAAATATGTTCGTATTTCTGTTCCTGTAGACAAGGAGAAAGGTAGGGAGGAAAAAAAAGAAAAAGGGTACAAACAAAAAGTCATAAAAAATTAACGACCCTGTTTGGGATCTGTGCGGATACAATTCCGCTATAACTCGGGGGGTAAAGCAAGGAGTTAGCTAAGTGGCATTCTCCTGGGCTGAACGGGTTTTCTGTTGTTTTTCATCTGAATAAGTCAGCCTGTTTCTGCATCTGAGCTGGCTCTGGTAGATGAAAGAGAGTGTGATTCCTCCTGGTCGTTGTTATCTGGATCAAAAAGTCTCCAGTCTCTCAGGAGACGGATTCCCTCTCTGACATTTGTTATGACATGTGATTTGCCTTCTTTCGTGATCAGAAGCTTAGCCGGATATAGCCATCTGTACTGGAAGTGGTGATTATTCAGCGGTTTTGTTATAGTTGCTAGTTGTCTGCGTTGTCGCATGGTAAAAGCTGATAGGTCAGCAAAGAAAGAGAGACCTTGTAGCTCTTGAGGAAGGTTGTCCCGTCTTCTCACTGTCATCATGAACAGATCCTTTATGTGAAAAAAATGGATGCGGACTATTGTGTCTCTGGGGAGGTGCTCTTGTATGTTTCTGGGTTTTGGAAGGCGGTGAATTCGGTCTATGATTAGATCTTCCAGGGGTGTTTCCAGAAGTGTAACTTTCATAAGGTTAGTAAAGTATTCCTTTAAGTCTGGGGGTTTGACCGATTCAGGGATCCCCCTGATTTTGACATTATTGCGTCTTGATCTGTCCTCTAAGTCGGCCATTTTTATTTTGATAGCTGTGATTTCCTCATCCCTGTCGTTATGAGCGTCTACCATGTCGTTAAATGTGGACGCGAATTCTCCCATCTTAGATTCTATGTGGGACACCCTTGAGTCTACCGCTGCCACCTCTGATTTGAATTGTTGTGTTATTGCTAGCATGTCAGCATGTAGGGTTGAACGCAGGGATACTAACATATCTTTGAGTGTGGTATCAAGTACCGGCTGGTTTTGTGTGGGGAAGTCTATGATGGATTCCTGTAGTTCTCTGGTATCTTCCAAAGAGGAATCAATACCACTAATTTCAGCTTTTTCTGCACATGGTAAGGACATTTTCAGCTTACTTTTTGCAGGGCTAGATGAAGCGGATGGGGGAGGTGGGTGCTGACCTTGTCCTTGCTGTCTTTTGCCATGTGAGTGTCCGGAATCGGATCTTTCGTTTCCTCCGTGCTGTGTGTTGAGGCCGCGCGGCTCTCCTGCATTTCTGCCGGCGCCATCTTGGACAGTGAGATGGCGCGGCTGTATCAGAAAGTCTGTCATTTTTCTTGGTTTTGTAGTCTCTTTTCGTTTGCGGGAAGGCATTCGGGAGTATGACCACTGTCTGTCCGGTGTGTGGATCCGTGAAACGAGGCTCTGTGTCGTTGTTATCACCCGTTTAGGCCCAGGATGCTGCGGAGCTCTGTTAGTATGCGTCCATCGTCTCTGCCGGCTAGCCACGCCCCCCGTACATTGGAATCTTATGTGCCTATTATAAAGTTCTGTATTGATGTGGATTTATAAAACCCATGCTGTGTCTTCTTCAAGAAGCTTCAAGAACCCGTAAATATTTGCATACTTCTTCCTTTCTGTTTTTTCTTTGCTTTTTTCTTGTTCGACTACATCTTTATTTTTCAATGGTGAAAAGCCAACCAATCAGCTGTATGGTATGTTAGTTCTCCTTGCTGGTAGTTTGCAGTGTGGAACCTTCAGTGTGGAGAACATGTGTAGATCCTGAAGCTCTCCTAGCTGTCCTATGTTCTAAAGTGTCCCTAACACTAAAGAAACCCATTATATGTAACTCAAAACACTAGGCTTAACCTGTAAAGTAATGTCTTAACTCCTTTTAACCACTTGAGCTCCGGAAGGTTTTACCCCGTTTATGATTGGGGCATTTTTTGCTATTCGGCACTTTGCTACCACTTAAGGTCTGCCCTATAGCAGTTCTACTGCTACAGGGCAGCACCTCTGTGCCAGATCACGTACTGTGTATATATATATATATATATATATATATATATATATATATATATATATATATATATATTATTATATTATTATTATTATTATTATTATTATTATTATTATTATTATTATACGAGATTTATATAGCGCCAACAGTTTACGCAGTGCTTTACAATGTATAAGGGGGACAACACAATTACAGTACAGTTCAATACAAAAGGTACAGGAGGGCCCTGCTCGTAGAGCTTACATTCTAAAGGGAGGGGGTGGTGGTACAAAAGGTAATAGCTGCAAAGAATGATTTGATGGGGGTGGCTCAGGGACAGTTATGTGGGTGTGGGATAGGCTTCCCTGAATAAATGAGTTTTCATTTAGTTTTCAGGGATATCTATATACGTGATCCGACTCTTCCAGGTAGGGGGCACGCATGCGCACTAATTACAGCGGGAGCCGAGGGGCGGGTACTGCAGACTCAATGTCCGCTGGCACCCGCCGATCATCAATTAGAGAGACAGAATGGCAGATCAGCCTTCCGACAGGAGCAAAGGGGTGGAATTTGTGTCAAAGCAAAGCAGGGAATAAAATTAATCTCTTCCCCAAGTAGTGGTAACACTGGTTAGGTACACAGTTAACCCTTTGATCCCCCCTGATGTTAACCCCTTCCCAGCCAGTGTCAGTAGTACAGTGACAGTCCCTTTTTTTAGCGCTGATCACTGTATTCATGTCACTGATCCCCAAAAGTGTCACTAATGCCACGTACACACAATCGGAATTTCCGTCAGAAAAAACTTGGATGGTTTTTCCGACGGAATTGCGCTCAAGCTTGCCTTGCATACACACGGTCGCACAAAAGCTCTCTGAACTTTTGACCGTCAAGAACGCGGTGACGTACAACGCTACGACGAGCCGAGAAAATGAAGTTCAATGCTTCCGAGCATGCGTCAAATTGTTTCTGAGCATGCATGATTTTTTGCGCGTCGGAATTGCATACAGACGATCGCATTTTCAGATAGGAACTTTTCCCAACCGAAAAATAGAGTACATGCTCTCAATCTTTTGCTGGCTGGAATTCCGCCAGCAAAAGACCGATGGAGCATACATACGGTCGCATTTTCCGACAAAAAACTCTCATCTGAATTTTGCTGGCGGCATTTCCGATCGTGTGTACGCGGCATCAGTGTCAGAATGTCCGCCGCAATATCGCAGTCCCACTATAAGTCGCTGATCGTCGCCATTACTAGTAAAAAAATTAAAATATCCTATAGTTTGTAGACACTATAACTTTTGCGCAAACTAATCAGTATATGCTTATTGAGATTTTTTTACCTAAAATATGTAGCAGAATACATATTGGCCTAAATTTATGAAGAAAGTAGATTTTTTTCAATTTTTTTATTGGCTATTTTTTATAGCAGAAAGAAAAAACATATGTATTTTTTTTTTTTTTTCAAAATTGTCTTTTTGTTTATAGTGCAAATAATAAAAAACGCAGAGATGATCAAATACCACCAAAAGAAGGGTCTATCTGTGGGGGACAAAAAGACATATTTTATTTGTGTACAATGTCGTATGACCGCGCAATTTTTAGTTAAATAAGTCATATTGCAAAAAATGGTCTGGTCATAAAGGGGGATAAATCTTCCAGAGATTAATTGGTTAAAGGATAAGTTTACCTTTACAAAAAAAATAATAAATGCACATAAAAAAAAAAGAAATATGCATTTTTATTTTATTTTTTGTAATGGACCTGTAAAGCATTGCACCCACGATCTGCACCCCGCTAGCTGTCAGAACGGGTGATCGGGGGCCAGTGCATCTGTCACATGTTAAAAAAGGTAAACTTATCCTCTAACTGACAATTGTACAGTCATACAACACTGCACCCAAATTAAATTTATATCATTTTTTTCACACAAATAGAGCTTTCTTTTGGTGGTATTTGATCACCACTGGGTTTATTTTATAAAAGGAAAAAAAATATACATTTTGAAAAAAAAAATATTTTTTATTTTGTTCTATAAAACATATCCAATTAAAAAAAAAAAGTAAAAAAACTAATTTTCTAAATAAATGTAGGCCAAAAATGTATTCTGTTTCATGTCTTTGGTGAAAAAAAAAAATCCCAATAAGTGTATATTGATTGGTTTGTGTGCAAGTTATAGCATCTACAAATGGTGGTATATACACTGGAATTTTTATTTATCTTATTTTTTTTATACTGGCAGTGATCAGTGACTTATCATGGGACTGCGATAGTGCGGTGGGCAATCTGACACTGGGTGGGAACTGAATAACTGACATTCCCCGTGACATCAATACAGTGATCAGTGGTAATACTATACACTGTCACTGTACTAATGACAAAGACTGGGAAGAGGTTAACATCTAGGGGCAATGAAAGGGTTAACTGTGTGCCTAACCAGTGTAATGTGTGCATTATGTGGGCGCCGGATGCATGGATTCCAATGGGGGGGGGGGTTTTGGAATTTGCTTAAAAAAAGGGTGGGCGCGGGGCGCAGAGCACTGCGCTCCAAGCCCACCCCGTTGTGTGACACTAACGAATGAATATTTGCTATTGTAACACTGATTCTCCTCCCGGCCAATCAGGAAGTGGGTCGTGAGGAGGGAGGAGAGGTACGGCCGAGGAGACTCATGGGAAGCCCGACCGATGGAGCCGGGACACAAAGGAGACTGAGGGGGGAAACCGTCGCCGTCTCCACCACTCAGTACAGGGTGAGTGGAGCGATGGGGGGGGGGTCCGTGGTAAGGTCCATCTGCCGCCCCCCGACCGATGGAGCACCAGCCATCACTTCTCTATAGTCAGATGGCAAATAAATGTAAAACCTTGTGAGCTGCCACACTAACCTAAAATAACCTAAATCACCATAAAAGAATATATAAAACTATAATCAGCTGCCCGCACTTCCCACACTTCCCCGAAATGTGATAATAACAATTTATATGACACAATGTGCAGTGCTAATAAAATAAACACATGCATAAAACCAATATAAATCATCAATATATAAAACGTGACATTCTATATAAAAATTTTAAGCCCTTAAGGTGAGGGTACACCTGGTGGGGGGTCGTGTGTACACCGCATGAAGACACAATTATCACATTTTTTGCTGATTGATTCAATACCTCATTAAGGACTGAGTGTGACTCACGTAGCACGAGCACTTTATATATATATTTTTTTTATATAAAATGTCACGTTTTATATATTGATGGTTTATATAGGTTTTATGCATTTGTTTATTTTATTAGCGCTGCACATTGGGTCATATAAATCTATAGTCACATGGGCTTCTCAGATGTGATAAGAAGGAAATGCTCAGGGTAGAAATACACTGAAAACTGAGCTGCCAACGCTGCTAAAAAATCCCCAAGTGCAATGTGCCCATTACTTACAATGCCACCTATGATAATGTGAACATCCCAGGAGGCAGTGGGGGGATCCTTACCTTGAGAAAGCAGGATATACTGGGCTGCAGCACAAAAAAGGTAAAAAAACTATCCAAAAAAGGGGAAAGGGTCCCCAACTGTGAAAGATGACGAGGGGAGAAACCAGGAGCAAGATTTTTATTCCTAAGGTTTTTACTGGATGTGTGGTTGCGGGGACGTCAAAAATGTGTGGTTGAGCTGCATTTTTTCCCATTCGATAACTGCCCCCCTTCAGTTACAATAGTCAGCAGACAGGGGTGTTTACATGCCGCAGTCACGATACTTTATTTTGCGACCCATGGCAAAGTTTACCCGATATGTACGGCGGACTTACACTACAAACTGTAACGGTTATCATTCACGGCATGCCTTTAATGCAATTTTTTGGGGAAACACGAACATACCCAGACTCACTCCTTTCCTCTCACATGGACAACCCGGGTGCTGGCTTCTACAGCCCATCTCAGTTAAAAATATAAAACAAATGTACTGCACTCCAAAACTTAGCTCTTCTTTCTGTGTTTAATAATTGCCAAAAAGAGACTGCATACATTGATGTCTCCACCCAAAACCAACCTTCCTTGACGTGTTTCGCCAGCAATGGTAAAACGCAATAATGAAGATTGGTTTGGGGTGGAAACATGAATGGATGCAGTCTTTTTTTGACACTTGTTTTGGGAAACAGTTAAAGCAGCATGTCATTTAAAAGGGGAAGGTCCTTTTCATCCTCCCCCCTCTCCACTGCCACATTTGGCACTTTTTTTTGGGGGGGGGGGGGGGGGGGGCAGCAGATACCTGGTTTTGACAAGTACCCGATCCCAATTCCGGCTCAAATTGCCACGGCAATCTGAGCCAGAAGTTCGGCCCCCTGTCCTTCCCCTGCAGCCTTCTGGGACACATCACAGGTCCCAGAAGACCACAGGGACCATTCACAAGGCACAGCACGGCTCACGCATGCGCAGGCGGAACCCGGCTGTGAAACTGCAAGGCTTCCCCTCTTGTTTCCATTACTTCAGATGCCTGTGCCTGCACCCGAAGCCAATTGAAGAATGGACTCAGGTGAGGACATTGCTGGATCCACGAGCAGGTAGGTGTCCTTATACTAAAAGTCAGCAGCTACAGTATTTATAGCTGCTGACTATTTTTTTGAGGGAGCTCTGCTTTAAGAGGGAGTGATTGGCAGGTGGCAAAAATGCGTGCATTTTTGCCACCTGCCAATCCCCCACCCTTAAGTTGCAATAGGCAGTGGATGGGGATGTATACAGTACATACCGCAGCTGCAATGCTTCGTTTCGCACCCATGGCAAAGTTTTCCTGATGTGTAGCAATTGGTAGATGGCAAGCTCGCCAAACGCTACACACTCAGGCAAATAGGGAAGTGCCACAAACACCCTGCAACTGTGTGCAAAATGGGGGTTAAAACAGGAGTCACATCACTTCTTCACTGCCTGTCAGTAGCCTCTGAAGCACGATCTGAAAGCTGATCGGGCTTCAGAGGAAAGGAAGATGTCTAAATCTTCCTTAGGATAACGTGATGTATTACTGCACATGCCGATCTTGTGAGATCTCCTGAGCTCATGTCCTTTGCAACAACTAGCCATACATTACAAACCCACTCCCAGAAGAATAGGTGTATGAGGGTGAATGGGTGCACGGAACTAAACCCTCCTCTCCTTTTCAGCCAAGAAAGCTGCCATCTTGGCCTCTGTTTGATCTACAGTTGCCATGATGCTGCACATGTGATCAGTTATGACACCAGACATTTGATGGCTTGACAATTTGGTGGAGAGCTAACAAAGGCACTCTGGCACCTGTGACTGTTATCATTCATGGCCTTTAATGCAAGTGTTTTTGGAAACAAGAACACACCCTAACCCGCTCCGCTTCAGACTTGCTCCTTTCATCTCACATGGACAACCCGGGTGCTGGCTACCACAGCCCGTCTCAGTAAAAAATATAAAAAAAAGTAAGCTACACTCCGAATTCTAGTTCTTCTTTCAGTGTTTTAATAATTGGCAAAAAAAGACTGCATACATTGATGTTTCCACTAAAAACCAACCTTCCTTGATGCGTTTCACCAGCAGTGCTGAAACGCATAAAGGAAGGTTGGTTTTCGGGTGGAAACATCAATGTTTGCGGTCTTTTATTTGCCAATTGTTAAAACACCGAAAGAAGAACTAGAATTTGGAGTGTAGCTTACTTTTTTTTAATATTTTTTACTGAAACGGGCTGTGGTAGCCAGCACCTGGGTTGTCCATGTGAGATGAAAGGTTGATAATTGTTTTGGGAAACAGTTAAAGTGGAACTTCACCCAAAAGGGGAAGTTCCGCTTGTATGCATCCCCCCTCCACTGCCACATTTAGCACTTTTTTAAGGGGGGTTTTGCCATGGCGATCTGAGCCAGAAGTTTGGTCCCCTCATCCTACCCTGCAGCCTTCTGGGACACATCACAGGTCCCAGAAGACTACGGGACTATTTATAAAGCGCAGCATGACTTCATCATGCGCAGTAGGAACTATTTCACTTACCAGAGATGCAGGTGTCTGCACCCGAAGCCGATTAAAGAATTGGCTCAGGTGAGGACATTGCTGGATCCCTGGACAGGTGATTGTACAGTATTTGTAGCTGCTGTCTTTGGGGTTGATTCCACTTTAAGGCATAATGTGTAGGACCCCTTACTGATTTGCCTAACCTCACGGCTGGCTCGCCAATAAAAAAGCAATAAAAATCTGCCTGTCCTGAAACTCACTTGCCACTATGACCAACCCCAATCTTCTCTCTGACAGATTGCTCAGGCTCCTTTAATGAGATTTTCCAACATGTCTGAAAAGCCCATTTGCTTTGTACTATACCGGGCGGCTTCTAGACATAAGAAAGCAGCGTATCTGCAGGACAATACCGTCTCACGAAATTTCAGTTCTGTCACACAGTTTGCTTTTTATTGGCTATGCGTCAAATATTTGTCCAATCAACCAATCAGATATATTTCTTTTATCTCCTAAGCAGCACTACAACAATGTATACTGCAGTTTCATTGGCTGCTCTGTATGGCAATACCACAGAGTGGTAATAAAAGTGAATCTATATATTTTAACTTAGACTTGATTAATTACATTTTATTCCATTATAATAATGTCTTCAGCTTTCTTTCCCCTCTATTAGCAGTATTCTCCTACTTCCACCCAGTGGCTCCCTCACTTCCACTTATTGCTGCCTGGTTGCCATAGTGACGCCCAGCCGAGCGACCTGGATGTTCTTCCAGAGAACTGATCCAGAACCACCACCAGAGGGCGACCGGTAGCTGTCTGTGAGGAGAAAGTTTCCTCAATGCAAAAGGAGTGGTGGCCATTTTGTTGTAGTCCACAATAAGAGACAGAAGAGGAATTTTGAGCTCAAATATGCTCCTAGTGGGGATATGAACCTGGACCTTGCATACCCGGTGAGGAGGAGGTAATAATGTCTTCTTATTATGAGAGATGAGGGTCCCAGCACTGTGCGGATTAGATGGAGGGGATCATATTATCTCCACAAATCATCAGATTTCTGCAAGTCCTCTGATGTGTAGAATGTTAGATGGTCAGCTCCTCTGGGGCTGGAAATGATGGTGCTGGGACATATTCTTCGCAAGTCTTATAGAAATAAGTTAGTGATGGGAAGTAGAATTAAATGTGGCTCCTGCGATTTAGGAAATATAAAGGGGTCTGGTATTAGAAAACCATCCAGAGAGCTCGCCATTTGTTTTTCTCACCATCTAATGTGTAGAACATTAGATGGAAAGCTCCTCTGGGACAGGGGATGATGGTGTTGGGGGCCTGTTCTTGGCAAGGCTACGTTCTCTGCCTTCCCATCTGGGTCCTTTTGGACCATTGCCCTGGTGGTCTTAAGTCAGTTTCTTCCAGGTCTTCTCTAACAGTGAGGTCTTCCACCCATAATTCTAGTCCTGTCCACCTGGTTGTTTTGGGTGTTCTTATCCTGGAGGGATGGTGGGGCGGGCCTCATAATGGGCACAGAAAGTGTACAGACCTGGGAACTCAGTGTATCTGCTAATTAATACATTATAAAGAAATGTTTATTTTTTAGGTTATGTTCTAAATGTGTATTTTGTTTGTGTTATAGATCTATTTCAGTATGATTACAAAGCCACCTGTATCAAGGAGTGAGAATTTTTAGAAGGACACAAGGATCTGTAGAAGGACGTCATGATGGAGAACCGTCCGCCCCTCACATCATCGGGTAAGAGGAGACTTTCATTTCTTGTATAGATGATGCAGCTAGATACACACTTCCTCTGATATAACGACATAGTAGATTAGGTGCCTATAAGGTGTCAGGATGTCACTATTTCTCAATGAAGGAGTGGGAGTATTTAGAAGGACACAAGGATCTATACAAGGAAGTCATGATGGAGAACCAGCTGTCCTTCACATCTCCGGGTAAGAGGAGACTTTCATTTCTTTTAACCACTTATGGACCGCCTGCCGTCGTAATACGGCGGCTGTTTGAACGAGGATATCGTTGTTATGGCAGCAGCTAGCTGCCATGACCCTGGGATCCGCGTTTTCAGCGGGCGGTCCGCTACAAGATAAAAGTGGTCTCTGCGGCGGATTCGCCGCAAGATCACTTTTAACGGTGGCAGGAGAGGGCCCCCCCGCCGCGATCCGGTGCCCTTCGCCGCTTACCGGAGCCATCAGCAACGGCGGAGGCGATCGCGTCCTCTCACTTGCTGTGCATGGAGACGAGTGAGGGTAAGATGGCCCCCACCCATCTCCATACAATTGCTGGACGGAAGCGACGTCAATACATCACTTCCGCCCATACGTCTTAAAGGCACATTTTTTTGTTGTCATTTTTTCAAAATGACAGTTTTTTTTTTTTTTTTTTTTTTGCATTTAAGTCCAAATATGAGATCTGAGGACTTTTTGACCCCCAGATCTCATATTTAAGAGGTCCTGTCAGCTTTTTTCTATTACAAGGGATGTTTACATTTCTTGTAATAGGAATAAAAGTGACATTTTTTTTTTAAACAGTGTAAAAATAAAAAATAAAAGGTAAAATAAATAATTAAAAAAAAAAAATTTAAACGCGCCCCGTCCCAATGAGCTCGCGTGCAGAAGGGAATGCATACGTGAGTAGCGCACGACAGTGTTCAAACCACACATGTGAGGTATCGCCGCGATCGGTAGAGCGAGAGCAATAATTTTAGCCATAGACCTCCTCTGTAACTTAAAACATGCAACCTGTAGAATTTTTTAAACATCGTCTATAGAGATTTTTAAGGGTAAAAGTTGGTCACCATTCCACGAGCGGGTGCAATTTTGAAGCGTGACATGTTGTGTATCAATTTACTCGGCATAACATTATCTTTCACAATATAAAAAAAAATTGGGCTAATTTTACTGTTGTCTTATTTTTTAATTCAACAAAGTGTATTTTTTCCAAACAAAGTGCGCTCGTAAGAACACTGCGCAAATACGGTGTGACAGAAAGTATTGCAACGATTGCCATTTTATTCTCTAGGGTGTTCGAAAAAAAAAAATGTATAATGTTTGGAGGTTCTAAGTAAGTTTCTAGCAAAAAAACAGTTTTTAACTTGTAAACACCACATCTAAAAAAGGGGCCCGGTCTTAAAGTGGTTAATGGAGAGAAGAGTATTGAGGATCCACCTAGATACACACATCCTCTAATATAAAGACATAGAAACAATGTATTCAGTCAGTGTGTGTTTTTCCTACAGATGGATCCTGTAACATAAATACCCCAGAGACAGAGAGATGTCCAAATCCTCAGTATTCCCGAGATTCCACACAGGAACATCATGAGATCCCTCAGGAGGATCAGGTAGAAGAAACTGGGCTTAATTATAGCTAATATTTTTGGTAATATAATTAGAAGACACTGAAAATATGCAATATAATGTCTTATGTAGGTTGAAGGCCTTTTTATTGTTAAAGTTGAAGGTGAAGAAGAGAGGCGCAATGAACTTTGTAAGAAGGAAGTTCCTTCAGAAATCAAAGCTGAGAAGGAGGAAGAAGGACATGTAAGAATTAAAGAGGAGGAAGTTCCTCCAGAGACCATCACAGGTGAGTAATAAACACTAAATCCAGAAAAGATTTACAGGTTCTCCGTATAAATGAGAGTTTGTTAGCATTGTGTGTTTTCTACAGATCGCTCCAGTAACAGAAATCCTCCAGAGAGATGTCCCCGTCCTCTGTATTGCTGGGACTCCACACAGGAACAGGAGATCACTCAGGAGGATCAGGTAGATGGAAGGTAGTAGGAAGATGACACTTGTTGTCATAAATGAGTTGATCAGCAATGGTTAAACATAAGAGGATAGTATAGGGATGAGCCCGATGCTCGAGTCGAACGTAAGTTCGAGTCGAACATCGGGTGTTCGCTGTTCGGCAAGCAGGCAAACAATATGCGGTGTTCGCGGAAAATTCGAAAGCTGCCGGAACACTGTTAAAGTCTATGGGGCACTAACATGAAAAATCAAAAGTGCTCATTTTAAAGGCTTATATGCAAGTTATTGTCTTAAAAAGTGTTTGGGGACCTGGGTCCTGCCCCAGGGGACATGTATCAATGCAAAAACATTTTTTAAAAACGGCCGTTTTTCCGGGAGCAGTGATTTTTTTAATGCTTAAAGTGAAACAATAAAAATGAAATATTCCTTTAAATATCATGCCTGGGGGTGTCTATAGTATGCCTGTAAAGTGGCGCATTTTCCTGTGTTTAGAACAGTACCGCAGCAAAATGACATTTCTAAAGAAAAAATTGTCATTTAAAATTGATCGCGGCTGTAATGAATTGTCGGGTCTCGGCAATATAGATACAGATATTTGAAAAAAAGAGCATGGGATCCCCCCGTCCATTACCAGGCCCTTTGGGTCTGGTATGAATATTAAGGGGAACCAAATTTAAAAAAAAAATGGCATAGGGGTCCCCCCCGAAATCCATACCAGACCTTATCCGAGCATGCAATCTGGCAGGCCGCAGGAAAAGAGGGGGGGACGAGAGAGAGCCCCCCCCTCCTGAACCGTACCAGGCCACATGCCGTCAACATGGGGAGGGTGCTTTGGGGTCAAGGGCCTCATCCCCACAACCCTTGCCTGGTGGTTGTGGGGGTCTGCGGGTGGGGGGCTTATCGGAATCTGGAAGCCCCCTTTAACAAGGGGACCCCCAGATCCCGGCCTCCCCCCCATGTTAATTGGTAACGGGGTACAAATGTACCCCTACCATTTCACAAAAAAGTGTCAAAATAGTAAAAAAGACAAGCCACAGCTTGGGACAAGTCCTTTATTAAAAAATAAAAAAAATTAAATGTCCCACAAAGTAAGTTCACGCTGCCCGAAGGACCGAAAAAGAGAAAAAAAAAGGTGCCAGGTTGCGTGCTCGGATAAGGGTCTGGTATGGATTTTGGGGGGACCCCTACGCCATTTTTTTTTTAAATTTTGGCGCAGGGTTCCCCTTAATTTCCATATCAGAGTCGAAGGACCTGGTATGGATTTTAGGGGGACCCCCACACAATTTTTTTTTTTAATTTTGATTTGGGGTTCCAATTAATATTCATACCAGACCCAAAGGGCCTGGTAATGGACGGGGGTATCCCATGCTCTTTTTTTCAATTACCTGTATCTATATGTATCTATATGCGAACGGAACAGGAGGGTGTTCGGCTCATCTCTAGTGTTGTACAGTTACCACGTCAGTATGTGTGGCAACTGTACATTTTTCTACCGGAAGTATTGTTTAGTGTAGATCTTTGCAACTGTTCTATCAAGATGAGCAAGCAGCCCAATACATAGTATTTAAAATACAATCATGGAAACTATTTTACCTGCCAGTTTTGTGATTGGGACATCCTACCACACAGGACAACCAGGTCCTTCACTTCCTCTACAAGCATAACAAAACTTTGTCAAAACACACCCTAGCCCAGTGACTCGACAATGAAAGAGCAGTACGCTAACAAAGACATCACTCTGTTTTCTCCTCCCTCGACATGTTGTCTGTCAACACATGTGCAGTACAGCTAAGCCTTATTGGCTCTTAGTACTGCCCCTCCCACTTCCAGAGTGCTACTGTATAGAGGAGCACAGAGTACGGCTATCAAGATGGATTCTAAAATCGGCTATCGGCATAGATTCTAGCTACTTAAACAAGTAGTCGTTCAAAGTGATTTTTAACAAATACATACAGTAAATGCATTATGCATTCATATAGTAGTTGGGGGCTCTTTTGGTGTATGCTCACTTTTAGAGGGTCTAGCATAACACTGATATTGTGTTTAGATGTTCTTTATATAGTGTGGTATTTGCATTGTTTTGTGTTTTTCAGCATGAAAATCTACTTAAAGCTGAAGTGAAAGAGGAAGCAGAGGAGCCAAATGCTGGGAGCGATGAGAAGTGCAAGAAAGAGGAAATCCCTCCAGAGATCAGCACAGGTGAGTAATAAACACTAAATCCACATTAGTTCACAATGAATGGAATGGATGCCATTTATAAAATTGATTGCTTATAACAGTGATTATTTCTGTTATAAGCAGCAATCATAGTGTGTAAAAAAAAAAATCCTGATCACTTCACCAGAGTAGTACAGTGGCACAAAAAAATGAATAAAAAAGTTTAAAAAAATTGAAAAGGAAAATCTTAAAATGTATTTATTTACTTATTTTACATACTGTCACCTGTCAGTGTCCTTAATCACTGCCTCGGCAGTCATATGGTGATGCTGTCCTGCTCTGATGTATGTATGTAATAGTAAATGTATGTATGTAAAAAAAAAAAAAAAAAAAAGACACAAAACCAAAATTTTTAGTTTCTTAATTTTCCCAAATAATTGTGACAAAAAATTACAACTTCAAAAAACTCATTATGTCTCTTTACTAAATACCTTTGACTGTCTACTTTGGAAAAAGGAGTCATTTGGGGGGTATTTGTACTGTCCTCACATTTTAGGGCCATAAGAAATAAAAATAGGCAGTCAGTAAATCAGGACTAATTGATTTTGAAATATACAGTATCTCACAAAAGTGAGTACACCCCTCACATTTTTGTAAATATTTTATTATACCTTTTAATGTGACAACAATGTGATAATGTGAACAAATGACAGTCTCTGATCACCACCTTATTAGTTTTGCTCTCTCCCTGTCTTCCACTTCTTCTCCCTCCAACTGCCTAACAGTTACACGTAGAAACCTTCGCCACCTCAACCCTTCTCTTCTCTACTCTGCTACTGATAACCTCTATGACAAAATCTCACCTCTGTCCTGCCCCAACCTAGCTACTTTCATCTACAACAGCTCACTGTCTTCCTCCCTAGACAAGCTTGCCCCCCTCACTACACGCAGAATTAGGCCCCGACTGCTACAACCCTGGCAAACAGATGACACCAGAAGTCTCAGAAAACGTAGCCGCGCTCTTGAGCGCCTGTGGCATAAGACTAAGATCCAGGAAGACTTCACACAATATAAATGTGCCCTCTTAAAATACTACTCCTGCCTTCACACTGCCAAACAGACCTACTTTATCACACTCATTAACACCTTCTCATCCAGTCCACGTCAACTCTTCTCTACCTTCAACACTCTACTCTGTCCTCCACTGCCTCCACCCACCAACTCACTCACTGCCCAGGAGATTGCCAATCACTTCAAAACTAAGATTGATACAATTCATGAGGAGATCACCAATGCGCAAAAACCTCCCCCATGCAACACCCCATGTCCACAGACACAATCATTACTTCCCTCATTCAACCCTGCTACTATTACTGAGGTTGCTAAACTTTTATCTAGCACTCATCTAACCACTTGCCCCCTGGATCCTGTTCCCTCGCAAATGCTACGCTCACCCTCTGACTCGATTCTACACTCTCTAACTCACATTTTCAACCTCTCCCTCTCTCGTGGCATCTTCCCAAACTCTCTAAAACATGCGCTATTCACCCCCATACTAAAAAAGCCCTCACTGGATCCCACCAATCTCAACAACTTACGTCCCATCTCCTTACTCTCCTTCTCCTCCAAACTTCTTGAAAGACTGGTCTACAACCAACTAAGCGACCATCTGCCCATGAATAAACTTCTTGATCCCCTTCAGTCCAGTTTTCAGCCTCAACACTCCACGGAAACTGCTCTCCTTAAACTCTCAAATGACCTATTAATGGCTAAAGCCAATGGACACTATTCTGTACTACTTCTCCTGGATCTCTCTGCTGCCTTTGACACAGTGGACCACCCCCTCCTCCTCAAAAAACTCCACTCCTTTGGTCTCCGTGACTGTACTCTTCGCTGTTTCTCATCCTACCTATCCCACCGCTCCTTCAGTGTCACTTACAACTCTACTTCCTCCTCTCCTCTTCCTTTTTCCATTGGGGCCCCCCAAGGTTCGGTTCTTGGACCTCTCCTTTTCTCAATCTACACCACCTCCTTGGGTCAGTTGATTGCCTCCCACGGCTTTAAATATCATCTCTACGCTGATGACACCCAAATCTATCTCTCCACCCCCCAGCTCTCTCCATCTGTCTCCTCACGCATTACCAACTTACTAGCAGACATATCAGCCTGGATGTCACATCACTTTCTCAAACTCAACCTATCCAAAACTGAGCTCATGATATTTCCTCCCTCAGGTGCCACTTCCCCTGATTTCCCTGTCAAGATCAACGGCTCAACTATCAACCCATCTCCCCACGCCAAGGTCCTAGGTGTAATCCTGGACTCTGGACTAACCTTTCGACCACACATTCTATCACTATCCAAAGCTTGCCGCCTCAATCTCCGCAACAGCTCCAAGATATGCCCCTTCCTAACCAATGTCACCACAAAGCTTCTAATCCACTCCCTGGTCATCTCCCGCCTCGACTACTGCAACTCCCTCCTCATTGGTTTACCTCTAAATAGGCTATCCCCACTTCAGTCCATCATGAACGCTGCTGCCAGGCTCATCCACCTCACAAACCGCTCAGCGTCTGCTACGCCCCTCTGCCAATCCCTCCATTGGCTGCCACTCAGTCACCGAATTAAATTCAAGATACTAACTATAACTTACAAAGCCATCCACAACCTGGCCCCCAGCTACATCTCTAACCTAGTCACAAAATACCAACCTAATCGTTCTATTCGCTCCTCCCAAGACCTCCTGCTCTCAAACTCCCTTGTCACCTCATCCCATGCTCGCCTTCAGGACTTCTCCAGAGCCTCCCCCATCCTCTGGAATGCTCTACCCCAATCCGTCCGATTTTCTCCTACTTTATCCACTTTCAGACAATCCCTGAAAACGCATCTCTTCAGAGAAGCCTATCTGGCCCCCACCTAACAACTGTACATTTATCTTCTCAATCAGCACATCACCCACAGTTATTACCTCTTGTATCTCTTGACCTTCCCTCTTAGATTGTAAGCTCTAAGGAGCAGGCCCCTCTGATTCCTACTGTATCAAAGTGTATTGTATTTGTACTGTCTACCCTCAAGTTGTAAAGCGCTACGTAAACTGTTGGCGCTATATAAATACTGTATAATAATAAAAATAGAATAAAATATTTACAAAAAATGTGAGGGGTGTACTCACTTTTGTGAGATACTGTATATATCATAGTTTGCTGGCTCTATACCTTTCACACCTAGTAAATAACATACACAGATTTGAGTAATTTTTACCAAAGAAATGTAGCAGTATACATTTTGGTCTAAATGTATGGAGAAAGATTATTTATTTCCAACATAACAAAACTAAAACCAAGAAAAACGTGTTGGTTTTTTTTTTTTTTTTTTTTTTTTTTTTTACAGTTTTGTTTTTTTTTTTTTTTTGTTTATTTAGCAAAAAATAATAAACTCAGTGGTGATTAAATACCACCAAAAGAAAGCTCTGCTCTATATGTCTAAAAAAATGATAAAAATGTAATTTAGGTACAGTGTTAAATGACTGAGTAATTGTAATTCAAAATGTGACAGTGCTGAAAGTTGGCCTGGGCAGGAAGTGGGTAAAAGTGTCTGGTATTGATCTGATTAAATAGCGACAGATTGATTAGCCACTGGATAGTGGATTTTGAAGTTTGTTGTGGTATTGGCGGATCCCAAGATACATTTGACGCCGTACTTTTCCCCTTCATTTCTTATTTCCTCCAGATGGACAATACAGAAGGAACAACACAGAGAAAAGTTTTGTCATCAATCAAGACGATAAAGTAGAAGACCATGAAATTACATTTGACTCCATTATCCCACATTTTAATCCAGTACTTCCCGGTACAGATGAATCTTCCAATCCTACTATACATTTCAGGAGGTCTTCTGATCAAACCTATCCCGTCACCTATCAAGCAGCTTGTAGGGAGAGTGAAACCTTCCTGTGTTCTGAGTGCAGTGAGTATTTTAGCCAGAGAGCTGAACTACTTGCCCACCAGCGAGAGCATACAGTTGACAAGAGTTTTTTTTTTTTTTTTCCATAATGTTTTTATTGAGATTTTCAAAATCACCAAAAATACAGAGAGTACAAAACAGTAAACAAAAGTACAGGTGAGTGGCATGTACGAACATACAATTGCAACAAGGTATTCTAGCAAATGAAGGGAGCAAACACCGACCACCTTTGTAGAGGAATACTTAGAGAGAGGTTACTGTGGTAAATGCTACATGTGGTCGGAAGGTGCGTGCTGTACAGGGTAGGTTATTGGGGTACGTCAACAGTAAAATAGTAGGACGAAAATAACCATAAGTCTGTCTAATGTTCTCTAAAGTGACGCATTGTGCGCCCAAACATATGAAAGGAATAGTAATGTGTAGAACGGGAAACTTATGGGGGGGACTTCCACACCGTCTGGGTTCCACCCCCACTCCGATCACCCCTAACGGGACCTTCACTGTGAACGGGGCGGGGTGTGTAGGGGCTCAGAGTTTGCGTCCAATGGAATGACGGTGTGTCAAGATTAGATCGTGATTCCCGATATCAAGTCTACTTGAGGAGGTAAGAATGTTGGCCGAGGTTTGATAGTGATGCCGAGGGCGTTGCTCATACTTATGAGGTAAAATGTAGGGGAATAACGGTGGAACCGGTATGTGGAGCAACAGAAGTCAAGGCCTTGTCGGCTTGACGTGGTGAAGGAAGTGTGAAGGGAGGGAGGGAGGCGGGAGAGGGGGTGGTGGGTAAACAAGGTGGGGGGGCCAGTGGTGGAAAGCAGTTCTATGTAATTAGTGTGCAGGTAATGACGCAGGCAGTGAGGTGGTCTGAGTGTGGGATTGTCGGTAGTGGGACCAGCAAGCCCAGATAACATTATGTTTGGTAGGGTTGTCCTTAGCTTGACAAATAAGTTCTTCCATGGCTGATATTCTGTCCACCCTACGGATCCAATCTTTCACCGTGGGGGGGGCAGGGTTCCTCCAAAAGGCAGGAATACATTGGTTGGCCGCATTGATGAGGTGTAGAGTCAGGGAATTTTTATAGGAGTTATAAGGCTTGGCGGTGTGGTGTAGTAGGTAACTAGCAGGGGCAAAGGTTGGTGAGTACGTGGTGATGTGGGATATCAGTCGGTGAATTTCTGACCAGAATGGTTGAATAAGGGTACATTCCCACCAGATGTGAAATAGGGTACCGCGGGCCGTATGACATCTCCAGCAGGTCGGGGGGATAGTGGGGTGAAAGTGGTGGACCTTGTCCGGTGTCCTATACCATTTGGAGAATAGTTTATATCTATTTTCCTGAGTGGCAACATTAATGGAGCCCTTGTGCATGAGGGTAAATATGCGGTCCCAGTCAGACGGGGTGAGATCAATAGATAAGTCGTGCTCCCATTGTCTCACTATTTTATCTTCCTTTACCTCGTGTCGGGAAAACAAGAGGGAGTAGGTTGTCGAGATTAGGTGGGCTTGGGGTTCTGTGCTGGAAGAGAGAATTTCGAGCGGTGTGAGTTCTCTGTGCCAGAGGGGGTGGCGTTGGTGGGATTGGAGGAAGTGTCTTAGCTGTAAATATTTATAAAAGGGTATATTGTGGTTGGGCAGTTGTGCCGTAAGAGTAGGGTAGGGTATTAATGTCCCGTTATTGAAGAATTCATGAGCTCTGGCTCGTGAAGAAAGTGTTTCAAGGGTTGGGTCTTTCAGTGTTAGTCCTGGGGGGAAGTCTGGATTGTCTACCAATGGGGTCATAGGGCCTGGTGCTGGGCTAAAAGCTAGCCTTTTGGACACTAATTTG
Source organism: Aquarana catesbeiana (assembly GCF_042186555.1). Classification (NCBI taxonomy): domain Eukaryota; kingdom Metazoa; phylum Chordata; class Amphibia; order Anura; family Ranidae; genus Aquarana; species Aquarana catesbeiana. The sequence goes on along the minus strand of NC_133331.1, from coordinate 280,473,364 downwards.
AGTGTCGATAGTGTGGTGCCAATGAGCGGGTGAGCTAGTAAGTCTTTGGATACGTGTCTGTGGTCGGTCCACGGCAAGTCAGCTATGGGGATGTCTGTAAAGGAGTCCTCCAGTTGGATCCATGCTTTAGAGGAGCGGTGCACATGCCAGTCTACCAATCTGGTCAGTTGACAGGCCCAGTGGTACTTTTGAAGGTCTGGAAGGCCTAGGCCTCCCAGACGTTTGGGGAGTACCAACCTCTCCCAGCTAAGGCGTGGGCGTTTGGTGGCCCACACAAAGGACCTGCAAATCTTTTTATAGGAGGAGAAGAAGGAAGCTGGTATCTTGATTGGTATGGCTTGTAGTAGGTAGAGGAGCCTGGGTAAAACATTCATTTTGATCACTGCTATTCTACCCATCCAGGAGAAGGAGCCCAAGTGCCATTTCTGTAAGTCACCCTGGATGGACTGGAGTAATGGCGAAAAGTTTTTGGTGTATAAATCCTTTAAGTTGGTGGTGATTTTGATGCCAAGGTAGGTTATTTCGGAATATTCCCAAACAAACGGGAAGTTAAGCTTACATAGGTTGACAGTTTCCATTGGCAGTGTTACATTGAGGGCTTTAGACTTGTCGAAATTGATTTGTAGGTTGGATAAGGATTTGAAAAGTGCGAAATCAGTAAGAAGGTTGGGGAGGGTCGTAATAGGGTCAGTCAGGAAGAGCAAGATGTCGTCGGCGTATGCTGCCATTTTATATTGAGTACGATGGATGTCTATGCCTCTGATAGTGGGATTTAGTCTCAGTTTACGAAGCATAGGTTCCATGGTCAGTATAAAGAGAATAGGAGAAAGAGGGCAGCCCTGGCGGGTCCCATTGGATACATAGAAGGCGTCCGACAGTCCCCCATTGATCCGGAGTCTTGCTGAAGGAGAGACGTAGAGGGCCATGATCATTTGTAGCATGCGGGGAGGAAGTCCAATCGCGCGGAGTGCGGCCTCCATGTAGTCCCATGCTACCCTGTCAAACGCCTTCTCTGCATCCAACGAGAGGAAAAAACCCTGTGTAGAAGATTTAGTTAGCCAGTGGTGAATGTTCAGGGCTTTTGTGGTGTTGTCCCTGGCTTCTCGGCCAGGAACAAAGCCCACCTGTTCAAGGGAGACCAAAGATGGTAAAAAGGGGAGAATGCGATTAGCTAATGCTTTGGCGTACAATTTTAGGTCCACATTTAGTAGTGAAATGGGGCGGTAGTTGGTGACCAGAGTGGGGTCCTTCCCTTGTTTAGGGATGAGCGTGATATGGGCTTCCATTAAGTCATTGTGTGCAGTCGAAGTCGGTGTGAGGTTGTTGAGGGCTTTGGTCAGGTGTGGGAGGAGAATGGTCGGGAAGGATTTGTAATAGCTGGCCGAAAGGCCATCTGGGCCTGGGCTCTTGCCCGTTTTCATCTGTTTTAGTGCATTAACGAGTTCTTCGTTAGAGAGGGGGACGTTTAGAGATTGTGCGTCTTCGGAGGAGAGCGGTGTCGGGCCGAATTTTGTTAGAAAGTCAGTAATGGCCGTTAAACGGTTAACGTTAGTGTCGGTGGTTTGGGATTTAGGAAGGTTGTAGAGTTTAGAGAAGTACTGTATAAATTGGGACGAGATTCCTTCATTAGTGACTATTGCCTCGCCTCTGGCGTTGTGGAGTTTATGAATGGTGTGCGAGGCCTTTTTGGTTTGAAGTGCCCTCGCCAGAAGTTTGCCTGCTTTGTTGCCAAACTCATAATATACTTTTTGCGTCAAAGCGAACTTGCGCTTCAGTTTGGCATTTAACACATCCAAGAGATCTTCCCGAGCCTGAGACAGTTCGGATAATACAGAGTTAGCGAGGGAGGCTTTGTGTTTTTGTTCGAGCGTGCGGATGTGTGCGGTTAACTCAGCAATGCGGGCGGTTTGGAGTTTGTTTCGTTGAGCCGCCATAGCCAACAGTTCGCCTTGAACTACACATTTGTGTGCGGCCCAGGTAACTGTGGGTGCTACGTCTGGTGAAGCGTTCTCTTTGAAAAAGTTTGATAGGCAAGTGGTCAGCCTTTGGATATTGATCTCGTCAGTGAGTAAGGAGTTGTCAAGGCGCCAGATATGCGTGTTTGGGCGAGGGGAGGGCAGCTGAAGGGACATGGAAATGGGGTTATGGTCCGAAAGTGTGGCTGGGTCAATGGTAGCTTTGGTGAGGTGCGACAGGTCATTTTGTGAAAGAAAGAAATGGTCCAGTCTGGAATATTTGTTGTGGGGGGCGGAAAAGAAAGTAAAGTCTCTGTCTTTGGGATGTAGCGTACGCCATGTGTCGTGAAGCAGTAAGTTACTGAGCTGTTGTTTGATCGCCCTCAAGGCCCTGTAAGGTAAAGAGGATGTACCGTTCGACGTGTCGTCCGTCGGTGTCAAGGGGACATTGAAATCACCACCAAGAATAAGTGTTCCTGTTTGGAAGCTGGAAAGTAGTTGAAGGGTATTGCGGAAGAAGGTAACTTGGCCCGTGTTGGGGGCATATATGTTGGCTATCGTGAGGGGCACTAGGTGTAAAGTGCCTTTCAGAAAGAGGAAGCGTCCCAGCGGGTCTCTTTGGACATCAGTCACCTGAAAGGGACAATTTTTCGAGATGAGGATGGATACCCCTTTGGATTTTGCCTCCACGTTGGAGGAGTGGAAGGCTGTGGGGAAATGTTGGTCTGTAAGTTTAGGGATGGAATCGGTGCGAAAGTGGGTTTCTTGTAGGAGGGCAATATGTGCTTTAGAGTTTTTGAGAGAGTATAAAAGTTTTGATCGCTTTTCGGGTGTATTAAGGCCCCTAATGTTCAGGGAATATAGTTTGAGAGAGTGGGGTGGAACCTGTCTAACCACCGGGGGAGAGTGCATAAGTTGTGGGTTCGCCATGGGCGGGGTGTGTGGGTGGTGGGGGGGGGTAGGGGGACAGAGGGAAGGGATCGGGAGGGCAGGGGTGAGGTAAGGTTCAGAGGTGTGAGTGGAGAAGGTTGATCCGATGAGGTGTGGAACTGAATATCCAACAGCCTCAAGGGTCTGTGATCGGGATGGTACGGAGCGTGAACGGCGCGCGAGTCCCTGTCAGTGGGGTCGCACACCGATGTAACCCCGTGTGGGGGTTGACCTAAACTGAGACAAGGAGAGACCAAGAAAGGTATGGGAAGTGAGTGGGAGTATGAGCAGCCACCATAGGAGTGATGTATAGCAGCCGAGAGAGGTAATGTATTCATGTATTGCTAAGCCGGGTCTTGTGTGTATGACGATGGGGGGTACTGTGTACAGGCAGTGAAGCTGTAACGTTGTAGCCCGATCCCTTACACTGGAGGCATAGTGATTGGGTCAACAAGCAGGGAGTAGAGTGTGAGTGGGAGATACGTTAGCCCGGGGACCAACCCCCCGCCCCAACCCCTAGAGGAACCGACTACTAGGGAAGTCCCCTCAGTCTATCAGGTAGCGGTCTCCAGTCATAGAGGAGGGCTGCAGCGGGAGGTGGGTGCTCGTGAGGAAGGATGTGGAGTGGTGGGGGTACAGCAATAAGTGCAGCTGCAACATAAGGGGTGTATCACCTCCACCTCCCCCCTCTGGTTATAGCATCAAACCTTGAATTGTGTCCCCTTTAAAACTATCATTAATGCGTAGGTAGGATAGCAATATACAAACAAAGCAAAACAACAAAAAAAAAAAAAAAAAAAAACACAGCGAAAAGGCATATGGCTTAAGAACCTGAGAGACATCGGAACGTCATCTGAAAGTTCCATCTGGGGCTTGCAGGCATGGGAGTTCGGTATGGAAGGTCCAGTTGTAGTCGGTAGGAGGGGCATCTTGCAAGCTGGAGGTACAGATCGGGTGTCCTGCAGGCGCGTGGAGGTCGGGGAGAGGCGTCAGTCCGGCTGAGGCGACATCTAGGTGATCCATCCGACAGGAGCGAGGTAGGAGGCGAGTTGCTTGAGTCCTGGAGAGTCCATGACAGATGCGATATTAAAGTTCCCGGATGTCTACTTGAATGTGCGTGACAATAGTGCTGCCGTAGAAGGTTGGGGGCGGTGTCAACTGCCGCTATGCATCCTGGTGAATGTAGTGTTTGGCTGAATGCTGGGCAGTGCATTGAATATTTGGTAGGCATCCCAGATCGTGAGAGGTATTAGGCAGGAATGTGTATGAGGCGGTAAAGTCCGACCCAGAAAGTCGGCTGAGAGGAGTAGGCATCACCTAGGGGGTCTTCAGTGTTCCGAGGGCATGGGGGGGGCACAACATTCACAGTCAAAGCCCTAACCTGAGGAGGGCAGAACTAATGTTGAAAAGTCAGGAGGCGCAACGTGCCGCCAAAACAGCAAAAGGGAAAAACGAAGTAAAAAAGAAATAAAACTTCTAAGAGGCCGTCAGTGTCCGTAAGGAGCCGATGAGCAGTAGTGACTCTTTCAATATGGATCAGCGGTCCCTGCGCGTTCTTCTGTACCGCGGTGGCGGTGTGGGGCTGACGGCCCTAGGGTCACTGCGGTAGCCAGAGTGGTTTCTGAGGGTGGAGGGTGAGCGTCTCCTGCGGTGTCTAGATGGCTGGGCGTCCATGGGTTCCTCTCGTAGTATGCCACTGTGTGAGGCAGTGGGGCGGAAGGCTGCGTACCAGTTCGGTACAGGAACCTCTGGAATGCCAAGTGTGTCACAGAAGTGAGGCAGGTCTTCAGGCACCCGGAGGAGAGCGGTGCGGCCGTGTGCTGTGGCCGAGAGGCAGAAGGGGAACTTCCACTTGTATGGGATGTTTTTCCCTCTTAGAGCATCCAGCAGGGGTTTCAGGTCTCGCCTGTGTTGCAGAGTGATACCCGAAAGATCCTGGTATATTTGAATGGGAGCCCCTTCATGAAGAATTTGTTGCTTCTCCCTAGCTCGCTGCATTATTTCCTCCTTCAGCCTGTAGTCTACAATGCAGCAGATTATATCACGGGGGGGATCATTCTCCCTGCCTTTGGGACGGAGAGCGCGGTGGATCCTTTCTATGACAACAGGGGTCTGTGGAGGCCGGTGGAGTAGGCCATTAAAGATGCTCACCACAGCATGCTGTATATGTTCTCCTTCAATGGATTCCGGCACACCTCTGATTCTCAGATTATGCCTCCGGCCCCTGTTGTCAAGGTCTTCGAGATGCCTCTGCATGTCTCTCATTTGCATTGTGTGGCGATCTATGCTGTCAGCGTTGGAAGTGATAGCTGTGTCATGGCGGTCAATCACTGTCTCCACCACATGGACCCGGTCATTCATGGCTCGCATATCTAGCCTGAGCTCTGATACAGCGGCCGTTAGAGCAGCTTTTATATCGTCCGCGATCGATCTGAGATCCTGTAAATTTATCGGAGAATGGGGGGTAAGGACAATCCCCCCTTCTCCCTCTGCCGTTTGCGTGTAGCTGGCTGTCGGGGAAGTAGTGTCCTGAGGAGGCAAGGGCAGCGGTTGTGAGTGAGTGGTTCCGTGGCGGGACGGCGCCATATTGCCTCTCCCGGCCCTGAACATCTCCGGGATATTCTGGGTTTGTGACCCAGTGAGATCTCTGGGGGATCGGGAACGGGATGCCGACGCGTTCCTGGAAGCTGTCCCCATGCTGTGAGCCAGGTATGTGGGGGAAATACCTCAGAGTTTAAGTAGCTTCTCCTATGGCCGACGGAGCTCTGGGATTATACGTCCTTCTCCATGTCAGGTTAGGCCACGCCCCCCAGTTGACAAGAGTTATTCATGTCCTGAATGTGGGAAGTTTTTTTCTTGGAAGGTTCCACTTATTAGACACCTGAGGATTCACACGGGAGAGAAACCATTTTCATGCCCCCAATGCGGCAAATGTTTCACTCAAAGGTCCACTCTCGCTACACACAAAAGGACTCACACTGGAGAGAAGCCATTTAACTGTGCGGAGTGTGGGAAGTCTTTTTCACGAAAATTGTCTCTCATCACACACGAAAGAGCACACACGGGGGAAAAGCCATATTCGTGTGCGGTGTGTGGGAAATGTTTCCATGCCAAGGACAAACTCATTAAACACCAAAAAACGCACTCGGGAGAGAAGCCGTTTTCTTGTTTGGAATGCAGGAAATGTTTTACACAGAGAGGAAACCTTCTTTCACACCAGAAGATTCACACGGGAGTGAAACCTTATTCATGTTCTGAATGCGGGAAACATTTTATAGAAAGATCGGATCTTGTAAAACATCACAGGACTCACACGGGAGATCACCCACACAGCTGTTCTGAATGTGGCAGAAAATTTCCAAAGAAGTCCTCCCTCATGTCACACCTAAATATACACAGGAGACAAGAGTTTCTCATGTCTGGAGGTGGCAAGTAAAGCAGCGTATGGGCACCTAGACAGCCTTCATCCTCTGCCATTCCTTCCTAATGTTGCATTTGAATTCCCACGGGAGACATGAGTTTCCTGTGTAAGGAGGTGGCAGGTAAACCAGCATATGGAAATCTAGACATTCTTTATCCTTTTGTAATTCTCTGAACATCTACAGGAGACAGGAATTTCTTGTGTCAGGAGGTGGCAAGTAAAGCAGCATATAGGCACCTAGACAGCCTTCATCCTCCCCCACTCCTCCCTAAAGTTGCATTTGAATTTCTACAAGAAAAAAAGGTTTCCCATGTCAGGAGGTGGCAGGTAAAGCAATTTATGGATATCCTTCATTGTTTCCTGTTCCTCCCTTGTTCTTTTGTACAATTGCTTTTTGGCGACGCCCACCCGTCTACGTTGGGGATGGCACTGCCACATGTTGAATTGGTGTGATTCCCAAGACCCAATTTTTGTATGGTTTATATCCTTCATTCTGTCTCAATCCCCCCCATTGTTGCATTTGAATTCCTAGAAGAGGAAACAGTTTCCCATGTCAGGAGGTGGCAGGGAAAGCTGTGTATGGATATCCAAATGTCCTTCGTTCTATCTCAACCCCCCCCACAATGTTGCATTTGAATTCCTACAAGAGGAAAGAGTTTCCCATGTCAGAAGGTGGCACTGGCGGGTAAAGCAGTGTATGGACATCCTTCATCCTACCAAAAAAACAAAAGAATAAGGCATAGACACCACCATATTATACTTGGCTGTGGTAGGGCTTTGGGGAAGGGGAGGGGGATTTGTGGTTGTTAGGGGGGGGGGGCATCAGTTTTGTGGAGGGGGTGTACAGAACTGGCTGTGGGTGGATGGTGGGGAGGTTTTTGGGGGGGACTGGACTAGTTCTGTATGCACTGGTTTACATAATTTTTGCTATTTATATTGTTTGTGCTGAGGTTTTCATCCTAATAAATTATTCTTGGATGGTAGCTGCTGTGGTGTCTGTTGGGGCTGGCAGTGACCATTATACATTTTTTATTTTTAATAATAGCAGGGGGGGCGAGGTGGAGACAGACACAGAGAGGGAGCTGACAGGCAAGGGTGAGGGGGAGAGAGGAGAGCAGAGAGGACAGCTGCGCATGATGGAGGGATGCACTCTGACCACGGTGGTCAGGGCTCAGCAGCCCTGATTTTCGTGGTCAGTACAGAGAGGGGATGCAGGAAGTGGCAGGTTCAGGGAGGTTTTTTTACAGTTTAGAGGGGGCAGATTACACAGCACAAGCACTGTGCTGTGTAATCTGCTTTAAGGGACCAGGATCTGATTTTACTTATCTGATTATACATTCACATCAGTCCCTGCCCACAAGGCGCTTATAATCTATGGTCCCTAACTCACAGTCATACATACACATACTAGGGCCAATTTAGACAAGTGCCAGTTAACAAGGAAACCCACACAGGCACAGGGAGAACATGCACCTCTCCCTCCTCATCAGGCAGATTGATAGCAGTGGGAGCAGGGGGTGGGACCAAGCTGGCAGTATCAATAAATTAAGACAGGGCGGCTCGGGAACGAGCAAGCATGAGGATTCCAGAAGAAGAGTATTGGGGCTCATTTGTGCAAAAGCATTGCTAAGAGCAGGTAAGTATGACATATTTGTTATTTTAATAATAAAAAAAAAGGTTTAATATCACTTTAACCTTCCCTGACTCAGGATGTCTTCTTATTTATTACAGGTACTTATATAGCACTGTCAACTTACACAGCGCTTTACATATATGTATTATACATTCACATTGGGCCCTGCCCTCAAGGATCTTACAATGTAAGGTCCCTAACTCACATTTTAGGGCCAATTTAGACAGTAACCAATTAACCTACCAGCAAATCTTTGGAGTGTGGGAGGAAACCCACACAGAAACAGGGAGAACATGCAAACTCCATGCAGCCACTTGCAGGTAGTGTCATGGTTGGTAGGGATGAGCTCAATGTTCGGGTCGAACATACAGTATATACTCTGCATTCAGTGTAGCCTATATATACAATGCATTCGCGATGTTTCTAATACACTTCAAGCGATGTGCGCAGTATATAATACAGTGTAGTATGGTGTTGCAAAACAAAAAATACATCATGTCTGGAAGGCCACCAAGGAGAGACAGATGCTCACAGGCCACTAAAAGAGGGCAAGCAGCCTCTGTGTCTACAGTCAATAGTGGTGGTCGTGGACATAGTGCATCCTCTGCAGGTGGCCGTGGGGCACGCTTGTCTTTTTTTTCTGCTTCTGGCCATGTTATTGAGCCACAACATGCAGAAGACTTGGTGGAATGGATAACAAAGCCGTCCTCATCTTCTGTCACCAAGGCTCAGAGTAGTTTGCCTTCCAACGCAGCTGCCAAAGCAGCCTATTCCACCGCCTCCTTGTCCACAGTCATTTCTTCCGTAGCCCCACCAACATGCGCGGAGGAGTCCCCAGAATTATTCGACCACAGTGTTGGTTACAAGCTGCTGGAGGATGTGCAGTGATTTGAAGGCTCCGATGTTGGTTCCTAGGTTGAGGAAGGGAGTAACGTTAGCCTAGAGACAGGGGGTGCCACAGAAGGACAAGAAACTGGCAGTCATGTTCCCCCAGCTGCAGCATACTGCCAAGTTTGCTCCAGTGATGAGGAGGAAGAGGATGATGAGGTCACTGACTGTACTTGGGTGCCTGAGAGAAGAGAGGAGGAAAGTGAGGTGGAGGAGGCACAACTCCAACAAGGCAGGATCTCCTCTAGGGGGCAGCCACCCTATTGCATCACACCGCAGAGCTCCGCAGGTGCAGGGCATTGCTGACTCCCCGCTGACTTTTAAAAGTTCCTTGGTTTGGGCCTTTTTCGACACGTGTGCAGCTGATCGCACTGTTGCTGTTTGCAACCTATGTCTGAAGTGGATAAGGCATGGCCAGAACAGCAGCCACTTGGGCACCACATGCTTGAACAGACATATGACGCCCTGCCATGCAATTTGTTGGCAACAGCACTTGAAAGACCCACATCAAAGAAAAAGGCAGACTTATCCTTGCTCCTCATCTGGGATCTCCAAACCTACTATACCTCCAGTCCTCTCAAAAACCTGCACTGAGAGGAATGAAGGTATAGCAATAGGTCTCCCAAGTACTTGCAGCCAATCTGCTAGCAGTACACCACTAATTGATTTTAGCAGGCAAATTTCCCTACCCCAGTTGCTGAACCATAAAAAGAAATTCGGTCCCAGCCATCCACATGCTCAGCGTCTAAATGCTAGCTTGGCCAAATTGCTAGCATTGCAAATGCTGCCTTTTCAGCTGGTAGACTCTGCCCCCTTTCGTGAATTTGTGGAATGTGCTGTACCTCAGTGGCAGGTTCCAAAACGCCATTTCTTTTCACAGAAGGCCATTCCTGCTCTCTAATGGCATGTTCTGGCCTCATTGGACAGGGTGGTCAGCAGTAAGGTTCATATTACCGCTCACTCATGGTCCAGCAGGCATGGACAGGGACGTTACCTTTCCTTCACGGCAAACTGGGTAACTCTGCTGGCAGCTAGGAAGGATGCAGGACAGGGTTCAGTGTGGTTGGAGATTGTTCCACCACCATGCCTCCAAAATGCTAGTGGTGATTCTGCCACAGCTCTCTTTTCCACCCCCTCCTCTTCTTCTTCCTCTATGGCCTCTTCTGCAGATTTATCCTCTGAAAAAGCAGTGCTCCGTAAGCGTTCAAGGGGCTACGCAAGCAGTCAGGCTAAAAGATGCCATGCAGTGCTTGAGTTGGTCTGCCTAGGGGACAGGAGCCACACTGGGGCAGAGATTCTGTCAGCTCTGCAGGGGCAGGCTCAGAAGTGGTTGACGCCACGCCAGCTTCAGCCAGGAATGGTTGTATGCTACAATGGCACCCACCTTCTCTCCGCCCTCCGACATGGACACTTGACCCATTTTCCATGTTTGGCACACATCCTGAATTTGGTGGTGCAGCGTTTCTTGACCAGGTACCCATGCTTACAAGATCTCCTGAGGCAGTCCAGAAAAGTCTGTGGTCATTTCTGCCGGTCATATGATGACAGAGCTCGGCTGGCTGACATTCTAAGGGAATGCAACCTGCCCACTAACTGCCTCATTTGTGACATCCCCACCAGGTGGAACTCAACGTTGGCAATGCTGCAGCGGCTGCACACACAGCAGAGAGCCATTAATAGCCACGCCAGTGGCTACTGAACAAGGATATGTGCACTGTCCTGTCACCATTTGAGGAGGCCACAAGGATGGTGAGCAGCAATAATACATGCATCAGTGACACTGTCCCTCTAGTCTTCCTGTTGGAGCACACACTTTGTGGAATCATGGACATGGCGCTTGAGGCAGAACAGCGGGAGGAAGAGGAGGACTTCCTTTCCTCTCAAGGCCCCCTTTATCCAAATAGCATTCCTGCGGGTCCGCCAAACACACAGGAAGATGCATGGATGTAGAGGATAACACTCGGCAGCAGTCTTCAAGGGATAGTTTTCAGTCCCCAGAAATCCAAAGTGTTGTACGTGGCTGGGAAGAGGTAGTTACAGGTAATGTGATCCTTAGTGACCCAGAGGACTCAGAATCGAATGCCTCTCCAAACGTACGCTGCATGGCCTCCCTGATTCTGCAAAGCCTGCGAAAGGACCCTAGGATTTGTGGTATCAAGGAGAAGAATCATTACTGGCTGGCAAACCTCCTTGATTCATGTTACAAGCGTAAAGTTGAAGAACTCATCCTGCCTTCGCAGAGGGAGCAGAGGATGAAACATCTTTAGGAGGCCTTGAAGAAAGTTTTGTGTAATGCATTTCCAGACCCTGGGAGGTTACCATTTCCTGGTCCTGGACAACATGTTGCTGAGGATTCGTTTAGTCAGAGGAAGAGAGGTGGAGAAGGTGGACCGATGCCTTTAAACAATTTTTCAGTCCAAGGTCTGATCGGTTCAAGCAACCATCGCCAGCATCTGCATTTTATGGTGCAGGAATATCTAGGGGCAAGAGCAGACTTGGAGACCTTTCCAACAGAGCATCCACTTACTTACTGGGTGTCGAGGATGGACCAATGGCCAGAACTTTCTCAATATGCGATAGAGCTACTAGCCTGTCCTGCATTCAGTGAGCTTTCTGAATGCACATTCAGTGCTGCTGGAGGGTTTGTAACAGATCAAAGAGTGCGTCTGTCCACAGACTCCGTTGATAGGCTCACATTTTTAAAAAAAGCCTTCTGTGTGCAGCAGCCCCCCTAACCTTTACCTGAGGTCCCTCTCTGTCCAGCGATGTCCATGAGTGTCTCAGCCGTCCGAGATTCTCCTTCCTGATTGGCTGAGACGCAGCAGCAGTGCCATTGGCTCCCGCTGCTGTCAATCAAAGTCAGCTAGACAATCAGGGGAGAGGGGGAGGCTGGGTCAGGGCTCCGTGTCTGAATGAACACAGGGAACTGTAACTCAGCTCGGGTGCCCCCATAGCAAGCTGCTTGCTGTGGGGGCATTGAGCAGGAGGGAGGGGCCAGGAGCACAGAAGAGGGGCCCAAGAAGAGGAGGATCCAGGTTGCTCTGTGCAAATCCACTGCAACAGAGCAGATAAGTATAACATGTTGGTTATTTTTATAGGAAAAAAAAGATCGCTATCATTAGAATAATTATGGTTGAATTAATTAACAATTAATAATTAATATTCATATGATTATTTTGTTGTTATTATTGTTGGTCTGGAAGGGTAAATCCCATGCTGGGGCTCCCATAATTATAATTATTATTTTTTTAAAATTATGTTAATATTATTATTTTGTCGTTACTGCTATTTTCATGCTATGGATCCCACAGGCACAACAATTACTTTAATTATATTTTTATTATCATTTGTTTTTAAAAACATTTATATTGTCATAATTTCTAATAATTGCCTTTGTTATTGTTCAGGCAGGAAAATGTTTACGCGGAGGCTCTCATGATACAATTTTTATTATATAAATATTGGGTATTGTTAAATATTATATTGTCATTATGTGTCACTTCCTCCATGTGGTTGCCATAATAATCAGTATTATTTTTAATAATACGGGTTATATTGTTCTTCTTCTTATATGTTTTAATATACTGTAGTTATTATATTTATATTATTAAATTATAATGAAATACATAAATATTAAATAATTATTATATTTATGTTAATGTTTTATTATTATTCAGGCAGGGAAATGTCTAATTGGACGGAGGCTCTCATGATACAATTTTTATTATACAAATATTGGGTACAGTATTGTTAAATATTATATTGTCATTATTTGCCATGTCCTCCATGTGGTTGTCATAATAAGCAGTATTATTTTTATTAATGTAATTTTTTTTTTTTTTAAAGCATGATATAATTTTTTATTTTTTTTATCTTATGCTTTCAACAGTAGGGGATGGATCTAGGGTCTCCAGATGTCTACATAAAGAGGACCTGTCATGCTTTATAGCTATCGCAAGAAATGTTTACATTTCTTGTCTGAGCAAAAGTGATCCAAAAAAAATAATTAAAAGGAACAGTGTAAAAATAAAATATTTTTAATAAAAATAAACAAAAATGTTTAAAGGACCTCCCCCGTCCCCCATGCTCTTAGTATCTTCCTCAAGTGTCACCCCCATGCCCCTGCTGGGTCCCTAGCTTGGTACTCACAGATACTCCTCAAGCATCACCCCACTAGCATGCTTGGTCCCTGGCTCTGCAAGCGTCACATCCACTGGCTGGATCCCTGGCTTGACATCTGCTGAAGTTTCCCAATTCTTCACCATCCCCGGTTGGTGAGAATCCTGCTCTGGTACTTGCTTCAGCTACTCACAGTGGCCCCTGGTAGTAAAGTGGATGGTCCCTTAGTGGCGACAGCTTCCCCTCATTGGTTGAGACACCCCATTCATTCCTAATCTGTCCTTGCAATGCCCTTGTTTTTTATCCAATGCCACCAGATACCCGGCCATCTAGTGACAGAAGAGAGAAGTACAGCAATTCCAGAATTAGGGTGAAAACAATTGACTTCCTATCAATTTGGTCAAGGCAACTATCACTTGACCACTACATTTACTAGTAACCCTCCCTAAACATCAGGGTGCTACATATATCCTTTCTAAAAAAAAATACAATTGTGTTAAAAAAAAACCCTGCACGAATACCGTGTGACATACGAAATTGCAACATCCACCATTTTATTCTCTAAGGCTTCTGCTATATATATTGTTTGGGGGTTCTACATAATTTTCTAGCAATAAATACTGATTTTTACTTGTAAACAAAAAGTGTCAGAAGAGGCCTGGTCGTCATATACATTGTACATATACATATACATGTACATATACAGTATTGGGTATTATTAAATATTATATAGTTGTCATTATGTGTCACTTTGTTTATGTGGTTACCTTAATAATTAGTAATTTTTTCATTATATTGTTTATTTGCTTTATTATATCATTCATTATAAATAAAAATCGGTAATTGTTATATTTAAATGAATGTATTATTATTAAATAAATATTTATTATTAATATCTTATTTATATATTATTGTAGTATATTATTATTGTTCAGGTAGAGACATTTCCGGTCTTTGAAATCCGTATTTCCGGTACGTGCGTTCCACTACCACCCAGCCGCTTCTTGGTTGCTATAGTGACGCGGGGCAGGTATTTCGTTAGATTTGGCGTCCCGTCAGAATGTGTAACGGAAGTGACGTTTCGCTGACCAATTAGGTAAAGCCCATCCCCTCCGCTGTCAGTCTCACTCCGCTCAGCTTCCTGCAACATTCCACCTGCTCGCTGACCCAGAACAATCACTAGAGGGCTAGTCTGAGCAAGTGTAGGGGAGAAAGTGTCCTCGGTATAGGGGGGCGGCGGCCATTTTCATTGAGCACAAACGTCTCCTTTTGTTGACTTTCCGTATGAAACTATAAAGAGCTGGCGCAGAGCTGCTTTTTCATGACGGCATCCGTTGCAAACGTTACGTATAAAAGGAGCAAGCCGTCTGTGTTTGTTTAAAAGCCGTGAGCTCTGGAAGGTCGTCGGCCATTTTGTTGTAGCCTATAGTCTGCGGAGGGGAGGGGCTTTAGCAATGCTGGAATCCTCCAGGTAGGTGGGTGTTGGGCTGGAGAGTGTCTGCACACTGAGGTGGAGGTAATAATATCTTCTTATTATTGGATGTGGAGGGGAGAAGGGAGGCCCAGTACTTTCTGGGGACTGGTGAATGAGGGGAGGGGGGGTCATGTGATTTGCACACAGGGAGGGGGGGGGGGGGGGGGGGCAGTAGGCACTGTGGTGGGGGGCAGTTAGGTACCTATGGGGCCACTAGGGAGCCCAATAGGAGGCTCCTTTCTGTTTTTAGGTACCTCAAGTTATCCTGCCCGAGGTTTGTAGCTACCAGCTCTCCGCCGTGCGCTCATCCGCATCCTGTGCCTATTTATAGAGCGGTCGTGAAGTGATTCCATTAAATTACCTCTGACTTTGCAGAGTTGCGATCGGACTACGCCGCACTTCTTCCCTTTTATTCACAAAACTTTGTTCTTCAGGCTGGAGGAGGATGACGTGGCCTTTGAGTGTGAAGGATGGACCTGCTAATGGGAGAGGGGATATCTGAGAAAAATATCGAAAGATATTGGTGAAGAATCCTGTAAAGGAAGCAAAGAGTCCTAAAAGAAGACAAGAAGGTCCATTGTATTCCCCACCCCAGCGGCCCCTGTGGCCTGCCTCAGGTTCTTCAGTTTTTGACTCTCCCGGGAGTGTCAGACATCTGTTGTCCCAGCCGTACCCCACGGTTTCGTCCTGCAACCTGGGTCACTACAGGTCTCCACATAGAGGCCGGAGGATGGAACTAAACTACGCGGAGGGGACACAGACATCAAATACCAAAGAGATTGACAGAAGCTGTATAGAGGGAATTAGAATAGGAAAGTAGTGGTGATGGCGCCAAGCTTAGGGTAGCAAACTTGCACCAATAACCATATCAAACCGTAAACCATATAAAAATTCTTTAAGAAAAGTTCCTATAATGAGCAAGAGTACCACTATGAGGAGATGTTGCTGGAGAAAAATCTAAAGGAGACCAGATGGAAGGAAACCAAACAATTCCCCAGCACAAACGCAACTGTTAGATGGAACTAGTCTGTAATTCATCTTACACTGGCTCTATAAAACACTTGTGTCGGTGCTGGGGACAATTTAAAGCAGTGCTCCACCCTAAAAGGCAAGCTCCGCTTATGTAAATCCCCCCCCCCTCGCTGCCACAGTTGCTTCCCTTCAGGGGGGAGCAGTTACCTTGTTTTGACAGGTACCCACTCCCACTTCCGGCTGACTTTGCCGTGGCAAAGCCCCCCTCCACCTTCCCCCGTCGCCAGGCCATTCACAAAGCACAGCGCGCTTCGTGCATGCGCAGTAGAGAACCGGCTGTGAAGCCGCAAGGCTTTACTGCTGGTTTCCCTTACCCGAGATGGTGGCGGCAGCACCCGATAACCGATTGAAAAATTGGCTCTGGTGAAGACACCGCTGGATTCATGGACAGTTAAATGTCCTAATATTAAAAGTCAGCAGCTACAGTATTTGTAGCTGCTGACTTAATATTTTCTGAAAGAGCCTGGAGCTCCGTTTTAAAGGCTGATGTAGGGGGTAGGAGACATGGGCTGATGGAGAGCAGGTGGTAGTCATGGGCTGATGAAAATGAGGGGGGAAGGTTGGGTTTGTAGGAGACATGGGACATTGACTGATGGAGGGGAGCTAAAGTCATGCAATGAAGATAAGGGGCGTGGTTAGGAGACATGGTTTGATGGAAAGGGGGGAGGGTATGTGAGCACAACCACAGTTCAAGGCCCACAGGACTTTAATGAGTCACATCCCAAAAGTGTAAAATATATAAGAAAATATATTAATCCAAAACCAGAATATTACATGCATTAAAAACCTACTGTCATATAGGTTTACCAACAGTGAAGTGCATACATGTATAGCATTAAGAAAGTCCGAATTAAAAACCTTGCATCAACATAGATGATATGTGCTTATTTTCTCTACGTGTTTCGAGAGAAAAAAACATGCTTCCTCAGGAGAGGTACAGAAGGATATCTGGAGAGAAATGCAAAGGGATTAGAAAGACCAAAAAAAAGGGAACAGAAACATAAACCCCCCCCCCCATGACCTCACATTCCGGACTTACGCTTGTTTGATAGTTGCAGGAAACTTCCACATATGTATGGTAATGTAACAGGTAAGTAAATAAACAAACAAAGCAGGTCTTTCAAATGTATTCAAAATGGCAAGCTGGACAGAGTCACCCAGCGGTCCACGGAGTTCACCCTGGGGGTGGAGGGGGGGGACACAGACGCTTTGGTGACAAGCCCCCCAAGAGACACCAAGGGCACAGTTGGAGATAAGCACAGTCCTCAAACTAGGGAATAACCTGATGAGCCTAAAACACTGGAGGGTATGTGAGGTAGGAGACACAGGCTCATGGAGCAGAGGTAGGAGTCATGCTCTGATATAGGAGACCTAGGCTGATGGAAGGAAGGTAAGAGTCTTGGGCTGGTGAAAGGGGAGGGGTTAGGTAGCACTCATGGGCTGATAGAGGGAAGGTGAGAGTTGTGGGCTTATGAAGGTGGGGGGCTCTGGGTTTGTAGGGGATGTGCACTGATGGAGGGGAGGTGGAATTCATGAACTGAGGAAGAGGTGGATGGGTAGAAGACATGGGCTGATGGAAAGGTGGGGAGGGTAGGAGTCTTGGGCTGAGGAAGGTGAGGTAGGATACACAGGCTCATGGAGCAGAGGTTGGAGTCGTGAGCTGATGACATTGGGGGAGGGAGGATATAGGAGACATGGGCTGATGGAGGATAGGTGGGAGTCATGGACTGATGGGGGGGGGGGGGGGGGGGGGTTGAAGGAGACATGGACTGATTGAGGGTGAGGTAGAGTTCATGAACTGAAGAAGAGGGGGGGTGGGTAGGAGAGATGGGCTGATGGAAGGAGGGGAGGGAGGGTTCGATTCACAGGCTGATGAAGGCGAGGTATAGGACACAGGGTCACAAAGCAGAGGTTGGTATCACGCACGGATGAGGGAAAAGGGGGAGAGGATATAAGAGAGCTGATTGGGGGGGGGGGGGTGTAGTATTCACAGGCTCATAGAGTGGGTTATGAGTCATGGGCTGATGAAGAAGGTGGTGGGTAGGTGACCTGGGCTGATGGAAGGGAGCTGGGAGTCACAAGCTACTGGAGAGGGGATAGGAGTCACGGGCTGGTGGAGGGGGGGTTGGGTATGAGGTATGGGCTGATAGAGGGGATATAGGA
Organism: Aquarana catesbeiana; assembly: GCF_042186555.1. NCBI lineage: Eukaryota > Metazoa > Chordata > Amphibia > Anura > Ranidae > Aquarana > Aquarana catesbeiana. The sequence continues at coordinate 280,455,749 of NC_133331.1, read as the reverse complement.
GCTGTGGACTGATAAAGGGGGTTGGGTAGGAGCCATGAACTGGTGAAGAGGGTTGGGTAGGAGCCATGGACTGATGAAGGGGGTTGGGTAGGAGCCATGGACTGATGAAGGGGGTTGGGTAGGAGCCATGGACTGATGAAGGGGGTTGGGTAGGAGCCATGGACTGATGAAGGGGGTTGGGTAGGAGCCATGGACTGATGAAGGGGGTTGGGTAGGAGCCATGGACTGATGAAGGGGGTTGGGTAGGAGCCATGGGCTGATGAAGGGGCTTGGGTAGACGCCAATTGGCTAAATGAGGTTGGGTAGGAGCCATGGGCTGAAAGAGGGGAGGTAGGAGCCATGAGCTAATGATGGGGGTTGGTTAGGAGCCATAGACTAATGGGGGAGAGGTAGGACCCATGGGCCGATGAAGGGGGTTGGGTAGGAGTTACGAGATGGTGGAGGGAAGTTACGGGCTGAGAAAGTGAGTATAAAGCTCTACAATTGTAGGGACATCTTCTTTTTGGATTTTTTTTTTTTTTTTTAGCTACCCTGACAAGGTCACATTAAAAAAGGAAAACCATGTCTCACAGAGTATAAATCCATATTAGATTCATGTACGTCTTTTGAGTCGTGCTCCTCAAATGTAATGGGTAAAGTTCCAATTCTGGTAATTAGTTTTGAAAGATTGTGGGTGAAAATTTGTTTTAGAAAGCTCAGAATCTCAATTACCCGAGAAACATATATATTTTACTGAAGTTAAGAAACTTGTCAAACTGACCTTTTAATAAATAGCCCATTTAGTGCTTTCAGGAGCAAGTGCACAATGCTGGGCCACATGGATTGTGGAGGCGGGTTCCATCAGCATGGAGAAACACCAGTACTGATAGGGATGGTTTATTACACCTAGAAAAAGAGTGTCAGTGTTGGTCATATGGATAATAAGAGTGCCGCTCAAATAAATTGTCCATTCAATAAATATAAATAGGAGATGAGATCACCAGTGGATAGTCAAACGCCTAGGGTAAAATCAGAGGTGACTATAATCCCTTCACCATATATGGATGGCCCCTCACCTGCAATCTTCGACCTGAAACAGGTCACACAGCATAAAAACCATACACAAGGTAAGCTGAAACAGGCGATAATTACTTCTCATAAAGTGCTCCCAGTCTCATCAGATGGCATGGATGGAATATGTAAATAAAGCATAGACAATATAGTGCTCTCCGCATATACTTTAATGTTAAAATAAGAATGAAAGTAGTGCACTCACAAATCCGAGCACTCAGAACCGAGTGCTGGCTGGATGGCGTGTGATCGTATACAGGCTGACAGCCGCGGGTGACAGCCTGTATAGATCACACGCCATCCAGCCGCCACTCGGTTCTGAGTGCTCGGATTTGTGAGTGCACTACTTTCATTCTTATTTTAACATTAAAGTATATGCGGAGAGCACTATATTGTCTATGCTTTATTTACATATTCCATCCATGCCATCTGATGAGACTGGGAGCACTTTATGAGAAGTAATTATCGCCTGTTTCAGCTTACCTTGTGTATGGTTTTTATGCTGTGTGACCTGTTTCAGGTCGAAGATTGCAGGTGAGGGGCCATCCATATATGGTGAAGGGATTATAGTCACCTCTGATTTTACCCTAGGCGTTTGATTATCCACTGGTGATCTCATCTCCTATTTATATTTATTGAATGGACAATTTATTTGCACAGCACTCTTATTATCCATATGTCATTTGAGGTTTTTTGTTGAATTTGCCTTTGTGCTTGCTTGCATTTATTTTATATTGTTTATGTGTCAGCGCTGAGTTGGTTTTTTATTATTATTATTTAGTGTTGGTCATAGCCAGGTCCAAGTGTTCAAGGAATTGTTGGAGGAGAAACTGGGAACTTGCCCCTGAGCTTAGTCTACATTGTTTTAAGTTTCTACTACCATCCATGTGCCTCAATTTCCTATGTACCCAGCGAGCTACACTAGCTGAGTTGCTTTGCTATTGCTTGGATTAATTGGCTGAGTTACTATGATCTAGTGCTGGTACCAGGGCGTCTAAGGGTGTGCTACAGATCCAGCAAAAGAACAGGAGTTGGCAGAGTCTGTATAGCTATTGAGCTCAAGATATCATCTACCGTTAACTGGACACATCTCATGATGGAATGTTCTACTAGCTGTAAAAAAGACATGTTTCTTATACATTATGGCTTCCAGATGTTTGTATTGAGATTCATGTTTGCCTGTCATGAAGAAGAAGAGAGGAGAAGCTCTTTAACTGGAGCCCATTGGGAAAAGGTTTTGTGTAACGTCTCTTTTCTAGAAGATAGCTGGCACTACAATGGTTTGGTAGATACTCTTAACTTTTGAGGAACTTATAATATGGGGGGTTCTTAAATTTCACTAAATAAAAAGTCACTAATGAAGTCCCACAGAAATAATATATATAATAGTAGTGCTCTTCAAAAAAATAAAAATAAAGCGTTTTTGCGTGCATCCACATACTTTCAAAGTCTGTAATATCGTACCACCTTCCAATATTATATTGTTTACATGAAGACCTCCACTCAAACTGTTGGAAATGTGCTCACCCTTTGAAATAGACGTCTAGATCAGTGGTCTCCATACTGTGGCCATGGGGGTTGGATGCATCCCCTTGCTTGCCTTTATTCGGCCCTTGGGGCACTTTTTCTTTCACAAATACAAGACACTATTCCTCTCACTGACACAATGGGGTAATATTCCTGCTACTGGCATCAACAATGGGACACTATTTCTCCCATTGACGCCAATGATAGGGCCCTATTCCTCAAACTGACACCAGCAACGGGGCACTATTTCTCCCAGTGATGCCAATGATGGTGCACTATTCCTCAAACTTACACCAACAATGGGACACAATTTATCCCATTGATGCCAATGATGGGGCACTATTCTTCAAACTGACACCAACAATGGGGTACTATTCCTCCCACTAATGCTAATGATGGGGCACTATTCCTCAGACTGACACCAACAATGAGGTACTATTCCTCCCACTGATGCAAATGATGTGGCACTCTTCCTCACACTAAAACCAATGATGGGGCACTATTAATCCCACTGACACCAACAATGGGGCACTATTCCTCCCTCTAATACCAAAGAGGCATTGTTTTCGCCCACTGATGCCAGGACAATTTCTACTCCCAATGGCCACAGTCTGGCCACCCTAAAGTCTGTTTAGAAAAGTTTGGAGACCCCTTGTCTAGATTATAGGAGGTAGGATACCGCTTTATGCATATAAATATATCCAAACCAATACTGTTCACCAAAGGTCCAGAACCCTCAACTGTTGGGTTGGTGGTACCGACCCAATTTGTATATAAAATGCAAGTCTTGACTCTGGGTTAGTGATTGCATATGTTCTTGACACCCCACAGTAGACTGTAGTCGCCTTAGTAGCCTAAGAAGTGGTGCTTCTCTTGGATTGCGTGATAGAGAGAGGGGGTGGGGGAAGGTGTGCCATGTAGCAAAGTTGATGGTTGCATGTCGCACCCATTCCAGGTTTGAGGGTGTCTGGGGTGCACCAGGTCACTGTGACAAGTGATTGGATTGTGCAAGCAAATTAGAGTACATGCTTTTGTATAATAATGCTAATGTAGAGTTTTTTCTAGTAAGATGGAAGAGTAGTGACCTGCTGATCAAGTGGTGTGCAACATTAACAGTATATCTCCTTCCCAGAGCTCTAGATCCATGATTCCAAAGGAAAGTACTTATCTCAAATTTCCACTGGTTCTGTTGACATGGAGCCAGATGGGGTTCTTGGCTCTGTTTTTGCCTCTCTTAGCAAGCTTTGCTTCTGAAGTGTAGCTGAGTTTATTTAATACATTTTCTTGTGTTGTCTTTAGAGTATGTCGACATAGTAGACTCTGTTTTGGCCGATGCAAGCCCAGCCTATACCAAGTGGTAGGGTTTAATTGCTGTGATGACCTTCAGATTTCCCAAAAAACACAATACATATTCAGAAGCAACTGTTTGTTTGTCTTCTTACTTTTCTCTTTCAGTTTCTCTTCCTCTGTTTGTTTTTTTTCCCACGGCCTCCATTTCTTTCTACCTTTTTTTTTGCTTATAGATCTTATGCTAGCCATACAGTAGGCACTTTTGCTGGGTGGGTTGCAAATTAGCTTTCAACCACGATCCAATGATGGAAGTGGGGTGAAAATCGATCAAAGCCACCTCAATGTCACAGGATAGGTTTTTTTTTTTTTTGTTGTTTTTTTAGTAGAATTCTTTTGTGAATTTATATAAGGTTTTGGGGATATATTGTTAAGATTGTTTGAAAAGCTTACCTTTGCTCCTTAGCTTTGAAATGCTTTGGTCAAATGTTTTCAAACATTAACTTACTTGGAGGGTGTGCCAAGTTAGACATCTACATACGTGGCGGTGTGTGGTCAAGGATACTTTTGCCTCAGCTCCGGTGGAGACCCATTTCCTACGGTGCCCTCAATTGTCAATTGTGGCGGTGTGTGGTCAAGTATACTTTTGCCTCAGCTCCGGTGGAGACCCATTTCCTACGGTGCCCTCAATTGTCAATAGTGGCGGTGTGTGGTCAAGGATACTTTTGCCTCAGCTCCAGTGGAGACCCATTTCCTATGGTGCCCTCAATTGTCAATATTTTACCTTTCAGTACCAGTCCTTTTATAGGTAAGAATGTTTGGGGAAGTTATGTTTCTCCCTCTTCCCCCCTTTTTGCCTCTGTGCTATCTTGGCTGACCCCCCTGTATTCATTTGTCTTCCTATAGATATTTTAACTCTGGAATTGCTCCTGATGAGTGGATATAATTCCACAAAACGCGTAGAGCACTTACATGCTACCACTTGCAAGCTCATGTCTGAATTCTCCCCATATTTTGTATCCTATCTACAACACTTTATTTCTTAATCAATTTAAAATCTATGGTATTTTTTAAAAAATGTATACCTCATGCCAATATGCCTATTACCCATAGACTTTGTTGTAACGAATGTGTGTGTGTGTATATATATATATATATATATATATATATATATATGAAATACACGTTATTTAACCAGTACTGTTATTGTATACCTCATGCCAATATATCCATTACCCATGGATTATGTTGTAATATATGTGTGTGTGTGTGTGTGTGTGTGTGTGTGTGTGTGTGTATGTATATGTATATGTATATATATATATATATATACAAGATATTTAAATTTTTTATATTTGCTACAGTTTTTATCCCCAATCTTGTATTTAGATAAAGAACTATCAGACATGTCCTTGCATATCTATTTTTCAGTTATGCTTCAATTAAAGTCCCACCTAGCTCTATTATACACAGTATTAGGGATGGAGGCGGATGAATCTACACATTCATCGCCTCATTTAAAGTCCCAAATTCCCCTCCCTCTCTCTTCGTTCTATGTTTTAAGGGATGGAAGCATTTTTCTGCAGTAGCATCCATTTTATTCTTTAGTTTTAATGACATCGTTGGGATTCAGCCTGTACCCTAGCTACCATTTTGTTTATTTTATCTTTCCCTATTGATTTGGCCTCCGTGGTTGTCTCCTCCTCCGGAGCTGCAATGTGCTTTGGGGCCCTCCCTCCTCCCCTCGCCTTGGGGCGCGGCGTCGTGGGCGGGTCCCCCTGCACATCGACACCACGCCTCACTCTCCGAGCGCATGACGTCACTCTGTGGCGCCGTGCATCGGCGTGCTGACTTTCCATCTGCATTTTCCACGAGGGAGGTTTGAGCCAACTGCCGCACGCTATTGGCTGTTTGGTCGCTTGTGCCGCATCCCCTCTGACTCTGCAGCGTGATGTTGGCAGTACCCTGCGGCCATCCACTGCCATAGCAGTACACGCCTGTCTAGCTTTTCCCTGCACTTTTGAGTTCTTATTCACCTTGGTTGCCATTACTTACCTCCAGTCAGATAATTTTAGGTTGCTTTACTTGTATTTGCTTTTGTTTTTTCTTTTTTCTTTCTTCACCTTCTACACTGGTCCTAATTTCTACTATCATGACCTTATCACGTACACTTGGCTTAGCCTTATGGCTTCCTCTATTCACTGATCTTATTCCTTTACTCTACACTCCTAGGCTGTACTTCATTGATCTGCCTTTATGCAGACATGTCTACATACTTACATCATACACATTATATTCTTACACAGTTGTCCTCTGGAACACGCCATACATATTACCTTGGAGTTTACAGTCCCCTATATGTGTTACCCTCAAGCTGCTGTGGCGGTGTGTGGTCAAGGATACTTTTGCCTCAGCTCCAGTGGAGACCCATTTCCTACGGTGCCCTCAATTGTCAATATTTTACCTTTCAGTACCAGTCCTTTTATAGGTAAGAATGTTTGGGGAAGTTATGTTTCTCCCTCTCCCCCCCCCTTTTTTGCCTCTGTGCTATCTTGGCTGACCCCCCTGTATTCATTTGTCTTCCTATAGATATTTTAACTCTGGAATTGCTCCTGATGAGTGGATATAATTCCACAAAACGCATAGAGCACTTACATGTAACCACTTGCAAGCTCATGTCTGAATTCTCCCTGGATTTTGTATCCTATCTACAACACTTTATTTCTTAATCAATTTAAGATCCATGGTATTTTTTCAAAAATGTATACCTCATGCCAATATGCCTATTACCCATAGACTTTGTTGTAACAAATGTGTGTGTGTGTGTGTGTGTGTATATGTATGTGTATGTATATATATATATATATATATATATATATATATATATATATATATATATATATATATATATATATATATATATATATATATATATATATATATATATATATATATATATATATGAAATACAAGTTATTTAACCAGTACTGTTATTGTATACCTCATGCTAATATATCCACATTACCCATGGATTATGTTGTAATATATGTGTGTATATATATGAAATACAAGATATTTAACTACTATTGTTATTAATTTTTTATATTTGCTACAGTTTTTATCCCCAATCTTGTATTTAGATAAAGAACTATCAGACATGTCCTTGCATATCTACTTTGCAGTTATGCTTCAATTAAAGTCCCACCTAGCTCTATTATATATAGACATCTACATGGGTCTATATTTATGTTTGCCTCTTCTTCCAGGTTGTTGTCTTAGCAGTTCAGCCAAGGCAGCTCCGAAATGGAGAAAAGCAGGAGTTGCATGACTGAAAGGATTTTGGACCTCACCCTGGAGATCATCTACCTGCTAATTGGAGAGGTAAGGAGGATTCTGGGCATTCACATGACATCACTAATCTCTAATAATAATACTGTAAAGTGGAAGTCCAGGTTCTACCTAACTAAGCCTAAAACTGCTCCCACCCCCCTTCTAACACCTATTCTAACTACCCTGTTGAAGGAAGATGCTTATACTTGCCTATTCTTTGGGCGTGCCAGTCCAGGGACTTGATTGACTCCCAGCAGTGGCTTCAGGGTAGAGGAGAGACAGCTGACAACGTATGGCCCATAATAAGTCTATGGGTGACATCACTGCTCAGGCATTCTGGCCGTTGTTAGCGATCCCCTCTTCTCTCCTATGAAGCCAGCCGATGGGGAGATCACGTGACCAGACCAGAGCGCCCTGATAATAAGTAGGTATACACAGCTTTCGGCTTAGGTAGAGCCCAGATTTCCACTTTAATAAAACACAGACTTGACCAGAGAGGTGAGGAGGATTCTGGGAGGGTCATGTGACATTTATCTCTATTAATAAAACAGACCTGGCCAGAGAGGTGAGGAGGATTCTTAGAACTTCCAGTAACAAGAAGCTACATTCATTTACAATAGAATGAACATTATTTTCTGTGTGTAGTGATATTTATATTTATGTCTAAAATACAGGAATGCATTATAGCGAAGAAGATATCTGGTGATCAAGTGATGCCCAACAGACCTCTCAGTGTGTCACAAAAATGTAGCAGAAAACAGAGCCCAAAGATGGAACCTCCAACTCACTCACTAATATCTGAGATAAACGATAAGAGGATTCTAGCAGTCACTCAGAAGATCATTGAGCTGCTGACAGGAGAGGTGAGCTGTGGCGGGAATTCTGGGACATTATCCAGTAACAGACAAGGGATGTGTCTGGATGGTGACTGTATCATTGTGTGTGTCAGGTTCCTATAAGGTGTCAGGATGTCACTGTCTATTTCTCCATTGAGGAGTGGGAGTATATAGAAGGACACAAGGATCTCTACAAGGACATCATGATGGAGAACCGGCCGTCCCTCACATCACCGGGTAAGAGGAGACGCATTTCTTGTAAAGGAGAGAAGAGTATTTATTGAGGATTCATCTAGATCAGTGTTTCTCAACTCCAGTCCTCAAGGCGCCCCAACAGGTCATGCTTTCAGGATTTCCATTATTTTGCACAGGTGATTTGATCAGTTTCACTGCCTTAGTAATTGCCACAGCTGTTTCATCTGAGGGAAATCCTGAAAACATGACCTGTTGGGGCGCCTTGAGGACTGGAATTGAGAAACACTGATCTAGATGCACACATCCTCTGATATCAAGACATAGAAACAATGTATTCAGTCAGTGTGTGTGTTTCCTACAGATGGATCCAGTAACAGAAATCCCCCAGAGAGATGTCCCCGTCCTCTGTATTCCCGGGACTCCACACAGGAACATCAGGAGATCCCTCAGGAGGCTCAGGTAAGGGCAACTAAGAGTCATTGCAGGTGTGGTATTGGTTTATCCATAGGCCCAGTGGACCCTGATTAATAACTGTTATGTATTACTCAGGGCGATTGTGTCTCTAATTTGAAACCCACACAGACAGAAGAGGAAATGTGTGTAAATGCTGTTGTGCAGCATAAGGAGAAGCAGATTCCTACAGATGGATCCAACAGCAATAAACCACAACAGCAATGTCTTAATCCTTTTATTTCATGGAATTGTGCACAGAAAGATCACAAGGTCTCCTATGAAGATCAGGTAAAGAAAAACAAGAGTTTTTATAGATCGTGGTTGATTTACTAAAACTGCTGCAGTGCATAGTAACCAATCAGCTTCTAACTTCAATACCGGGAACTTTCATCCCCTTCCTGCCCAGGCCAATTTTTCGGCTTTCATCGCTGTCACACTTTGAATGACAATTGTACGGTCATGAAATTCTTATCTTTTTTTTTTTTACACAAATGGAGCTTTCTTTTGGTGGTATTAAATCACCACTATTTTTTTTTTTTTTGTTTTGTGTTAAATAAATGAAAAAAGATAGAATATTTAAAAAAAAACATGTTTTTCTTAGTTTGTTATACAATTTTGCAAATAAATAATCGTTCAATCGAACATCTGATTGCCTCTCTGGGGATCAGGACGGAGTTTTTTCCCTGCTGTAGTAAATTGGATCATGCTTTGCTGGGGTTTTTCACTTTCAACTGTGGGTATATGGGATTGTAAGTGGTGTGTGTGTGTGTGTGTGTGTGTGTGTGTGTGTTTGTTGTTTTTTTTGTTTTTTTTTTTGGTTGAACTAGATGGACTTGTGTCTTTTTCTAACCTGACTAACTATGTAACTATGTTCTTCAAAAAATTAGGCCAAAGTGTATTCTGCTACATTTCTTAGTAACACTGCACTACTGTGGGAAAGTGATCAGGATTTTTTTTACACATTATGGTTGCTTATACAGTGAATTTCACTGATCTAAGCAACCATTTTTACTGAATGAAACAGATTCAGTCAATGTGTATGATTGGGATTAGCTGTGATTGGCCACAGCTAATCGTATGGTACAGATGGGCTGCGATCGGCCCTGTACCATGTAATAACTGTGACCAATCACAGCTAGCAACACAATTTTATACAATGGATGGCATGAAAGGGAGCCATCCATTGTTTACAATTGTGATGTGATTGGTCACAGTGATCGCAGGGTACCAACAGTGGGCCAGTACACTGATCAGTAATTGGCTGTGTCCGGTGGTCACAGCCAGTGACAGATCGTGCTGCAACGCAGCCCATTCCAGAAGGGCGTCATATGACATCTTTGACAAAAAAAAACCTTGTAAGCACTCTCCAGTTTTAGTAAATCATCCCCACTGTATAATTCATGTTCTACCTAAAGGCCTAACAAACCAGCGGTCCTTTTTGTTTTGTTTCTGCCATTAAGCGTGACTGTCGGTTGAAAGATAAAGCTGTAAACACAGAAAGAGCAGAAGACAAATTTTTGAGGATTGATGTAAAGAAGGAGCGTGAATGTTGGTTAAATGTTGAAACTGAAGTCAAAGAGAAAGAAGAAAACAAGATTTTGAGCATTGATGTGCAGAAAAAGCAGCATGAACATCAGCCCTATTATCAAGATAAAGCCACAGAGCGGGTACAAAACAAATTTTTGAGGATTGATCTACAGAAGGAGCCTGAATGTCAGTCATACAATAAAGCTGAAATCAAAGAGAAAGAAGGTAACAAGATTTCGAGGATTGATGTGCAGAATGAGAAGCGTGATCATCATATGAATATTAAACCTAAAGCCAGAGAGAGGCTACAAGACAAATTTTTGAAGTTCGATGTACAGAAGGAGCGTGAATGTCAGTCAAACTTTAACGCTAAAGTCAAAAGAAAAGAAGAAAACAAGAGTTTGAGGATTGATTGGCAGAAAGAGAAGCATGAACGTCAGTTGAATGTTAAAGCGGAAGTCACACCGAGCACACAAGACAAATTCCTGAGGATCGATGTACAGAAGGATTGTGACTGTCAGTCGAATATTAAAGCCGAAGTCAAAGAAAAAGAAGAAAGCAAGACTTTAAGGATTGATATGCAGAAAGAGAAGCCCGAACATCAGTTGATTGTTAAAGCGGAAGCCACAGAGCGAGTACAAGACAAATATTTAAAGATTGATGTACAGAAGGATCGTGACTGTCAGTTGAATGCTAAGGCCGAACTCAAGGAAAAAGAAGAAAACAAGATTTTGAGGATTGATCTGCAGAAAGAGAAGCATGAACATCAGTTGAGCATGAAAGGTGAAGCCACGGAGCGAGTAGAAGACAAATTTTTGAGGGTGGAAATGCAGAGGAAGCGTCAGCATGAGCATCAGTTGAACTTTAAAGCTGACATCGCAGAGAGACAAGATAACAAGTTTTTGAGGACTGATGTGCAGAAGGAGTGGGAAGTTCCCTTACAAAGATCCGTTATTAGAAATACACCAAAGAGATGTCCCAGTCCTCTTGATTACTGGGATTCCACACAGGAACATCAAAAGGTCCTCCAGGATGAAAAGGTAGATAACATTTTGTTCAGTACGCCATTATGACTTGTACATGGGCCTAGTAAACCCTAGCTCATAATTGTTTTCTAACATTCAGGGCAAACATTTACTTAATATTAAAGTTGAAGTGACGGAGAGTGACGATGAGATGTATTTGTGGAGAGACCCGATGTGTAAAGAAGAGGACGTTTCCACAGATGGATCCAACAACAGAAACACACCGGAGAGATGTCGAAGTCCTCTTTATTCCTGGGATTCTCCACTGGAAAATCACAAGAACTTTTCAAAATATCAGGTAGGTAAAATGGCATTGGTAGCAGTGTAGCTCTTGTGTCCATTTCAAGCCCAAAAATTGGACAAAATGCTTATTGTTTTTTTTGCAGGAAGAAAGGTCTTCTCAGTATCAAGCTGGAGGTAGAGGAGCACCAGAGAAGATGTATGGTATGGAACAGCCTAAAGAGGGAATTCCTTCGGAGATTGGCTCGGGTGAGTGACCGATACACCAGATGGTCAGAAGTTTTTGAACTACTGACAATTGGGCCTATATGAGCTTGTTGAACTTCCATTATAAAACCATGAGCATTAAGAGTCCCCCCTCTATTCTCCCAAGCTCTACGACTATAATGGTGTCACTGTCAGAGGGCAGGCTCAGAGACCAGTAGCTATAGTAGTAGAGAGGCTACCACCGACCAGCAGGGTAGGGACACAAGCAGGTCACCCTGGCGGATGCTGTGGGCTCAACCAAGGTGCAGAGTCTAAACACTAACTGGTGTTCACTGGAGCTCCTGATTGTGGTGATGTGTTTTTGCCCATGTTAGTACCAGGTCACAGTCCTCAGGATCACCCCACCAGGAGGCGAGCAAGCCGGGGGCCCTTAGCACATATAGCAGGTAGTGACTAAGCAGAAGTGTAGTCTGTAAACAAGCCATATGTCAGTAATGCCCCGTACACACGGTCGGATTTTCCGACGGAAAATGTTCGATGAGAGCTTTTTATCAGAAATTCCGACCGTGTGTAGGCTTCATCGGACATTTTCCATCGGAATTTCCGTTGCATAAAATTTGAGATCTGGTTCTCAAATTTTCCGACAACAAAATCCGTTGTTGGAAATTCCGATCGTGTGTACACAATTCCGACACACAAAGTTCCACGCATGCTCAGAATCAAGCAGAAGAGCAGCACTGGCTATTAAACTTCATTTTTCTCGGCTCGTTGTACGTGTTGTATGTCACCGCGTTCTTGACGTTCGCAATTTCCGACCAACTTTGTGTGACATTGTGTATGCAAGACAAATTTGAGCCAACATCCGTCGGAAAAAATCCATGGATTTTGTTGTCAGAATGTCCGATCAATGTCCGATCGTGTGTACGCGGCATTACAGGTGATTGCAGGTTAGGATCAAGCAGAAGCTTAGTCGAGGAAAAAGCCGAAGTTCAGTAATGAGTGGTGGCGGGGAATACGGACTGCAGCAGGAGTGACAAAAGCAAGATATTAGCTGTAGAGAGCTCAATAATCTAGCAAACGGGTAGTGCAGAGACATGGCTTAAATCAGGAAGTTCATGGGAGGAGCAGAGGGTTAAAAAGTGCAAGAGAAACCACGTTCAAGGCAGGACCATTCAATGAATTGTCCAAGGAACTTCCCAGCATCCCAGGAGTCTCAGCAAAAAGACATTGCCAGACAGACAGTATCTCTAGAGGAGCTGTCCTAGGAAAAAAGGTGTGTTAGGACTACTAAACGCCTCTCCCTCTTCTCATCTCTATTACATGGGAGGAGTGATGATTTTGTAAGGCTATAATTTGATTTATATTTTTTGGTTTAAAGTAAAAAAAAGAGGTTATACGTTGTGCAATGATAATGCTTACCTACTCTTCTCTTATGTCGATGTCAGATTTTCCTTCCTTCAGGTGCCTCCTTAGCATGCCGGGTGCTAAAGAGGCAGCTGAGGGAAGAGCCCTCTTAGTTGTTACCGGAACATGTGTCCCCAATGGAAGATGTCATGCGACACTTCCTATTAGCTGTCCAGCAGCAAGGTTCTCTCATGAGTCTGCAGCTATGACATCAGCAGCAAAGATATTTCGTGGGGACTGGCCAGAGCTGAATTAGCCATCCCCTACACCCACAAATGGCGCTAGCAAATGTCCCAGACCGGGGACATAGGCGAGTATATCTTTCTTTACAAGGTAAAGAGAAAAAAAAAACACATGCAGGATGGGTTAGAGTGGGGTTTTAAGAAAGTGGGGTTAATTTTTTTACCCAAAGATGGGCTTTACCATTTTGCCGCCCCCCCAGCAGTACATTTAATGCTGACAGGTGACAGCCCCAGGCAATGCGACGTACCCGTATGTCATGGTGTACTTCCTGGTTTAGTGGCGCACATGCGCGTGCCCCCTGCTGACCTGTGCTGTAATTGGACACAGCACAAGTTTGTCAGCAGCAATCATTTTGTCTGTATACCTGCTGATCAGCTGTGGCCAATCCCAGCACAGAGATCTGCACATTTCTGAGTCAGGCTGTGTGCTTCCAAAGATGCACACAGTGCTGGTAAGCCACTCCCCCGCTCCCTCCCTTTGACAATTTGACTGGCATCAGTAGGAGCCTGTGAGACCCGGAAGTGAGAGAAGCAGTGCTTCAGCCAAAACAGTGCTGAAGCGGCGACAGGGGCCAGGTAAGTGTACGGAGATATGGGGGGGGTTGCAGGATAGGTAGTGGAGTGTTTTTTTTTTTTTTTCCATTAAAGTGATTGTAAACCCTTCCATATAAAAAGTATTCATACCCCTTAAAATTTTTCACATTTTGTCATATTACAACCAAAAATGTAAATGTATTTTATTGGGATTTTATGTGATCTACCAACACAAAGTGGCACATAATTGTGAAGTGGAAGGAAAATGAGAAATGGTTTTCAAATTCTTTTACAAATAAATATGTGAAAAGTGTGGCGTGCATTTGTATTCAGCCCCCTTTACTCTGATACCCCTAACTAAAATCTAGTGGAACCAATTGCCTTCAGACGTCACATAATTAGTAAATAGAGTTCACCTGTGTGTAATTTAATCTCAGCATAAATACAGCTGTTCTGTGAAGCCCTCAGGGGTATGTTAGAGAACCTTAGTGAACAAACAGCAACATGAAGGCCAAGGAACGCACCAGACAGGTCAGGGATAAAGTTGTGGAAAAGTTTAAAGCAGGGTTAGGTTATAAAAAAAAAAAAAAATATCCCAAGCTTTGAACATCTCATGGAGCACTGTTCAATCCATCATCGGGAAATGGAAAGGGTATGGCACAACTGCAAACCTACCAAGACATGGCCGTCCACCTAAACTGACAGGCCGGACAAGGAGAGCATTCATCAGAGAAGCAGCCAAAAGGCCCATGGTAACTCTGGAGGAGCTACAGAGATCCACAGCTCAGCTCGGGAGGATCTGTCTAAAGGACAACTATTAATTGTGCACTCCACAAATCTGCCCTTTATGGAAGAGTGGCAAGAAGAAAGACATTGTTGAAAGAAAGCCATAAGACATCCCATTTTCAGTTTGCAAAAAGCCATGTGACAGACACAGCAAACATGTGGAAGAAGGTGCTCTGGTCAGATGAGACCAAAATTAAACTTTTTAGCCTAAAAGCAAAACGGGGTGTTTGGCGGAAAACTAACACTGCACATCACCCTGAACACACCATCCCCACCGTGAAACGTGTTGGCAGCATCATGTTGTGGGGTTGATTTTCTTCAGCAGGGACAGGGAAGCTGGTCAGAGTTGATAGGAAGATGGATGGAGCCAAAAACAGGGCAATCTTAGAAGAAAACCTTAGAGTCTGCAATAGACTTGAGACTGGGGCGGAGGTTCACCTTCCAGCAGGATAACAACCCTAAACATACAGCCAGAGCTACAATGGAATGGTTAGATCAATGATTCTCAACTCCTGTCCTCAGGACCCACTAACAGGCCAGATTTTAAGTATTATGTTGAGGAGATGCAGACTAGAATACTGTAATCACTGAGCAGCAAATTATATCACCTGTGATGTATTTCAGTTATCTTGCAAACCTGGCCTGTTAGTGGGTCCTGAGGACAGGAGTTGAGAACCACTGGTTTAGATCAAAGCATATTCATGTGTTAGAATGGCCCAGTCAAAGTCCAGACCTAAATCCAATTGAGAATCTGTGGCAAGATTTAAAAAATTGCTGTTCAGGCGCGCTCGCCATCCAGTCTGACAGAGCTTAAGCTATTTTGCAAAGACGAATGGGCAAAACTGTCCCTCTCTAGATGTGCAAAGCTGATAGAGACATCCCCAAAAAGACTTGCAGCTGTAATTGCACGCCACACTTTTCGTATATTTATTTGTAAAAAAAAAATTGAAAACCATTTATCATTTTCCTTCCACTTCACAATTATGTGCCACTTTGTGTTGGTCTATCACATAAAATCCCAATAAAATATTACAAAATTTACATTTTGGGTTGTAACATGACAAAATGTGGAAAATTTCAAAGGGTATGAATACTTTTTCAAGGCATTGTACCCAGTGAAGTAAAGGGCCTCGGGTGATAGAGATGAAACAAATCCTCCTACATAAGTTGCATCTGTTTATATGTAGTCTTCTCTTCCCTACAGCAGTTCAAAGGACATCATTTTTTAAGCTTGTCTGAGAGTTCAGAAAAAAGGGGGCATAGAGCTGAAGTTACACTCTGCAGACCTCAGTGAGGAGATCTCTGAGAGCTGACTGGAATGAAGGAAACAACCACTTCTCGCAGCACAGAGGGACAGAGCTGAGGCTGTTAATCATCCTGAGCTTTCCCCCATTTTTCTCTTGGTGTTAGGAAAACTTTTCAGAACTGATTCATGCTGAAAGCAGAAATGACACTTAGTGCTCTGGATTGAGACAAGTACACACTATAGAGGGATATGTTTTGTTCATATTTCATGTCTGAGGTTTACACCCACTTCAAGGTAAAAAAAAAACCTTTACACTTTAGGACCACTTTAACCATTTCCTATTATATCCAAAATAAAAATAACAATTTTTGGCTTTGTGTTCCTGTTTAACCCTCAATGTCTTATTTTCTGCAGATGGAAGATACAAGGGGGACAATATGGATAAATGTCCCATGATCTTTCCAGACAGTGAAATGGAAGATGATGTCACAAGAGATTCTTTAGAAGAAACGGGCATTGATGCAAATCTCTATTCAATACCTCACGGTGTGGGTCAATCATCTGGTCCCTCTACCCTTGCAGGGAGCTTCCTCGGTCATTTACCTCCAGTCTCCAATCGTACATATCGAAGAAGGGGTGAAACGTTTATGTGCTTTGAGTGCGGTGAATGTTTCACGGCCAAAGCAAAACTTTTCAAACACCAGCGAGATCACATAGTGGACAAACCACATTCCTGCCCCGATTGCGGGAAATGCTTTGTTGAAAAGTCGCACCTTGTCAATCACCAGAGGAGTCACTCGGTGGAAAAGCCCTATTCTTGTTCCATATGCGGAAAATGTTTTGGAGAAAAGGGGCATCTGGCCAATCACGAGAAGAGCCACGCCAATGAGAAGGAGTTTTTCTGCTACGAGTGTGGCAAATGTTTTACTCAGAGGGGACACTTCAACAGACACCAAAGACTTCATACAGGGGAGAAGCCATATCCATGCCCTGAATGCGGGAAGTGTTTTCCACATCGAGAATATCTCATTAGGCACCAGAGGGTTCATGCAGGGCAGAAGCCGTTTCCATGCGCGGAGTGTGGGAAATGTTTCACTGACAAGTACGATCTTGCCAAACATGAGAGAATTCACAGCGGCCATCGGCCATACTCATGCCCTGAGTGTGGAAGAGGCTTTACGCAAAAATCAAACCTGGCTAGGCATGTTAGAGTCCATGCGGACTACAATCGTATTCACGTTCTGACTGTTGAAAACGGCTCACTAGGAGAGCCTCCCTCATCTACTATCTCCGTCCCCACAAAAGACGAGACGTTCCTGTATCAGGATATGACTTCTGAGTAAGAGTACGTTCACTTTATCTGTTCCTTCTATATCTGAAGGGGAAAGAAAACTCAGCACTATGTAGGTTGCCCCTTTTTTTTTTTTTTTTCTTCCCTTTGAACATTATTACAATGCAGCATTGACATTGCTGTCCCTCTTACTTACATTGTGTCCATTAGAAATCAGGTGATCATTTTCATGCCCTCTTTCAAGCTTAAAAGTTTTTCCTCCAAAATCGTGCTGGGAATCTGGTGGGCTCAATCACCTGGGAGTTGGTTACATTATACAGACAGAATTATGTGGAAACCCCACTAAAGGATTGAGTTCCAGTGTTTCCATTTAAGGGTACTATAATGCTACAGAAATTTCTAACAGTTTGGAGAAGCCCCCTTTCTGTTCCGACATCACTGTGCCCCCTTTGTACAAAGCCAGCTCCATAAAGATATGGTTTGACCATGGTGCCAGATTATGAATGCCGCTCAAACTGGAGAAGCCAAACTCCTGCAGTCACCAGGGAGAAAGGTGCAGGGTGCCAAAGGTGCTCACCTGAAGCAATGCATGCATAAAATCAAAGAAACACTGCACTCCCATCCAGCCAACCTACTGTAGACTTGAAAACTACCTCAGCCCATGAGTTCCTGCCAAAGTCACACCCCCCTGACGTGTTTCAGTAGTCCCGCTATGACTACCCTATAATTAAGTCTAGTGGGCGGGGCAAAACATGTCAGGGGGCGTGGTTTTGGCAGAGACTCATGTGCTGAGGCTGTTTTGAAGTCTACGCTAAGTTGGCTAGACGGAATGCGGCGCTTCCTTGATTTTTAAACATGGTTTGGCCAATTTGCTGTAGAGGAACTTGAGTGGCCTGAATAGAGCTCTGGCCTCAACCCTACACATTTAGATTGAAATGGAATGCTGACTGTAAGCCAGATTTGTTTTTTGTACCCAACCTCATAAATGCTTTTTCAACAGAATGGGTACAGATTTCGATAGACACGTTCTAAACTTTGTGGAAAGCCTTCGCAGAAGGGTGAAGACTGTTAAAGGCAGGGCAATGCTATAATAAATGCAATGGTTTTGGAATGCGGGGCAACTCTATAATAAATGCAGTGTTTTTGGAATACCGTGTCCAATGAGCTTACATAGGTTTAATGGTCACTTGCTCACAAACATTGGCCACATAGTGTATAACTTGTGGAGACCCAAAAAATGAGTTTTCCCGTTACTGACTCTTT
The DNA here is from genome assembly GCF_042186555.1 of Aquarana catesbeiana. Classification (NCBI taxonomy): domain Eukaryota; kingdom Metazoa; phylum Chordata; class Amphibia; order Anura; family Ranidae; genus Aquarana; species Aquarana catesbeiana. The sequence continues at coordinate 280,437,306 of NC_133331.1, read as the reverse complement.
TTACAGACAGCTTTGAGCTTTGGGGTGTCCTCACCCATTGTTCATTGGCTTCGATCTATGATATGTTCATTTTTTAGCACTAGTTGTGTTATTTCTTTTAGCATGAGGCTATTGCCACTGAAAATAAAGTGAATGTTCCTCCAAGTTTACATCAAAGTACCCCAACACTGAAGTTCTCCCCCCACAAAAACTTTAAGGTAACCTGTCATGGACAAAGCATGGGTTCACTTTCAAGGTGATTATACAAAGTACATTCTCCTTTAGATTTAACATCAACTGTGTAGTACAAGGGCCTGTCTGATTGGATACAGATTGAAAGTATTGTTAGGTACAGTGTATCCTCATAATGTTTTGGTAACGCTAAAAGAAATTGTACAGTCTTATCATATAGTACAGGAGTCTCCAAACTTTCTAAACAAAGGGCCAGTTTACTGTCCTTTAGACTTTAGGGTGGCCAGTGGGATTAGAAAACACCCCATCATTGGTTTTATTGGTGACCATTGTTGTCAGTGAGAGGAATAGCACCCCATCATTGGAGTCTGTGGGAGGAATAGTGCCCCATTGTTATCAGTTGGAATAATAGTTCCCCATTGTTGGTGGGAGGAATGGTACCCCATCATTGGTGTCTGTGGGAGGAATAGTGCCCCATTGTTATTAGTTGGAATAATAGTTCCCCATTGTTGGTGGGAGGAATGGTACCCCATCATTGGTGTCTGTGGGAGAAATAAATAGCACCCCATCATTGGTGTATGTGGAAGGAATAGTACCCCTTGGGCCAGATAGAGGCAGGCAAAGCGCCAAATCTGGCCTCAGGGCTGCAGTTTGGAGACCACCAATATAGTGCATAGCCAGGTTTAACTCTCCCCCTCACTGAATACTTAGGCCTAATGCGCACTGGGCATTTATACATATGAGACTCCAACATTTAGGTGCGGGAGAAAGGAACATGCACACTGCCCAGCCCTGTTGCCGGCAGCCTCGCTGAGGCTGAAAGCTGCTAACAACTAACCCATTCGTCCCTGGGTGCATGCTGTCCACTTGTACCTCCTATCCACACCTAAACCTGAAGTCTCATGCAGTGGGGCTAAACACCCAGGGTGCATAAGGCCTTAACCCAAGCCATGGTTTCTCAACCAGGGTTCCTCCAGAGGTTCCTAGGGGTTTCTTGTGCAGTGAGCAATTTCTGCCTCTCAGATAATTTCCCACTGACACAATTGATCCTTAGCAATCTGTAAGGGGGCAATTCTTCCCAATGACTACAAGTGTAAGGAGCATTCTTCCCACTGACCATCACACTGTATCAGATGCTGATATAGGAATTTTTAGCAAGGGTTCTCTGAGACCAGAAAGTTATTTCAAGGGTTCCCCTGTGTTGAAAAGTTGAGAAAGACTGACCTAAGGTCTGTAAACCATTTTGACATATCCATTTGCAAAATTACAATAGCAAGTGCAGGCTTAATTTGTTGGAACACAGCCAGGGACCTCATTCAGTTTAAACTGTAAGAGGACCACATACATCATGAAAAACATCAGTTTGACATGCCTGCCTTACACTAAATTAAACCCAAATATCAATGAACTCCTTCTTCCTTGTAGTCTCCAGATCCTGTGCCAAGTTCATCCCCATGTCCTGCATAAAAATCATACGGCACCAGTCTCGCTGAAAGAAGCATCGCAAATTTAAAGTGGTTGTAAACCCTTACATATGCCCAGTAAAGGGACTGGCGTCAGGTGATATACAAAGGTGAAACAAATCCTACATTAATTGTACCTGTTTATCTGCAGCCATCCCTTCTCTACATCCAATCAAAATCCAGAATTTATAAAGCTTGTCTGAGCTGTCAGAAAAAAGAGGGCAGAAAGCAAAATGCACAATCTGCAGAGCTCAGTGAGGAGAGCTGATTGGATGGAAGGGACACCCCCCCTCCATTCAGGTACTTGCCAATATCCAGATTTGTCATCCTCCTCTAGGAGCATAGCAATATTACAAGCTACATAAAGTTTTCAAATCGCAGATGGATGTGCAGGCACAGTGAGGAAAGATTTGAATGTACTTTTAGATCAGCCAAGCTTGCAGGTATATGACTAGGCAATGTGTAAGGGGGAGGGGTAAACAGAAATCCACTCCCGGTACTATCTAGTGGAAAAAAAGTACATACCAGACGATCAGTTATTCCTGTGAAGAGGGTTGGACGGGGGATAGCTGCTCAGGTTGGGGAGTGATTATAGACATTATAGTAATTTTAGTCCACCTAAACAGGCAGATTAGGTGAAGATCATCTTAAAATGGACCTGTGCTTTGCTTATGCAGGCTGCAGCAACTTGTTCACATAATTTTATTTTTTTATCTGCGGTGGTGCGTAAAAACACCTAAGTGTACAAACAATGCATGTGAAAAACATATAAAAAAATGCACTTAAAGGTTTGTCTTTTGTCCACCCCCCGAAGGAGTTGGACCTTACCCTGACCCCCGGGGCAAGGCACAACTTGGTCGTCCATCTAGTCAAGAGGCCTGGGGACCCCTCACCTCCAGGTCAATCGAAGCCAACCAACGAGTAGTAGGTAAGAGGCTCTCTCCCCCTCTCCCTAGTTCAGGGGAGGAAGGAACCTATTGGCCACGCATCCTCCCCTAGACTTGAGGGTAGGCCAGAGGACCCACACCCTCCATCCTAGTGAGAAAAGAAACGCAGACAAAAGTGCAAAGTGACAAAACGCGAGGAGAAAAATAAATTAGAGCGGAAGCTCACTCTCATTTAACAATGACTATGTTTAATCCTTCTGCTGCTAGCGTTAGTAAATAGATTGGAAGGTACTGTATATCATATTTACTGGTATACTTCAGTTACTTCCAGTTTTCCATGCCTAGGCAAATTATGTCATACGATTTAGGAGGGTAGGAGGTGTTTCTCCCTACCCAGCGGAACTAATGCCGTGTACACACGGGCGGACTTTTCGACCAAACTCGTCCGCCGGAACAAATGTGGGCTTCATCGGACTTCCAACGGACCTTTTCGGTCGAAAATCAGACGGACTTTAGATTTGAAACATGTTTCAAATATTTCCGACGGATTCGAGTCTAGTCGAAAAATCAGTTCGTCTGTATGCTAGTCCGTCGGACGAAAACCGACGCAAGGGCAGCTATTGGCTACTGGCTATCAACTTCCTTATTTTAGTCCGGTCGTACGTCATCACGTACAAATCCGTTGGACTTTAGTGTGATCGTGTGTAGCCAAGTCCGTTTGTTTGAAAATCTGTCGGAAGTCCGTCGGAAAGACCGTTGGATCTTTGATGCCGAAAAGTTTGCCCGCGTGTACACGGCATTGGTCATAGAGAGCTGAGTCTGGGGGCATGGTCAGTGGAGCAGTGCTAGCTGAAGCCGTCATTTACACCTAACATGGATCGGGTTGGCTGAGCGGCATCTCATACCTTTCTAATTAGGAATGAAGCAACTCTTCCACATAGAAGTTAACTCACTTGGCTCCAAGGATGCTGGGATTATACACTGAGCTGTGCATGTGCAGCTCAGTGTCCAATCTAAGCAATTTTGCTAGAAAACATGTAAGAAGCGTTTTTTTTTCATTCGGTACAGAACACAGGCATTTTCTCAAGAGGAGCCCCCCTCTGCTATATAAGCTCAGTGACACTATCTTGATGCTGATTGACAGGGAGATGACATGTACCATGGAACCAGCATGCAAGAAGCAACTGGGGAGGATTCTCTTTGGCGAAGACCTTGTTTTTTTTTGTTTTTTTTATCACAAAGGTAGCTGGGGGTAAGAGGTAACCTGTTACCTGCAGGAGTCAGCTTTTTGATTACTAAGTAAGTCCCCAGCCCGTACCCAGAGAAAGGGTTCCTTTTGTCCCCCACAAACCTCCAAGTGCGCGCATGAAAACAGTTCTGAAGCAAGCCTTGGACACCCACACCAGCTCAACCTAGTTCTAGACCTTCTGCGTAATGACGGGTTCAGGGCTCAGGGCACTCCAGATCTTTTGGGTTTAGTCTAGTGTCTCCCAAGGCTATCCCTGTTCATGACTTCCAACCTGCCCTCCTCTCCATAGTGAGAGGTTTCAGGTTACTCTCCCAACAGCTTCCTTCTTTGGAGGTTATTGTACAACTTCCGGTGGGAGAGAGGTTTCAGAGCTTTTACTCCAACTTGTTCATTGTGGTCCTTGAACCCCAAGGTCCTCAGCTAAATACTTAAGAATCTTACATTTCCAATGGAATCTGCCAGGTCGTTCATTGTTTCTCTAGACATCAAAAATGCTTATTTGCATGTCCCTATTTATCCTCTGCAGTAACGCTTTGTGCACTTTGCCTTAGAAGAGCAATATTTACAATTTGTAGCATTTGGCCTATCCATTGCCCCTCGGGTCTTCACAAAGCTCTAGGCTCCAGTCCTTGCCCTATTTCACTTTTCAGGTGTCCATGTTGTGGGGCACCTGGACAGTCTGCTGTTGAAGTGTAAGTTCCGCTCCCCCTCCTCTCACCCCCCCCCCCCCTTCATATTTGCCACTTTCGTTTTTTTGGGGGGGGTAACCTGCGCCTCCACTTCCGTTTTGGATTGGCAATCGATTCATTCCCCCCAGCTTTCTGAGACACGTCACAGGTCCCAAAAAGCTGCAGGACCAAGCAGTCACAGCCGGCTGCCCACAATATTCTGGCACTGGGGACCAAAGCCTGGTGAAGAAACTGGCTGGGTGAGGACATTGCTGAATCCTGGGACAGCTAAGTGTCCTACTATTAAAAGTCATCAGTTACAGTTGCTGACTTAACTTGTAAAAAAATTACTGAACAACCGCTTTAAAGGGCCAGATCTGTCCAGGTTCTATCCTGTGATATTCAGCAGACAGCCTCGTCCTCTCATCGACCCTTGATGCTGTTTTGGTTCATTAAGACAAAGCCATGCTTGGGGCTTACATCAATCAACAGGGTAGGACCAGAAATCGAGCATCTTAGGCCCAGGTGGACCTGATTCTGCCATGGGCAGAATGCCACATTCTTGCCTTGTCAGGCGGTATTTCTCAGGACATTTGTCTAAGAAGGGGGATGCTGGACATGGATCTCAACCAAAAGATGGAAAGGTTTGTATGTTGATCTCAGGATTTGAGGGCCTTTGCAGTGGATGCTCTGGTGACCCAGTGGGATCAGTTCTCTATGATCTATGCCTTTTCTCCCTTTAAAGATCTGCCCTTGTCTGCTCTGCTAGATTGAATCCAAAGGTGTCTCAGTGATATTCGTTGCACCAAATCAGCAAAGAATAAAGTGGTATGCAGATGTACTAAAGCTTCCAGTGCATGTTCTGTGACCATTACCAGACTATCCTGATCTACTGTCCCAGTGCTCGATAGTAATCTGTGAGATGTGTCTTGGATTTTCCTCAATCAGGGTGGATCAGTGGATGGCCCTGAGTACAAATATAGGCCTTGTCTATTCTTTTTTCAATGGCTGTTGGCATCTCACTCTTTGGTGAAGGCTTTTGCCTGGTGTGGACAATGGAAGATTAGAGCTCAATAATCTGTTAGATGTGTCTTGGCTTTTCCTCAGTAAGGATGGATCAGTGGTTAGCCCTGAGTACAAATATCAGCCTTGACCAAATATAGGCCTTGACTATTCTTTTTTTCAATGGCCATTGACAACTCTCCTTGGTGAAGGCTTTTATACAAGGGCTTGTTCATATTGTTCCTTCTAGATGCCATGTGGTTACATTGTGGGACTTGAACCTCATGCTTTCAGTACTGCAGTCTACTCTCTTTGAGCCCATTAGAAATATATCCTTGACTGACTTTACTAGCAAGGTGGTTGCCATCACCTCTGCCAGGAGGGTGTCAGAGCTGGCTGCCTTATCTTGTAGAAAGCCCTTCCTAATGGTTCAAAAGCATAAGGATATCCTTTGGCCTAGGTTCTCTTTTCTGCCTAAGATTTTTTTTTTCCTTTCACATCAATCAGGACATAGTACTTCCATCCTTTTGTCCTACCTTGAAACACCCTTGGGAGTTGGCACTTCACACTGTTAGAATCTACCTCGCATCTACAGCTTTCCGGAGACTCAGATTGCCTCTTTGTGTTTCTGGAGGGATCTCATAGGGGGCTCCCTGCATCTCATTCCACCATTGCTAGGTGGATTTGTCAGGTTGTAGTTTGGACCTGTTCGGCTGAGGCTAGGGTTCTTCCCTTTTCAGTGGTGGCTCATTCTGCTAGATCTGTCAGGACATCCTTGGCTTTTCACAATCAAGCTTCTGCATTGCAGATTTTTTAGGGATGCCACCCAGTCTGTGGTTCACAAATTTACTAAGTTTTGCTTGAATGTTTAGGCCACTGCTGATGTTGTCCTTGCTCACAAGGTGCTACAGGCTACTGGACCCATCTTTGGTTGTTGTGGAGGGTCTGTTGGCTGGTTTTGTTGCCGATTTACTCTCCCCTCGTGCTTTTGGATGTTCCATTGGTCTCTGAATCTGCCTGTGTCCTATACTGTATGAGCATAAAATAGATTTTACAGGCAAGTCAAAAATCCAATTTTATTGCAGAAGAGGCATCATTTTTCAAAAGTTCCAATTTAAGGGAACCTACTGGCTTGTCCTGCATGGGCAAAAAGGGTTTACTTTAAGCTACCTCACTATATGGTCTTTTTGGAGAAGTAAAAATAGATGTTTGCAAGAGTTTGAACCAAGAAGGATTGAGCAGCTGGATGTCTACCTACCAGGATATCAGGTAGAGCTAGAGCTACAGCTGTTCCAGCTGAATGAACAATGTATGTGGAGGAACTTAAAAAAAAAGTCTTACTGGTCTTGCCTTTCCTATTAAACACTTTAAGGTGTAAACAAGAAGCATGAAAACCAGTCTGGAAAGATCTGTAATGTTCTTTGGTTCTGTGAGATTTAAAAGACATGAATTTAATAGACATTTTATTAACCCTTTCATGCCCAAGCCTATTTTGACATTTGTTGCTTTCAAGTTAAAATCCATATTTTTTGCTAGACAATTACTTAGAACCCCCAAACATTATATATATATTTTTAGCAGAGACCCTAGGGAATAAAATGGTGATCGTTGCAATACTTTGTGTCACACAGTATTTGTGACGTTGCTTCCAGAATTTTACATCGGAGATCCGATTGGAGCCGAATCCAACTTCGGACAGGTCTCAGCCTAGCCAGCGGACATGCTGGCTGGTGGCTCTGGTCTCCCGGTGGGACGGGAGGCCCGGGAAGAGCGGCAGAAGGTGAGAACATCCTTTAGGATAATAGCCGAGCAGTTTTTAGACACATTTGTTAACACTAAAGAGTCAACCACCCACTCTAAAAAACAGTAGTGGGGTGGCATCACCCTGATATAACCCCTTCAAGCCATGAACTCAAATTTGCGTACGGTCGGCGGGAAGGGGGTTTTAAACACTGCTGTGGCCCAAGAGCTGGAGTGATGAACTCTGCAGATCAACACCTTCCTGAGATTTATCCTGTTGAAGCTTAATTGACCACTATATTAAAACAATAAAGGAAACTGTGATTCAACCATTCATCATCTACCAAAAACTAAAATATCAATTTTGGGTGGACAGGCTGTGGTCATAGCAGAAGCCATAAAACACTTTTGCAGCAGGAATTGCTGCTTCAGAATTTCGCTGAGGATGGTCTTGTGTTCAATGCCTAGGCATCTGGTCATGTGCTCTCTGCTGCATAGGAACTTCAGATGAGCCAGTCCTTCCCTTTAGTAGAGATCATGTGAGCAGCTAGTTCAGTTAAAGTGGGAGTCCGGCGACCAATCTTTTTTTTTTTTTTTTAGGTCATTGAGACACTTTGCTAACCCCAAAATAATACTCACAGTTTGGGTGTAATATTTCCGCCTCTGTCTGTTTTCATACTGAAGAAAAACTTAAAAAATGTGATGCTGGCTGTTTCTATCTTGCTTGTGGGCATGTGAAGCCCACAAAAATTGATTTCCTGAATGCGGTGAATGCTGTTCATTCACAGCTTGTTCACACGCATGATCATTGTTTCCGCACTGAATCTTGGGAAGCCTGACACTAAGCTCCCAGGCGCCGGGGTAAGGCAATAAACACGCCTACTCCCATGGGAGGAGAGACAGGAAGTGCCACAATAAAGTACAATATAAAGGTAATTACAGCGATGAAAAAAAAAATTTGTGCGGCATTTGAACATCTATGCAATTAACTGAAGGGGGTAAGATTAAGTTAAAAATTTGAGTGGAACCCCGCTTTAATATGTTGTTCAGTGGGCTTCATAAAGAGTCTAAATAAAGTGAAACCTTTCACCTCCTCTCCTTTTTCTCTTGTTCAAACAGGCACTGGAGACATTTTCTGTCTCTTCTTCTGACAGCTTTCATATAGACAGGGTTTGGGGAAAAATTACCCACATGTGGGTTCAAACAGCAACAAAAAGCTGACAGAGTACCACTATATCAATCCAGAGTCCTATGCACAGCAATGAATCTAACATCTAAACCTGAATGATCACACTATTTCTTATCTTTTCAACGTAAACTAAACCTAAAGGTTTACCCTTAACTGGCACATAGCCCTAATCCTAATTTTATTATTAAAGAAAAAGTATGGACATAGTGAAAAACATCCATACTTACCTCCCTGCTGTAGCATGGGTCCAATGCTGCAGCTGTCCCCACACCAGCTCTAAGCTCAACAACTAAGCAATCACATGACTGATGATCGCTCAGTTTTCAGTGAGCAGAGAGAGGTGACTGTCAGCTACCAGCTCTCTGCTCTGCTCTGCCCCTCCAGCTCTCCCTGGAGCACCAGGCAGGGGAGGGGGCGGGAGCGGCTCAGGCTCTCAGCAGCACACTGAAAGGCTGGGTTGTCCCCAACATTATTGTCTGAAGACTGCCAGAGCCTGGACCGGCTCTGTTACGTCAGCCGTCAGCGAGCTTCTGGGTCACAAGAGAGCAAAAGTAAGTGCACTCCTGTGATACAGAAGAGAAGTATGGCCAAAAAAGCTTTTGTCATACTTCTCTGTTAATGCTAAAAATAGCATGCTTCCTGATCTTAAAGCTGTTCTTTTATATGCTTTTATTTTACCTTCCCTGGTTCCTCAATTCCCCCCCCCTTCAATATGCTGATGACAATAAAACCTTTCCATTTCCATTACTTTATGTTAAACCTAGTACTGTCATCAGTGGGTCTCTGTTCTTCTAATGCAGGATTATGGCTAACGGAAGGGGCCAACTAGGTGCAGTACATCCTGAAAGCATGACAGCACCCTGCCTCAATACATACAAGCAGTGGGCTGGCTGTGGAGAGGAGTTATGCAAATACCAAAAAGTCTTGATGGGTTGTTGTCATTCTGGAGGAATGGAAGTTACCAGGCAGGATGTATTTACATGCAGACTGCCCTATGAAATTGCCCACATGTAATGATGAGTCTCTATGATTTACTACTGATATCCAGTGTTTGCAAAAGGGGCGGGCCAGGGACAGTCAGGCTGAGGAAGAAACTGCTGGATAATGCTGAACATTGGCATGCTCCGTCTAACTTACTGTGGCTTCTGATGCACATTGTCAGAAGCTCACAGTGATCAGTAAAATCAGAGAAGAGCTTTTACAACTGTGCAAGACTTGAAGGGAGGTTGGAGTTCAGTTTTAGTTTAATACTGATAAAACACTTAATACACTTCAATAACAACACCAATATTGAATAAAAACAAATTATTTGTATCTAAAACACATGTAAACATACAATAGTATCCTTGTGGAGAGTCAAAGATTGATTGGACACACAGGTGTGTGTTTGCACGTACTCTTTCTTTCCTCCATTATTATTTTTTGCTTCTTCCCCAGTTTTGAAGGTAACTCATTAGGGTTGGAGATCGCGTTGGACTGACTCAGTCAGTCACTGGTTGTGGGTGAGTAGCGAAAGAGGGTAAGATGGAAGACTTCAATTCCAATGGTTTATTGCCAACTTGAAAGTAGATGACAAGTAGACTTTTATGGGGCCTGGGTTGCTACCTCTGGGTTTAGCCTTATGGTTGTATCCACATGTCATCTAGGAAAGGTTGGTAAGCACAGCCAACACTAAGACATTCATCCGTTTGAACGTTGTGCGACAGTCCCATCTGTTTGAGATTCTTCCACACATATCAGCAAGCAACAAAAGCCCTGAAGAAGGGGGAGTCTCTGTTCCCCTGAATAAGTAACAGGTTTCGGCGCTTAGGAAATGGATGAACTGCAGCCTCCCTAATTAAAAACTTCACCTAGGTGAAATGCAGAAATATTATAAACTCAAAGAAAGGGAAACTGGCACTGTTCAGGGGTAATGCACATAGAACGTGACCCTAATATATATGTAAAATATCCACTAATAACCAATGTGAAAGAAAAATGATAAGAAAATTAACTGGTGAATAAACCAAGCTATTCTGAGAGCTCTATGTAATACAAGTGCTCCTTTTAAAGTGACGTGTGCATACAAAAAATATAAGGAATGTGTATCAATTAATGTAAAAAATATATAAAAAATGATATACAGTATATAAAAAATTATATATATATATATATAAATGTTATATGCATAAATTCATCAAGGTTCAAAATATCAATCAATGTCCATGACAAAGTATCAGTAGTAGCATGCATTCCACACAGCGTGCTCACAGAAACCGGAAGTGTCAGAAGTACAGGAAATGACATCTTGCATGCCAAGTATGTCCTGTCTTACGCATTTCAATACACGGATGTCATCTGAGGCGCCTGACCCCCCAGGGGAGGGGTCAGGACAGCATGACAAGACATCTTGTTAGCTAAGGAGAACGCTCGTATCATCCCGATACCACCCTGGTATAATCTGCTACATGTCCATCATAGAATGGTGCACTGACGCACCTGATAAATGTGAGTAACCCAGATGGGGGTTTTTGCTTTAGTGAAATAAATTGTTTAAAACGTCATTGCACTATTGAGTATTTCCTTTCACATATCCTGGATAACTACCCTGTTTCCCCTAAAATAAGACCTAGCGTGACTGTCAGCGATGGCTTCAATATAAGCCCTACCCCCCAAATAAGCCCTAGTTAAAGTCTTTGTAGGTCTTATTTTCAGGGTAGGGCTTATTTTCGGGGAAACAGGGTAGGGCTTATTTGGAGGGTATGGTTTATATTGCAGTCATCACCGACAATCACGCTAGGTCTTATTTTAGGGGAAACAGGGTATGCTAAGGAACCCAGGAGCCTGACATTTTAAAGAGCTCAGAGGTGGTTCACATGCGTGCTTTGACTTAGCTTAATCGCAAAGTCGGACGCTCCAAGGTGAGCGTTTACTACATAAGGGGGCACCTGAGTGAAGACACCCCAGCCCATCTTGGATCACACTTTTTATTGTTCCTGAATTACACAAACTTTTATCACGTTACTAGAGACGCAGTTGGATGCGACTTATATGCACATGAGCACTTTGTATTATGATCTGAATCACATATCTCCTGCAGTGTTGTTTATTGTTCCTGAATTACACAAACTTTTATCACGTTACTAGAGACGCAGTTGGATGCGATTCGGATGCGATTTATATGCACATGAGCACTTTGTCTTATGATCTGAATCACATATCCCCTGCAGCACTGTTTATTTTCAGCACGGTCATTTACGACATATTTGGACACTATATATTGCACAGGAGCACTTTTTCTATATATTATTTGTTTATGGTTTTAAACTCAGTTATGCACGAGGCACTTTAAATTGGTTTTGTGTGTATATCATATCCATTTATTAGTTATATTAATTTGATTAATTTTACATTTTACCATTAGTCTTTGGGTTATTAAAACCACTTTAAGCATCTAGACCATCGGTTCTCAACCTGGGGGTCGACTGCCGATTCTCCAGGGGGTCGCGGATGCTGGCCGAGATGCTGCCTGAGATGCTGGCCGAGACGGACCCGAAGTTACTGCCGGAGTCCGTCCGTCTCGGCCAGCGAGATGTCACTTCCTGCACAGGAGAGACTGCACGGAAGTGACGTTCCGTCGCCGCCATCTTGGTACTCTCGTCCACAGTAATGCTTAGACTTAGAAGTCGGCAAGCGGACATCTTGTTACACCCACCGAAGTCCGCTTGCTGTGGATGAGTGTACCAAGAGGGAGGCAACGACACACCTGAAGAAGAACACCTGTGTCACTGTGACATCTGGTAAGTCAGACACACAGGAGAAGCTGACAAGATAACATTTTTTTCATTATGTTACTTAACATTTATATATATATATAAACGTATATATATATATATATATATATATATATATATATATATAAATGTCCCAGTTGGTTCCTCAAAAGTGTTTATTCCGTGCCAGTGCTAGATACATGTTTGGGTGCTATACACTTTGTGTATCTAGCACTGGCACGGAATAACCACTTTTGAGGAACCAACCGGGACGTTTATATATAAATAAGTGGTGGGGGCGCAAACAAACTGAAAAAATCTGAAAATAAAAACCCCCATTAAAACGCTGCAACTGTGCCTTTAAATGCAGCCACTGTGCCCATCAATTGTCGCCACTGTGCCATCAAACGCAGCCACTGTGCCCTTTAATTGTTGCCACTGTGCCAAACACAGCCACTGTGCCCATCAATTGTCGCCACTGTGCCAGCAAACGTCGCCACTGTGCAGCCACTGTGCCCATTGTCGCCACTGTGCCATCAATTGTCGCCACTGTGCCAAACATCGCCACTGCCACTGTGCCCATCAATTGTCGCCACTGTGCCCATCAATTGTCGCCACTGTGCCAGCAAACGCCGCCACTGTGCCATCAAATGCAGCCACTGTACTCATCAATTGTCGCCACTGTGCCAGCAAACGCAGCCACTGTGCCCATCAATTGTCGCAACTGTGCCCATCAATTGTCGCCACTGTGCCAGCAAACGCCGCCACTGTGCCATCAAATGCAGCCACTGTGCCCATCAATTGTCGCTACTGTGCCAGCAAACGTCGCCACTGTGCAGCCACTGTGCCCATCAATTGTCGCCACTGGGCCCATCAATTGTCGCCACTCTGCCAGCAAACGCCGCCACTGTGCCATCAAATGCAGCCACTGTGCTCATCAATTGTCGCCACTGTGCCATTAAACGCAGGAACTGTGCCCTTTAATTGTTGCCACTGTGCCAAACGCAGCCACTGTGCCCATCAATTGTCGCCACTGTGCCAGCAAACGTTGCCGCTGTGCAGCCACTGTGCCCATCAATTGTCGCCACTGTGCCATCAAACACAGCCACTGTGCCCATCAATTGTCACCACTGCCAGCAACACCGCCACTGTGCCATCAAATGCAGCCATTGTGCCCATCAATTGTCACCACTGCCAGCAACACCGCCACTGTGCCATCAAATGCAGCCATTGTGCCCATCAATTGTCACCACTGTGCCAGCAAACGCCGCCACTGTGCCATCAAATGCAGCCACTGTGCTCGTCAATTGTCACCACTGTGCCATCAAACGCAGCCACTGTGCCATCAAACGCAGCCACTGTGCCATCAAATGCAGCCACTGTGCCCTTTAATTGTTGCCACTGTGCCAAACGCAACCACTGTGCCCATAAATTGTCACCACTGTGCCAGCAAACGTCGCCACCTGTGCCAGCAAACGCAGCCACTGTGCCCTTTAATTGTTGCCACTGTGCCAAACGCAGCCACTGTGCCCATCAATTGTCGCCACTGTGCCAGCAAACGTCCCACTGTGCAGCCACTGTGCCCATCAATTGTCAGCACTGTGCCAGCAAACGCCGCCACTGTGCCAGCAAACGCGACCAACGAAAATAATTTTACTGTTAGGGGTCCCCACAACCTGGGAAATTTTATCAAGGGGTCACGGCACTAGGAAGGTTGAGAACCACTGATCTAGACAGTGGTGGCTCGCAGGATTTCTTTCTATTTTTGTTATCAATTATCTTTCCTAATGGATACATATTGCTTGCAGCACTGTTGACTAAATAATTAAATATAATCTTATCATTTTTTTCTTTCACATTGGTTATTAGTGGATATTTTACACACACATATATATTTTAGGGTCAAGTTCTATGTGCATTACCCCTGAACAGTGCCACTTTCCCTTTCTTTGAGTTTATTATATTTGTTCCCCTGAAACCCATTGGATTGTCATACTTGCGATTTTTAATAAATGCGATCAAACTTATCTTCCCTCTTGCATTTACTGGACACCGAGCGCTCATTTCTACCTACCTTTCCTATTCCCCAATTTTAAGGTTTGGTATGAAGATTACATTGTAGTTCTCTGTTAAGCTTCTACTTCATGATGTAAAACTGAGACCGGAGCAGGTTGGTGACAGGCCTTGCACTTCATTGTGGAGTACAGTAAAGTTGGCCATAGAGCAGTACAACCTCATTTGAACTTTCATGTTTGCCAGAACAAAAAATGTCTTATGAAAACCCTGAAAAAAGATGTCTTCAATTACCATACCAATGTTTTAAATTCTACATTTGAAAAATCACATTTACAGTTAGAATTTGTTTGAGAAGAAATTTCCATCCTCCTTTGATTTTCCTTGTCAGTACGGTTGAAAAGATTTGGGTTTGATGCACTATTGCAGGTTGGTTTGGGATTGGAGCATGGTTTCTACTTCTACTGCTTGCAGAATTTGTTGGAAATGCTGCAAGTTTCTAGTAATTTAAAAGCATTTAACGGTGAGTGGTGTTTACAGGTAAGTGAAAAGCTTTACTGTACACATACAGAAGTGTTAGTATGTGTCATATTTCTCAAGTTGACACATTAACAGGTATGTTAAAAAATGCTTCCATTTTATTCCCATCAAAAGTTTTAGGTGTACTTTAAGGAATTGGGTGCTGAAATAGTGCACACTAGGAGGTTTAGCAATTGTTTTTGGGCAATTTATTGTGCGATATTGTAACAGGCCCTGAGGCCTGGTAACAAAAATTGCCCTGGACTTAACCAAAAGGTCTAGCCCTAAGAGGCACAGTGCAGAAAAAGCATTGGTGCCTTGACCATGTGTTCAATTCTCACAGTGGGGTACCCATGCCCAAGTGATACAAGGAGCACCCCTGGGGCAACTAACTCCCAGGGAACACAGCTCCACAGGTACTCTGCAGCAAACCTAAACTTATTATGCTTCATTTCCATGTGTAATTAGCAGCTCATGATTCCATAGATTCCCTAAACAATGGTCAAGGCATAACTTCACATTGGAATATCTTAAAGAGAGCTTGAGGTAAACCTAGAGTTAATTGTATATAAACAAATGGAAGTTTCAAGAAGGCCCTAAACCAGACACTCAGTTCTGGATTTGAGCACCATCAGGTTACAGCATTGCTTTTGTAAAACCAAACGTATTTACTTATTACTTACAGCACAATCCCCAAAAAACAAGGAGCTCACTCTGTACATATGGATAAAAGAGTGGAGTCACTCAAATCTTTTTATATATATATATATTTTGCACTGATGAGGGCTGAGAATCCCAAAACAGCTGTGTGCAAGTAATCATGGTTCTGTAAAATTGTGGCTTAATTTGAGCTATACACCAGCAGTTTTGGATTCACTGATGACTAAAGGGGCAATTTACATGACTCTGGCCACTTACTCATAAACTCCTTGTTTTTTTTTTTTTTGCTGGAACCTTCTGTTTTAGGAAGGCAGTGCTTTATCTCACAGTACTTTAGGGGTGGACTTGAGTTCCAAAGGTAGGCTCTAGCCCTCAAAACTATTGGTCAGTGAGGCTGCACATCACCGCAAGGAGCCAATAGAGAGATGATTGTTGGGGTATTTAAGAGCTTGACTTTGCTAGCTGAAGTCAGTATTTGTATAATTGAGCCCCCTGGGTCTTAAAGGCTAACTCCACCTTTTAGATCATGTTACAGAGGGATTTCTCTTTGGGAAAGCCTCTAACAAAGTACTTGGTGGACCAGCCTTGGTTGGTTTCTAAGGAGTGGGGTCCATCTGGCCTTGGCCTAGGTAGACCATGGTGAACCTTGCCTTTCTTAGGACCCATTTTCTTCAGAGGATTGGCCATACTATACCCTCTGTGCACTTATTTTGTGTGCTGTGATTTCACGGTTCACTGTTTTCATTCACAGGGTTTTTGACAAAGCACCATACTGAGGTGCTTAAAAAAAAAAATCATGTTACACCCACATGTAGGGTTTAACGTGGTTGCAAGCCGCCTCTCACTTTTCTTACAGCGTGTGGGGGGTCTTCTCCCCTGCTGCAGCTGTTACTCTGCCTGCAGAGCTGCATCATTCATTCATAAAGGTCTGTGAATGAATGAACTATGGCGTTAGTTCTCAATGGAACATGATTGTGGTGATCATTACACTCATCTTCCATTGACACTTCCTCCAGCTTTGTACCTAAAGGTATGTACCCCTGTATTTACAGACAAGGAGCTGGAAAAAGTCTGCATGAGCCTGTACATTGCACCCATGATCCCCCGATCGCAGTTGCAATGCTTTGCAGGTGGCTTTACAAAATAAATAAATGCACTTTTTTGTGCTGCAAATATGGGTGCATTTATTTATTTTTTCAAAAAGTAGATTTAGCCTTTAAAGTGTACCTATGGTCAAATTTAAAATTATATATCAATTTGCACATTGTATTTTAATTATTTCTTGACTACACCTATTAATCTAAATTATCTTGAAGCTTGTAAACTTACTTTGTAAAGATCCCCACACATTTACTTCCTTGAATTCTGCAACACGCAATCACTGTGCCCTGTGAGTATTCACTGTTGTTTAACCCATTTCACAAAGCCTGCCTTCTGAACTGATAGGAGTTTCAGGAGGCCGAGTCAGAACAAGAATCACTGTTTGCGGGGAGAAAGGCATCATAGGATATGTAGTCCTTAGAAATGGAAAGTAAAAAGCAGAGGAGAAGCTGCAAAGCAGGAAGTTGTGGAAAGAGGTGGCCATCAGATAAGCAAAATATTCCATGAAAGAAGATTTTTCAAGTAAGCCTATTGGTAATGTTATTGCAATGCTGATGTTATAAAAAGAAAGCGTATGCTGTGACAATAGAACTTCTTTAGGACACCTTTCACACTCTGAAAGCTCTCCATAGGTCGGTACTCTCCAGTCTTGCTTGCACTGTACCACACATGGGCTCATTTTACTCATTAGTATCCACTACATATCTTAATATTTGATTACAACAGTTGCAAAGTCAAATGCTAAGATGCAACATTGGACAATAATTTAGCCTTTGCTTTCCTTCCAGTGTGGAAACTGTAATGTATCCGGGTCTCCATTAGCATTATCCAAACATACATATATTGTTGGAAAAGATGTTAGAAAACATTAATAGAGATCCAGACCAGCCTCTATTATCTAGATATTGAGATAGGCTTTTGCAATGTACTTAATACAATCTTTCAACATTCCTTCCCTGTAATCCCATGTAAGAAACCTGCAGAAGCAACATCTACAATAATGATGAACTTCTAATGCAGCAAGCAACAGTGACAGGATGCCATATTTCTTAGAACAGGCCGTCTATAATTTGAGCTCCAGTTTTGTGTACATTTCTAGGGAAAGGCAGTGACAGAGGGAAGGGATGGGGGTGATTTTAGGAAAGGTCATCTATAAACCAAAGACTGAAGCAAAACTTGAAATATTACCCAATTATGAAAAACTATTACTAAAATTGATTCACAAATTAAATAAATGTGCAGATATTCAGGTGAATCAACAATAAGCAATTGAGTGATTTTCCCAATGCAGTCATCACTGAAATTCATAGCTTGGATCAGATTAAAGTAAAGTGTCATTGTGCTGAAATTTTAGGGTTGCTTGGGTTGTGGTCATAGCTAGAGGTGACCTGAGCTTGCAGTAT
The DNA here is from genome assembly GCF_042186555.1 of Aquarana catesbeiana. Classification (NCBI taxonomy): domain Eukaryota; kingdom Metazoa; phylum Chordata; class Amphibia; order Anura; family Ranidae; genus Aquarana; species Aquarana catesbeiana. The sequence continues at coordinate 280,419,489 of NC_133331.1, read as the reverse complement.
TAGAAGAAAATATCAAATAACTCCAAGTTTTTCTGAGCTCCTTTATACAATGACTTTGTACATCGTATTACTCACCAGTAATTTTTTCTCCCTGTATATGTCCTTTCCCATACTGTACACAGCTTTTCCTTCTTTCAGTGCCAAAATTCCATGTACTTTGCTGTCCATGGTCACATGGGAGGCTGATTGCGGCTCCAATGATTGTACTGCTGAAAGACTGACCTAATAAACATAGGAACCTTTATGAACTGGTGTCCACTATCTTCTTTATTGTGATCTGTATCAGTGTTCCTAACTGAAATCTCACGATTGGGCATTTTTAGCCTTTAAAGAACAAATCCACCTCAAAGTTACATTTCAGTTGTTGTTGGAACCAGTGGACTGGGTCACCTCTTGGCAGAGCAGTCTCCCTACCAAAATTTCTCATTCTTGTTGGCCACCTAGCAGTATTGGGTGTGTGCATTTTCAAGCTACTTGTTTCATTCTCCATATTATAAAATAAATAAATACATTAAAGTGTTTGTAAAACAGAAAATAAAAAAAATAAATTAAAAAACAAACCCTGTAACACAAAGGCATAATTAGCTAGTATGCAGCACATACTGGCTCATTATGAAATACCTTACATTGAAGCTGTTGCAGCAGCCCTGCACACTGCTGTGACCGACGACATGTCTCCTTGAGTTATTTCCGGATTCGCGGGCTCCGGCGCTGTAAATGGCCGGAGCCACGATGCCGTCACTCACGCGCGGGAGCCTCCGGTCACGGCGCGCTGCTGAAGAAACTGCATGAGCGAGCCGTTTCTTCAGTGCGCAAGCAAGCGTATATGGTAAAAATTTCCTAAATGGAGCAGATTTAGGAGATATTTACAGCACCTACCGGTAAGCCTTATTATAGGCTTACCTGTAGGTACAAGTTGTGTAACAGGGTTTACAACCACTTTAAAACCTGTGGGAATGGTGGGAGCTCCTCATAATAGTTATAGCTGGTGTGCAGAGCTGAGAGCTCAGTAATAGAGTCCCCACGGGAAGAGAGTGCACTCCAACATCTACCAAAAACTGAAATATCAGCTTTGGGTGGGCAGGCTGCTTAAAAAGTGTAGGTTCAACATTTTATAAAAGATTAAAAGGTGAGCCAGTTCTGAAAAAAACCCTAACTAACCCCCTGCCCCCCACACACAAATGGTTCTCAGTTCTCACTGCACTTAGCTGGTCTCATGCCACTCTCACGCCATCCCCATATAAGGCTGCATACTTAATAGCTTTACTACACAGCCCGAAAACTGTGTAGCATCATATTGGAGACAATCATGAGCAGTGAATGATCAATGCAACCACATGATCATGCTGACCAATAAGAATCTCTGTGGAGCCTTCTTTTTCTTCTGGGACCTGGTCTCTGAGGAAAAAAATTAAGTGGGTAGCAAGACCAATGTGTGTGCCTTGGAGGACCGCACTGGTGGCTAATCTATTCTTACTGACTACATTCAAGAGGAGACTGCTCTGAGCTTACATTGGCAGACTTTCTCAAGGGCCTTTCCTATATGAAGTGGTGGCAAGATTTTTTTTTTTTTTCCAGAAACTGTTGCAAGCCATAACCCAAGTACAAGGTGATGTTAATCAAATAAAACTTTTGTATACAGAATATCCATACTACAGGCTTTTGCAAAAAGGGAGTTAAAAAAATTCTAACAGTGGGGGGCGTGGCCTGGACGGTGACCAAGACGGCAGCATAAGGGAAGAGCTCCTGCGATCCGGGGACTGAAAAGTGCTTTTTAAGGGAGCCTACACCCCATAACCGCCATGAGCAGATCCACCCGGAGCTCCTCTTCATCCCGAGCTATAAACGACTCAGGTAAGCAGCTCAGCAGAAACATACCGGAGCTATTCCGGACCCAACGCATGGCTGCACACGCGGCCTCCCAGGCCCCATCTCAGGCCTCGCCTAGCATGGAACCTGACATACTGACTCCAGGGGCTTCGGGCATCAATGCAGGGCGATCCCAACCCCCCAGCTTACTGAACCTAGAAGCAGTTGCTGCTATTAAAAACACCGTTACAACGGCGATCGCCAACCTCAAAACCGAAATCTATGTGGTGGCACATCGGTTAGATGGGGTGGAACAAGTCTCCCAGACTCACACCGCTGCCATCAGACAGGTGCAAACCACCTTTGACTCCCACCTTTCTCAACTCTTGGATATCCACAGACATGTTGAAGACCTCGACAACCGCGGTCGGAGGCATAATATAAGAGTGAGGGGGCTCCCTGAGAACATTGAACCGGGATCACTGCAACAAACTATATGCACAATCTTTAATGACCTGATTGACCGCCTGGCAGACTCCCCCATAGACATGGAAAGAGCCCACCGTGCCTGCTCCGGGAAAATGAACCACCAAAGGATGTAATTTGCTGTGTGTTAAATTTCCCACTCAAAGAAGAAATTCTCCATAAAGCCAGAGAAAAAGGCCGCATTCTCCATAATGGCGGAGAAGTCAAGTTATTTCAGGACTTGTCCCAGATAACGCTACAGAATAGGCAAGCTCTTCGCCCCCTGCTGGAAATCCTACATGCCAGAAATATACAGTATCGATGGAAATTCCCGTTCGGACTTTCAGCATCCGCTAGAGGTCGCTCCGCACTACTCCGCACACCTGAATACCCGTTAGGGTTTTGCGAGCAGCTTGATCTTCCTCACGTCGAGCTTCCGGAATGGTACACTCCATACTTTCCCTCTGAACCCTGGTGTCCGGTCTCTCTCCACCCATCACCGAAGACCCAAAGGCACAGATCCCGCAGATACAGAGCTGATCAGTCCTCCCCGGGCAATCGGATGTCTCGCAGGGATCAACATCAACGGAGCCCGGACTCTCCGTCTACACCATCCAGGAGGAGAGACCGCATGGAAAGCTAAATCCTCATACTCCCTACCTGCCAGGTGTCTCCATACGTGAGTAACCATCCACACTTACTTATCCTTCCCCCCTCACTCAGCAGGGCTCGTACTTCTCTATTAGGAACCCTGCCCTGTATGGTCCCTCAAACTAACTTTCAAGCTTCATTTCAGATGATAAGCGGACTTTACACAGGAACACGGATACCGAAGCAACATTAACCAAACCTCCTGGGGACCTATACCATTTCCCACACTACTCATCACTGATCTCTGAACGCTGCTCTGAATATGCACTGAATCTGACACCAATATCTTTAAGAAGGATCTCGTTCCGGAATGCACTACCTTTTAAGAAACCCCTTGCTCCCCAGCTGGGAGAACTGCATCCCCTACTTAAAGACTTGAGACTCCCGTTTCTCCCCTTACCCCCTCTTGCTGGACTCTTTTCATGTTGCCATCTCATACATGGAATGAAGCTCTATTCCACCCCTTTACCCCCTGTTCACAGAAACGCTCTCACGCAATTGGCAGGATCTCTGGTAAAGTCATGTTAAATGACAGGTAATCTTTATCATGCTACCATAGGAACATGAGTATTCTATCTTTAAATGTTTTATTATGTTCTTTATTATGTTTTTCTTTGTCAGCCTGGGGTGTCAGGCGGAACCCTCTTTTGGGTGTCAAACAGATGTTCCTCCCAACTCTCTGAGAATGAAGAAGTAATCTTCACACTTACCACCACCATTCTTTCAGGTAGAGGCTACCTGCATCGTACGTATCTCCAAACCTTCCCTGACACCCCGGACTCTCAAACAAACAAATATATAAAACTTTGATGCTTTATCTAGCCTCCCCTGATTGCATATATTTCCTCTTTGCAAGGAGAAGTCACACTCAGTACAGGCACCTGGCAGGATTTTCTGTGATATCTTCTGTGATATTTTTATGATATCACAGTGTTACTTTCTATGTTCAAATTGTGGTATCCAGTTCTTTAGGACACTCCGGTTTTCTGTTTTTTGTTTTCATTTACACACAGGTTATTAAGATGTTTCTATTGCACTTTTGATAGGCTCCCCATTGTACTCACCATATCCTAAACACGGTCCAATCCTTTCTCCCCGGATCGCAATTTTTCTGTGGTCGCAGTCCTCTCTCACGTTCCTGCACAGCGGTCCCACTGGGATTTACGCTGAACCTCCAGGCTTTTCTTCTTTTTAGGTTGCGTGGCCAAACTACCACCACCTCTGGTTGAACTCTTACCCCCCTTTCTTTTTCCTCTACCCCTTCTTCTCTTTCTCTCTTTTCTAGTTGCTTTCCCCCCCTCTACTTCCACTTTCTTCTTCCCTTTTCTTCCCCTTCTTTTGTTTCCTCTTTCTGCTCTCCTCCCTTCCCCCTTCCTACCCCCCCCCCCCCCCATCTTTTATATACCTTCTGTGTTCCTCTCCTCCCCTCTTTCCCTTTTCTAATTTTTTTTTTATTTTCTCGTTTTCTGACTGGATCCGCCTGTCCCTCTTTGCGGTGCTCTCTGTTTGCCCTCCCTTTCTGTATGTGACATTATTTCGAAGAGGTGGCACCGCAACCTCACAGCGTAAAAAATATAAAAAGATTTGCAATCCCAGGCCCAAGCCATGTCCTCTCTGACTCTGAAGTGCCTATCTCTAAACGTGAAGGGCCTTAATCTACCAGAAAAAAGATCACAAGTCTTATCTTCTCTCACCAAACACAAGGCCCACTTCATATTCCTACAGGATACACACTTCCGCTCTGACGCTGTCCCCAAACTGTCCAACCACATCTACCGAATGGCCATTCACTCCACCAACCCTGACTCCAAAACAAAAGGTGTATCCATTCTTATAATCGAAAAACGCTAACTTTCTTCTCTCTGACTCACTTGTCGACCCAGAAGGCAGGTACATCTTTCTTATGGGCTCTTATGCCTCAAAGCTGATCACACTGGCTAATATCTATTGCCCTAACGAACGATCACCAAGTTTTTCTTTAAAAAAACGTGCGACCTTCTGTCTACTTTCGGAACAGGTATAGTCCTTCTAGGAGGGGACTTTAATGTCCCCCTAAATCCCCTACTGGATTCCTCCACAGGAACATCTACCTTGACCTACAAAGCGTTACGCCAGATCAACCTACAACTTCAATCTCTAACTTTGCATGACACCTGGCGCACTTTGTTCCCCTCAGATAATGAATATACTTTTTTTTCAGCACCGCACCAAAAATACTCCAGGATCGATTACTTTTTTCTCTCTCAGTCAGACCTTCCGCAGTCCACTGTAGAACTGATGTTTCTGTCGGATCACCACCCGATCTCAGTGTCCTTGTCCTTCCCTGAATCCAACTCCAGGACAAAGTCTTGGCGCTTGAATTCTTCCCTTTTCAAAAGACCCTATAGCGATAGAACATATCCGCATGAGGATCCAGCAATACTTTACGGAAAACTCCAGCCCGGAGATCTCTTCAATCTCCCTTTGGGAAGCACATAAGTGCGTGATTCGAGGTGAACTCATTGCCCTGGCCACAAAAGCTAAAAAACAACATCAGTCTTACATAAATTCCCTCATCAGGACAATCAGTTCCCTTGAAACTGCTCACAAACGTACCCACGCGCAAACTACCCTAAAGGAATTAATACATACTCGCTCCTTGCTCCTAGAGGAGCTGGGCAAATGCTCTAGAAGACGCTACATCCTTGGCCAGAGGATTTTCTATGAACAGGGAAACAAATGCGGACGCCTATTGGCACACGGGGTTCAAAAATCCAAACTCTCATCCACAATCCACCATATACGTGACCCTGGGGGAGGCCTTCTGGTCAAGAATGAAGACATTGCTGGAGCATTTGAAAAATTCTATTTCAAATTATACAATTTGCAGCCCACCAGTACCACACAGGCTAACGCCAGCACACGCACTGCATTAATCAAAGAATTCCTATCTAAATACAGCCCGAAGCCAGTATCTTCCCAGCAGTCCAGGGATTTGGAGGACCCTATTTCAGCGCCTGAAATAGACTCAGCTAAGAAGCAAATGAAAACGGGCAAAGCCCCAGGCCCAGACGGCTTCTCCCTCCAATACTATACGGCCTTTACAGACTTATTAGTTCCTAAACTCCTTGACACATTCAATGCCTTATCTAATCCCCAGGTAAAACCAGATAGAATGTTAGCAGCACACATAGCAGTAATCCCTAAAGAGGGCAAGGATTCCTCTGCAGTAGCTAACTATCGACCGATATCTCTCCTGAATGTAGATATCAAAATCTACGCAAAAATATTAGCAAATAGACTTCTTCCCCTGGTGCCTGATCTTATCTCGTTAGACCAGGTAGGTTTTGTTCCTGGCGGCGAAGCTAGGGACAACACCATCTGCACACTAAACTTACATCATTGGATCACGTCTTCCAAATCACAAGGATTTTTTCTTTCACTGGACGCTGAGAAGGCATTCAACAGAGTGGCCTGGGACTATATGCAGGAGGTACTCGCTGCTGTAGGATTGGGGACACGTATGCTGTCATACATCATGGCGCTTTATACGAACCCCTCCGCAGCTGTGAAAGTCAATGGCCGCCTGTCGAGCGCCTTTCCCATCAGCAATGGCACCCGTCAGGGTTGTCCACTCTCACCTTTGATTTACATCTTAACCCTGGCACCCTTCCTCAACAGACTGAGAGAAAACCCAAATATTCAAGGGGTTACGCTGAAGAACAGAGAGTTTAAGGTCGCAGCCTTTGCTGATGACATTCTGCTCGCTCTGCAATCGCCCCATATATCCCTGTCCAATCTCCTCAAAGATGTTGAACACTTTAGCAACTTATCTAACCTCAAAATTAACTATGCCAAGTCTCAAGCACTAAACGTTCCCTTCCATCTCAGGTAGTGACACTTTGCCAAACATTGTTCCCATTTCGTTGGGAACAAGATACATTTACATATCTTGGCATTCAAATTCCCACTCGTTTGTCGGACTTGTACTTGAAAAACTTTCACCCGGCCCTTCTCCAGATCCAAAAACACCTGAAAGAATGGGAGTAGCTTAAACATCTCATGGTTCGGTCGCTCGGCCCTGATTAAAATGACTGTCCTGCCTCGTCTACTCTATATTATGCAATCAATTCCCATTTCTTTACCAGCAATCTTCTTTAAATCCTATCGTAGAGCCTGCTCCGCTTTCCTGTGGAGGGATTCTTCGCCCCGTATTAAATTTACCAGACTTACATTATCTAAACTTAGAGGGGGAATAGGTTTACCAGACCTTCAAAAATACAACGCATGTCACCTCACGAGGATTGCTGATTGGAACATCCATGCTCATAAAAAATCATGGGTCTTCCTAGAGAAATCATTCTCGTCAGGACCCTTACTCCTCCTTCCTTGGCTATCCTCCAAGAACTGGCCCCTCGATCTCTCAGCCCATCCGCTTATTTACCCTACACTTCTGGCCTCCAAAAAGAGCCCTTTAATCTCTCTACGGGGGAACCCTGATTTCTCACCGGGGATCTTTGAGAATTTTCTGAGTCAGGAATGGCCATTCGAAGATGTTCTTGCACTTCAATTCTATTCTAATGAGAGACCCTTATCCTTCGAGTCCCTAAAATCCATCTCTAAGACATCTTCTCTACCATTCTGAACATACAGACAAATTAGACATTTCCTCACAACCCATGCGAGTCAGTCTGTCTGGACACGACAACTCACACCCTTTGAGTCCTTGTGCCATCGTAAAACACCGCAAAGACACCTAATCTCCCTCCTTTACTCCCTCCTCTTAGAATCTCCAACACAGACTCCTGCCCCTTCACAACATTCCTGGAATAGAGATCTCCAAACCCCCTATCCGCGGAAGACTGGAATACTGTGTACGAATACGCGCATAAAGGCTCGCTGAACGTGGCTATCCAAGAAAATGGCTATAAGGCGATCACCAAGTGGTATAGGACCCCATCGCGCCTTCACAAATTCTCTGCTAGCATCCCTGATACATGCTGGAGATGTGGCTCGGGGGTGGGAACAATGCTCCATATATGGTGGGGATGTGAGAATATCCAGCCCTCCTGGAAGGAGGTCCATAGCCTCATAGCGCACATAACGACCTACACTCTAGATTACTCCCCGTCCCAATTTCTCTTACACCACACATTACCCAAAAAGGTTTACTATAAATCACTGGCTATGCATATGGTAAATGCCGCCAGACTCTCTATACCCAAGCATTGGCGTTCAACTGTCACCCCAACAGTCAGGGAATGGTTTGCACGGCTTTCCTCTATAAAAGAAATGGAAGAACTGATTTATACCTCACAAGACAGGATGCATAAATTCTCGGAAACATGGGCTTGCTGGTCCCACTTTGTTACTACTGAACGCTACCGTCAGCATGTACACTAAGATGGTCTGGGAACTTGCGGAACTGTCTCCTGTGCCGAGTTGGGGGGAGGGACAGGTGCGGATCTACTCGCTCCCCCCCCCCCCGATTTCCTTTCCTCGTTTTATGTTCGCTTTACCCTCCCCCTCTTGTCTGATCTTCTCTCCCAACTCTCCCCTTCTTTCTCTTTCCTTCTATTCCTATACTCTCTATATGGAGGGGTACCCTGTCTGTGTCCGGTTGGGATACACTGCAAATTACTGATTGAACACGTTCGAGATACCACACCTTCTCCTGCCTTTGTTTGGGGCGGGGGGAGGGTTGGGGGGAGGGGACAATAGAAAGTACGATCCTCCGCCCACCTCCGCAAATTCACAACTTTATGCTTCGATTGTATTCACTTATGGTCAGTAAGCTTTATGTTGTATCAAGACATAAATACCCTCTATGTTATTCTGTCAACTGCTGTTTCAAAACAATACTCTTGTTCTGTATGTTTTGTACTATGAATACGAAATAAAAATCTTTTGTGGAAAAAAAAAAAATTCTAACAGCATATCATGCCTTTTGTGGACCTCCTGCCCATTTAAGCAATATAGACCTAATATGTCTTAATTGTAGAGTACAAAACACAGGCTGGATATTCTAAAACCCTGGGTTATAGGTTGGCTTCTTCAGGTGATTGGACACTGGCAATGAGGACGTGTATATATAACCCTACCCCACTGCGTGAGTCCTCAGTTTTTTGTTGATGTCTTAAGGCGATGGACCTCTTCTTTCTTATGGAGAAATCACTCTTAGCTTAACTAGTTTATTATTTTAACTTCAAATTCTTCAATTAATTCTTCACTGTCTATTAATACCACAATAGAAGCAGTGCATCTAGATCAGTGCAACCTTGGTAAAACCTTGGGAACAATACCTGGACCCCACGCAGTGGGTACAGCCCTGTATTGTTGACTGAGGCACTGGATCCTGCACAGGCTCTCAACTCAGCAATTAGCGTAATGTTAATATTTTTCAGCGTGGTCAATACAAAACTTTTGTTAGTTTAACGCTCAAAAAACCTTCAGAGTTGAATTTTCCTTGTAAGTCCTTTATACAAAATCCTCTTCTAAAACCATGGTAAGTGATTACAAAGAAACAACATTGGATCTTATTATTAGCATTACCATTAGAGTGTATTTTTTTTATTGCAAATGTTTACTGTTAAGATTTTAAACTTAAAATGTAACATAGAGAGAGCGCAAAATTTGGTTGCAAGAACAAAGTTCTCTTTTAGTGTTCCAATAGTTTACTAGTTGGTAAATGTAATGTTCCCCCCCCCCCCCAAAAAAAAAATAATAATAATGTAGGCCTCATTAAGAATGTTTTTTTTTTTTCAAGACCCATGTGGTTATTTTTTAAATAAACTGATTTTTGAAAAAGAATTCATTAGGGCATATGGCCAGAGTAAATTCTAAGTTTAGTGGACCTTGGGAAAAAAAAAAAAGCTTAAAACTTTGCTACTCACTAGCAAATATTGGGGCAGTAAATAAGAGAAGCTGTGTATTTGTTCACTTACTCAGCTGCCACTACTTGAAGCAAGATCCTCTTGCCTGTTGTGGGAACTGAGATGTGCCTTCCAATGAAATTTTTGAGAAAACTGTTTCCCACATTCAGAACATGAATAAGGTTTCTCCCCCAAATGAATTGTTTTATGTCTGATAAGAGAAGATTTTCGGGAGAAGAATTTCCCACAACTGGAACATGAATATGGCTTCTCCCCTGTATGAATTCGCTGATGCTCGATAAAATCCTTACTTTTGGCAAAACGCCTACCACAGTCTTCACAGGAAAATGGGTTCTCTCCGGTGTGAGTTCTTTCATGCAAAAGGAGACTGCCTTTTCCGGTAAAACATTTCCTGCATCTGGAACACGAATATGGCTTCTCACCAGTGTGAGATCTCTCATGAAAAAGAAGGCTTTCTTTCCGAGTAAAATATTTGCCGCATTCAGTACAGGAAAATGGCTTTACCCCAGTGTGAGTTCTTTGGTGTGTAACCAGACCTAGTCTCTGGCTAAAACATTTCCCACACTCCAAACAGGCAAACGGCTTTTCTCCGGTGTGAATTCTCTGATGTGAAATTAGACTGGTTCTCTGGGTAAAACATTTCCCACATTCAGAACAAAAAAATGGTTTCTCTCCAGTGTGAATTTTCTGGTGTCTAATAAGAGCTGAATTAAGTGTAAAACATTTCCCGCATTCAAGACATGAAAATGGCTTTAACCCTGTGTGGATTTTCTTGTGTTTGGTATAGGACGAGCTAAGAGAAAAACATTTCCCACAATCAAAACAAGAATAAATCTTCTTTACAGCATCAACAGTTTTCTTTTGTGAGAAGAGTTCTGCCCTTTCAGTAAAACCTTCACGAGATTCAAAACTCGGTAATACTTCCTTCCCCCTATGAAGTATATGATGGGTGCCAAGAGGTAGGTGATCATTAACATTTCCCTCATGTGTAGAGGGATTAGGTGATAGATGTGCACAGAGAAGTACTTGATGTAGATTTGGGGCAATGTGGTTTTCATCTAAAGAATAGGATTCAAGGTCATCATCTTCAATTGTGCCATCAGAAGAGATAATGGGATGTTTTTGGATGCTGTCCCTTCTGTATCGTCCATCTGGAGAAATTAAGAGAAAACAAAAATAACTGTGGTACAGTAAAACATCATAAAATTGAAGAGCTGCTGCTATCACTAAATATAATTGTCTTCTTGACACCATCAAGCATACTCATACACACTTGATGAAGGGTCAAAATGTGATGAGAAAGGTTATCCTGCAAACCTACCACTAAATCTACAGTCCAAAGCAAGAGTCGCTTTTCTCGAACAGTGCAAGGGTCTGCCCTTGCGCCAACATCGTGCAGTCTCACTGACTTTAAAGTCTTTTCAGCATGTCCTGGCTCTCCAATATAAAATTTCACATTCTCTAAATTCTAGGAAAATAATCCAAGAAATATAGATTATTTTCCTGTGAAATCTTCAAGTCTCTCTAGTTGGAGTTCACACAGAGCAAAGGGTGGACTTCCCACCCCCATGGGGTAGCAGTATCTATTACATTGATTTCCAGCTTCTAAAGAGGGATCCCACAGGTATGGTATAAGCAGAGTTACATTGGTGCAAGCTGGACCAATGTAACTATGTATAAAATGTCCATACTTGGAATGTTCTTCAATGTCAAGGTGATGGGTTTTGGGGATTCTCCACCAGATGAAATGGTGATGACCAGAGGCATAATTAAATAAAACATGGATTGCATATCTTTCTTACTAGAATTTGTGTCACTCTCAATGTGTAGGTCTGATTAATGGAGTGAATAATCCTTGGAATTACTTTGACTGCCATTGCTGGAGTCCAAAAAAGTTTTTTTTTTAGTCTTGGTTATATATACACACCCACACTGTATAGATTAATGATATCACTTGGAATGATTACTTCTTATTATTGATTAAACTTTATGAACAATTTTTATCTTAATGTGACCCTGTTAGCATAGGAAAAAAGGCAACACCCTATAAAAGAAGCAGTTTAATATTCACCCTTCTAAAAAAAAAAAAAAAAGAAAACAAGCTCTCACATACTAAGTAGCAACTGTATGCAAACACCACCAAACAATCATTGTAAGACATTTTTGATTATGGTACCTCTAGACAGGAAAATAGGTGAGGTCTTGTATGCGTGCTAGGGTTGTTATAATAAATTATACAGTATATGTATAATTTTTTTTGCCTAAACTTCATTGAATTTGTCATAAATACAGATACAACATTGCATGGTTTGTAAAAAAAAAAAGTATTTTTGAAAGGTCAATAGTCCATCTCCTAATTAAAGGTCCATGATTATTTTATTAAGAATTATCAAACCAATTTGTTTTTAACCAGACAAATGTACTAGGCAGCCCAGGGGTTGCTACCATAGACGCAATATTCAAAGTTGTCGGGCTTGGTTGGCTCCTGGACTGGAGGGTCTGAATGCAATATTGGAGATTCTGGAGTTTGTCCAGAAGAAAGACCTTAGACAGGGCCATATCCAATATCAGGCATAGATACTCCAAAACAATTAGACAGTTCCAGTGCTGCTTTCTGGAGATTTAGAATCCACCCAAATCTCTGTGGGGCCTGCACAGTCTGTTTGACACTGGGTGACAGGACCTTAGTCAACTGAAGGAAGAAGGAAACATGCAAGTAAGCATCCTTGGTGTTCACATCTACACCATGTTTATGTTACATACCAACCATTGGTTACAAACCTCATTCAAAGTCCCAAACCTTCCCCCCTTCTGACCTGGTGGAATACATGTGGAATTCCGGAGGACGGTATCGAGAACCTTTTTTTGGGTTTCCCCGGGAGATTGTGAATAGGTTTGAACAAAAACCTTGAAGTCCTTTTCCGGGACAATGGCTATGATCCTTTGAGAAAATAGCAACTGTTTTGGGGATGTTGGCATGTTTGGTAACATGAAGCGGGGTGGAGGTAGAGAACAAAATTTCACTTTATAGCCTCTGGATACATTTTGGACCTGAATGTCTGAAATGTTCTGGGACCAGATGACCACAAGGTCCAACAGACGTCCCCTGACAAGTTTGGGTGTCCCCTCATATTGAGGGGGGCTTGTACCTGTGGGCTAGGACTTGCGGCAGAACTAAGTTTTAGTAACTCTTCTTAGCTTCAGAAGAGGATTTCCCTGTTCAGGATTTTGTCTTCTTTTTCTGAGGTAATAGGGGACTTTCCCTCCCAATGACCTCCTTTTTAAAATTGTCTGGGGATTTGCCAAGAAGGCACTCTGCATCACAGGGCATTAACAGAAGGCAATTTTTGCACTGATGACCAACATCTGAGCCAAAGGGTCCTCTACATGTGCACTGAAAGGAGGTCCATTCTGGGTATTTAGTCAATATTATCCACTAGTCCATCAACACAATAGAACAGGGTAACAGAGAAGAACTCAAGTTGTCGGAGGAAAGAAAGGTCAGTCAAGATAGAACCAAGATCCTGAAACATGGGCTTAGACCAGACAGTTAAGACTTAGCAGATGTACATGGTCACAATGGAGGGTTGCAGGGCAGGGCTTGCAAGCAGGAACAGGGCCTTAGAAAGAGCTTCCAGTCACAAAGTTTTTAAACAAAAGGGACAGTTAAGACAGGAGATGGTCAGGTCCACAACAGGATTGATCCACTTTTTTAAAAACTCCTCCTACATAGGATATTGTTCAGTAAAATGCTTGGGAGGGGATACATTTTTTTTCCCAGGATTTGGCCAGTTGCTGTACAAAACAAGGCACAAAAACAAGTGGACAGAGGTTTTAGCAGGCTGAGGACTTTTCAGAGAACCAAAGCTTGTGAGCTTTGGTATGGCAGAAGTAGGTTGCTACAGTTCAAACATGTGTACACTGCCTCAAAAAGGACTGAAATGGTATTAAGTTCAGGAGGTATGTCAGTAGACTGAGACTCCTCATATACCAGGTCCTTAAAAAACAGTCAAGGTACAATCCTCATCCTTCTCAGGTGAATGTGCAGAAGCAGTTACAGCAGAAGAAAATTAAGGGTTTGACTCTGAAAGAGGGGGTTGGTTGCACTCTTGCAACCCCTGCATTCTAAAGACAGGTAACATGGCTGCAACTTCCCCCATAAACTCAATGTAGTAGCAGAACTCTACTCTTGATAAAGGAGGAGGGGAGCACCTCTAATGGGGTAAAGAGACCTCTAAGGTGGGTAGAGACTCAAGCAGTGGATAGTGGTTTGGGCCTTCAGTGTCAGAACCCCTAAGGGGTGAGCTGAATACCCACCTCTTCCCCAGAGCTGTTAGCTGATTATAAGCAGGCAAGGCCGGCAGGGCCCCTTGCATTACTGTTCCCCATAGTAAAAACCTGCAAGTGAGGGATTCCCACAAAGGGGTACTCTGTGACATACTGCCAGAACAGGAAAGGTTAATACTGCCTGTGACTAGTCATTGGAAGCAGCAGGGAGCTTTATCTCATCACAGAAAATCAGGTTGCTGGAGTAGCCAAGTAGATGGTGGGAGAGGGTGAGCTGAATCATGGGCATAGTCCAAAATGGCACATGTATGAGAAGTACAAACAACCAGAAGGAGGCTGTGCAGACTCAGAAGAAAGGCATGGGCAGCGAGCCTGTCCAATGGCACCAAAGTAGCTGGTGCTCCTTAGGTCAACACCTCAGGGGTCTTAAACCAGCAAATCCAGGCTCACATAGGGGCCAAAGCCCTGACTTCCTGCAGTCCCCACCAGGCAGGCAGTATCCCGGGAACATGCCCAGCCAGCTGTCTTCACCCTCCCAGTGGACATACAAACTAAGAAGTCTTCAGGGACAGGTTCCCCCCTGGATGGGAGGACCGGTGCCTTGGTAAAGGCCTAACACATTTCCCATTACAGGCTAGCCTGCTTAGTCTTCACAGCAGGATCTGGGTATGGCCCTCCAGAGCTAAACAAGGCTCTGCAGAAACTAGAGAATTTTGCTAGTAAAAAAAAAAAAAAAAAAAAAAAAAAAAAAAAAAGGAGGAGGAGGTCTGCTTCTCTCAGAAGACGACGTCCATTTTCCCAGGACACCAACAATAAACCAAAGCATGCTGGGAGTGGGAGGGGTTATATTGTGTGGTCCTTAAAGCTCTTGTTTGACAGTGTGCAATCTCCTAAAGGCAGCAGCCTTACCCTACATAACTGAATAATTTTCTTATGTTCCATAATGTATGAATGAGAAAAACAGAATATAAATCATTAGGTTCATAAATCTTTATTGCTAGTCTAAAAAAGGCATACAGATCTCCAAAACACATTGGCTTCCCTTGGCTCTTTGTTAAACCTTTTCAGTTGTTTTCAAAGATCAGTGTCTACTTCAAGCAAATATAAAGATTAGGGACAATCAAGGTAATCAGAGAAGCAAAAAGGGGTTTTTGCCCAAGCAAAAAAAAAAAGAAAAAAGAAGTTTATAAGTGATAGGAATTTATATTTAGGGTTAGTCGGCCTATAGAGAAAAAAAAAAAATCTTTCTTTCAAGTTTGGTGTTTCTGCTTCCTTACATGGGAAAAAAAAAAGCCCATAATTAGATACCTGTACTCAGATGCTGCTGCTTGCCACCAGAAGCTCTCGTTTTTTGTGGGAACTGAGATGAGACATAAGATAAGTTTTTTTTGAGAACCGTTTCCCACATTCAGAACATAAATATGGCTTCTCCCCCGTATGAACCTTTTCATGTGTAATAAGATATGATCGTTCTGAAAAGCATTTCCCACAGTCGGAACATGAAAATGGCTTCTCTCCGGTATGAGTTCTCTGATGTTTGACAAGATTCGATCTTTCTGCAAAACATTTCCCACATTCAGAACAGGAAAACGGCTTGACCCCTGAGTGAGTTCTTTCATGTGAAATAAGGTGGACTCTCTGGATGAAGCTCTTCCCGCACGATGAACAAGAATACGGCTTTTCTCCTGTATGATTTCTTTCATGTGATAGAAGATGTGCCCTCTGTGTAAAACTTTTCCCACAATCCAAACAGGAATATGGTTTCATCCCTGTGTGAATCCTTTGATGTAAGACCAAAGTTTCTCTCTGGCTGAAACATTTCTTACACTCAGAACAAGAATATGGCTTCTCCCCTGTGTGGGACCTCTGATGTGAGGTAAGAGTTTCTTTACGGGAAAAGGATTTCCCACATTCAGGACATGAAAATGGTTTCACTCCAGTGTGAGTTCTCTGATGTAAGATAAGAATGTCTTTCCGGGTAAAACATCTCCCACACTCACTACAGGTAAAGGGCTTCACGCCAGTGTGAGACCTTTGATGCAAGATGAGAGTTTCCTTTCTGCCAAAACATTTCCCGCATTCAGAGCATGAATAAGGCTTCTCTCCTGTAAGAGATCTCTGGTGTGAGGCGAGGCCCTCATTCTGGGTAAAACATTCACCATGCTGAGAACATGAGAAGGTTTCACTCCCTCTACGATCTTGATGATGGGTGAAAAGGGGTGAGTAATCAGAAAAACTCCTCCAGGATATAGGACCAGATGAAAGTTCTGCACTGTGAGATGTCCGATAGAGATTGGGGGTAATGGGGTTTTCTTCTTCTTCAGAATTGGATGTTATGTCACGGTCTTCTATTTTTCCAGCTGGAGAGATGACAGGAGGTTTTTCAGTGTGTTGTCCATCTGGAGGAAATAAGTAAAAGGGAACAACTGCAGTCTAATTAAACAGATGGAAACTGTTTTGAAGCGAGCAAATGCAGAAATTGCAAAATATAACCAAGTATTGGACCCAATCTTCCAGTGTCCTAAATTTGCTTCCCCACACCATCAGAGATACCATTTTATATAAAGCCCCACATCTACGAGTATGGAAAATACTTTACCCAACTACTACAATCAACAGCCTATAATGGGAATCATGATTTTATAAAAATTCCTAATTTGCTCTGACAGCTCTCAATGTTGTTCAAGACTAATTCTTACATAATTTGTAGAATATTTGATACATGATTTGTCAGTACAAAAAAAAAAAAAAAACAGTGTTATTACCTGTTAACTACCTTTTCCAGGAATATTCCAGGATGGCTTACAGAGAGATAGGCCCCTCCCTAGCACAGGAAACACATGATCCAGATTATAAACGCACAACACAAGCAATAGCCCCTCAGTATTAATAAATAACTGAAGGCTTCAGAATAAGCAATCATTAAACCCTCATTAGCAAATCTTTATTTTATGCTTTACATTGCTAATCCACCAACAAAGAAGGGAGGGAACTGACCCCGTCCTGTAAGATTCCTGGAAAAAGTAGTTAACAGGTAATAACACTGTTTTTCCAAGTCATCTTCCAGGACGGCTTACAGAGAGGACAAAATAAAACTACCTGATCAGGGTGGGATCACAGCCTGCAGCACTTTCCTGCCAAAAGACTGGTCTTGGCTGGCAAGCAGATCCAGTCTGTAATGCATTAGAAAGTCTTGAACCTGGACCAGGTTGCGGCCTTGCAAATCTGGGGGGGAGACGCTCCTGCCCTTTCAGCCCAAGAAGTAGAAGTGGAAACCGCTCTTGTGGAATGAGCATTTACTCCTAATGGTGGTGTCAAGGATGCTGCTTTGTATGCCTCTGCGTTGGCTGACTTCATCCACCTTGCGATGGTATTCTTAGATGCCCTTTTACCCTTATTTGAACCCGCAGACACAAACAAGCTGGTGGAACATCGCCATTCCTTGGTGCGCTCTATGTAAGCAATCAAGCATCTTCTGACATCTATTTTATTAAATGCAGCCTCTTTGTCATTTTTAGGATCTCTGCAAAATGAAGGTATCACAATCTCTTCCGATCTATGGAAGTTAGACGGTACTTTGGGGAGAAATGCTGGGTCCAGAGAGAGGATAATTTTGTCTTGCAAAATGATGCAGAAGGGCTCAGCCACAGAGAGCGCCTGTATCTCAATAACCCTCCTAGCGGAGAATAGGGCCACTAAAATCACTGTTTTCAAGGTTAAGAGCTTTATGGGCAGTTCCAATAGTGTCTCAAACAGTGTTTTACAAAGACTTTGCAACACCATGGATAAGTCGCAGGAAGGGAACCTCCTTGACTTGGGGACCCGCTTATGGCTGATGGATGTAAGAAATCTCTTGACCAAGGGCTCTTCTGCCAGCCTTTGATTTAAAAAGCTAGTGAGAGCCGATACCTGCACCTTGAGGAGTACTGACTGCCATATTTAGTTTGCTCCCGCTTGGAGGAAATCTAGGACCGCTGGGATCATGGCTCCTGACATGAGCATGCGCCAGGCCCCAAATTTCTTCCAGATTTTATTGTAAATTGTGTTAGTGGATGGCTTCCGGCTGCCAAGGATGGTATTGATCACTTTTGCCGATAACCCTCTCCACTCTAACAGCTCCCTCGCAGTAGCCAGGCCGTCAGAGAAAGAGAGACCACTTCTGGATGATTCACCTCCCCCTGAAATAAGATGTCTGTCCTGCAAGGCAGTCTCCAAGCTTTCCGTGATGCTGAGTCTTAATAGTCCTGAGAACCAAGACCTCCTTGGCCAGAATGGTGCGATCAGGATAGCTTTCGTGTGACACGCATCTTCCCGATGATCCTTGGAATGAGGGCAAAAGGTGGAAACGCATACACCAGGCTCGCTTTCCAGGACTGGGACGGGGCATCTAGGCCCAGACTGAGATGGTCTCTCTGGAGGGAGATTTGCTGGGATCAACCACCACTTGATTGAGAGCTTTACTTTCTGCAGAATCTCTATTTTTCTCTGAAGAGATTCCTTCCTTCCATCCCAGAGAGAAAGCATGAACACCTGAAGTGCTTGAGTATGGAATTGGGCCCACTGGACTCCTAGGGTGGTTGCTGTCATCAACCCAAGGACCCTCATACCTTGAATTGAGGTCTCTGTACATGCGCAGAGGCTGCTCACCGCTGCAATTATTGTTGTCACTTTTTCTTTCGTCAGAAAAATTTTGGATGTAGTCGAGTCTATTAAGTTTCCTAGGAACACTATACTTTGAGTAGGTACTAACTGACTTTTCCTGATTTACCAGCCACCCCAGCTGCTGAAGGTGTCTGATAGTTCTGCTCAGGTTCTGTTTCACTCCGATTGCTGAGTCTGCAAAGATCAGCAGGTCGTCCAGATAGGGAATTATGTGAATCCCCTCTGATCTCAGGGTCCACAAAGCTTCTGCCAGAATCTTTGTGAAGATGCGTGGTGCTGACGCCAATCCGAAGGCCAGAGCATTAAACTGAAAATAGAGGGTCTTGAACCCATTCTTCACTGCAAACCTGAGATATTGCTTGGACTCCTTTCGAATGGGAACATAAAGAAAGGCATCTCTTAGTTCTAATGAGACCATGAAGACCCCAGGGGTTAACAAATCTATGGTGGTGTATATTGACTCCATTTTGAATCGTTTGTACTTTACAAACATGTTCACTTGCTTTAGGTTCAAAATGAGTCAGAATTTTCCTGATGGCTTTTTTATCAGAAAAATGTGAGAATAAACCCCCCCCCCCCTTTCTTAGAGTTGGGGGGGGGGGGGGTGAAGCTTATCACCTTCTCCTCCAGCATACTCTGTAGGAGGGAAGATATAGCTGTTGATTACTCCATGTCTTTCGGGAGAATTGTTGGGTGAAATTTTTGAGGGGGGCAGCCCACTAGCTCTATCCTGTACCCTGACTTGACCAGATCCAGGATTAAGCTGTTGCCTGAAATGGCCTGCCACTGTGGGAGGAATGACCCCAACCTTCCCCCCACATGGCCGACTGAGTCACTGGGAAGGGTCTTTAGTCTGGGAGGGTTTGAAAAGGAAGCCATCTCTGCCTCTTCCCCTCCTGTACTGCCACTCTCTTTTCTGGTCTTGCGTAGCTGCAAAACCCTTGTTACGCTGCCTTCTGTCCCCCTGGTGGTTTCTTTCTCCTGACCTCTGGAAGTGACAAAAATTCCTTGTTTTTTTGGGGGGAAAAAGAAACCTCTTGTTTTTTATCGGCCGACCTCTCTAGAACAGATTCTAGCTCTTTGGCAAAAGCAAAACTCGAGAAAAGGATAAGGAACAGAGCTTGGTTTTGGACACTCTTTCACCCCTCCCAAGACTTCAGCCAGATAGCCCTCCTGGCTTCATTAATCAATGCTGTAGATCTGGCCCAGAACTTTACAGACTTCATGGATGCATCAGCTATATAGGCTACTGCCTTACTTAAAGTTGGCAAAGCATCCAAAATCTCTTCCCTGGAAGTGTCTGACTCCAGTTTAGCCATAAATCAAATGTACGATTCACACATGTAGTGGCTAGGGCTGGTTTAAAGTTAGCTGAGCAGGCTTTCCATGCCTTCTTTAAATACCCTTTCGCCTTTCTATCCATTGGCTCCTTTAGGGTGCCTGTGTCCTCAAAGGAGAGCTCTGAACCTTTTGAAATGTTAGAAAGGGAAGCGTCTAGTCTGGGACACTTTACCCACAACTTTGTATCCTCCTCCTTGAAGGGAAACCTTCTCTTCAGGTTCTTAGGGAAGAAGATTCTTCCATTCCTGAAGTATTCTCTTTTAGGGATGCATGCACCGGAAAGGTTCTGGTCTGCTTAGGCTGAAGGCCTGCATATAAAATGGCATGTAAGGACAACTCCTGGTTTTCTGGTTCTTCCAGTTCCAGGGTGTCATATATAGCCTTTAACAACTCCTCTGACCTCTGATGGAAATATAAATCTTTGGACCTTGCTGGGTTTTTCCTCATTAAAGCTCCCCTTCCTCAGAATCTGAGGCAGACGCTGAGCTCTCCTCCAGCACTCCCTGCTGGTGGGCTCCCCGTGCCCGGGGCAGGATTATTGGCCTAGCACCAGTATTGGTGCTGGAAGTACAGAGGATAGGTTCAGCAAGAGCTTCCTGCTCTCTGGGTTTAAAGGACTGTAAAGTCTGTTTCATCTCCTTCTTCATTGAGTCCATAAAACCCTTGAGGACAGGTCTTGTCTCTCCCTTGAGTTTACCTATACAGTCCTGACATGCACTTTTCTTCTAACCATAAGGCATTTTCTTGGTGCACATTGGGCACCTTGTTCTGGGTGTCTGTTTTGTTATCTTTGGGCTCATGGGCTTTGTCCTGCAATGAATCAGATGACAGCCAGCACATTACTTCAACTGAAGTAAATACCAATTAACAAAACTCCCAGTGGATAACACAATTCTAATCTAACCCACCACCTGAGCCTATGCTAGTATGTGCAACACTTGTCCACCATATGCATAAGCAAAAACAGGCTCTGGAAAAAACAAACGCCCCCTGTACAGCTTGCCCCCTATTTTCTTACTTTAGGGCCAGATTCAACCGATGGCGCCTCCAGACCTGCCTCTCTGGATCCTGGCATCTCCATGCTGCTCCTGGAAGCCTTCTGCGCCATTTCTTATCCAGGCCCCTATTTAAGGAGGTGTGGAGAATCCAGGGTGGCGCTGTGGATCCGACGTCGCCCTCCAGCACAGCACGCCTGTTATCTTTCAGTTACCCTTGCTAGGGCTTCAGCCTATCGGAAGTGACATCACTCCGCGCCCCTAGCGCGGTCCACACACTGTGGATAGAGAAGCCCTGCAACATGGGGATCTCTGTAAATGAACAGCAGAGAAGAGCACCTGGACCACGCGACGGCCTGCGCCTCCACCAGAACACCCTGCTGTGCCATTCCGGATGGACCCCACTGGGCCACCTCCTCCACTCCTAACAGGTACAACCACCAAGCGGGAGAGGGGGTCCCTTACCTTCACCCCAGACCACTTTTTTAGGTCTATGGGTGGCCCAAACTGACTCATACCCCAGGAGTACTGCCCGTTGCACTGGTTATGGACGCCGGGAGGCCCCTGCCACCTAGCACGAAGGACGGACAAAAAAATAAACATTGTTTGGAGGCTCCTGTCTGGCCGGAGGAAACACAAATACTGAGGGGCTATTGCTTGTGTTGTGCTTTTACAAACGTGGATCATGCGTTTCCTGTGCTAGGTGGGAGGAGCCCCATCTCTATATTGTGACACAAATTGCAGGAAAAAGACAATTTTTTTTTTTTTTTTTTTGCAGAGTTGTCACAAAATGATATATTGCTCAAACATGCAATGGGAATATGTGAAATTACACCCCAAAATACATTCTGTTGCTTCTCCTGAGTACGGGGATACCACATGTGTGAGACTTTTTGGGAGCCTAGCCGCGTACAGGACCCCGAAAACCAAGCACCGCCTTTAGGGTTTCTAAGGGTGTAAATTTTTGATTTCACTCTTCACTGCCTATCACAGTTTCAGAGGCCATGGAATGCCCCCCCCCCCCCCCCAAATTACCCCATTTTGGAAAGTAGACACCCCTATCTATTTGCTGAGGAGGTATAGTGAGTATTTTGCAGACCTCGCTTTTTGTCACAAAGTTTTGAAAATTGAAAAGAAAAAAAAAAAAATTCTCTATTTGTGGGAACGAAAGGACCCAAATTTAATTTGGGTACAGCATTGCATGACCGCGCAATTAGCAGTTAAAGCGACGCAGTGCCAAATTGTAAAAAGTGCTCTGGTCAGGAAGGGGGTAAAACCTTCCGGGGCTGAAGTGGTTAAACCGCTATGAAGAGAGTGAGGTAAGCCTGTGTAGAATTAATGGAAAGCGGTTTTATTTTTGCAAAAGAAGTACATTAATGCTGTATTGGTACATAGGGGAGCTGGAATTTATAAAAAAAAAAAAAAAGTGAACAAAGGTGAACTTAGCCTTTAACCTGACACATCCTGCACAGCCATTCACTGGGAAGATCAGTATGCCGATTCTTCTCCTCCCCCCACCCATTATGCAGCAGAGAACAGAGAGAACAGAGGAAATGTGATCACTTATTTAAAAATATATATATTTTCATTTTTAATTATAAAACGGAATGAATTGTTTTACAAGGCGATTGTTTACAATCACTTTAACCAGTTGCCGCCCGCCCATCAAATAATGGAGGGGCGGTGCAGCTCTCGTTCTGGGCGGACCTCATATGACGTTGGTCCATTCAAACAGGGCATGCGCGCAATCCGGTGCGTGCAGCCCTGCACTGTCAGTGGCAGCATTTCCCTGAGACACAACTGGTCACTGACTGGGGTGAACAGCCAATGGGCATGGCTGTTTACCACGTGATCGGCCGTGATCCAGCCACTGCCAATCACAGATGGTACTTCCCCCATGAACACAGCGCATGCGTGCGATCGGGCATGTCGGTGGCAGCTGTGTTCCCAGGAACACTGCTCGTCACCGAGCATGGTAAACAGCCAATGGCCGGAGGCTGTTTAGCACATGATCGGCTGTGATCCATTCATGTAAACACAGACCGGTAATTGGCTGTTACCGGCTCTTCTCTCCTCACACACCATTTCCAGTGTGAGGAGAGAAGAGCCAGGAGCAGTGAGTTACCGATCTGTGTGTGTATTGTACTGCACAAGCACAACACAAATAAAGAGAACCTGTCGCATCGCCCCTACCCCCCCCATTGCACCTGTCACCCAACAGTCACCACATTAGTGCCCATCAGCGCTCATAAAGTGCACCTGTCACCCATCAGTGATCATCGCCTGTCACCCGTCAGTGACCATCATCAGCGACCATCATCAGTCACCATCACCCGTCACCTATCAGTCCCATAAAGTGCACCGGTCGCCATCAGTGAACGTCACCTGTCAACCATCGCACAGCCCATCAGTGACCGTAACCGTAGTGATGACCCTTATAGGCTGAAACGCGTCAACTGACTTAATCTGCGTTTGTTCACTGTGGCTATTCAATAAAATGAACAAATTTCAAGCGCAACAACCGGAGTGCAGATCATTTTTTCTACATCAGTGACCGTCACCTGCCACCCGTCGCACAGCCATCAGCATGTCCAAAAAAAGTATATATTAGTGTGGAGGCATTCCAGATCCTCTCCATGACTGATGAGAGTAGCGGAAAGTTCTCATCAGATTCTAATGCCAATTCTGATTCCGAATCAAATTCAGCATTTGAACCGATTGATAGCAGTGGATCGGCAAATGAATCGGAGGAAGAATGGGTCCCACCTAAAAAAGCATGGCGCTCTGGAAACCAGGCAGCTGCCAGCAATAGATCCCAGGATCAAATTCCCAGGGCCCAGTACCAGCGCTGCTACTAGCGACAGACCCTGGGAACAAATGCCCTGGCCCAGTACCAGCGCTTCCCCCAGCGAAAGACCACAAGAACAAATGCCCAAGCCCAGCACCAGTACTGCAGTATCACCCCCAAATACCAGCACAGGAATTTCACATCTCCCAACTACCAGCACTGGAGTGTCACATCCCCCAAGAGTCAGGGCCACTACATACCTCCCAGATGGTTTTGTCAACCCAACATGGCTGCCTTCTAACTCGGAATCAGCAAGTATTCCCCCTTTCACTGCACAGCCAAGTGTGCAGGCCAATACTTCTCAGAAATGTATTGTTTTGACCAGACCAATCTATATGCCCGGCAGCATATTGCCAACAACCCCCAATCATCATATGCCCGTCTGTTGAGTGGAGAGATTTGACTTTGGAGGAGTTCAAATTGTTTATGGGCCTCACCATAAACATGAGGCTTACAAAAAAAAAAAAAAATTAATGACATGCCTACTGGTCCACCAACCCCATCTACCACATGCACATTTATTCTGACGTAATGTCCAGGTCCCGATAGGAGATAATAATGCGCTTCCTTCACTTCAGCG
This sequence comes from Aquarana catesbeiana, assembly GCF_042186555.1. Classification (NCBI taxonomy): domain Eukaryota; kingdom Metazoa; phylum Chordata; class Amphibia; order Anura; family Ranidae; genus Aquarana; species Aquarana catesbeiana. Next base: position 280,394,979 of record NC_133331.1, on the reverse strand, counting down.
ACAACACCTAGTGCACTCCCCAAAATCATCAAACTAATGATAAATTATGTAAAATTCGCCCACTCATACATTTTTTTTTCCCCAAATATTTGCAGAACTCTATGTCCCCAATCAGCATATATGTGTGGATGAGTCCCTGGTACCATTTTCAGGCCGGCTAGGAATAAAACAATATATTCCTGGCAAAGGGGCCAGATAAGGAATATAATTTTATAAGCTTTGTGAGAGAGTCACGGGATATCTATATGCATTCCACATATATGAAGGAAGAGATTCCCAGCTCCAGCCCCGAGTGACCGGCTTACATGGGTACAACTGGAAAAATTGTATGGGACCTGGCATACCCACTGCTAAACAAAAGGTTATCATATATACCTGGATAACTATTACACGAGCCTGCCCCTTTTCAAACACCTATACCTTGCAAAAACCCTAGCCTGCAGAACCTCCAGAAAGAGCGGGAAGGGCTTCCCACAATCTATAGTGAACAAAAAACTGCGGGGGGGGGGGGAGCAACAGTGAGAAGCAACAAAGTGCTGGTCTTGAGATGGAAGGATAGTAGAAAGGTGTACATGATGTCCACCATCTATGATGACACTACAGCTGAGGTTCAAAGAAGATGAGGTCCCATTGAAAAGCCAACATGTATCCAAGAATACAATCTCTACATGGGGGGTGGATATCAAAAGACCAAATGCTTCAGTAATTCCCAATGAATTGTGGGAAAAAATTACAACTTCAAAAAACTCACCATGCGACTTACTAAATACATTGGAATGTCTGCTTTCCAAAAAGGGGTCATTTGGGGGGTATTTGTACTTCCCTGGCTTGTTAGTGTCTTAAGAAATTATAGGCCTTCAGTACATCAGGTGTGATCAATCTTTTACACAGACCAAATATACACGGATTTGGGTTATTTTTACCAAAGATATGTAGCAGTATACATTTTGACCAAAATTTATGAAGAAAAATTAATAATTTGCTACATTTTATGACAATTTTATGAGAGAAAAATGCATTTTTACACAAAATATTTGGTCTTTTTTTATGTATGGAACAAAAAAATAAAAAACCCACTATTGATTAAATACCACCAAAAGAAAGCTCTATTTGTGTGAAAAAACCCCCCACAAATTTCATATAGGTGCAATGTTGCATGACTGAGTAATTGTCATTCAAAGTGTGAGAGCGCTGAAAGCTAAAAATTGGCCTGTGCAGGAAGAGGTTGAAAGTGCCCGGTCTGCAAGTGGTTAAGGACATATACAGTAAGACCCCTTTTACACTGGAGGCATTTTTCAGGCGCTTTAGCCCTAAAAATAGAGCCTGTAAAGCGCCTGAAAAAAGCCTCAGCTGCAATCCCAGTGTGAAAGCCCAAGTGCGCTGGCAGGGCGTCAAAAAAAAGTCCTGCAAGCAGCTTTTTTTTGCAGCGCTGTAGGAGCGGCGCTTTACCGCCAACGCCCGGGCGCTGGCAGTGTGAAAGTGCTCTAAGATTTTAATTTGGTATGCTGTTCTATTAAACAAATACACAAAAATAAAACGAAAATGTTGGACACCCGCGCCTTGGTGATTTGGTGGCAGTGTGGTTGAGCCACTGCTATAAGCACTGTCCCCTCAAGAGGGTCAGATTACATAAATAAATTATAGACAGCACTTGCTCCACCTTATACGGTTATAAAGTGCCACTACTATAATGATATATACTATGTGTCTATTACTAAACCATTCAATGTCATAAACCAATCATGTGCTGAATTTTTTACAACTAAATCAATTGAAAATGTGTAGTGACAAAGTGCATAAAGTGATGGCTATGCAAAACAACGTCTTTTCCTTGTAGTAAAGTGCTTTTGTGCTCCGTATCCCAATGATATCTGTGCATCCACCTCGTGAGGGACTGTAAAATACTCCGCACTCACCAGATATGATCTGAAGGCTATTGGTTCCATTAGATTTTAGTTAGGGGTATCAAAGTAAAGGGGGGCTGAATACAAATGCACCCCACACTTGTCAGATATTTGATTGTAAAAAATTTGAAAAAAATTATTTTCCTTCCACTTCACAATTATGAGCCACTTTGTGTTGGTCTATCACATAAAATCCCAATAAAATACATTTATGTTTTTGGCTGTAACATGACAATGTGGAAAATTTCAAGGGGTAAGAATACTTTTTCAAGGCACTGTATATTGCTCCGCTCTTGTGAAGTGACAAGTCATATCAGCTGCTATTTTAGACACATGTATGTGAGTTCCCAGGCAATTACCAAAGTATAAGCAGGCTGGTAAATTAATAAAGTATATTTTTTGTATTAGCCATCGGAGGTGTCACATCCACATTTTACTGTAATCACATTTTTGGAGACGCCTCCCCAGAACAGTGGGTATTGGTGTGCAGCTATTATATTTTGGCTGCTCCCTGATCATTGTTGGGTTTATTATTTTGGCCCCATTTCTTTTCTCCTTTAGACCCCTTTCACACTGGGGCGGTTTGCAGGCGTTATTGCGCTAAAAATAGCGCCTGCAAACCGACCTAAAACTGCCTCTACTGTTTCTTCAGTGTAAAAGCCTGAGGGCTTTCACACTGAAGCGGTGCGCTGGCAGGAGAAAAAAAAAAAACTCCTGCAAACCGCATCTTTGGAGCGGTGAAGGAGCGGTGTATTCATCGCTCTTGCCCATTGAAATCAATGGGGCAGCGCGGCTATATCGCGACTATAGCGGCGATATGCGAGCGGTTTTAACCTTTTTCCGGCCGCCAGAGGGGGCTAAAACCGCACCGCTAGCGGCCCAATACCGCCGCAAAAACGACGGTAAAGCAGCGCTAAAAATATCGCTGTTTTACTGCCGACGCCCCCACCGCCCCAGTGTGAAAGGGGCCTTAGTATAGTCCCAACTTTAACACACAGTTGGAGATTTACTAAAACTGGAGCACTCAGAATCTGGTGCAGCTGTGCATGGTAATCAATTAGCTTCTAATTTCAGCTTGTTGAAATACACCGACTAAAAACACTGGAAGCTGATTTCTATGCAGAGCTGCACCAGATTTTGCACACTCCAGTTTTAGTAAATCTTCTCCACAGCAGTGGCGGCCCGTAATAGGGGGCGCAGTAGCGCCGCCCCCCCAAAGCTGCTTATTAACCACTTGCCGACCGCCTAACGTATATATACGTCGGCAGAATGGCACGGGCAGGCAGAATCACGTACCTGTACGTGATCTGCCTCCCCCCGGTGCCAGCAGTGGTCGGCATTTGACTGGGAGCGTCGGGAGGCGAGGGGGAGACCATCCGATCGTGGCCCCCCCCTCGCGATCGCTCCCAGCCAATCGGAATCCTCCCCTGCCTGTGTGTAGTTTCACACAGGCAGAGGATGTGATGTCATCTCTCCTCGGCTTGGCAGTTTCCGTCCCACCGCCGAGGAGAGAAGACATGTAAGTGCACAACACACACACAGTAGAACATGCCAGGCATACTTTACACCCCCGATCCCCCCCCCCCCCCTGTCACAAACTGACAGCAAGCAGTATTTTTTTTTTTTTTTTTTTCTGATTACTGCATGGTGTCAGTTTGTGACAGTTACAGTGTTAGGGCAGTGAGTATTACCCCCCTTTAGGTCTAGGATACCCCCCTAACCCCCCCTAATAAAGTTTTAACCCCTTGATTACCCCCTGTCACCAGTGTCACTAAGCGATCATTTTTCTGATCGCTGTATTAGTGTCGCTGGTGACGCTAGTTAGGAACGTAAATATTTAGGTTCGCCGTCAGCGTTTTATAGCGACAGGGACCCCCATATACTATCTAATAAATGTTTTAACCCCTTGATTGCCCCCTAGTTAACCCTTTCACCACTGATCACCGTATAACCGTTACGGGTGACGCTGGTTAGTTCGTTTATTTTTTATAGTGTCAGGGGACCCGCCGTTTATTACCGAATAAAGGTTTAGCCCCCTGATCGCCCGGCGGTGATATGCGTCGCCCCAGGCAGCGTCAGATTAGCGCCAGTACCGCTAACACCCACGCACGCAGCATACGCCTCCCTTAGTGGTATAGTATCTGTACGGATCAATATCTGATCTATACTAGCGTCCCCAGCAGTTTAGGGTTCCCAAAAATGCAGTGTTAGCGGGATCAGCCCAGATACCCGCTAGCACCTGCGTTCTTCCCCTCCGCCCGGCCCAGCCCAAGTGCAGTATCGATCGATCACTGTCACTTACAAAACACTAAACACATAACTGCAGCGTTCACAGAGTCAAGCCTGATCCCTGCGATCGCTAACAGTTTTCTTGGTAGCGTTTTGGTGAACTGGCAAGCACCAGCCCCAGGCAGCGTCAGGTTAGCGCCAGTACCGCTAACACCCACGCACGCACCATACACCTCCCTTAGTGGTATAGTATCTGATCGGATCAATATCTGATCAGATCTATACTAGCGTCCCCAGCAGTTTAGGGTTCCCACAAACGCAGTGTTAGCGGGATCAGCCCAGATACCTGCTAGCACCTGCGTTTTGCCCCTCCGCCCAGCCCGGCCCAGCCCAGCCCACCCAAGTGCAGTATCGATCGATCACTGACACTTACAATAACACTAAATGCATAACTGCAGCGTTTGCAGAGTCAGGCCTGATCCCTGCGATCGCTAACAGTTTTTTTGGTAGCGTTTTGGTGAACTGGCAAGCACCAGCAGCCTAGTACACCCCGGTCGTAGTCAAACCCGCACTGCAGTAACACTTGGTGACGTGGCGAGTCCCATAAGTGCAGTTCAAGCTGGTGAGGTGGCAAGCACAAGTAGTGTCCCGCTGCCACCAAGAAGACAAACACAGGCCCGTCGTGTCCATAGTGCCCTTCCTGCTGCATTCGCCAATCCTAATTGGGAACCCACCGCTTCTGCAGCGCCCGTACTTCCCCCATTCACATCCCCAACCAAATGCAGTCGGCTGCATGAGAGGCATTTTCTTTATGTCCTCCCGAGTACCCCTACCCAGCGAACCCCCCCAAAAAAGATGTTGTGTCTGCAGCAAGCGCGGATATAGGCGTGACACCCGCTATTATTGTCTCTCCTGTCCTGACAATCCTGGTCTTTGCATTGGTGAATGTTTTGAACGCTACCATTCACTAGTTGAGTATTAGCGTAGGGTACAGCATCGCACAGACTAGGACACACTTTCACAGGGTCTCCCAAGATGCCATCGCATTTTGAGAGACCCGAACCTGGAACCGGTTACAGTTATAAAAGTTAGTTACAAAAAAAAAAGTGTAAAAAAAAAAAAAAAAAAAACACAAACAAAAATATAAAATAAAAAAAAATAGTTGTCGTTTTATTGTTCTCTCTCTCTCTATTGTTCTGCTCTTTTTTACTGTATTCTATTCTGCAATGTTTTATTGTTGTTATGTTTTATCATGCTTGCTTTTCAGATATGCAATTTTTTATACCTTACCGTTTACTGTGCTTTATTGTTAACCATTTTTTTGTCTTCAGGTACGCCATTCACGACTTTGAGTGGTTATACCAGAATGATGCCTGCAGGTTTAGGTATCATCTTGGTATCATTCTTTTCAGCCAGCGATTGGCTTTCATGTAAAAGCAATCCTAGCAGCTAATTAGCCTCTAGACTGCTTTTACAAACAGTGGGAGGGAATGCCCCCCCCAACGTCTTCCGTGTTTTTCTCTGGCTCTCCTGTCTCAACAGGGAACCTGAGAATGCAGCCGGTGATTCAGCCAGCTGACCATAGAGCTGATCAGAGACCAGAGTGGCTCCAAACATCTCTATGGCCTAAGAAACCGGAAGCTACGAGCATTTTATGACTTAGATTTCGCCGGATGTAAACAGCGCCATTGGGAAATTGGGAAAGCATTTCATCACACCGATCTTGGTGTGGTCAGATGCTTTGAGGGCAAAGGAGAAATAGACCCCAATTTTTGCAAAAAAGAGTACCTGTCACTACCTATTGCTATGATAGGGGATATTTACATTCCCTGAGATAACAATAAAAATGATTTAAAAAAAAAAAAATGAAAGGAACAGTTTAAAAATAAGATAAAAAAATAATAATAATAAAGAAAAAAAAAAAAAAAAAAAAAAAAAAAAGCACCCCTGTCCCCCCTGCTCTCGCGCTAAGGCGAACGCAAGCGTCGGTCTGGCGTCAAATGTAAACAGCAATTGCACCATGCATGTGAGGTATCACCGCGAACGTCAGATCGAGGGCAGTAATTTTAGCAGTAGACCTCCTCTGTAAATCTAAAGTGGTAACCTATAAAGGCTTTTAAAGGCTTTTAAAAATGTATTTAGTTTGTCGCCACTGCACGTTTGTGCGCAATTTTAAAGCATGTCATGTTTGGTATCCATGTACTCGGCCTAAGATCATCTTTTTTATTTCATCAAACATTTGGGCAATATAGTGTGTTTTAGTGCATTAAAATTTAAAAAAGTGTGTTTTTTCCCCAAAAAATGCATTTGAAAAATCACTGCGCAAATACTGTGTGAAAAAAAAAAATGAAACACCCACCATTTTAATCTGTAGGGCATTTGCTTTAAAAAAATATATAATGTTTGGGGGTTCAAAGTAATTTTCTTGCAAAAAAAAAATATTTTTTTATGTAATCAAAAAGTGTCAGAAAGGGCTTTGTCTTCAAGTGGTTAGAAGAGTGGGTGATGTGTGACATAAGCTTCTAAATGTTGTGCATAAAATGCCAGGACAGTTCAAAACCCCCCCAAATGACCCCATTTTGGAAAGTAGACACCCAAAGCTATTTGCTGAGAGGCATGTCGAGTCCATGGAATATTTTATATTGTGACACAAGTTGCGGGAAAGAGACAATTTTTAATTTTTTTTATTTTTTTTTGCGCAAAGTTGTCACTAAATGATTTATTGCTCAAACATGCCATGGGAATATGTGAAATTACACCCCAAAATACATTCTGCTGCTTCTCCTGAGTACGGGGATACCACATGTATGAGACTTTTTGGGAGCCTACCCGCGTACGGGACCCCGAAAACCAAGCACCGCCTTCAGGCTTTCTAAGGCCGTAAATTTTTGATTTCACTCTTCACTGCCTATCACAGTCTCGGAGGCCATGGAATGCCCAGGTGGCAAAAAACCCCCCCAAATGACCGCATTTTGGAAAGTAGACACCCCAAGCTATTTGATGAGAGGTATAGTGAGTATTTTGCAGACCTCACTTTTTGTCACAAAGTTTTGAAAATTGAAAAAAAAATTTTTTTTTTCTCGTCTTTCTTTATTTTCAAAAACAAATGAGAGCTGCAAAATACTCACCATGCCACTCAGCAAATAGCTTGGGGTGTCTACTTTCCAAAATGGGGTCATTTGGGGGGGGTTTGTGCCACCTGGGCATTCCATGGCCTCCGAAACTGTGATAGGCAGTGAAGAGTGAAATCAAAAATTTACACCCTTAGAAATCCTGAAGGCAGTGATTGGTTTTTGGGGCCCCGTACGCGGCTAGGCTCCCAAAAAGTCCCACACATGTGGTATCCCCGTACTCAGGAGAAGCAGCTAAATGTATTTTGGGGTGCAATTCCACATATGCCCATGACCTGTGTGAGCAATATATCATTTAGTGACAACTTTGTGCAAAAAATAAAATAAAAAATTTGTCACTTTCCCGCAACTTGTGTCAAAATATAAAACATTCCATGGACTCAACATGCCTCAAAGCAAATAGCTTGGGGTGTCTACTTTCCAAAATGGGGTCATTTGGGGGGGTTTTATGCCATCTGGGCATTTTATGGCCTTCAAAACTGTGATAGGTAGTGAGGAGTAAAATCAAAAATGTACGCCCTTAGAAATCCTGAAGACAGTGATTGGTTTTCGGGGCCCCGTACGCGGCTAGGCTCCCAAAAAGTCCCACACATGTGGTATCCCCATACTCAGGAGAAGCAGCTAAATGTATTTTGGGGTGCAATTCCACATATGCCCATGGCCTGTGTGAGCAATATATCATTTAGTGACAACTTTTTGTAATTTTTTTTTTTTTTTGTCATTATTCAATCACTTGGGACAAAAAAAATGAATATTCAATGGGCTCAACATGCCTCTCAGCAATTTCCTTGGGGTGTCTACTTTCCAAAATGGGGTCATTTGTGGGGGTTTTGTACTGCCCTGTCATTTTAGCACCTCAAGAAACGACATAGGCAGTCATAAATTAAAGGCTGTGTAAATTCCAGAAAATGTACCCTAGTTTGTAGGCGCTATAACTTTTGCGCAAACCAATAAATATACACTTATTGACATTTTTTCTACCAAAGACATGTGGCCGAATACATTTTGGCCTAAATGTATGACTAAAATTGAGTTTATTGGATTTTTTTTAGAACAAAAATATCATTTTTTTTCAAAATTTTCGGTCTTTTTCCGTGTATAGTGCAAAAAATAAAAACGGCAGAGGTGATCAAATACCATCAAAAGAAAGCTCTATTTGTGGGAAGAAAAGGACGCAAATTTCGTTTGGGTACAGCATTGCATGACCGCGCAATTAGCAGTTAAAGCGACGCAGTGCCGAATTGTAAAAAGTGCTCTGGTCAGGAAGGGGGTAAAACCTTCCGGGGCTGAAGTGGTTAAAAGAAAAAAAAAAAAAAAATATAGATAGATAGATAGATAGAGATATATATATATATATATATATATATCTCTATCTATCTATCTATCTATTTTTTTTTTTAAAGTGTCCCTTTAAGTGTGTGTGTTAAGGACGCCGAACACAGGGGTGCTATTTGAGGCATGAAATGTGTAAAAACATGATTGGGGCTAAGAAGCTCTATTGGCGTAGTTTACAGTGTCCTTGGGGCTATGAGCTCTGTGGCCAACACTCCACCTCTAGCATTAGGTTTCCTGTGGTTGTTATTGATTGGCGGGTCCGTAGGGCGGGGCTTTTACTGGACCCGCTGCGTCATTGGCTCATATGCTGCCTGTCTCCTTCAGCAAGTGAGGGGAATCAGCAGCAGAAAAACGGTGGCAGGCTCAGGGCAGACAGGGAGTGATAGGTACATGCAGAGGCAGCAGTCCATTCATCTCCATCTCTCCATTCATCTCCCTGTGACAGTAACACAGATTCGGCAACCAGCAGTGCACACAGATGGATTACACAGAAGTCTCAAGGTACAGTACATGCTGCAGACCAGGACTGGAGGGGGGGGGGGGGCAGAAGGGGCACCTGCTATGCTATTTGCACTGTGTCCTGAGTGACTCTACAGCAGTGCCTTTAACCTCCAACTTTACTTCCCCTCTCTCCATGCTATGAACGTCTGTACACCTTCCCTATCACACCGATCCTCCCCCCTCATATATCTTTACTGCTCACATTCTGCAGCCTCCGGTCTCAGATCTGACCATTCCAATCACTGCCTGACACCCTTTCCATCCCACATTACTTTTTATCTCTTTCAAACTGTTCAGCAGCTCAGTACATTCTTTGCACTCATTTAAGGTGGCCATACCAGGAATGAAATTAAAAAGGGATCATCTATTCTATGGCCAGCTTAAATGAGTGTAGAGAATGTACTGAGTTGCTGAACAGTTTGGAAGAGATAAAAAGTAATGTGGGATGGAAAGGGTAGACAGTCAGGAATTGGACCCCTAGAAAGGAATGCCCAGATCTGAGACCACACTTGTAAAGAAGAGCTCAGCACAGGGATAGTGGGAACCCCTCAATGGACACAGCGGGTGTACAGACCTGGGAACTCAGCACAGGGGTGGTGGAAACCCTTCATAATGAGCATAGCAGGTGTACAGACCTGGGAACACAGTACAGGGTTGGTTGGAACCCCTCATAATGGGCACAGTGAGGCTGCAATTAATTGGCACAGTTTTACCTAGCAGTAATGATACATAATCACCTGATAAATCGCTATTTACAGCCCTGCATTACTAACAGTTTAATTTTTCAGTTTGCGCCCGCCCCCACCCAAAAAAAATTTGAGCACCAGCCGCCAAACAGAGCAGAGTAGGGTCATTTAACTTACTGAATAAAAAGAAGACAGTGACATGACCAGATGGCAGGAGGGGGAAGGCCAGAGATCCCCCCAGAAACAGAATACGGTGTTTGGTTTCTGGCTTGAAGGATATTCTGTGAAGCATCTCAAAGAAAGTAAGAGAGGTGTCTGCTGTCCAAATGTGCTTTTGGTTTAAAGCAGAACTCCAGGCACTTTTTCTTTGTACCATGCAGTGGGGCTGTGCCTGCACTACATGGGTTAAAGACCAAGTTTCATCTTTTTTTTACAAAATTCCAGCTACTGATATACTATTAGCCCCAGGTGTGCTCCATAGAAAAGTTCATGACTTCTTGGTATGTAGATTTGGGACAAGAAAACCGGTAAGGTACAGGAAGCAGTTCATTAGCTGTCCTCATTAGCAAACACACAAGACTATGTTTGCATGGCATCCCTCAAGGCATGCATTTGTTTAGCTTGTCAATATAAGCTACCACAGCTGCTATGTTTGCATGGCAACCCTAGCATCCCTCCAAACAGGTCAGGGCAGCATGCAAAACTCTGGGGCTGCATGCATGTAGTGCCCTTGCCTGATTGGATATAGAGTGAATGGATAGATAGGTCATCCTATTTCATAGTTTTAGTAAACCAAATGAAAATTGTACAGAGATTGCCTTCAAAGAAGTTGTAAACCTCCAAAAAAAAAAAAAAAAAAACCCTGCAAGACAAAGGCATAATGAGCTAGTATGCATACTTACCTTAGAACGAAGCCCTGCAGTGGTGCCCGCACACCGCTGACTCGGCCAACATCTTTCCCGGAGTTACTTCCAGGTTGGCGGGCTCCGGTACTGTGATTGGCCTGAGCCACTATGACATCACTCCCGCAGTCATGGCACGGGCCCTGAAGAAACGGCACAGGCAGCAGTTTCTTCAGAGCGCATGCACCAATAACCTAATTGGTGCAATATACAGTAAATATCTCCTAAACGGTGCAAGTTCAGGAGATATTTACAGTACAGGTATAGGTAAGCCTTATTATAGGCTTAGCTATAGGTACAAAAACACCAGGAGAGTTTACTTCTTGAACTACTTGTTTTTATCTGGGGGTTCAGAAAACCGGGGTATACTCACCTAATCCTCCGATCTTCCCAGCGCAAGACTGGTCTCCTTGGCTCCTGCCTCCCCGCAGTCCAGTGGTCTTGTGTGGTGGACTTTTCCCTGACGTCATCACGCTCAGACAAGCTCTGAACTTGAAGAAACCTGGAACAGCCCAACTCTGGGGAAACGCCATTTTCCAGAGGATCATAGGATCAGGTGAGTATAAGCTCTATGTTTGCCCCCAGATAAAACGAGCTGTTAACCCATGCAGTGCGGGCACAATCACCCAGAGTTGGGCTTTAAAAGTTCAGGCTCGATGTATTTTGAGACTGCCATTAAAGACATAAGTGTAACCCTTGTGTTTGGAAAAAAAAGAACTTGATCTCCAACTCTACATGGTCCCTTACTGTTAAAATAAAAAAATAAAAATAAAAAAACACCCTAATAAAATTGTAGACCACGCCAAGCTTGTTTTTTCTGGATTTAATGTTTATTACCCACCTGTGCCGATCTCTGGAGGGATTTCCTCCTCCTTACACTCATCTCCCATCCCGTACATATCTTCTGCTTCCTCTTTAACTTTAATATAAATCAGATTTTCATTCTGGATAACAAACACAAGAATTCAGAAAATGATTGCTACATGAGACCCACTAAAATGACAATATGTAACTAGAACATTGAGCAACTTAAAAACAGAATAGGCACACTTTTTTTTTTGCTATTTGTGTCCCATTGGGGAGATTTCCTTTCACTTCTCATCCCAAAGCCAAACAGGAAGAGGGGAAAACCCCTGCAAATTAAGGGAATCTTATGAGGCCTCCTAGGTCACCAGAACTAGTGTCCCCATTAGACGATTTATCCTCTATTACTGTTCTAGGGACATTTTCTTTAACCCACTCCGGAAGGTTTTACCCCCTTCATGACCAGGCCATTTTTTGCTATTCAGCCCTGAGATATTTTAACTGGTAATTACGTTGCCATCCAACACTGTACCCAAACATCCATTCATTAAGCATCAATGCAGTCATGCAATCTCTCACCCCCTGAAAGGGGACAGACAGTTTCTTCCAGGATTGAGCAATTGTTCTTTTGGCCGACAAAAAAAAATAGGAAGCGAGCTTCCGCTGGTAGGCAAACAGGCCCCGAATTGGGCAGGGCAATAGGGCAAACTTGGCTTCTTTTTGTATGGGGAGGTGAAATAAAGTGAACAGAAGGCCAAAAACACGGGACCAAAAATGAATTAGTCTAGGGCACGTCCACCACGTGTGAACGACGTCACTCCGATGGTTACACCCCCTGGAAACAGCGGTCAATGTAGGATGAATTGGCATGGCCAACACGGGCAGGAACCCAACACACCTAAAAGGTTCATAATACCGGATTTTTATATCTTAGTTTTCTTTACCAAATGCATATAATCTTTATTTTGCAAACAAATATTTAACACATGACAAAGGATTCCCAGGGAACAGTAGGTTATCTAAAAAGACAGAATAGCAGTAGTTCTGGTCAGGAGTGGGACTCATTCCTTTGTGTGTGCAAATATCAGATTGAGCTACTGAGCACCTAAACATGTTTTTTTTTTTACAACAAAGGAAGCAAAAGATACAGAGGAAAACATGAAAATAAACTGTAAAGTTTACTTGCTCAAAATAAGAATCCTCATCAGAATTAACTTTCCATATTTATCAGAGTAAATAAAGATTTTGTTTATAATAAATATATTTTTATATATATATATATATATATATATATATATATATATATATATATATATATATATATATATATATATATATATATAATATATTTTGTGTGTGTGTATTTTTTTTAATTTATGAACAGAGTCCCTTGAACCAAGACAAACACAGAACCACATAAAGACAGACTCACAACGAAATAGACCTGTGGTGTGCCCTGGTCAGCATGCCAAAAAAGGGGGCAAATATACCTAGATAGGGAAATAAATGTTTTTTGAACAGGTTATGTTATTGGGCAAGCATGGTGAATGCTTGTGACATTTCGACCTGCAGGTTTGGGAAGTACCGGGAGAAGCAAGCGGATTTCCAACTGCCCAACCTCCTAATGACATGATCCGGCACACCGAGAGGCAGCTGAAGCTGCTCCAATGCGAAAGGAGTGCCCTGAATATAGGCTGGGGTTGAAGCCTAAGTCGACCAGGAGAATGCGAATGTGTTTAATAAATTGGTTAGCGTCCAGGGGCTGGTAGGGAATGGTAACAATAGACTGGTACTGGACTGGCTAGGCAGATGCGTCAACAATTGGACCAGGACCGCTACTGGACACCATTCTTTGAGGGTCCAGAAGAACTTGACGTCGACCCCCCTGCTGGCCTGTTGGGTCTTGGACATCGCCAGATGTAGTATGAAATGATCTTGGAGGCGGGACAGGTTTCACCTGCGCAGTACCTGGCAATTGGGGCCTCTGTAGGTGAACTCACGTGGCCCCAGGAAACCATAGAAAGCCAAATAAAATGGTAGCTTTGATGAAAAAGCTGGGCAGTAACCTGAAAGGATGGCGGACATGTCCCTGAACGTGGTTGGTTCTTCTGGATACCTCGTAAGATAGCTTTGGCCGTGTGGGCTTTAAACAGGGAAGGCTTTTTGGGGTCCTGTAAAGAGAAGAAATGGTGAATGCCAGCCAAGTACAGGCTGATGGTATTGTGGGATAATATCAATTTTGTGTGACAATATGACTCGAAAGCCAGGATATGCTTAATGTCGTCTGTCCCCAAACTGAGACACAAAACTCAAAACCTGCAGTAAGTGTTCCAGGCGGTGTGGTAGGCCTTTAACGTGTTGCGGGACAGAGACTGGTTTTATCAGTTGGGTAGCATTGCAGAAGTGGTCGTTCAGCCCATCGCCAGCTGTGACCACTGGGATGAGATATGTGGTCGGATCGGCTCCGGGATTCTTTTCGAAAAATAATGAAAAATTAAAGCGGGACAGCGCATCCGCTACAAGGTTGCACTTGCCAGTAATAAAGGAAATGTGAACATTGAACTTGTACTGTAGGGATATTTGCCCTAGCCTGTGTATAAAGAACATGATGGCCAAGGACTTGGACCTGCCTTTTTGATGATTTTGGCCTTGGCCAGGTCCATAGAGAAGACCAAAGTTTTCCCTATCCAGGTGTGGCCCCAAACCTGAGCTGCTGCTAGTATGGGATAAAGTTCGATCTGACTAATCCTGTCTTCCAGGGCTGCTGTCTGGGTACATACCACTTGCATTTCATTTTTTAACGCCAGTAATTCATCTTTAATACTTTTCAATTGTACGGATAAATCAGTGATAGATAATTTGCAGCTATTGACTGCTAAGAAAATGTCTTTCAATGATGGCTCCTTCTCGACTACTGGTGCTAATACACCATCTCCTACCTCCATGCTCGGGCCAGAATCCCCCTCCAGCGTTCCACTCGCCCCTGGATCCAATGGTAAGTTCACAGCTGCACCCCCAATGGGGGCTAGGCTTCTTCTCCCAGGCTGGCTAGATTGATGCTGCGACCCCCCTGCATAGCTGCTCATTTTAGGTGTCAAGCTTGCAGACTGGTTTGGTGTATGGGTAAACCGTTCTAGTTTGGCGGCCACCTGGCTTCCTTTATCTTTGGGGTTTCGCTGTGCTAGAGCCCCTGTGCTGATGCCTCCTCCTGCTCCTTCTTTCTGGTCATGATGACCCAACTACTTCAGCGTGTACCTCTCGGCAGGATTACCACAGCCTCACTCCCCCTAAAAAAACTGAGCTTTTTCTCCACTGGCTGAGCAGTTATTAAATGTCCTGACCGTGTAGGGGGTTCACCTTGCCATACAGGGTAACACCATCATTCCCTATGCCCCCCCCCGATCTCTCCGATGCGGGTCACTCACCCCTCCAGTCCAGGGCTAATGAAACACAGGTCTGCACGGTTCACACAGCTGCCACCGCCACTCATGCTCAATCCCAGGCAGGCGCGCTCCCCTCTCTCACACGTAGGCTGCGCGCAGCTGTCAGTCCTCCCGGGAGAGCTTCGAGCGCGAGGATTTTCCGACGCTGAAACCGGCTCTCTAAAAGATCCAGACATACGGCATCTCCCTCTCCGCTCTTCCCTGTGATATCCAGCATGGGAGCGGGGATAGAGCAGGGACTGGGTCTGGCTGCACCACTCTCCCTCACCTCAGCATCCGGTCACGCCCCCCCGAGGAATTCAGGATAAAGTTCGAACAAGGAGGACGTCTGACTAAACCCAGGGATCAGTAGAATCTCCTGTGGCCACGGATCTGTGAACCAATGGGGACCAAAAATTGCTGCGAAGCCTGTGGAGTTCGCTGCATCTGTCACTACATGAGGCGACGAGGCAAATGCAACCAGGATGAAGATGGACACACCATTCCAGTTTTCCAGGAACTCGTCCCACATAGCCAGATCAGCGATCGCTGCTTGGTCCAATCTAAGGACCTGGTCAGGGTCCTGTGGCTGCAACAGGAAAACCAGAAGTCACGGGATGAGGAGCACCCCTGAGGAATAATCCTCATTGTGAAATTGAGCATCCCCAACAAGGACTGTAGTTGCTTTTTCATGCAAGCTTGTGAAAGGGCGTGAATGACCGCCCTGATCAACTTTTGGGCTGGCCTGCATGGACTGAGTGTCTAAACTGATGCCTAAAAATTGGATTTTTATAACAGCCTACCTGTAAAATCCTTTTCTTGGAGTACATCAGGGGACACAGAGCCATAGTAGTTACTATGTGGGTTATAGGTCACATTCAGGTGATGGACACTGGCACACCCTAAGACAGGAAGACCACTCCCTATATAACCCCTCCCACTACTGGGAGTACCTTAGTTTTTTAGCAAAGCGAAATACATGTATTAGAAGAGGTGAGGGGACCTCTGTGTCCCGTGATGTACTCCAAGAAAAGGATTTTACAGGTAAGCTGTTTTCTTTATCGTACATCACAGGATACAGAGCCATAGTAGTTACTATGTGGGATGTCCCAGAGCAATGCCAACTGAGGGGAGGGCACCAAGAGACCAGAGGACTTATACTGCTGCCCATAGCACACTACACCCAAAGGCAATATCCTCACGCCTTCTTACATCCACCTGATAGAATCTGGTAAATGTATGGACTGAAGACCAAGTTGCGGCCTTGCAGATTTGAGCCATGGAAGCTTGGTGATGCACTGCCCACGAAGTACCAACAGCCCTAGTGGAATCTTCCTCTTCAAACCATAAGCTTGAACAATTACTTGCCGAATCCATTTAGAAATGGTAGATTTCGATGCTGCTTGTCCTTTTTTAGGAACTTCGGGCAACACAAACAAAACATCCATTTTTCAAATCTGAGCAGTCGCCTTCGAGTAGCATTTGACTGCTCTCACCACATTCAGAGAATGTAGTGACTTCTCTTCTGTAGAACAGGGTTCTGGAAAAAATTAAGGTAAAACAATATCCTGGTTCAAACGAAAACCTGACACTACCTTCAGTAGAAAGTTAGGATGAGGACGCAATACCACCCTTATCCTTGTGAATAATTAAATATGGCTTTTTACAAGAAAGAGCAGCCAACTCTGATACCCTTCTTGCAGAAGATATACATGCGTCAATTGCTGGTATCTCCCACTTCTTAGTGAATTTTTCCTCCATAGGATAACGTGTGGAAAACTTTTTAGGGGGAAAAAAAATGCTTACCTGGGTGATTCCACTCAGAATACATAAGCTTTTCCGGCAATGAATGAACAGGAAAGGTATGCACAGCTTGAGGAGGCTTTAGCGAACCCAAACAAGAAGTGGGCTTATCAACCGACTCAGTTAAGGGTAGCATAAATGTGGAACGGACCATCTCAATAAGAGATTGCACCATCAATATTTTAGATTGTGAAGCTGATCCTTCCGCCGTTTGACCCCTCAGAAGAGGAGTCATCCGCCTCTTCACGGTCCCCTGAGAGAAATTGGTCTTCTCCCGACCCTAGTTCATCAGTCTGAGGGTCCTGGGTAATGGACGGGGACCTGTCGCGTTTTGCCCCATACTGGGATGCGATTAAAGCCACTAACCTTTCTTCCAAACCTATAATGGCTGGGAAAAAAATTTCTTCGGTAACATAGACAGGGGCTGCAGTGTTGGCAACATTTGCCAGCCCTGATGGCTCACTCTGACCAGCCACCTCCGATCTCTCAGGGGGGATGCCATTGCAGAGATGAGTTTAGGCTTTTTAGAGCTTGAAGGAGTCCCTTTTGAGCCCTTTTTTGGGGTGATTCTACCTACCCTTCTGACCATAGCCCAATGCACAAAATGCAGAGGTACTACCAGAAGAAATTGCACCCACTGCTTGAGCAAATAGTCCAGCACCTGCCGCTGCTATTAGTGCTCAGCCTGGTGCTTTAGTAAATGCGCCAAAGGAATGCCTATGTCACCACTTACATGCCCCCTTTTTGCTCTTGTGTCCCTCCGACAGCTTGCAGTCAGCAAAATGGAGCTTTTTAAGTGTACTCCCACGCTAGACGTTGCTGCACGCCAACGCCGCGCTAAGCCACGCCCTCTCAGTATTTCCTACCCTTAATACTACCCTTAATTTATCCAAATCTGTGGGGGACTCGTCGGGCCGTTCGAACAACAGAAAGTCATCTATGTAGTGGATGACTTTCTGGCACTGCATTTTGTGGGACAAAATCCTTCTGGCACAAAGTCATTTGCAGTCATGAGACCAAAATTTATACCATTCCTACTGTGAAACACGCAGGTGGATCGCTGATGTTTTGGGTATGTGTGAGTTACAAAGGCACAGGAAATTTGGTCAAAATGGATGGCAAGATATGTTATCAAAAAATACTGGAGGAACATTTAGCTGCGCATGGGACGAACTTGGACATTCCAAAATGATAACGATCCAAAACACAAGGCCAAGTCGACATGTCATTGGCTACAGCAGAATAAAGTGAAGGTTCTGAAGTGGCCACCTCAGTCTCCTGACCTCAATATCATTGAGCCACTCTGGGGAGATCTCAAACGTGCAGTTCATGCAAGACAGCCCAAGAATTTACAGGAACTGGAGGCTTTTTGCCAAGAGGAATGGGCAGCTTTACCATCTGAGAAGATAAAGAGCCTCATCCACAAATACCACAAAAGACTTCAAGCTGTCATTGACGTTAAAGGGGGCAATATATGGTATTAAGAACAGGGGTATGTAAACTTTTGATCAGGGTCATTTGGGTAGTTTCTGTTGCGATTATGATTTAAAAACAGTGAACACAGTTGACTGATAATAAATGGCTTCAGCCAAACACTAACCATGAAAGAAAAGTTTGTGTTATCATTTATATTCTCTGAAAAATGGCCAAGAAATCAAATTCTGCCAGGGTATGCAAACTTGAGCACAACTGTATACATATATACACACACACAAAAAAATAAAAGGAAATATAAAAACTTCTGCACATTTCTTATAAAGTGGACCTTGCAAAATTCCCCGACACAATATATAAAAAAAAA
Source organism: Aquarana catesbeiana (assembly GCF_042186555.1). NCBI lineage: Eukaryota > Metazoa > Chordata > Amphibia > Anura > Ranidae > Aquarana > Aquarana catesbeiana. Next base: position 280,376,461 of record NC_133331.1, on the reverse strand, counting down.
ACTGGTGGAATCCTTGTACCTCCCCACTGTCACTGCTAGAGCAAAGCTGTGATGATACATCACTGGAACCAAAAATAGGAGGAATAAGGTTTTTAGTACTGATTTTTAAAAGGCAGCTCTCTATCATCAGGGGTATCTTTGGGGGTCCCCAAAGTAGTTTAACCTCTTGCCACCGGCAGGTGGGCTTTACGGCCGAGAGGCCACATATATGCGTCCCAAATGTAAACATTTCTGTGCTGAGAGCTCCCAACGCAGTTAACGGCAGGTACCAGAAAGCTCCTGATGTCTACTCAGGAGCTTTCTGACCATGTGACCGCCAATCATAGCAATCACATGATCGGAACTGCCCGCCTCTGCCTCCTGCATTCAGAACCTCTTAAAGGGCCGGGAGGCAGTGGTTGGAAGGGGTTAAGACTTTATGCATACTGATGGCCATTTTAAACTCTTTTCATCTAGCAGGAGAAATGCATTTAGAAGCTTCAAACGCTTGGGTGTTCATTTTATTCACCAGAATATTGACTTATTTCAACCACTTAGATTAGCACAGCTCTTAGGAACACCCCAGTTCAGATTTCTGCTCCTATATGCCCTGCTTCTAAACTCCTCTAAACGCCTATGTGAACGCCTATGTGACACAGAGGGGCGTTTAGTCACCCAGGTGGCTAGTTGTTTAATTAGATTCATGTTTATAGTATATGTTGGCTGTTGTCTAGCTATGTTTATTATATCCTTGTTTACAGTTTGTATTGTTAGGCTGATGGGATCAAACCCTCACCTGATTGTGTGGTATATAAATTCCGTGTGAGTTTTCAATAAACAGTACCAGTTGCATCTAAGCTATTGTCAGCTAGTCTTGGATGCTCAGCTATAAATATCTGGTTCCCATGTCCAGACTGGAGGTAGCTATATCTTGACGGAAGCACCCAAGCTGGGTGCTGGATGGTTCTGTCACAACAATCAGTCGACGGTTAAAAAAATCATCCAACAGTCGACAGTTAGACAAATTATCTATAAATGGAGACAGTGGCTACTCTTGCGAGAAGTGGGTGACCAGCCAAGATGACTCCCAAGGCGCAACGCAGAATCCTCAGTAAGGTAAAGAAGAACCCACCAGTAACAGCTAAAGCTTTGAAGTCATTACTGGAACTGGCAAACATCCCTGTGAGTCTACCATACTTAAGTCTTTGGATAGGCAGGGCGTCCATGGCAGAACACCACGGAGGAAGCAAGATCCCTTCTTGAAAGCCTTGCTATACTGCTGGCAAGCATTGCCACAAATGCAAAAGAGTCCTAATAGCATTGGACAGGGCCCGATTTACTCTAATCCTGTATAATATGAACATGCTCAGTTCCATCTACCTGATCCTCCTGAGGGATCTCCTGATGTTCCTGTGTGGAGTCCCGGGAATACAGAGGACCGTGACATCTCTCTGGGGGATTTCTGTTATAGGATCCATCTACAGGAAGTATACAGAAGGTTATTGTAGTGACTGAACAAGGATAATCTTGGACTATTTCTGGATCAAGGCTTCATTCACACTAGTGCGACTTATAAGACCTTGGACACAAAGTGGCATGACAAGTCACAGCCCACTGATTTCAAATGGCACATAATCCCAATCTATGCGACTTAAAGTGGAACTTTACCCATAGCAACTTGATAAAAAATAATGTTCTTTAGCAAGGAACATACATTTCACATTATTTATGCTACAAAAATTGCTGTGTGCTGTAAATTGCCTCCAGCATTGCTCCTGTTTCTTCTTGCTGGAGGCTGCCATTTTGCTGAAGCCCAAAGCCCCAGCAGTAAATCATAAGGCGTCATGCACGCTGGACGTTATAATAATGTTATAAAAACGCCAGTAGTTTTTCAAAGTTTTTTTAATTATTTTTCAGCATTTTGTGTTTCAATTAGATCAAAAACGTTAAACACTGGTGAGCGTTTATTTGCGTTTTTTGATGTTAGAGTTTTTGCAGCTGAAAAACTCCTCTCAGGACCCACTAGTTTTGTTTTTTTTTTTTTTTACAGACAAAAACAGTTGATAACAGCCTATGTGTGAATGCAAGGATAACACGCTGGAGGGTTTATTGACTGTAGAAAAAAAACACATCTGAAACCAAAAACAGCAGCTGTAAAAACGTCCATGTGTGCATGAGGTCTAAAATGGAAATAAACCCATTGATTTAACAGTTTCAAAAAAACAGTTACCTTTCTGGAATGCCGGGATTGTTAACGGTCACATTTGCTTCTGTCCTCAACCAAACTGTCAAATCATCAAATGGCTGGTGTCATAACTGATCACATTTGCAGCACTGTGGCAGTTGCAGATCAAACAGAAGCAGCTTCCTTGGCTGTAAAGGATAGGAGTGTATAAGTCCGCTTTAACCACTTCCGAACCAGCCGCCGCAGTTTTACTGCGGCAGGTTGGCTCGGCTGGGCTAATTAACGCTACTTTACGTCGCTTTTCCTTTTGGCCACTAGGGGCGCGCGTGCCCGGAGCAGATGCGAGTGCCTGGCCGGCGCGATGACCGCCAGGCACCCGCGATTGCTCATGACAGAGCGAGAACCGGGATCTGCGTGTGTTTAAAACACACAAATCCCGGTTCTTTCAGGGGAGTAGAGACAGATCGTGTGCTCATACTAAGGCCCCATACACACTAATAGATTTTCTGAAGATTTTTGTCTTCAGATTTACCAAAACCAAATAATATGAGGTCAAACCTTAAGAGTTTCAATTTGTATGCAATCAGGCCCTTGCACTACATGGTTTTGGTAAATCTAAAGACAAAAATCTGCAGAAAATATAATAGTGTGTATGGGGTCTAAGTATAAACACCAATCTCTCTCTCCTCCTAGACAGTCCCATCCCCCCTACAGTTAGAAAACAGTGAGGAACACAGTTTACCCCTTGATCGCCCCCTTGTGTTAACCCCTTCACTACCAGTGACATTTATACAGTAATCAGTGCATTTTTATAGCACTGATCGCTGTATAATTGTCAATGGTCCCAAAAATGTGTCAAGTGTCCAATTTGTCTGCTGAAATATCGCAGTCCCGATAAAAATCACAGATCGCCACCATTACTAGCACAAAAAATAATAAAAATGCCAGAATTCTATCCCCTATTTTGTAGACGCTATAACTTTTGCGCAAACCAATCAATATACGCTTATTGTGATTTCTTTTACCAAAAATATGTAGAAGAATACATATCGGCCTAAACTGAGGGAAAAAAAAATTGTTTTTTTGAAAAAAAAAAATTGGGATATTTATTATAGCAAAAAGTAAAAAGTATTGTGTTTTTCAAAATTGTCGCTCTTCTTTTGTTTGTAGCGCAAAAAATAAAAACCGCAGAGGTGATCAAATACCACCAAAAGAAAGCTCTATTTGTGGGAAAAAAGGATGTCAATTTTGTTTGGGTACAACGTCGCACGACCGCGCAATTGTCAGTTAAAGGGATGCAGTGCTGTATCGCAAAAAATGGGTTGGTCGTTGAGCAGCCAAATCTTCTGGGGCTGTGGGTAACCACTTCCAGCCCATGGGACATCATATGACGTCCTGGACTTTGAGTTGAGATATCTGAAAGATGTCTGCAGCATCATTCAGATATTGCTTTTTTCAGCAGGTGATTCCCTGCAAAGCAAAAGCCCTCATAGCAGCCGTTTAGCTGCTCCATTGCTTTTACAGGCAGCGGGAGGGGGAGGACCCCCCACCTCCCCCGGCTCGCGGTGCGATCGGCGAGCTGGGGGAGTGAAACCGCCGGTGGCTGCAGTTTACAATAGAGTTGACTGTGAACCAGATAGTCCCCGGTCGTCTCTATGACCCTCGGAGGCCGGAAGCGATGTCATGATGCCACTTCCGGCGCCGGCAGGTGTAAATACTGACTTTTGCTGACAAGGCTGAGATCATTTTTTTTTTTTTTTTTTTTTTTATCTCAGGCTTTCCAGCCTAGAGGAGAGATCTGGGGGAGAGATCTCTCTGTAAAAAGGACCTGTCATGCCCTATTTCTATTACAAGGGATGTTTACATTCCTTGTAATAGAAATAAAAGTGATCCAAAAAAAATAAATAAAAAAAAAAAAAAGGGAAAAGTGTAAAACAAAACAAAAAAAAAAAAAATTAAAGTGCCCCTGTCCCCGCGTGCTCACACGCAGAAGCGAACGCATACATAGGTCACGCCCGCATATGTAAACGGCGTTCAAACCACACATGCAAGGTATCGGCGTAAACGTTAGAGCGAGAGCAATAATTCTAGCAAAAGATCTCCTCTGTAACTCTAAACTGCTAACCTGTAAAAAAATTTAAAGCGTCGCCTATGGAGATTTTTAAGTATCCAAGTTTGCCGCCATACCACAAGCGTGCGCAATTTTAAAGCATGACATGTCAGGTATCTATTTACTTGGCGTAACATCATCTTTCACATTATACAAACAAAACTGGTCTAACTTTAGTGTTTTGGTTTTTTTTTAAATTCACGAAAGTGTTTTTTTTCCCCACAAAATTGTGTTTGAAAAATTCCTGCGCAAATACAGTATGACATAAAAAATTGCAACAACCGCCATTTTATTCCAGAACCTATGGTCTCTGCTAAAAAAATATATATAATGGTTTTGAGTAATTTTCTAGAAAATGTAGGAGAGAAATGCCAGAATCGGCCCAGTATGGTAGTGGATAAGGCTTTCAGCAGATCGGCCTCTACAAACGCAGCAGTGCCTAAAAATTGAGAGCAACTGAGCATGTGCAGAGCAGGGTGAGACAGTGTATTACCAGATTTTAACTTCTGATAAAAGTGGTCTCTGCGGCAGATTCACCGCCAGATCGCTCCGGTCGTCTCCGTTGCTTACCGGAGCAGTCGGTAAAGACGATCGCGTCCTTCCCCCTGACAGGCCTGGAGCTGAGTGAGGGAAAGATGGCCCCCGCTCAGCTCCACAACATTGGATGGTGGAAGCGACGTCAAACGTCACTTCAGCCCAATGGTCTTAAAGGGGACATTTTTATTGCATTTTAGTGTAAATATGAGACCTGAGATCTTTTTGACCCCAGATCTCACATTTAAGAGGTCCTGTCGTGCTTTTTAAAAAAAAAAAAAAAAAAATGATTTTAACTTGTAAACACCAAGTCTGAAGAATAGGCCCGGTCTTTTAGTTAAACAGTCCAGGGGTCTCAAACTGGCGGCCCTCCAGCTGTTGCAAAACTACAAGTCTCATGAGGCATTGCAAGGCTGACAATTACAAGCATGACTCCCAAAGGCAGAGACATGATGGGACTTGTAGTTTCGCAACAGCTGGAGGGCCGCCAGTTTGAGACCCCTGGTATAGACACTTATTTTTAATGTTTTACATAACTATACCTGCAAAAGGGGCCAGCCTAAAGTCACCAAGCAAGACTTAATTTTCTGACTAAAGTTCCACTTTAAAGTCGCAGCGCCTTTAAAAGGGTTCCTGCACTACTCATGATGGGACTTTCTTGCGACTTGAGAGCCAGAGATTGTAAAGTCGCACTGGAAAGTCACACTCGGAGTCGCACTAGTGTGAACGAAGTCTTAGTGTTTATCACTCACCTGTGCTGATCTCTGGAGGGATTTCCTCCTCCTTACACAGATCATGTCCCATCATGACCATCTCTTCTGCTTCCTCTTTTACTTCAACTTTAATCTGCATCAGATTTTCACCCTGAAAACATGTAATTTGGTATATAAATTGTTAAATTATAAATTGCATTGTTTTTCCGATCACATAAAATAGATTCACTGTATTACTTAAAGCAGTATTAAACCCAAAAACAAAAATTTGATTTATTGCAATCCTTAAGGCTTGGTTTACACTTCTGCAATCCCAAAATTGTGGGACTTCTGGTGCGAATTTGCATTGCGACTTGATTTGACTTTCATGTAACCTTGCCCTTGGCCAATCATAACCTGGAGTGTAACATAATTCCTTTTCCTTCTACACCGATTTGCTTTTTACTTGTTTCCCTGTGTTGTATGCAGGGTCGGGACAAAGGGCGGTTGCCCTGGGCACTGTGGCATCATGTGTGATGGGGGGGGGTTAGAAGATTTGTGCTAGGAGGGATTGAGGGGGAATTTGTGCTAGGAGGGAGATGTGTACTCGGAGGGGAAATTCTAGGGGTAGAGGATTTGTGCTAGGAAAACAGATCTGTGTTTCTGCTTATCAGAAACACAAGATCTCCATCTTCCTCCCTCACAGACCGGTGGTCCGTGTTGTTTACATAGGCAGACCGCCGTCCTGCCTCACCTGTGAACAATTGGTGGGTCCCACTGATTGGCTCCCGCTGTGTCCAATCACAGTGGGAGTGGGGCTCCAGCAGCGCGTGCATGCGCCCGCCCCAGAGCTGAGGAGAGGAATCACGTACAGGTAGATGATTTTGCACTTAAAGTGGTTGTAAACCCTTTACAACCACTTTATACTACAGGCAAGCCTATAATTTAGGCTTACCTGTAGCTACACTGGATATCTCCTAAACCTGCATGGTTTAGGAGATATCCCTGTATTTGCATGTGCCGACGTCATTGGCACATGCGCACTTAAGCAAACTGAAGCAATGGCACGTACGTGCCGTTGCTTCAGTTGTACTGTGCCATTACCGGCGGCTCCCACACATATGCTCAGGAGTGAGTCCTTAAGCGGGTAAACAAACATACATACTCACCTAGATGGCTGCAGGATGGATCGCTGGCTCTACAGCAAGAACTGAGTGATCAAAGACTGCTGATCACTCAGTTTTCAGTAGCGAATGGCTTGGGCGTATTTGGATTGGGCCTGCCAGGAAGCAGGCACTGCACACTTCCAATCATAGGCAGCATGTGTATTTGCAGCTGCTGGTCAGGAAATGCCTCACTGCCTATGAGTGATAGCTTCCTGGCGGACTCGATCCAAACACACCCAAACCCATCGCTAGCGTTTAGTCCGCTCTCGGCACCGCTCTGTGCTCTGCCCCTCCAGCTGTGGAGGGGGTGGGAGCAGCAGGCTCAGGCTCTCAGCAGTGTGTCAAGAGGCTAAGCAAGCTGCCGGTCAGGAACCTTGCCCGGATCCCTGCAGAGCCTGGACTGACTGACATCCGCTGACAGTGGACTTTAGCCTGCTGTTGGCTGAATCTGGGTCACAGGAGTGCAAAATTAAGTGCAGTCCTGTGATCCCCAGATGAAGAGGGGTCAAACAAGCTTTGGCCATACTTCTGCTCTAAAGCCAAACACCAGCTAAAACTTTATAGGTAGCTACAGCAACAGTTTTTGGATTTAATATCACTTTAACGAGACCACTCATCTACCTGATCCTCCTGTGTGGAGTCCCGGGAATACAGAGAACGGGGACATCTCTCTGGTCGGTTCCCATTACTGGATCCATCTGTAGAAAACACACACACTGACTGAATACATTGTTTCTATGTCTTTATATCAGATGAGGATGTGTGAATACTCTTATCTCCTTTACAAGAAATTAAAGTCTCCTCTTTGGCTCTATGCACACTGAAGCTCATAAAACGGATGTTTTTTTGAGAGTTTGAGCATTTTTTTTAACAGCCCATTAACTCCCCTCTATGTTATTCTATGTGTCCATGCACATATGGATGTTTTTGGACGTTTATCAGCAGGGGAGTTTATGAGCTGTTATCTGAACGCCCTAAAATCACGTTCAAGAGCAGTCCTAAAAATGCCAGACACCAGTAAAGGCTGTTAAATGCGGTTTAACACTGTAAACCGAGCATTAAGCCTCAACAGGCGTTTCTCTGCCTCTATTCAAAATCAATGGTTCCCTTTGGGAGCCCATTGATTTGAATAGAAGTCGCACCAGAAGTCGGATCATGATGATCCGGCTTGCGGTGCGACTTGTGTGCTGAGGATGAAGGGTAACCCCGCCAAAATGAAAAAAAAAAAAATTGGCGTGAGGTCCCCCTCCCCCCCCCCTCCCCCCCGGATGATACCAGACTGAAGAGTCTGGTATGGATTTTAAGGGAAACCCACACACAAGAAAATAAATAAATAAAAATGGTGTGGGGCCCCCCAAAATCCACACCAAACCCTTATCCAAGCACACAGCCTTGCCCCCCCCCCCCTCTCCTGGACCATACCAGGTCACATGCCCTCAACATGGTGGGGTGAGTGCTTTGGGGCAGGGGGGCCCTGCGCCCCCCCCCACTCCAAAACACCTTGTCTTTGCATGTTGATGAGGACAAGGGCCTCTTCCTGACAACCCTGGCCGGTGGTTGTCGTGGGCTTATCGGAATCTGGAAGCCCCCAGATCCCGACCCCAACCCTATGTGAATGAGTATGGGGTACATTGTACCCCTACCCATTCACCTAGAGAAAAGTGTAAAAAATAAACACTGTACACAGGTTTTTAAAGTCGTTTATTAAGGCAGCTCCGGCGTCTCTTCCGATTTCTTCTCCCCTCTCTGGCTCGTCTCCCTCCCCCCAGCAATGTCTTCTCCTTCTCCTCTCTGTGCTGTCTTCTCCCTCTTTTGCCGGGACGTCTCCCTCTGTTCTTCTTCCGGTGTTGACTCGCCGCCATCCCCCGGTGTAATACTGGGTCCGCCGTGTGCAATGACTTATATTGGCATGGGGCGGGGCCACCCGCTGACGTCAAATGGAGGCCCCGCCTCCTTATGACATCACCATCCAGGGCATTATGGGACAATGATGGCACAGGGGGCGAGGCCTCCGGATGACATTGGCGGGTGGCCCCACCCCATGCCATAATAAGTCATTGTCAACATCTGAAGAACAGGAGGGAGAAGACAGCGGAGAAGACCTGGCAGAAGAGCGAGAAGACAGCAGAGAGAAGACCCAGCAGAAGAGGGAGAAGAGAGCGCAGAGAGGAGAAGAACCGTGAGGAGCGGCAAGAGCCGGAGAGGGGAGAAGAAATCTGAAGAGACGCCAGAGCTGCCTTAATAAACTACTTTAAAAACTTGTGTAGTGTTTATTTTTGACACTTTTCTTTTAGGTGAATGGGTAGGAGTACAATATACCCCATACTCATTCACATAGGGTGGGGGGCTGGGATTTGGGGGGGCCCCTTCTTAAAGGGGGCTTCCCAGATTCTGATAAGCCCCTGCCCACAGACCCCGACAACCACCGGCCAGGGTTGTCGGGAAGTGGCCCTTGTCCTCATCAACATGGGGACAAGGTGCTTTGGGGTGGGGGACGCAGAGTCCCCCTGTCCCAAAGCACCCATCCCCCATGTTGAGGGCATGCTGCCTGGAGGGGGGCACTCGTTGCCCCCCCCATCCTGGCCTGCCGGGCTGCGTACTCGCATAAGAGTTCGGTATGAATTTTGGGGTACACCTGGTATCGTCCGGGGGGACCCCACGCCAATTTTTTTTTCATTTTGGCGGGGGTTCCCCTTCATCTTCAGCACACAAGTCACACCATCATGATCCGACTTTTGGTGCGACTTCTATTCAAATGAATGGGCCCCCATAGGGAACCATTGATTTTGAATAGAGGCAGAAAAACGCAGCTAAAAGCTAGCGTGGCTAAACACGCATAAACACCAATGCAAAACACTGATAAAATTGTGTTTTTAAAGAAGCATTTTCCTGCCAGCAATCTGACGTCCAGAATGACTTTTTTGAGCGTCCTGTGTGCATGGAGCCTTACCCGGTGATGTGAGGGGTGGCCGGTTCTCCATCATGACGTCCTTGTAGAGATCCTTGTGTCCTTCTATATAATCCCAATCCCCTGTACATCCAGATCCATACCGTTTAGCAAAGCTCATGCTGTAATGGACAAAAATTTGAAAATTAAAAAATTGTAAAGCCAAACTAAAATGGCATACATTTAGGGCTCAATGCCATTCACAATGGCCTTCAAATGGTCATTAGAAGATCATAACTAAAGTGTCTTTTTAATTGGAAACACTCTAACATGGCATTAAACACTTCTGAATAGGAGATGGTGGTTGCGCTGTGATAAAAGGGAAGTGGGAAAGGGGTGGAGGGGACTAAACTAAAGTGCATAGAAAAATAAATATAAATATAATAAATGCCAGATAGCCTAAGTGCATGAGTCAGGTAAATCAAAAAAGACTCACAGATGCAGATATATAAAGTGTGAGAATGTATGTGAAAACATATAGAAACTAAAAAAGAAATATGGTGGTGCATACAAGCAATGCTGACATCAATACATGTACAAACAAACAGTACAAATAGATGTATATGTCACAATAAAGAGTGCATAAGCCCAACAGACATAGGGTACATAACCATTATTGAGTGAATCAAAATGCTAACATGAGTGAAAACACTGCAAACAGCTGATAACATAAGAAAAAATATAAAATATTAAAAGCAATAAAAATAGAAATAGTCCCAATAAATGTGTGCTAGTATCCCGCCAGCACGTAGCAACTTGCAGATCCTGTGAGTGACAAGTCCATAGAGTGAGATAATACCAGTCCCACCACCAAATGTGACATTACCATATAGAAAATAAATGCCAATGGTGAAGGGGGAGAGGGGAATTCATCCACGAGCGCCGAGCTCGTCACAATCAGCTGGTTTGTGGCAGCGTCCCGTGCTCTGACGCGTATCGTCACGTGACTTCAGAGGTGACTTCTTCTGAAGAAGTCACGTGACTATACGCGTCAGGAGCACGGGACGCTGCCACAAACCAGCTGATTGTGACGAGCTCGGCGCTCGTGGAGATGTATTACCCCCCAGCCGGTTTTAAATGTAAGTTTATGGGACTGTTTTTTACGCAATAAACTGTACTTATATATGGATCACGCTATGTGCGCTTTTCTTCTTTTATACCGCACACTCTCATTCTGCCTGACGAGCTCTGAGAATTTGGAAGCAGGGACAGACTGAGGATTGTAGTCAACATTTGGAGGTAGACGAGCTCGGCGCTCATGGGTTGAGGCCTGCACTCATTGTAAACAAGTGTAAACACCCCCCCCCCCCCCCCCCATCTATGTGTCTTGCTACTCCTCCACTCTGGACGTCACGGAATTACACCATATGCTGTCCGTTTTTTGTCTTTTTACATGCCATACTGCATACTCAACCATCGTCATTCATTGTACTACTGGCCTTTCACAACACAAGCTGTATACCTTACAGCAGTAAGGTAAGCGGCCTGCGAACACGGAGGTGTCCTCACTGAAGAATTCCCCTCTCCCCTTCACCATTGGCATTTATTTTCTATATGGTAATGTCACATTTGGTGGTGGGACTGGTATTATCTCACTCTATGGACTTGTCACTCACAGGATCTGCAAGTTGCTACGTGCTGGCGGGATACTAGCACACATTTATTGGGACTATTTCTATTGCTTTCAATATTTAATATTTTATATTTTTTCTTATGTTATCAGCTGTTTGCAGTGTTTTCCACTCATGTTAGCATTTTGATTCACTCAATAATGGTTATGTACCCTATGTCTGTTGGGCTTATGCACTCTTTATTGTGACATATACATCTATTTGTACTGTTTGTTTGTACATGTATTGATGTCAGCATTGCTTGTATGCACCACCATATTTCTTTTTTAGTTTCTATATGTTTTCACATACATTCTCACACTTTATATATCTGCATCTGTGAGTCTTTTTTGATTTACCTGACTCATGCACTTAGGCTATCTGGCATTTATTATATTTATATTTATTTTTCTATGCACTTTAGTTTAGTCCCCTCCACCCCTTTCCCACTTCCCTTTTATCACAGCGCAACCACCATCTCCTATTCTTATGTTTTATCTGCCTGTTTGGATCAGTCTTTAGGCGTTGCAGCAGTGTTCCTTTAGGTTAGGCCTTCGTTAACAGCGCAGGAGTTATCACTTTCAAGCATTGCACACTTCTGTGTTAGATTTTATTTATCCACATTTTATATTATCGATAAAGCTGGCCATACAATATAATTGTACAATCTTTGTAGAATCTCCTAATAGGAGGACAAACCTAAGGAAGCCATCCAATTCATATCCAATTAGGCAGGCCCTTGCACAACATAGTTGATGGCAGATACAAGGGCTCATTTACACTTCCGCAACTTTAACACACATTAAAATGCCTACCACTTTAACATGCTTTTTGATGCTTGAATAAAGCTTGGCAAATGCTGTGTGTTTTGATTTTCTATTTGTTTTAAAGGGGCCCATTAGAACCCCAGCTTAGTATTACTCGTTCAGCAGATCCCCTGCTCATTGCTACCCTCGTTCAGCAGATCCCCTGCTCATTGCTACCCTCGTTCAGCAGATGCCCTGCTCATTGCTACCCTCGTTCAGCAGATGCCCTGCTCATTGCTACCCTCGTTCAGCAGATGCCCTGCTCATTGCTACCCTCGTTCAGCAGATGCCCTGCTCATTGCTACCCTCGTTCAGCAGATGCCCTGCTCATTGCTACCCTCGTTCAGCAGACGCCCTGCTCATTGCTACCCTCGTTCAGCAGACGCCATGCTCATTGCTACCCTCGTTCAGCAGACGCCCTGCTCATTGCTACCCTCGTTCAGCAGACGCCCTGCTCATTGCTACCCTCGTTCAGCAGACGCCCTGCTCATTGCTACCCTCGTTCAGCAGATCCCCTGCTCATTGCTACCCTCGTTCAGCAGATCCCCTGCTCATTGCTACCCTCGTTCAGCAGACGCCCTGCTCATTGCTACCCTCGTTCAGCAGACGCCCTGCTCATTGCTACCCTCGTTCAGCAGACGCCCTGCTCATTGCTACCCTCGTTCAGCAGACGCCCTGCTCATTGCTACCCTCGTTCAGCAGACGCCCTGCTCATTGCTACCCTCGTTCAGCAGACGCCCTGCTCATTGCTACCCTCGTTCAGCAGACGCCCTGCTCATTGCTACCCTCGTTCAGCAGACGCCCTGCTCATTGCTACCCTCGTTCAGCAGACGCCCTGCTCATTGCTACCCTCGTTCAGCAGACGCCCTGCTCATTGCTACCCTCGTTCAGCAGACGCCCTGCTCATTGCTACCCTCGTTCAGCAGACGCCCTGCTCATTGCTACCCTCGTTCAGCAGACGCCCTGCTCATTGCTACCCTCGTTCAGCAGACGCCCTGCTCATTGCTACCCTCGTTCAGCAGACGCCCTGCTCATTGCTACCCTCGTTCAGCAGACGCCCTGCTCATTGCTACCCTCGTTCAGCAGACGCCCTGCTCATTGCTACCCTCGTTCAGCAGACGCCCTGCTCATTGCTACCCTCGTTCAGCAGACGCCCTGCTCATTGCTACCCTCGTTCAGCAGACGCCCTGCTCATTGCTACCCTCGTTCAGCAGACGCCCTGCTCATTGCTACCCTCGTTCAGCAGACGCCCTGCTCATTGCTACCCTCGTTCAGCAGATGCCCTGCTCATTGCTACCCTCATTTAGCAGATCCCCAGCTTATTAGTACCCTCATTCAGAAGATCCTCTGCTCAGTAGTACCCCAAGCTCTGCTGACCCCCGCTCAGTAATAACTCCCAGCTCTGCTGATCTTCTGGTTTGCCGATTGTCCTTTCTCTCTCTGGTCCCCGCGCCGCTCACCTCCCACTATATTGCTCCCACGCTGCGCACCACATGCAACATCTGCTAGTTTCTCCTGCTCCAGGCTGCCAGCTCTGCCGATCCTCTGCCACTCAGTCCTCTGTTTTCCGCTCACTTTCCGCTATGGTGTTCCCATGTTGCATACCACGTGTGCTGTCTGCTAGTTGCTCCGTTCCAGTCTGTACCTTGCTCACCTTCCTGCTGCTCCGCGTTGCACACCAGATGTGATGTCTGCACCAGACACTTCCAGAATATATACACATGAATCGGAAGTAACTGCTGATGATGTCTTTCTGGTTCACTTGTTGGTTTCCCAGTGCATCCTGGAATATCTCATACCTGCAATACCTCCAAAACAAAGCAAAACTAAACAAAAGCTGCAGGTGCTGTTAGCGAGCATTGTCATAGACTTCTATGGAAGCTTTGGAGATGCTTTGAAGCACCAAGAAAGCAATATGGGGTATCATTTTTAAAGTGAAGTAAAGCAAAACCAACATATGAACAGGACTATAAGGTAACCATTTTATTTGATGACAGGGGCTATGAATAGCATTCAGAATGCTTTAAAAAAAAAAAAAAAAAAAACGCATGTCCAATGCCACCTTTCAAAGAAAGTATAAAGGAGATTGTACAGTCAGGTTGTATAGTATGTGGTCACCTTAGAGCCCAACTCTAGGGTTTTCTGGGAACCTGAAATTCTCCCCTGCAGTGGCGCTACGGCAGGGGTCAACTGCTTGTTTTACTTACCTGATCCTCTGAGCCCAGACGGTGCTCCCCCTATGCTCCAGCAGTGTTCTGTCCCTCAGAGCCATCATCATGCCATGGTCTTGATGTTAGAACCCTAGACTGGTTGGGTATGGTGGAGAAGATGCAGCATGAGCCAATCTAACAGCGTGAAGGACTAGGTAAGTTAAATCATCTTTTTATGCCCTCCAGACATAAACCAGGAGTTCACCATAGAACATCTGCTCAGTCCACCGGTGGACCCAGGACCGGCATTGCGGGTGAGGTTGGGTAGAGGTGAGGGAGACCAGCTAACATACGTTTGCTGATCACCGCTATCTAATATGAACACAGAAGCAACGTTGTAAAATGTCCATTACAGCTCTGGATGCAGATGGTGTTGCATTAGCTTCTTCCCTGGCCACAGCCGCCAGGGAAGAAGCTAATGCAACACCATCTGCATCTATGCTAAAAAACATTTATAGTGCTACATACACCTATTGCTGAACACACCAAGTGTAAGCACTCATTCTAGGCCCATTATTTACAGGTAACTACCTCCCGCCCACCATATAGACAAATGACGCTGGGCAGGAAGCTGCCTTGTTCTGGACCGATGTCATAGGACATCGCTGCAGTTTCACCGCACAGCGCCATCTCGGGCACGCTGTGTCCCTAGGACATGGCGTGACACTGATCTCGATAAAGAGCCGATGAACGGCTCTTTACCTATGTGATCAGCTCTGTCCAATCGCAGCTGATTACATGTAAACAAGAAAATGCCGTTAATCGGCTCTTCTCACACTGATAGAGTGTGAGGAGAGAAAAGCCGATCAGTGGCATTTCTCGCAGGGGAGACCTGCACAGGTAATTAGTGTCCTGATCATCAGTGCAGCCCCAACAGTGCCCAGCAGTGATTCCAGCAGTGCAGATCAGTGAAGGAGAAAAATTACTTATTTACATCATCTGCTTTATTTGTATCAAAAAAAAAAAGGATAAATAAAATTCATATGTTGTACAGTGTTGCATGACCGCGCAATTGTCATTCAAAGTGTGACAGGGCTGAAAGCTGAAAATTGGTCTGGGCAGGAAGGGGTGAAAGTGCCCATTATTAAAGCGGTTAAAGTGGTTGTAAACCTCAGACATGAAATATGAACAAAGCATATCCCTCTATAGTGTGTACTTGTCTCAATCCAGAGCACTAAGTTCAAGAACTTTTTTTGGGCAACACGTGTCCCGTGATTTTGTTTGCACAACTTTGCTACAATTTGTCATGAGACAATCGCAGCAAAAATCGTACCGCGTTTAGGATGCCATTGAGAAATAATGGCTTTGCAAACATACCCTGTGTCTTGCCTCGATTCTGAATCACAATTCTGCCCGCGACTCAAGCCGCCCAGGTGTGAATAAAACCTAAGCCAAGGACATGTCACTTTCTCGCTTAACCTCTTGGTGCCGCCCACACACAAATATGCAGTCTCTCGTAGGGGTGCAATGGATCAAAAAACTCACGGATCGGATCGATCCTCGGATCAGAGTCACGGATCGGATCATTTTCGGATCAGCAAAAAAAAAAAAAAAAAAAAAAAACACAAATCTTGTTACACCCACCAGAGTTTTAGATTTAACAGCTATTTTCAACACAAAACAGAGCTTATATGCATAAATACAGTATTTGTAGTTCGGACGGACTGTTTAGATGTTAAATTTTAAAAGCAACAGCAAACCTGCTGACCTTACATGGTTGCTAATGTGACAGAACACCTCTGATTTTCACATTTAACATTGAATGTGAAAATCAGAGGTGTTTTGTCACATTAGCAACCATGTAAGGTCAGCAGGTTTGCTGTTGCTTTTAAAATTTTTATGTCTAAACAGTTCTACAAATACTGTATGCATATAAGCTCAATTTTGTGTTGAAAATAGCTGTTAAATCTAAAACTCCGGTGGGTGTAACAAGATGTCCGCTTGCCCCCTTCTCACTCTCTCATTACAGTACTGAGTGGGGTGTAGCAAGATGGCGGCGACGAAACGTCACTTCCTGACGAGACAGCGGCCGCGGCCTGGTGTACCAAGATGGCCGCCGCTCCGGAGCTAGGCCGAAGCCGCGGCCTTTCCTATGGCCGAGGCCGCAGAGCGCTCCGCGGATCGCGGATGTGCAGATCTGCGGAGGTTGACCCGTACGGATCACGGATCGGTGACGATCCGTTGCACCCCTAGTCTCTCAGTGCCTGGTCCTTGGTGCCGAGAGGCCGCATATTTGTGTGACGTGCGATCAATATAGCTGTGCAAAGAGTGTGCGTCCTGCGCGCTCCAGGCACAGTTCTCGGTAGCTAACTGAAAGCTTTTTAAATTTTCAGATCACCCTGACAGCCAATCACAGCGGTCATGTGAACTTAAGCCCCGCCCCACCTCCCAGTATCTTAAATCTCTTAAAGGGCCGGGAGGCGCCAGTGCGAAGAGGATAACTTGCACCACACCTTTGGATGTGGCCTTTTGGCTAGCCAGGGTAATTTTTAGATCGGCCGGGAAAGACCTACTATGTACTGCACATCGCACCTTTTTTTATGGGTATTTGACCAGTATGTGACTTGTGTTTGTTTTTGCACAGAGATGGAGGGTGCAGGTCATCCGGGGGACTACCCTGATGTCAGGGGGAGGTTCTATGGCCTTCAGAGGGGTCTCTCTTTGGGAGAGCCCCTTACCATATACTTGGTGAGCAGTCTTCAGGTGGTCCCTAAGGAGTGGTGTCCACCTGGCTTGGGCCTAGGTCAATGGTCTCCAAACTGTGGTCCTTTGCTTGCCTTTATCCAGTCCTTGAGGCATAATTCCTGCTCTGCTTGAATTTTTATCTACTCTGTAAGTGTTACTCTTTTTATTCTAATAAATCATTTTACGGTATCACACTATGGGGATTACTTTTTCTTCCATGCCCTGATGTTACAGCACCGGAGGGCTCCTTCCACCTATGATTACATACCGATCCTGGATCAGTGTTCCTTGGGAGTCTGTTACCTGACAGTTCCTAGAAAGGCCCTGGCTGGGTTTAAGCCGCAAGCTTTTTCTTGCTTGCCTCTGGTAAGCACGCATTTGCTTTGGTGTACTATCACTGGTGATGGAAGATTGCACTTTTGTACCTTGAATCCAGCACATCACATATTGTTTGGACTTTTTTGCTACCTTTTTTCCTTTTATCATCATATTTGTGTGCACTTTAATATCATCATTACATATATGTTAATGTGTGTGGTATTATCACACTCTAGATCACTTTTTAGCGCAGCTATTTTTACCTAGTCTTTGTGCATATGTTTTGTATTTCATATGTTAGTTGCTGCTTTATACCATTTTTATTTTTATGTTTATTCATTTAATAATTAAATTTTTTTGAGCGCGGTATATATTCTTTTTTTTTCTATAATTCCTGCTGCTGACACCATCGAAGGGGCAGAATTCCTCCCACTGACACCAACAATGGGGCACTACTACACCTACTGACACCAACCATGGGGCACTATTTCTCCCCTAACACCAAAGAAGGGGCATGGTTTACTCCCACTGGGCACAGTCCAGCCCCCCTATAGTCTAAAGAACAGTAAACTGACCCTTTGTTTAGAAAGTTTGGAGACCCCTGGCCTAGGTAGACCATAGCGTACCTTGTAGGGAGAGGAAGGAGGGGGAGGGGGGGGAGAGGAAGGAGGGGGAGGGGGGGGAGAGGAAGGAGGGGGAGAGGAAGGAGGGGGAGAGGAAGGAGGGGGAGAGGAAGGAGGGGGAGAGGAAGGAGGGGGAGAGGAAGGAGGGGGAGAGGAAGGAGGGGGAGAGGAAGGAGGGGGAGAGGAAGGAGGGGGAGAGGAAGGAGGGGGAGGGGGGGGGAGAGGAAGGAGGGGGAGGGGGGGGGAGAGGAAGGAGGGGGAGGGGGGGAGAGGAAGGAGGGGGAGGGGGGGGAGAGGAAGGAGGGGGAGAGGAAGGAGGGGGAGGGGGGGAGAGGAAGGAGGGGGAGAGGAAGGAGGGGGAGGAGGGGGAGAGGAAGGAGGGGGAGGAGGGGGAGAGGAAGGAGGGGGAGGGGGGGAGAGGAAGGAGGGGGAGGAGGGGGAGGAGGGGGAGGAGGGGGAGGAGGGGGAGGAGGGGGAGGGGGGGGAGGAAGGAGGGGGAGGGGGAGGAGGGGGAGGGGGGGGGGAGGAAGGAGGGGGAGGGGGAGGGGGGGGAGGGGGGAGATGAAGGAGGGGGAGGGGGGGAGATGAAGGAGGGGGAGGGGGGGAGAGGAAGGAGGGGGAGGGGGGGGAGAGGAAGGAGGGGGAGGGGGGGGAGAGGAAGGAGGGGGAGGGGGGGGAGAGGAAGGAGGGGGAGGGGGGGGAGAGGAAGGAGGGGGAGGGGGGGGAGAGGAAGGAGGGGGAGGGGGGGAGAGGAAGGAGGGGGAGGGGGGGGGGGGGAGAGGAAGGAGGGGGAGGGGGGGGAGAGGAAGGAGGGGGGGAGAGGAGAGGAAGGAGGGGGGGAGAGGAAGGAGGGGGGGAGAGGAAGGAGGGGGGGAGAGGAAGGAGGGGGAGGAGAGGGAGAGGAAGGAGGGAGGGAGAGGAAGGAGAGGGGGAGAGGAAGAAGGGGGAGGAACGAGGGGGAGGAACGAGGGGGAGGAACGAGGGGGAGGGGGAGGGGGAGGGGGAGGAACAGGGGGGGGGGAAGAGGAACAAGGGGGGGAGAGAGGAATAAGGGGGGAGGAGAAGGGGGGGAGAGAGAAGGGGGGGGGGGAGAGAGAAGGGGGGGGGGGGAGAGAGAAGGGGGGGGGAGAGAAGGGGGGGGGAGAGAAGGGGGGGGGGAGAGAGAAGGGGGGGAGAGAAGAGGGGGGGGAGAGAAGGGGAAGGGGGGAGAAGGGGGGAGAAGGGGGGGAGAGAAGGGGGGGAGAGAAAAGGGGGGGGGGAGAGAAGGGGGGGGGAGAGAAGGGGGGGAGAGAAGGGGGGGAGAGAAGGGGGGGGAGGAGAGGAACAAGGGGGGGGAGGAGAGGAACAAGGGGGGGGGGAGGACGGGGGGGAGAGGAACAAGGGGGAGAAGGGGGGGAGGGGAGAGAGAAGGGGGTGAAGGGGGGAGGGGAGAGAGAAGGGGGTGAAGGGGGGAAGGGGGGAGGGAGAAGGGGGAGAAGGGAGGGAGAGAGAGAGAAGGTAGGGGGGGAGATAAGGGAGGGAGAAGGGAGGGAAGAGGGAGATGCAGAGGCACACAGACCCACAGGAGAGAAGCTAGATGACGGAGGCACGTATCCTGACCACGATCGCATGGCTCAGCAGCCATGATAAACGTGGTCAGCTCACAGACCAGGCAGAATCAACCAGGTACTGTAGGAGATACAAAGGGGCCATGGACTAGGCAAAAGCACTATGCTATAGCTGGTGCCTTAAAGAAACAGGAGCATGATTTTTTTTTTTTTTTATTTTTGGGATAAAAAACACTTTAAAGTTCATTTTAAGGGGCACAAAAATGTAATAAATTACCCAATTATTCGGTAAAACATAAAAGCCGGGGTTGCGCTGAGTAAATAGATACCCAACATGTCAAACCTTAAATTTGCGTGCGCCCGTAAAATGGAGACAAACTTTACTACCCTACATTTTCCATAGGCAATGCCCCCTACAGGTCTTCAGTTTAGCATTCTGGAGGAGGTCTGGTGCTAGAATTATTGCTTTCACTCGGGTGTACGTGGCGGTATACATGTATTGCAATCGCCGTTTTCAGACACAGGTGCCCTGACGTGTGCGTTTACGTTTGTACGTGTGTGTATATGTAGTGGTGGTGGTGGGGGGGCTATATTTTTTTTCCGGGGGGGTGTTATGTGCTTGAGTTGAATTTACATCTATTACAATGAAAACGTATTTTTTTTACAAAAAGTCCCCTACGTGATGATTTTTCTGGTGACAGTTTCGGGCAGCCAGAACACAATTTCTTGTCGCCATGGCAAGTTGGCACCTGGGAATTGTCGATGGGGCCGGAAGTCAGGTAAATCTCCCCAATGGGACATAAGATGGCCAGAATAAAACTAACAGGGTGTTATAACCCTCCCTTAGTAACTTATTTTTATGGTGCAAATGGCTTTTTTTTCACCCAGTTGCTGCTTTTTTTCACCCATTTATTGTTTGTGTGGTTGGCGCAGTATTTTTTATACGCAAATGGACAATCGTCTTTTTTTTTTTGGCCGTACTTTGGCTTTAAAGCTGAGCTCCAGGCAAACAGCTATGTGGGAGTTTTTCTACCTGCCAAAGGATTTGTATTGAGCCCTGATATTCACACAGCTCAGCCACACTGCACATCTCTGGCAGGGCAGGAGACCCGATTTTCCTCTGCTGCAGTTCAGTCTCACCTCCAGGTCTGGTCCCGCCCCCAGCCTGTGACTGGACAGTGAGAGGAGAAGCAGCAGACGGATGAGCTCACTTTCTGGCCACTCTGCGCATGTTGTGGCTTTGTTGAGAATACAGCTCCCAACTCCATCCTCCTCCCCATCTCATGTTCTACACATCAGAGGACTTGCAGGAAGATGAGGATTTGTGGAGGTGACATGATGCCCCCATCCAGTCCACACACAGAGTGCCGTGATCCCCTTTTCTCATAAAAAAATACATTATTACCTCCTCCTCACTGGAAACACACTCTCCACACTCACATCCGTCAGCAGCTGCTGGAAAGAGAACAAAAAAATAGTAACATTGGGCTCCTCACATGAGCTACAAGAAAATGGCCGCCAGCCTGTGCTCCTGTCCGCGCGTGCGCGTCGCCATGACAAGAAAGAGGCGGGTGAAAGCGGCTGCGTTGTACCTCCTCCTGAACTGGTAAACTGCAGAGGGGATGCTAGAGGGCGAACTTACCACAGACATATCTTTTTATAAACAGCGGCGGCCATGTTTTTGTAGCACGGACAGGACACCCTCTCCCTCTAGATAATGGGATACGTAAAAGTTTTAACATACTTACTATTTATGGACTTGGCTCCGCAATATTAGTCGAAGGAGAAGGTGCCCAGACCAATTTTGGCTGAGAAAGACTGGCGGCCATTTTCTTGTGGCCTAATTGAGGAGCTGAGGGCAGACAGTCAAAGTTTTGACTGTTTCCGGCAGCTGCTGGGGGTGTGAGGCTGGAGAATGGAGGTCCAGTGAGGAGGTAATAATGTCTTCTTATTGTGAGAGAAGGGGGTCCCAGCACTCTGTGTGTGGACTGGATGGGGGGATCATGTCACCTCCACACATCATCATCTTCCTGCAAGTCCTCTGATGTGCAGAGCATTAGATGGTCAGCTCTTCTTTCAATGTAGGCGCAGGGGACGTATTCTCTGGAAAACTATAAACCTGCATCTTGTAGTAATACCGCTATAGATGAGGAATGGAGAAGTTCACGGCTACGGGAAAGGGGTCTGGCTGCTGGCAGTAGACAACAACTGTTAGCGTTGGCCATGTACACATTTTTAACCAGATTGAACATTTAAATTGATCACTTCAAGGCTACGTTTGATCCAATCTTTCACATCAACGAGCTATAAACAACAATCACTTGATGTAACACAAGTGGAAATTTAGGCGGTGCTTGCAAGGGAGTAGTCAGGTCTTGGCAGGTGGCTAGCCAGAGAGTAGCTGGGTCCAAGCAGAGGTCATGGCAGTCATAAGGCAAGAGAATAGTCAGGTCAAGGCATGTGGCAAGCCAGAGAGTTGATGGGTCCAGGCAGAGGCCATGGCAGGCATAAGGCAAGAAAATAGTCGGGTCAAGGCATGTGGCAAGCAAGTGAGTTGATGGGTCCAGGCAGACACTATGGCAGGCATAAGGCAATAAAATAGTCAGGGCAAGGCAGGCAACAAATGAAAGAGTAGCTGGGTCCAGGCAGAGGCCATGGCAGGCATAAGGTAAGAGAATAGTCAGGGCAAGGCAGACAACAAGCGAGAGAGTAGCTGGGCCCAGGCAGAGGCCCTAGTAGGCATAAGGCAAGAGAATAGTCAGGTCAAGGGAGGCAACAAATGAGGGAGTAGTCAGTTCCGAGTAGAGGTTTATGTAAGTGGAATGCAGAGAAATAGTCAGGTCTTGGCAGGCGGCAAGCAAGAAAGTAGTCAAGTGAATCTGGGTTGGCAACAAAGAAGCAATTGGCAGGTAAGTACAATAATGCTTTTGATCTGAGGTAGCTAACAATAAGATAAAGCACCAGCCACTTCCAAAGCTGGAGCCTAAAAATCCCTCTGATTAGAGGACATACCATTTCACAGGTTACTCTTCTTCTTTTTTTTTTTTGCTGTAGAAGGTAAGTAAGGCCATCGCAGCTGATGTTTGAGGGTATAATAACACCTCTGGCTGATAAACTCATAGACCTACTGTTCTATTTTATCTATAGGTCAGAGTTCTCTGTGTATTCAATATACAGTATTCCATGATCATCTCCTCCACTTGATCATGACTAATTCCCGGAAAATGGACAAGGAAAGGGACAAAATTATGGAAAAGATATTAAACCTCACCCTGGAGATCATCTACCTTATGACCGGAGAGGTGAGGAGAATTCTGGGAGGTCACATGACATCACTCTTATCTCTATTATTAAAACAGACCTGACTGGAGAGGTGAGGAGGATTCTGGGAGGTCACATGACATCACTCTTATCCCTATTAATAAAACACAGACCTGACCGGAAAGGTGTGAAGGCTTCTGGAAGGTCATGTGACATCACTCTTATCTCTATTACTAAAACACAGACCTGACCAAATAGGTGAGAGGAGGGTTCTGGGAGGTCACATGACATCACTCTTATCTCTATTAAAAAAACAGACCTGACTGGAGAGGTGAAGAGGATTCTGGGAGGTCACATGACATCACTCTTATCTCTATTAATAAAACAGATCTGACCGGACAGGTGAGGGGAAGTCCATTTTTATATCTTTTCTTCCTGTAATCACACAGGATTACATTATAGTAAAGAAGACATCTTGTGTATATATGACACCCAGCAGCCACCCCTGTATGTCAGGAAGATGTAGTAGGAGTGAAAATCCCATCATGGAGCCTTTTCCTAAATCTTTGATACCTAAGAGAACTAACGACGCAAAGATTTTAGAAATCACCCAGAAGATCATTGAGCTGCTGACAGGAGAGGTGAGCGGTGGCGGGAATTCTGGGATATTATCCAGTAACAGACAAGGGATGTGTCTGGATGGTGACTGTATCATTGTGTGTGTCAGGTTCCTATAAGGTGTCAGGATGTCACTGTCTATTTCTCCATGGAGGAGTGGGAGTATCTAGAAGGACACAAGGATCTCTACAAGGACGTCATGATGGAGAACCGGCCGCCCCTCACATCACCGGGTAAGAGGAGACTTTCATTTCTTGTAATGGAGAGAAGAGTATTGAGGATCCATCTAGATACACACATCCTCTGATATAAAGACATAGAAACAATGTATTCAGTCATTGTGTGTGTTTCCTACAGATGGATCCAGGAACAGAAATCCCCCAGAGAGATGTCCCCGTCCTCTGTATTCCCGGGACTCCACACAGGAACATCAGGAGATCCCTCAGGAGGATCAGGTAAATCAAACTGAGCATGAAAATGGTAATACATTTGTTCTGTATGATTACGAAATCTAACAACGTGAGGTTATCCTATTTAATCTCAAATCCTTAAAAATGTCATTATATACCATTGTTTTCATCAGTGTGAAAATCTGTTTGACTTAAAAATTGAAGTGAAAGAGGAAGCAGAAGAGCCATGTAAGGAGGAGGAAGATCCTCCAGAAATCAGCACAGGTGAGTAATAAACACTAAATCCAGAAGAGAGTTCCAGATTCTCTTAGGTGGGTCTCCTTTTACTCAGCCTCCATGTCCAAAAAACTTGTATGCTGTCCACCATGCCACATATTGCCAGGTTCAGTGGAGGAACCAAAAACTGGCATCTTTTGTTGTTTGAGTGGAGCAGTGAAGATTTTGTGAGGGATGTATATGAATCAGGAGGCCTCAGGTTGAAGTTTACATAGCCAGCCAAATGTGGGTGGCCTCCAAGGAGACCTAGAGAGTAATATGTACTTGTTAAGAGGATGTAGGGTTAGTACAGATGAGGTGTTGATGGAAGAGTGAGTGTGTGTACGAATGTAAAAATCATATAAATACTATTAATTCACTTTAAAACCGGCTAACGTACATGTACTTCACCAGTGTGAAGTGTTAATACCGGGATGATGCCTACAGCTACAGGCATCATCCCGGCGCTGTTTTTTTCTGCCGGCGATGCTGTTTTTTGTAAAAGCGATCCTAGCAGCTGGATCACTTTTACAGGTGGCAAAAGGGGTTCCCGTGGGACAGGAGAGTCCAGGACTGCAGCCAGCTACATCCCCAATCACCTCTATGGTCTAAGGACCCAAAAGCGAACCGCATCAGCATTATGGTTGCCCTCAAAGTACCAGTTGTATAAATATATACATTTATCCATGGCTTTTTGTTCTCAGAGAATAGGTGCAGCAACTAAACCACACCCCCCTCCCGGGCTGAACCACATTGAACAGTGAGTGTGGTCAAAATGCACTAACAGATCTTAAAGGGGCAATAAATACCAGGAGTGCATAAGGCCCCTTTCACACTGGGGCGGGGGTGGCATCGGCGGTAAAGCGCTGCTATTTTTAGCGGCGCTTTACCGTCGTATTTGTGGAGGTATTCGGCCGCTAGTGAGGCGCTTTTTAACCCCCGCTAGCTGCCGAAAAAGGGTTAAAACCACCTGCAAAGTGCTGCTACAGCAGCGCATTGCCAGCGGTATAGTTGCGTTGCCCCACTGATTTCAATGGGCAAGAGCGGTATACACACCGCTCCCTCACCGCTCCAAAGATGCTGCTAGCAGGGCTCTTTTTTAGCGTCCTGCCAGCGCACCGCTCCAGTGTGAAAGCCGAGGGCTTTCACACTGGAGACACAAGAGCGGCTCTTTCAGAGCACTTTGCAGGCGCTATTTTTAGCGATGTAGCGCCTGCAAAGCTCCCCAATGTGAAAGGGGTCTAAGTGCGAAGTACAGGGGTGCAGAGTTCAGGGGTGCACTATGTACAGAATGCAGAGATCAGGGATGCACTATGTAGACTATGCAGCATTCAGAGGTGCGCTATATGCAGAGTTCAGGGGTGCGCTAGCACAGAGTGCAGATTTCAGGGATGCACTATGTACAGAATGCAGCATTCAGGGGTGCGCTAGGTACAGAGTGCAGAGTTTAGGGGTGCGCTAGCACAGAGTGCAGAGTTTAGGAGTGCGCTAGCACAGAATGCAGAGTTCAGGGATGCACTATGTACAGAATGCAGAGTTTAGGGATGCGCTAGGTGCAGAGTTTAGGGGTGCGCTAGCACAGAGTGTAGAGCTTAGGAGTGTGCTAGCACAGAATGCAGAGTTCAGGGATGCACTATGAACAGAATGCAGAGTTCAGGGGTGCGCTAGGTACAGAGTGCAGAGTTTAGGAGTGTGCTAGCACAGAATGCAGAGTTCAGGGATGCACTATGTACAGAGTGCAGTTTCAAGGAGCTGGAGGTGGTGAAACGGTTGAAAAAAAGCCCTAGGTGGGAGGGCCACCTGAATTTGGCCCACGGGCCTTGTGTTTGACACCTGGTTTAATCCGATGGTTTTAAGGGCAGAGGAAATATCTGGGGTCTAAAAGACCCCAAATCTCTCAGTAAAGAGTACCTATCACTGCCCATGCTATAACAAGGGATGTTGTTCATCTTTTGTCATAGCAATAAAACTGATCCAATTTTTTTTTAAAGAAACAGAGTAAAACATTTTTTAAAACCTACATAAAATAAATAATAATTTAAAAACAATGTAAAGCGCCCTCGTCCCTGCATTCGCACGTGCAAAGGCGAACGATGTTAGGGGGGGTGGCAAACAAACCCCACCACCAGGTCGCGGCTTCCCGGCTTCTTCTCCCCGCTATTCCAGTCTTAATACCTGCCTTCTGTCCTGAATGGCCGGGAGGAGAAGCCTGAAGACCATAGCGAATATTGATTCGCTAATGTCACAAGTGGGTGGGTGCTTTTTACAATTTTAAATATGACATGATAGATATCTATTTACTCAGCATAAAATCATAAATTATATTTTACAAAACAATTGGGTATTGTATTATGTTTGTATGCTCAAAAAAGTCATTAATCACTTCAGCCCCGGAAGGATTTACCCCCTTCCTGACCAGAGCATTTGTTCCGATACGGCACCTCATTGCTTTAACTGACAATTGCGCGGTCGTGCAACCTTGCACCCAAACAAAATTAACGTCCTTTTTTTCCGCACAAATAGAGCTTTCTTTTGGTGGTATTTGATCACCTCTGCGTTTTTTTTTGTTTTTTTTTTGCGCTATAAACAAAAAAAGAGCTACAATTTTGAAAAAAAAGCAATCTTTTTTACTTTTTGCTATAATAAATATCCCAAAAAAATATTAAAAAAAAACAAATTTCTTCCTCCGTTTAGGCCGATATGTATTCCTCCTACATATTTTTGGTAAAAAATTGCAATAAGCATGTATTGATTGGTTTACACAAAAGTTATAGCATCTACAAAATAGGGGCTAGATTTATGGCTTTTTTATTATTATTTTTTTTATTATTATTATTATTAATGGCGGCGATCTGAGCTTTTTATCATGACTGCGACATTGCAGTGGACACATCGGACACTTTTGACACTATTTTGGGACCAGTGACATTTATATAGCGATCAGTGCCATAAAAATGCACTGAATACTGTGTAAATGACACTGGCAGGAAAGGGGTTAAACACTAAGGGGCGATCAAGGGGTTGTGTGCCCTCAGTGTGTTCTAACTGTAGGGGGGGGTGGGCTCACTAGAAAATGACAGAGATCACTGCTCCCGATCACTGGAAGCAGGAGATCCCTGTCATGTTGCTAGGCAGAACAGGGAAATGCCTTGTTTACATCTCCCCGTTCCACCTCTCCGTGTCACGATCGCGGGCCATCGGCGGACATGGAGTCCGCGCGAGCGGCGGGCACACATGCACCCACTAGCCCACGATTTAAATGGGACGTACAGGTACACCCATTTGCGTAGCTGTGCCATTGTGCCGACGTATAGCGTCGTGCTCTGGACGGCAAGCGGTTAAAGTGTATTTTTTCCAAAGAAATTGGTGTATGGCATGACATAAAAAAATCGAAGCACCCACCATTTTATTCTCTAGGACCTCTGCTTAAAAAAATATATATATATGTTTGGGGGTTCTAAGTAATCTAAGGGATCTAAGCAAAAAAAATACAGATTTTTACATATATGTGAGAAGTGTCAGAATAGAAAAACAGTATAATTAAATTCAGCGCTGACTAATTAAATGGACGTATCAAGATAAATGCAAGCAGGCAAAAAAATACCTCAAAAGCATATAAGTATATAAAGAGTGCTGCGCAAATAAATGTCCTTAAACAAACATACAAAGGGTAAAAGTATAATGGCAGGATAGGAGGACAGGAACCACCGGTGACAGTATAGATATCTGGATGGTGACTTTATTCCCTCCACCGTTCTTAGATGGCCCCTCACCTCAGATATTCGACCTGAAACAGGTCACACCGCTTGTATGATTGGATGGATCAATCTGTATAATAAGTAATTACTCCTTCACCTCCTTCAACTCCCAGTACTCAGTAATTGGCAGATGATGAATATGAAATAAAAAGGCAAAACATAGTGTTCTCCGTAGCTACTTTATTTTAAATGATAAAAAGCTGAAATGAAATTTTGTATCACTCACAGAATACCGGCACTCCGATCCGAGTGCCGGCCAGCAGGCTTGTGATCGTGTCTGTCGGATGACCGTGATGAAGTCCCGCCCATAGGACGTAACGCGTACGGGGGTTAGGAGCTTATGACGTCACCCGCGGTCATCCGACAGACACGATCACAAGCCTGCTGGCCGGCACTCGGATCGGAGTGCCGGTATTCTGTGAGTGATACAAAATTTCATTTCAGTTTTTTATCATTTAAAATAAAGTAGCTACGGAGAACACTATGTTTTGCCTTTTTATTTCATATTCATCATCTGCCAATTACTGAGTACTGGGAGTTGAAGGAGGTGAAGGAGTAATTACTTATTATACAGATTGATCCATCCAATCATACAAGCGGTGTGACCTGTTTCAGGTCGAATATCTGAGGTGAGGGGCCATCTAAGAACGGTGGAGGGAATAAAGTCACCATCCAGATATCTATACTGTCACCGGTGGTTCCTGTCCTCCTATCCTGCCATTATACTTTTACCCTTTGTATGTTTGTTTAAGGACATTTATTTGCGCAGCACTCTTTATATACTTAAGTGTCAGAATAGGCCTGGTCTTCAAGTGGTTAAGGAAAACACTACAATAATAATTCAAGATATATAATCTCAAAATTCACTCTAAACATTGACTCTTTTCAAATATATCTTTCAGATAGACAACACAACAGCAGTATCTGGGAGAAACATCCTGTTATCTCTGCAGATGGTTTAACAGAAGATTATGACATCAAATATGGTTCCTCGGAGGATGATGATGACGATGATATCACATCTGAATCTTTTGAAGAAAGTCCCATTACTACCCCGAATCTCCATCCAGTATTTCCCAGTGGAGATCCTTCTAATCTCTCTGCACATGGGTGGGATATTCCTAGTAACTCCCCTCCCACCACCTATCATAAAGATGGTACAACCTTCTCGTGTTCTGAGGGTGGTGAATGTTTTACCCAGGGAGAGGACCACACCTTACTCCAAGGAGGGAAACCATATTCATGTCGCGAATGTGGAAAATGCTTTACCCGGAAGAGAAATCTTATTTCACATCTAAATTCTCACACGGGGGACAATCAGTTTAATTGTGCGGAATGTGGGAAATGTTTCCCTCAGAGGGCCAGACTTTTTATACACCAGAGAACTCACACCGGGGTGAAACCTTACTCTTGTTCGGAATGCGGGAAATGTTTTATCCAGCGAGTCCGGCTTCGATCGCACGAAAGAACTCACACAGGGATGAAACCGTTCTTCTGTGCCGAATGTGGGAAATGTTTTGCCGAGCGGTCAAATCTGAACGCCCATCAGAGTTGTCACGCTGGGGTAAAGCCATATTCGTGCTCGGCATGCGGGAAGAGTTTCCACCAGAGACGCTATCTTATTTCCCATGAGAGGACTCACACGGGGGAGAAACCTTTTTCCTGCACCGAATGCGGGAGATGTTTTGCCGACAGGTCGACTCTAGCCAGACACCAGAGGACTCATTCAGGGGAGAAACCGTTTTCTTGTGCCGTGTGCGGGAAACGGTTTACTCAGAAATCAAATCTTCTTACACATGAAAAAGTTCACACGGGGGAGAAGCCGTATTCGTGTTCCGAATGTGGGAAATGTTTTTCTAGAAAATCCTATCTTATCAGTCACGAAAAGACTCATAGAGGGGGGAAGTCCTAGAACTATACTACACAGGGGTCTTCAAACTTTCTAAACAAAGGTCCAATTTAGTGTCCTTCAGTCTTTAGGGGGGCCAGACTGTGGTCAACATCAGTTGGAGTAAACAATGCCCCATTTTAGTGTCAATGGGAGGAATTGTGCCACATCAATTGTGTCTTTGGTAGGAATTGGGCTCCATTGTTGGTGTTATTGGGAGAAACTGTACTTCATCATTGGTAGGAATTGTGTCCCATCATTGTTGTTATTGCACACAATGAAAACAGGAAAAAAGTTGCATTACTAAAGATGAAAAAAAACAACAAGCAATATTTTAACAGCCAGCATCAACAGTGTAGTGAACTGTGTAACAAAGTAAAAATAAATATATAAATGCAGCGCTGATAAATGATATGTGATATGGAAATCAAGGTAACAACGCATCTCTCGGGGATAAATGTGAAACTGGTGACAGCTTGTGGGTCAAACACAAAAATCAAAAAAAGGGCTATCAGATATATATAAAAAATAAATCTAAAATATCTGTAAAAAAACAACATAAAATGTGTCCGTGATAAAAAAAAAAATATATATATATATATATAAATATTCCTCAATAGGTGCAGAGAAATCCCGTGGGGAAAAGATGTGTGAAGGTGATGCCTTTTCAACCAGTGGGTGCAGCAGAACAGACTTCTTCATATAGCATTAACCGACATACAGCTGAATTGATGGAAGAATTGGGTACTCTTACCACAAAGGGTGGACACACTTACCATACGGCGGTGGGTCAGTCAGGCATTTGGATCAATCAATCCAGTGGGTGCTTGATAGAAGGTAGTGATGGTATAGAAATGCACTTCAATGGCCTCATCCAGAGCAGTAAGCGATGGATGGTAATAGTTAAGATCTCCAGCAGGGAGACGTACTTGCGCTCGCATGAAGTGGTCAGCTAGATGGAATATGCAAACTCCAAGGTGCAGCATATCAGATCATAAAAAAAGACAAAAAGGGCCTCCACAGGCTCAGCAACCCGACATGTTTCGGACAATTTGCCCCAGTTGAAGGACTATCTCAGCAATCCGAAACATGTCGGGTTGCTGAGCCTTTGTGCTTTTTTGACACCACGTGATTTAGATACATATATTTTATGTGATCACTTTCTGTACCCACCTGGCCAGGTGATTGTACTTTTTTTTTTCCTGATATTTTTAAATACATTTTTTCCATTGGATTCATGCACTGTGGAGGCCCTTTTTCTCTTTTTTATGATCTGATATGCTGCATCTTGGAGTTTGCATATTCCATTTAGCTGACCACTTCATGCGAGCGCAAGTACGTCTGCCTGCTGGAGATCTTAACTGCACCTATTGAGGAATATTTTATATATATATATATATATATATATATATATATATATATATATATTTTTTTTTTTTTTTTTATCAAGGACACATTTTTTGTTGTTTTTTTACAGATATTTTAGATTTATTTTTTATATATATCTGATAGCCCTTTTTTTGATTTTTGTGTTTGACACACAAGCTGTCACCAGTTTTACATTTATCCCTGAGGAATGCGTTGTTACCTTGATTTTTATATCACATATCATTTATAAGCGCTGCATTTATATATTTATTGGTGTTATTGCATCTGATTGTTGGCGTCATTGGGGCAAACTGTGTCCCATTGTTGGCATCATTGGTAGGAGTTGTCCCCCATTGGGATGAATTGTGCCCCCAAGGGCCGCATAACAGCAAGCAAAGGGCAACAATTTGGAGACCACTGATTTAAAGGGAAAGCATAGTTGGGGGGGGGGGGGTTGCTAAAATTGGAGCACTTCAAATCTGGTGCAGCTGTGCATGGTAGCCAATTTGGCTTTCAACTTCAGCTTGTTTAATTAAACTTTCACAATAAAACCTAGAAGCTGATTGGTTTCTATGCAGAGCTGCACGAGATCTTGCACTCTCCAGTTTTAGTAAGTCTTTCCCAGTGTGTTTTCAGTGAGCCCCTATAATTCTGTGCCTTATGAGTTCTTATTGAAGTGTTTACCCTAAACCAGGCATCTCCAAAGTTTCTAAACAAGGGGCCAGTTTACTGTCTTTCAGACTTTAGGGGGCTGGACGAGCCAGTGGGAGTAAACAATGCCCTATCTTTGGTGTCAGTGGGAGGACTAGTTTCCCATCACTGGTGTCAGTAGAAGGAATAATGTCCCATTGTTTGTGTCAGGAATAGTTCCCCATCGGTGTCCATGGAAGAAATTGTGCCCCATTGTTGGTGACAGCGGGTTGAATTCTGCCCCATCATTGGTGTCAGTGGGAGAAATTCTGCCCCATTTTTGGTGACAGTGACTCTGCCTATTCGTTGGGGTCTGTGGGAGGAGTAGTTTCCCATTGTTGGTGTCAGTGGATAGAATAGTATCCCAAAGGCTGGATAAAAGCAAGCAAAGGGCCGCAATTTGGAGACCACTGCTTTAAAGTAATTTTTGGCGTGACTTTTCACACTCTCGCTTCCATATTTTCATTATACAATATCTCACAAAAGTGAGTACACCCCTCACATTTTTGTAAATATTTTATTATATCTTTTCATGTGACAACACTGAAGAAATGACACTTTGCTACAATGTAAAGTAGTGAGTGTACAGCTTGTATAACAGTGTAAATTTGCTGTCCCCTCAAAATAACTCAACACATAGCCATTAATGTCTAAACCGCTGGCAACAAAAGTGAATACACCCCAAATTGAGCCCAATTAGCCATTTTCCCTCCCCGGTGTCATGTGACTCGTTAGTGTTACAAGGTCTCAGGTGTGAATGGGGAGCAGGTGTGTTAAATTTGGTGCTATCGCTCTCACTCTCTCATACTGGTCACTGGAAATTTCAACATGGCACCTCATGGCAAAGAACTCTCTGAGGATCTGAAAAAAAGTATTGTTACTCTACATAAAGATGGCCTAGACTATAAAAAGATTGCCAAGACCCTGAAACTGAGCTGCAGCACGGTGGCCAAGACCATACAGCGGTTTACCAGGCCAGGTTCCACTCAGAACAGGCCTTGCCATGGTCGACCAAAAAAAGTTTAGTGCACGTGCTCAGCGTCATATTCAGAGGTTGTCTTTGGGAAATAGCAGTAAGAGTGCTGCCAGCATTGCTGCAGAGGTTGAAGGGGTGGGGGGTCAGCCTGTCAGTGCTCAGATCTTACGCCGCACACTGCATCAACTTGGTCTGCATGGCTGTCGTCCCAGAAGGAAGCTTCTTCTAAAGATGATGCACAAGAAAGCCCGCAAACAGTAGCTGAAGACAAGCAGACTAAGGGCATGGATTACTGGCCTGATGAGACCAAGATAAACTTATTTGGTTCAGATGGTGTCAAGCATGTGTGGCGGCAACCAGGTGAGTGCAAAGACAAGTGTGTCTTGCCTACAGTCATGCATGGCGGTAGGAGTGTCATGGCCTGGGGCTGCATGAGTGCTGCCGGTGTTCTGCCGAGAAAGTTCCTCTCGGCGGATAAGGACCCCCCTCTACGGCGCAGCGTCTGCGCAGTAGGAGCCGGCGCAAATAGCCGAAGCGAAATAGAGAAGAAATCAGCTGTACACGGCGCCTGTATGCGGGCCGCTCGCCACGCTTCGGGCACGGCCTCGCCATGCTTCGGGCACGGCCTCGCTTCGCTCGGCACTTTTTTATTCCCCCTCTAGGTCCACTTGGATGGTGGGGCTTCAACCTGGACCTAGGGCACAGGCGCCGTGTACAGCTGATTGAAGATTTTCATCTTCAGCTATTTTCGGCGGCTCCTGGTCATTCGTACTGCGCAAGGACAGCGCTTGCGCAGTACAGGGGGGACCTTATCCGCCGAGGGAACTTTCTCAGCAAGACACCGGCACTGGAGTGCTACAGTTCATTAAGAGAACCATGAATGCCAACATTTACTGTGACATACTGAAGCAGAGCATGATCCTCTCCCTTTGGAGGCTGGGCCGCAGGGCAGTATTTCAACAGGATAACGACCCCAAACACACATCCAAGACGACCACTGCCGTGCTAAAGAAGCTGAAGGTAAAGGTGATGGACTGGCCAAGCATGTCTCTAGACCTAAACCCTATTGAGCATCTGTGAGGCATCCTCAAACGGAAGGTGGAGGAGCGCAAGATCTCTTAACATCCACCAGCTCCGCCATGTCATCATGGAGGAGTGGAAGAGGACTCCAGTGGCAACCTGTGAAGCTCTGGTGAACTCCATGTCCAAGAGGGTTAAGGCAGTGCTGAAAAATAATGGTGGCCACACAAAATATTGACACTTTTGGCCCAATTTGGACATTTTCACTTAGGGGTGTACTCACTTTTTTTGCCAGCTATTTAGACATTAATGGCTGTGTGTTGAGTTATTTTGAGGGGACAGCAAATTTACACTGTTATACAAGCTGTACACTCACTACTTTACATTGTAGCAAAGTGTAATTTCTTCGGTGTTGTCACATGAAAAGATATATTAAAATATTTACATAAATGTGAGGGGTGTACTTACTTTTGTGAGATACTGTATGTGGAGATTGGTAGATTAGCCACTACAATCACTTATGCTCCCTGCTTAAAGTGGACATTTAGATATATTTTTACATGCATGCTTGTTAAGTATCTGTGACACCATCTTTGTTCCAGCATTATACAGAGTCAGCTTCTACTTCTTGGACTGAGATGCCAGCTCAATGATGCAAATCCTGTTGCTTATGCAGTTTATGGTTGTGTTCACGATTATCTGACACAGATTATCCCCTGATGCAGCCTCTTACCTTGTGACTTGTAACAAAGTTATGGTATACGATCTGCATTATCAACAGGAGGAGGGGAGATTGAAGGAAATTCTTCCTGCTGTGCAGCAAATTGAGGTCAGTTTGCTGCAGTTACTTGATTGAAGCTTAAGGATTTTTTTTAATAAAGTGAATTTTTTTTTAATTTATACTGTTGCTGTATATTGTTATATATACACAATAATTCTGCGCTACCAAAAAGGGGAATAAAACAGCAGCTAACACAACCAGCAAGTGTAAACAATGTCAAAAAACAAAATAAGTGTAGCGCTAAGAAGAGGGGTCAAAAAATGGAGTCTATGGACTGACAGTTCAAAGTTTGTGTGTTAAAAGGAACATCCTTGGAGAAAAGATGAAAAGTCCTCTGGAACAGATCTCAACAAGAGTGTAAACCATCTGTGGAGGGAGCCCACACACCACCAATAAAAGTGAAAAGGCTTACCGGACTCGGTGGACCCAACAAGGCATACGCCAGGTGGAGTCAATCAGGCTTAGGTGGTGCTGGACTGCAGTTGGCAGTTATTCTGAATAAAGGGCAATGTCTCCTTCTCCATATTTCTGTAGCCCAGCACCTGGCTACACCTAGTTTTAAATACTGCCTGTGTCTCCCCAGAGATTTGTTTGTCCTCCTGTTCTGTTTGTCACCCATCATCTGGACAGGAACAAAGTTGAATTCTCCTTTATGGAAGCAAGACAGCATAGGAATCTGATATGTCTTAAAGTGTTAGATGCTGAAGATTTGAAATTTGATTCAACAGAGACTACAAAGCTGCTGTTATTGCTGGTTTCAACGCTGATCTGAGGGATACGTTCTACGTGTGCCGTACCCCATACCTTTGGGCCCGATTACGTTTGAGGAATACAGCCACGTGGAAGCCACTCCACCAACTTTGCCCTTCCGGGCCAACTGCAGTCCAGCACCACCTAAGCCTGATTGACTCCACCTGGCGTATGCCTTGTTGGGTCCACCGAGTCCGGTAAGCCTTTTCACTTTTATTGGTGGTGTGTGGGCTCCCTCCACAGATGGTTTACACTCTTGTTGAGATCTGTTCCAGAGGACTTTTCATCTTTTCTCCAAGGATGTTCCTTTTAACACACGAACTTTGAACTGTCAGTCCATAGACTCCATTTTTTGACCCCTCTTCTTAGCGCTACACTTATTTTGTTTTTTGACGCTGTATATTGTTACAAGTCAGGAATTTACAATATGCGGACTTGTAATGTCACTTTATCAGCCATGCATGAAGTGCATTGTTGGTTTACCAACATATACAATAGACTTAGAAGAAAGCAGAGCCTGCTTGTGCGTTGAGCAAATATGGCTGCTCCCATATATACATATATAAATATACACTAACAACTATTTTAGAACATTAACACAACCTATAAAATGTTCTTTAGGAATTAAAAAATATATATTGTTTAGTGTAAAGTGTATGTCAGAGCAAGGTAAAAAAAAAAAAATGCAGTATATCGCTACACGCATATTTACCCATATTTTACCCCTTTAAAGACAGACCCTGTAAGTACAATTGTCTGTCTGCATTCAGCTCCCAAGTACTCTTGTGTTCCATACACATGTTTTTTTTGTGGACTGGTCTCAGCCCTGCCAAGCTGTCTTTTGCTGAACTACTTAAAGGGGAAGTAAACCCACCAATTTAACAGTTTCAAAAAACAGTAACATTTCCGGCACGTGCCGGGAATGTAACTGTCACATTGGTTGTGCTCTCAACCAAAATGTCACACTATCCAATGGCTGGTATCATAACTGATCACGTGTGCACCATTATAGCTGTTGAAGATTAAACGGAGGTCAAGATGGCAGCTTCCTTGGCTGAAATTGATAGGAAAATTTACTTCCACTTCAAACCAGGGGTGGGGAACTGTGGCCTGCTAGCTGTTGTGGAATTACATGTCTAATGAGGCATTGCAAAACTGACAATTACAACCATGACCCCCAGAAGCATGAAGGTATTTGTAGTTCTGCAACAGTTGGAGGGCCGCGGTTGCCCACCCCTGACTTAAAGCGGTTCTTCAGTCAGTTCTGAAAAAAGTCAGCAGCTACAAATCCTGTAACTGCTGACTTTTAATAAACAGACACTCACCTGTCCAGGGATCTGGTGCTGTTCTCACCCAAGCTGGTTCTTCTACAGTATTCGGGTCACTGGCACCGGCATGTTAACTGTGGGCAGCGGGCTGCGACTGCTTGCAGCTTCACAACCTGCTGCCTACTGTACATGCCTGCGCTGCACTTTGTGAGTGGTCCCACAGTCTCATGGGGCATGTGACGTGTCCCAGAATGCTGCTGGCAGGGAGATGGGGAGGAGAACTTCCTAGGCAGTCCAAGTGGAAGCGGGTACCTGTCAAAACCAAACCCGCACCAAATATAGAGGAGAGGGGAGAGCTGAACTTCCCCTTTTGGGTGACGTTTTGCTTTAAATCCTCCCAATGTCAGATCTCTATAACATAGACACTAGGGATGGGCCGAACAACCCCCTGTTCGCTTTGCACCAAAACTTTCAAACATCGCAAAGGTTCGGAACCGAATAACAAACCTCATTGAAGTCTATGGGATCCGAACGTGAAAACTCAAAAGTGCCCATTTTGAAGGCTCATATGCAAGTAATTGGGCAAATAATGGTTATGGGGGGCCGGGTACTGACCTTGGGGACAGGTATCAATGAGCAGTGATTTATTGATGCTTAAAGTGAAAGCATAAAAATGAAACATTTCTTTCAGTATAATGCCTGGGGATCCCAGGTCTACCTGTAAAGTGGCACATCTGTACTGTGTATAGAAGCTGCTGCAGAAATAATTGCATTTAAAAAAACAAAAAAAATTACATTTTCCCTGCAAGCTTCTTTTATTATGTAGGCAGCAGCTTGTGGAGCCAGTCTGTATTATGAGGCCACAATGTAGTGCACTGGGAACAAACTTTGTGATTTTTTGGATAAATTCTGGTGTCTCTTCCACAGACTTTGGATAGAAGTAACAGGTGAGGAAAAATTGGTCTTTGGGTGTCAGTGGCGCCTTCACACCGTAACCCTATTGAGATACTCTTGATGAAAGCAAGAATTGGCCTTGCTGTCAAAAATTGCTATGATATGCAATTGTCAAACAGGTGCGGAAAAATTGGTCTTTGGGTTTCGCTGGCGCCTTCACACTGTAACCCTATAGAGGTGCTCTTGATGAAAGCAAGAATTGGCCTTGCTGTCAAAAATTGCTATGATATGGCAAACAAGTGCGGAAAAATTGGTCTTTCTTTGGGTGTTAATTGTGCCCATGAAACCTACACCAAAACAATTCTTCCAGATGAAATCAACACCCACAAAGCTAAGCAGCCTAGAAGTCCTGCAGAGATTCTCCAAAGCACGTCTCTTGACCAACAGAAGCCTCAAAACTATGTTTTCCACGACACTGTAACCTACCAGAGTCAGAAAAAGCATTAGATGAACTCCTCTTTAAGGTGTCCTCAAGAGATTTCATCTTCTGCACTTTCTGTGAGAACGGAATGAGTTCTGAGTAGACTTTGATAGTTTTCATTTTATTCGGGTGTTTTTTCCATTTTACGAATTAATAATAAATAATAATAATAAAAAGTTATTATTTATTATTATTAATTCATTATGTTCCATTTTTGTTATTTCGGATAAATTCGTATTCGTTACGTTCACTAAGAGCCAAATTTGAAATGCCTATAATTGAATAGTTAGTAATAGTTATTATTATTAGTTATTGTTTTAGATTTTTGGGTTTTCGAATTTCCGGATTTTTGTTCTTATTTTTGGATTTTCGTTCTTTTGAATTTTTGGATTTTCATTCTTATATTCGAATTTACGCATTTTTGGGAAAAAACAGCTTTTCGTTAATTCAAATATTTCCGAATTATTGAATTTGTCAAATTTAGTCAAAAAACTAATTCGGAACTAAACTAATTGCACATGTCAAGTTCTGAGACTTTTCCCTTGTAAGTATAGTCAAGGAGGGTTGCCAACCAATAGTGATCCTTCTCCTTTATGCCACGTATTCTTGGGTCCTTTCGCAGGCTTTGAAGCATGAGGCAGCCCATGCACAGCAAATTTGTGGAGGCATGAGAAGCAAACTCCTTGGGTCACTGAGGATTATAGTGTCTGGAACTGCCTCCTCCCAGCCACGTACTATTCCCAAGGGTTATGGGGATGGAAAACCATCTCTTACTGTTTGACGTATGTCTTCCTCTGCTTTAATGCCTCCAAAACAGCCAGAATCCTCCTCCTCCACCCTCTCTTCTTGTGTGTTTTGTGGCATAGGAATAATGGTGTCTGAATAAAGTGGGCCTTGAGAGGAAAGAAAGTCCTCCTCTTCCTCCCGCTGCTCTGCCTCAAGTGCCCTGTCCATAATGCCACGCAGAGTCTGCTCCAGCAGGAACACAACAGGGATTGTGTCACTGATGCATACATTGTCACAGCTCACCGCCCTTGTGGCCTCCTCAAATGGTGACAGTACAGTGCATGCATCTTTATGAGCAGCCATTGGCGTGGGACGAAAAAAGCCAAGCAGGACTGAGCCTGTCGTTGTGCCATACTCACACAGGTACTCCTTGATGGTCCTCTGCTGCATGTGCTGCAGCATTGCCAAAGTCGAATTCCACCTGGTTGGTATGTCACAAATCAGGCGGTTTACAGGCAGGTGGAATTCCTGCTAAATTTCAGCCAACCAAGCACTGGCTGTGTATGTCCGCCTGAAATGGCTACAAACTCTTCCGGCCTGCTTTAGCAACCCTGGGTACCTATTTAGGAAAAGCTGCATCACCAAATTGAGGACATGTGCCAGGCATGGCACATGTCTCAACTTTCCCTGTCTAAGGGCTGACAGGAGGTTTGTGCCATTATCACACATCACCATTTCTGGCTCCAGCTGGCATTGCGTGAACCACCTCTGGGCCTGCCCCTGCAGACCTGCAAGAATCTCTGCCCCGGTGTGGTTCCTGTCCCCTAGACACATCAGCTAAAGCAATGCATTGCACCTTTTAGCCTAACTCATTGAATAGTCCCTTGAACGCTTAGAGGGTACTTGTGGCTCATAGGACAATTCAGCAGAGGAGGGCATGGAGGAGGGGGTAGAACTGACAAATCTCACATCATCACCACTAGCTGTATGGAGACGTGGGTGCATAACAAGCTGTAGCACTTACCCCTGTCCTGCATCCTTTTGAGTTGCATGCAGAGTTACCCAGTGTGCTGTGAATGAAATATATCATCCCTGACCATGCTTGCTGGACCACGTGTCAGCAGCAATGTGGACTTTGTGGCTGACTGCCCTGCCCAACGATGCCACAACATTGCTTTCCATGTGATGGTACAGAGCTGGAATGGCCTTACATGAAAATAAATAGTGACTGGGAACCTGCCATTGTGGTACAGCACATTCTGAAAATTCACGAAAGGGGGCAGAATCCACCAGATGAAAAGGCAAAAGTTGTAGAGCCAGCAGCTTTGACAAGCTTGCAGTTAGACACTGGGCATGTGGGTGGCAGCGACTGTAATTATTTTTCTTTCGCTGCAGCAGATGGGGCAGAGAAAGTTGCCGGCTATAGTCTACAGCTGGTGGTGTGCTGCTCTCAGATGTGCTGCAAGGACCTGGGACACCCTGCGCTATACCATCATCCCTGTAAGTGGAGGCTGCTGAGAGGTCATGAGGTATAGCAGGAGCAGACTAAGGTGAGTAAGGAGGAGTAACAGATTTGCGGCCTTTTTGTGTGGCTTTCAGGTTCTCTTGCCAACAGGCTGAGTGGTGGGAGGTAAATGCCTTGTTAAGCATATTGTACCCTAATGGCCATGCTTGATGTGCTTGAGACAGAGTTTGCAAATTGCAACAGTGTGATCAGCTGCACATGTGCTAAAAAAGGCCCAGACAGCTGAGCTGTGGAAAGTGGGACGGGAGATAACAGCTCCAAAATGTGATGGAATAGGGTGGCTACACTCTACTCTTCCATGATGGCTGCCTCGTTGGGGTTGTGCCTTACCCTCACTTTCCTCCTCTGCTCTATCTGGCACCCAAGTCATGTCAGTGACATCATCATCATCTCCTCCATTCTCATTACTACTGGAGACAACTTGGCAATACGCTGCGGCTGGAGGAACATGACTAACAATTTGTGTACCAGTGTTCTCCCCTCTCTGTAGGCTCATGTTCCTGCCTTCCGAAACCTCAGAACCATCTGAATCAAGTAATGGCTGTGTATCATCAAGGAGCAAGTGGCTGACGCTGTGTTCAAATAACTCAGCTGACTCCTCCATGCATGATGCTGGGGCTATGGCAGGAATAGCTTTGGACAAGGAGGCAGGTTTAGCCACTCTGGCAGCTGCAGTGGACTGTGCACCAGTCTCTGCTTGGGTGATGGAGGAGGATTCCGGATGGTTTAGTAAGTCAGTCCACCACCTTCTCTGCATGCTGTGGCTGGATAGCACGGGCAACATCACTAAACAGAGGAAATGATGCCCTGCCTGAGGACTGACCACATCCACCTTTGCCTGTGAACACATACGCCGCTGGCCCCCTCACAGTGCCATGGGAACGTCTGCCTCTCCTTGTCCTCCCCGACATGATGGGGGGGATGCTTATTAACAAAATGTAATATAGATGTGGAAATGTGTACGTGGATGCACTTTAACCAATGGAAAGTGGTGTTTGGTGCACTTTAACTTGAATACTCACTACACAGACACACTCCACTGATACACTATAATATACTGCAGTAAAACTGCACTGACGCACAGAAATATACTGCGTTAAACGGAAGATAACACACTGAAATATATGGCGTTAAATTTGCAGTAATGCACTGAACTATACTGTGCTAAACAGAAGGTAACACATTGAAATATACGGCATTAAACTTGCAGTAACGCACTGAACTGTACTGCATTAAACGGAAGGTAACGCACT
Source organism: Aquarana catesbeiana (assembly GCF_042186555.1). Lineage (NCBI taxonomy): Eukaryota > Metazoa > Chordata > Amphibia > Anura > Ranidae > Aquarana > Aquarana catesbeiana. The sequence goes on along the minus strand of NC_133331.1, from coordinate 280,335,127 downwards.
GCAATATATGGCGTTGAACTTGCAGTAACGCACTGAACTATACTGCATTAAATGGAAGGTAATGCACTGAAATATACGGCGTTGAACCTTCAGTAACGCACTGAAATATACTGCCTTAAGCATGTAGTAACGCACAGAAATGTACTGCGTTAAATGGCATATAACGTGCTGAAATATACTGCTTTAAGCGTGCACTACCGCACAGAAATGTACTGCGTTAAACAGCACATAATGCACATAATGGGAGCTTGTTGGAAATTCCGACCGTGTGTAGGCTCCATCGGACATTTTCCGTCGGAATTTCCGACAAACAAAATTTGAGATATAGATCTCAAATTTTCCCCACAACAAAATCCGTTGTAAATTCCGATCGTGTGTACACAATCTTGACGCACAAAGTTCCACGCATGCTCAGAATCGAGCAGAAGAGCCGCACTGGTTATTAAACTTCATTTTTCTTGGCTTATCGTATGTGTTGTACGTCACCGCGTTCTTGGCGATTGGAAATTCTGACAAGATTTGTCTGACCGTGTGTATGCAAGACAAGTTTGAGCCAACATCCGTCGGAAAAAAAAACCATGGATTTTGTTATCGGAATGTGCGATCGTTTGTACGCGGCACTACACTGACTGAACTATCCCTACATTCACACTAATGTAAAGATGAATGGTCGCACTACACCCACACTGAACTATCCCTAGATTCACACTAAACTGATATTCTACACTGACAATAGAATCAGAATAGCACAATATAGCACACTAACTGTCTAATAGCACTGAACACAGCCCTGTTCTATCTCTTTCATACTGTGGGGCGGGACTAACAGCAATGAGCCATGATTGGATAGAGTCATCATGACAGCGTCCAATCATGGCTCTAACAGTGCTCTGTGCCCTGATTAGGCAAAGCTTTTATGGCTTCAGCCAATCAGGGCTTTCAATGCACTGTGCGGCGGCGCAGTGCACTGTGGTCATTCAGCGGCCCAACAAACTGTCAAACACCCCGATAATTTGGTTGTTCAGCAAACGTGCGAACAGCCAATGTTAGGCCCCAACACATGCTTGGGCCGAACCATTAGCCCATCCCTAATAGACACTAATCATTCTATAGTCCAAGATAAGAACTAGAGAGCTAATTACTGTATATTTCAGATTTTCTGACATGGTCAACCTGGCACCATGTTACCTATTACCCCCTAAAAATGGGTGTAACATGCTCTAAAAGGTGTAGTTAGCCTTTAAAGAATTGCTTCCTACAACAGAAGACGTGGTCGGTGGTGAGTCCAAACACTGCTATCTTCAGCAGTAAAGCTGAACGAAACTCTCCTATCGTTTTCAGCCAAGGAAGTTGCCATATTGGTCTCTTTTCGATATTCAACTGCAATGATGCAGTAATGACTCCAGCCATTTGATTCACAGTTTGCTTGAGAGCACAAGCAATGTGACAGTTACATTCCCAGCATGCTCGTGAAATGTGGAAAAATCTCCATAGATGACACTTTCAAAATGTTTACAGGATAACAGTTTAGGGTTACAGAGGAGGTCTAGCGCTAGAATAATTGCTCTCGCTCACGGCAATAATTCACGTGTGGTGCGAACACCATTTACATATGTGTGTGCAGGGGCTGAGAGAAGCCCATGGTGTACGTGCCCCTGAAGTAGCAGTCCAGGGGTGCCTGTAACCTCTCACAGTGGGGATGCTCACTATGAGTTTTTCGGCACCAAGGTCACTGCACCATTGCACATTCTTTTCTCACCTGGCCTTTTGACCTGGACTGGAGGATTTTTTTATTCAGGCATTGTCTAGCACTTTGGCACTTTTTGAAGAACGTATCCACTTCCCCTCCGAGGAACATGGTCAGGTTCTCCCCCCCCCCCATCTGATCTCCCTTCAGGGGGGCCCCATATAGTACTTGGGTTGACCTTGCTTCGGAAGGCCTCCTGAAGAAAGGGGTCTGTCTGGGTTTCAGCCAGGTGGACCAGTGAGTAGCAGCCTTTGGCCCTGTATAAATGCATGTCATAGCTTCTTAACATTTTTTTTCCACCCGGATATAAATACATTTATATAGCTGTCACTGGTAACAATATGATGTTTCAAAATTGACCAAAGAAAGTCTAAAAGGTGAGTCCAGCTGTAATGATCTTTTGGTTTTTGGTATATGACGGAGAGTTAAACCACCTAAAAGTTTCTTTTAGGTATTGAGACTTCTGAGTTTTTATGAGGAGGTCCAACTGTGACACAACAGAAACCAAGACTCGTCAGATCAGGCAACCTTTTCTTATATCATCAGTTACCCAGGTTTGGTGAGCCTGTGCCAACATGTAGCCTTTCTTGGCTAAAAAAGGCAGAACCTGGAGTTGTCCGCGCTGTGGCTTGTGCGCTTCATGGTTTGGAGTGTTCAGGCATGGTCTTCTGCCCACCACTGCAGTGAAAACTGGTTGGAAATTTGAAGTCATGGAATTTTTTTGTTTTAGCTTAAACAAGTCTGGCCATTCTCTAAACTCATCAAACAAGGGCTTTCAGCTACAGAATTGACACTCAGATTTACCTTTCAAACCCTATTCTGAAAATCCCTATTCAATAAACTCTAGGGACCGTTGTGTGTATATTAAAAACAGTAGGTTTCTGACATGGTGCAACCACATCTGGTACCAACAATCCTTTCTTAGTCAGAGTCAAACCACACATCTTGCGCATGCTATAGTTTGGCTGACAACAACTGAACCTGTGGTTCATGCCTGCATTCTTCAGGCTGGGTTCACACTATTGCAAATTGGATGCGGAATCCCCGCATCCAATTCGCAATAGCAGGAGATTGTGACCAGTTCACATATCTCCGATGCGGCTCCGGTGCTAATTTGCACAGGAGCTCTGTGCGACATTTGGTCCATTTCAGGTACGAATTCGGCCTAAAATTCAGTCTGAAATCGGACCTGAAACGCTGAACCAGGACGCACAGGAGCCCTGCTGGGAGCCGCATCGGCATTAGGTGTGTACCCAGCCTTAGGTGTTGAGCTACAGCCACATTTTGGTGTTTGGCTATTTGTGTAAAGATGCACCTAATGATGTGGCCACAGAGTACATATAACAACATCTACACACTATATCAGGGTTTCTCAACCAGGGTTCCATGGAATTCTAGGGTTCCTCCAGAGGTTGCTAGGGGTTCCTTTAGCAATGATCAATTTCTGTCTCTCAGATAAGTTCCACTGACACCAATGATCTATTTAGCTATCTAAATCTTCCCAATGACCATAAATGTAAGGATCATTCTTCCCACTGACCATCACATGATTAATGTATCATGGGTTGTAAATATAGTCATTTTTAGCAGGGGTTCCCTGAGATTGGAAAGTTGTTTTAAGGGTTCCTCTGTGCTGAAAAGGTTGAGAACAGCTGCACTATATGGTTACAAAGTATTGTAAAACATCATTTCTAACATGTACAAACTGATCTAATACAGTGGTCTCCAAACTGTGGCCCCTTACTTGCCTTTATGTGGCCCTTGGAGTACCTTTCCCCCCCTGATACAAGACACTATTCCTCCCACTAACACCAACAATGGGGCATAATTCCTTCCACTGACACCAACAACAGGGCACTATTCCTCCCACTGACACAAACAACAGGGCACTATTCCTCCCACTGACACCAATGATGGGGCACTATTCCTCCTATTGACACTAACAACATGACACTTTTCTTCCCACTAACACCAATAATGGGGCATAATTCCTCCCACTGACACCAACAATAGGGCATAATTCCTCCCACTGACACCAACAACAGGGCATAATTCCTCCCACGGACACCAACAATGGGGCATAATTCCTCCCACTGACACCAACAATGGGGCACTATTCCTCCCACTGACCCCAGCACTATTACTCCCACTGACACCAACTATGGGGCACTATTCCTCCAACTGACACCAGTGATGGGGCACTAGTAAACTGACCTTTTGTTAAGGAAGTTTGGAAATACCTGATCTAATATAAACACAAGAATAAGTGTCCTCGATGATTTTTAAATAAAAGCCTTTGCTCTCTGCATAATAAACCAGCATACTGATATTTTAACATTTTCTATATTGTCAAAAGTTTTTTGACACCTGACCATCACACTTATACTTTTTAGCCAAAAGCTGGTGGTGGTTTTTATCCCCTCTTGCGATCCTTTGGAGTTTCTCCAAAGTAACGCCGGAAACCTGGTGGGCCAAATCGGCCATTAGTTTCTTACACTAGAGTATGGTGGCACCCCTACAAATAATTGCATTCAGGTGTTTCCATTGAAGAGTACTGTTAATTCTACAGCATACAACAACATTTTATATAATTGTGTGCTTCCAATCTTGTGGTAATGGTTTTGGGAAGGCCCTCTTCTGCTCCAACATGATTGCGCCCTTTTGCTCCTGCACACCGGCTCAATAATGACATGGTTTGTACAGCCCTGGCCAACAATTTTGAGAATAACACAAATATTAATTTTCACAAAGTCTGCTACTTCAGTGTCTTTAGACCTTTTTGTTAGATATTACTATGGTATACTGAAGTATAATTACAAGCATTTTACAAGCGTCAAATACTTTTTTCTTTATCGTACATCACGGGACACAGAGCACCATAGTAATTACTATGTGGTTATAGGCCACCTTCAGGTGATGGACACTGGCACACCCTAAACAGGAAGTTGCCTCCCTATATAACCCCTCCCATACCGGGAACACCTCAGTTTTTCGCCAGTGTCTAAGGTGTTGGTCACGAGTGAAGATGTGCTCTGAGGAGCTCCAGGAGGGATCCTTGCTGGATTTAAATAGCCTCCACAGACCGGATCCATCCAAAGTGCCACTGAGGCCAAGGTGGATGATACCCGTGCCTCATATTCGAAGCACGAGGTTTTACCTGTAACGCCTCTCTTTGCAGGGCTGGACCCCAGGACCCAGAGCTTTGGTCATGCTATATTACCTAAAGTTTTTCCTGGCGGGGTGCTATTACAGGTCCAAGGGAGTGGAAACCCGATAAAAAGGGACCTGGTCCTTGAAGGTTTGCTAAACGCAGCCCGCCTTGATGGGTGAAGGTTGGATCTGTCTGTTAATTCAGCAGAATCATGCGCGGGGAGAAGGTAAGGGAAGAAGCCTAGGAACTATAAAGTCCTCATCCTCCCCTAAAATGCCAGATATGGCAAGCCAGGGTGAGTCATTGGAAAAAATTGGTGGTGTAGCTGCTTCTCTCATCTCAGCCCCTGTATATGTGACTGAAAATGCCTTTTCCTCCACCCTGCGGGCCTAGAGGGAAGATTAGCGGCTTTAATTGCATCCTCCATCGAAATGGATAGGAAGCGTGTTAGATCCCCCTCCCCCACCTTAGACCCTTTGCAAGGGGAACAGTGGGTACAGGATGAGGTGTTACCCTCAGGCGATCAGGAGGAAAGACAAACTGATGACTCCTCTGCCGAGGAAACAACGGTAGATGAACCCTTTTCAGCCTCGTAATGAGAAGTTGCTGATACAATCTCTTATGGAGATGGTTCGTTCTACTTTCATGCTACCCCTAACAGAGTCTGCTCAAAGTTCAGTTTCTTCCCTGGGTTCTTTAAAACCTTCACAGCCTTTGCATGCGTTTCCTGTTCATGCATTACTAGAAAAGCTTATTATGCTGAATGGGATCACCCGGATAAGCATTTTCTCCCTCCAAAGAGATTCTCAGTTCTCTATCCCATGGAGGAGAAATTCACCAAAAATGGAATGTACCAGCAGTTGACTCTGCGATTTCCAGTGTGAATAAAAGTCTAACTTGTCCAGTAGAAAATGCACAAATGCTTAAGGATCCAACAGATAAAAGGTTGGAATTCCTGTTAAAGTCCTCTTTATCTTTGGTAGGTGCCGTTACTCAGCCTGCAGTCGCTGCAATAGGCATCTGTCAATCCCTAAAGGACCAATTTAGACAGCCCCTTAAAGAGGTTCCTGTACAGCAAGCCCGGGTTTTGGCCAAGCTACCAAGAGCATTATGTTTTGCCATAGATGCTCACCAGGCGTCCCGCCTTGCGCTTGTGCTAGTACACATGCGTGGAATCCTGTGGTTAAAAAATTGGTCAGGCGAAACACCATGCAAAAAGCTCCTGACTGGTTTTCCTTTTCATGGGTATCGGCTATTTGAGGATGATTTGGACAAATACATCCAAACGATTTCCAGTGGAAAAAGTACTCTTTTGCCAGTCAAAAGAAAGAATAAACACCCTTCATTTAAGTGGACTCTTTCTCCTGCGCCAGGGGCATCTGCCTCTAGGCAGTGGCGACGGCCTCCGCCGTCAGACTCTAGAGGAAGACCTCAGGGTCAGGCCCAGGCACAAAAGAAATCCTGGGGTCGGAAACCTGCAAAACAGAATTCTAAAGCCTCATTATGAAGGGGCGCCCCCCCTCGCCAGGGTGGGGGGGGGGGGGGGGGAGAGACTTCTGCAGTTCTCAGAAGTCTGGCAAGAGGAAATTCAGAACAGATGGGTCATCTCCACGGTAACTCTAGGGTACAAAATGGAATTTCGGGACTTTCCACCGTCTCGATTTCTGAGGTCAAACGTTCCCAAAGATCCAGGGAAAAATCTCTGTTTCGGGCACTAGACCGATTAATGGCTAAGCAGTTGATCATACAAATCCTCATAGAAGAGCAAGGTTTGGGGTTTTACTCAAACCTCTTTACGGTACCGTGTAAGATGTCAGACCCATTCTAGATCTAAAAAATCTAATTCAGTTTCAGAAGATCCGCTCCTTTTGCATGGAGTCGATCAGGTCAGTGGTTTCTATCCTACAAGGAGGAGAACTTCTGGCATCTATCGACATCAAGGATGCATATCTGCATGTTCCTATATTTCCTGCTCACCAAAGGTTTCTGCGGTTTGAGGTAGAACAGCATCATTTTCAGTTTGTAGCCTTGGCCTTCGGGCTAGCTACAGCACCCCGGGTGTTTACAAAAGTCCTGCCCCACCTCTAGTCAGGTTAAGGGCACAGGGCATAACAGTCTTGCCGTACCTAGACGATCTATTGCAAATAGACCAGTTGGTGGCTCGTTTGGAGCATTACATGTATGCATTACAACCAGTTACCTCTAAAAAGGCTGGAGTACTTGGGTCTGATCATAGACACAGCCCAGAAAAAAGTGTTCTTGCCTCAGGCAAAGATCAATTCCATAAGAGAGCTGGTGCGGATGGTTAGGTCGAAAGGAGATCCCTCCATTCGCCTTTGCATGGGATTGTTAGGAAAGATGGCGGCTTCATTCGAAGCAGTTCCCTATGCCCAGTTCCATTCGAGACTGTTGCAAAACAGTATCCTGTCTGCTTGGAACAAAACGGTTCAAGCTTTAGACTTGCCAATGCGGCTGTCCCCAAAGGTGTTCCAGAGCCTCAGTTGGTGCTCGGTATCTGGGAATCTGCAGAAGGAAAAAACCTTCATACCAGTTACCTGGGAAGTGGTAACGACAGATACCAACCTTTCAGGTTGGGGAGCAGTACTGGAAAAGACAACTGTCCAGGGACAGTGTTCCAGAACCGAAAAAGCCTTGCAAAAAAGGATGTTCCTCCCCTTTCGGCAGTCTTCATTCCAGGAATAGAGAATTAGCAGGCGGACTAAGTGAGTCGCCAGCAGTTGTTCCCGGGGGAGTGGTCCCTTCACCCCGAAATCTTTCTGGCTATATGCCAAAAATGGGGGATCCCGGATGTAGATCTTTTGGCATCCAGGTTCAACATGTAGTTGGTCAACTTTATGTCAAGGACAAGGATCCACTCGCAAGCGTGACAGATGCGTGGTGACCCCATGGGATCAGTTTTCACTGAGTTAGGCTTTATTCCCTATTCAGTTGTTGCCACGGCTTCTTTGCAGGATCAAGCTTGAAAGAAAAAAACGGTAATTATTGTAGCCCCAGCATGGACCAGAAGGTCCTGGTATGCAGAAATCGATCAATGGTCCCTTCCACTACGGCCAGACCTACTCTCACAGGGGCCGATTTTCCATTCTTCCTTACAAACTTTGAGTTTGACGGTTTGGCTATTGAAGCCCACATTCTGAAGAGACATAGTCTCTCTGGGTCAGTGATTTCTACCTTCATTAATGAAGCCGGCTTCAAGAGTTATATATTATAGACTCTGGAGGGCTTATGTTTCCTGGTGTGAATCCAAGGGTTGTCACCCTCGGAAATATAACATAGATAAAATTCTTGTTTTTTCTACAAGTACAAATGAAGCTGACCTTGAGTACTATTACGGGCCAAGTCTCGGCTTTATTGGTCTTATTTCAAAGACCACTTGCTTCACATTCTTTGGTCCAGGGTTTTTATACAAGGGGTAATGTGGCTTATTCCGCCAGTTAGACCACCCTTGAACCCTTGAACTTAGTTTTTTGTCGGTATTTGAACCGTTACAGCATACTCCCTTGGTCCTTCTGACAAGGGAAATAGTGTTTCGAGTTGCTATACCCTCTGCAAAAGGGTGTCGGAGTTGGCCGCTCTTTCCTGTAAAGAAGCCATATTTAATTATTAAGGTGGTTTTAGGTTTCCACCTAAGCCAAGCTATTGTCCTACCGTCGTTTTTTTTTTTCCAAAACGAGGGTCTAGGGTAGAGAACTCACTACATTGTCTTTATGTAGTGAGAGCGGTCAAAGTCTATTTAAAGATGACTGCTCAGGTCTGAAAGACTGATGTTTTATTATGCTGCCAGAGGGTCCTAGAAAGGGACAGGCAGTGTCAAAATCCACTATTGTTAAGTGGATCCAGCAATTTGTAATTCAGGCCTAATGATTAAAAGGTAAGATTTCACCTTTTCATGTCAAAGTGCACTCTACTAGAGCGGTTAGTGCTTCTGGGGCAGTGCATCACAAGTCTCCATGGTTCAGATCTGCAAGGCCGCAACTTGGTCTGCAGTCCATATATTCGCCAGATTTTATCAAGTGGATGTAAAAAAGGACATGAGGATATCGCCTTTGGGCACAGTGTGCTGCAGGCAGCAGTGTAGGTCCTCAAGTCTGTTGGCGCCCTACGGGTTGTGTCTCCCTCCCCTCAAATAGCATTGCTATGGGACGTCCCACATAGTAATTACTATGGTGTTATGTGTCCCGTGATGTACGATAAAAAAATAGGATTTTTATACCAGCTTACCTGTAAAATCCTTTCCTGAAGGTGGCCTATAACCACATAGTAAGTACTATGGTGCTCTGTGTCCCGTGATGTACTTCAAGAAAAGGATCTTACAGGTAAGCTGTTATAAAAATCCTATTATTGACAATTACATTGGCTTTATGCAGAGTCAATATTTGCAGTTGACCCTCCTTTTTCAAGACCTCTGTAATTCGCCCAGGCATGCTGTCAAACAACTTCTGGGCCACATCCTGACCGATGGCAGCCCATTCTTGCATAAATCAATGCTTGGAGTTTGTCAGAATTTGTGGTGGTGGTGGTGGTGGGGGGGTTCTGTCCACCCGTCTCTTGTGGACTACAAGTTCTCAATTAAAGTCTGGGCAGTTTCCTGGCCATGGGCCCAAAATTTTGATGTTTTGTTCCCACAAGCCACTTGGTCATCACTTTTGCCTTATGGCAAGGTGCTCATGATGATAGAAAAGGCACTGTTCTTCACCAAACTGTTCTTGGATGGTTGGGAGAAGTTGCTCTCAGAGGATGTTTTTGTACCGTTCTTTATTCATGGCTGTGTTCTTGGTCTAAATTGTGAGTGAGCCCACTCCCTTGGCTGAAAAGCAACTCCCCCACATGAATTGTCTCAAGATGCTTTACTGTTGGCATGACACAGGACTGATGGTAGTGCTCACTTTTTTCTTCTCTTTTCCGGATGCCCCAATTGGAAAGGGAATCCATTAGAGAAAATGACTTTACCCCAGTCCTCAGCAGTCCAATCCCTGTACCTTTTGCAGAATATCAGTTTGTCCCTGATGTTTTTCCTGGAGAGAAATGCCTCCTTTGCTGCCCTTCTTGACACCAGGCCATTCTCCAAAAGTCTTTGCCCCCTGTGCATGCAGATGCACAACAACTATAGGAGACGGTCCTGGTGCTTGCTGGAATTTCTTGGGAGCCCTATAGCCTTCTTAATAACAATTCCATGGGAGGAATAGTGCCCCTTCATTGATATCTGTGGGAGGAATAGTACCCCATCATTGGTGTCTGTGGGATGAATGGAACCCCATCATTGGTGTTTTGTGGAAGGAATGGTACCCCGTTACTGGTGTCTGTGGGAGGAATGGTACCCCATCACTGGTGTCTGTGGGAGGAATGGTGCCCCATCATTGGTGTCAGTAGATGGCATGGTGCCCCAAGGGCCAGATAAAGGAAAGCAAAGGACCACATCCAGCTGACAGGCTGCAGTTTAGAGACTACTGTTTTATAGTTTGCAGCTGTAGCCCCGTGTCTACAGCTACCATCTTTTTTTTTCTCTAGCAGTGAAGGTGGCGTACTGGTGGAGATGGGTTTTGGCAAGTGTTAGTATTGTGTATTTGAGAGAGGCCTAGTTTAATTTTATTATTATAGGGTTTATTCAATAGTGGTACAAATACAGGGATTAAACCAATAAAATAATACAGGATTATTAAAAGATGTTATATAATTTGCAGTATGGCGTTCATGAAAAGTTAGATGAAAGACAATCCGCAACTTCATACATGCTCTTAAATTAGTTCAGATTTATTGTATCTCCATAAAAGATAAAAGTGTGTACAGCAGATGTTAATGCATTTCGGCCCATGAAAAGTTCATAGATCTCATTGTTAGGATCCGGAGGTTGAGCAACTCTAGTTACCAAATCAACAGATTTACGTAAACAACCTAATATTTGTCAGTGAAAATTTGCTAGTAGTAAGTGGTAGTAAGGCCATTATCCATGTCAACCAAACAAAAAGAGCAGCAAACTAAACCTTTCATCAGGAAGTTAGGTTGATGTCACAATGGCGATTCTGCCACTGGCAATGGAAGGATCCTCAAAGTTAATCTCTGCTGTACCTAATGGACGTTGTTCTCTTGTTGGCCGAGACCCATTTGCTAGTAATCAGCCAGAGTGACATCTCACTGAAGTGGCCAGAAAGTAAGCAGAAAGGTTCTGATGCTGGCAATCTGGTACCAGCGACAGATCTGCTTTGTGTAACATGGCCCTTAGTCCCTCAAAGAAAGACCCTTCCTCCAAAAAGTTCTCTGCATTCATGATAGAAACATGTATTATGTTCCCCTGAGTTGTTCCCAAAGATATGATTATATTTTGTTTATCGTGCATTATGGGTGTCAGACTCTGTTTCATAGTGGGTCGCATCAACATTATGGTTGCCCTCAAAGGACTGGTTGTATCTGTAGGAATAGATGTCCAGAGCACCCCGCCTCCCTTGCATCAGATGTCAAGAGCACCCTCATTATCCAAAGTAAAGGGTCCCCCACCCTCCCTTACATCACAGTACACCCCCTTACCTTGTGCAGCTGCCGGGAATTAGCTGGGGCAGAGCTGCAAAGCAGACAGTGCAGGGTCTGGAGGAGGACCAAATGAGGGCTGGAGTCAGCTGCCAGAGTCTGCTATATGCTGAGGCCAGGGAAGGGAGAGAGGAGGGGGTGCTGCGGCTGCACAGAGAGGTGCAGGATCTGTAGGAGGAGTTCTGTCCTGTCTGCTAACGACTACTGAGATGGGGGAGGGGGGCAAAGACAAGCCTCTACGTGGCTGCACAGAGAATCGCAGGATCTGGCAGGGGAGTTCTGTCCTCCTCTCTGCTGCTGACTGCTAAGACAAAGTGGGAGCGGGGGGGCCCCAGCTGCAGGAGAGATGTGAGGGCCACATGAAATGGTCTGGTGGGCCCAATTCAGCCCGTGGGACACAGAGCATTTTCATATCCATTACGATAGGGTTATGATGCCATCTTCAGGTGTTTGGACACTGGCAAAAAACAACAGGAAGTTCCCTCCTAGGCATAACCACTTCCCAGTAGGCAAGGTGTCAGTTTTTTTTTTTTTGCTAGTGTCTTAGGTGTTTCCTGAAGGCCCAAGGAAGGGTCACACGGCTTCCAAATCTACCATTTCTCAATAGACTTTGTCAGCATATTTCTCAAGCTTACAGTCGAAGGGGCAAATTGCACCATTGACAGCTCATTCTCCCATGAGTGTTGGTGCTTCCTGGGCTATTTGTCATTGGTAGCTCAAGTTTTTAGAGCTGTTTCCTGGTCCCCGGTTCATACTTTCTTAAGTAAGGCTCCATTCACACTTGTGCGACTTTGCACATCAAAGTCGCGTGACAAGTCGCAGCCCGTTCTTTTCAATGACACCTGTTCAAATTCGGCACGACTTAAAGTTGCAGTTATTTTATAAAGGTGCCTGTACTACTTTGGTGCAACTTTTGATGCGACTTTGGTCCAGAGACTGTACAGTCGGATCAAAGTCATGCTCAAAAGTCGCACTGGAAATTGTGTGGCTTTGGAGACACCCTAATGTGAATGGAGCCTAAGCGAATGCAAGGGCTTGTGTACACTTGCTTTGACTTTAACACACATTAAAGTGCCTACCACTTCAACTTGCTTTTTTGACATGTTTGTGATGCTTTTTTGAAGCTTGCCCCGTGTGTGTTGATTTTCTATTTGTTTTAAAGGGGCCCAGTAGAACCCCAGCTCATTAGTATCCGCAGATCCCCAGCTCATAAGTACCCCCAGCTCTGCTGATAACCCTCTCAGAAGTAACCCCCAGCTCTGCCAATCCCCTGCTCAGTAGTAACCCCCAACTCTACTGGTCCTCTACTGCTCAGTCCTCACTCTCCAATCCCGTTCACCTTCTGCTATAGCATTCCCAATTTCACACCACGTGGGCTGTCTGCTAGTTGTCCCGCTCCAGTCCAGACCCCGCTCACCTTTCCGCTGCTCCACCCTGCACACCAGATGTGACGTCTGCACCAGACACTTCCAGAATATATACACGTGAACCGGAAGTGACAGCTGATGACATCTTTCTGGTTCGCATGTTGGTTTCTTAGTGCATCTTGGGATATCTCATGACATCCCAAAACAAAGCGAAGCTAAAGCTGAATTAAAGCCTCTAAAAACCTGCAGGTGCTGTTAGCGAGCATTGTCAAAGACTTCAATGGAGGCTTTGGTGATGCTTTGATGCACCAAGAAAGCAACATGGGGTATAATTTTTGAAGCAAAACAAATGTGATGCATGAACAGAACAGTAAGGTAACTTTTTTTTTTAGTGACAGGTGCCTTGATTGGTAATCGAAGCACTTAAAAAAAGTGTTTCCAATGCCACATTTTCAAGCAAGTGTAAATGAGTCCTTTTTTTAGTCTTTGTGGCCAGTCAGCAATTTTCTATGTTGTCTTTGTACGTCTTAAAGGAGGTCTACTCATTCCAGGAAAGGCAGATCTCATGGTGGACATAAAGGCAATGCATTTGAAAAATGCATCCTCTGTTCGCCAACAACACTCATTTGTTTCTGAAATGAAGGACTCAAAAGTAGCAACATAGGACCCTTTATATCACCATAGTGTATTTCTATGGTGTATATTTAGTTATGTTACCTTTTTCTAACTCACAAAGCAAATATTATAAAATAAACTTCTTTAATTATGGGAAGGCAAATTCTTCTTTATACATCTGAACATCTAGTAGCTGCTCTGTGGCAATAGGTGTTCATTTTTGATAGGATCATAGGCCTTATATAGTACAAGTTTTTAAAACAAAATAGGTTAGAACTGAGGCATCAAAAACCATTTTCCAGAAATGGGGTCGATATACAGTGCCTTGAAAAAGTATTCATACCCCTTGAAATTTTCCACATTTTCTCATGTTACAACCAAAAAATGTAAATGTATTTTATTGGGATTTTATGTAATAGACCAACACAAAGTGGCACATAATTGTGAAGGGGAAGGAAAATGATAAATGGTTTTCAAAATGTTTTACAAATAAATATGTGAAAAGTGTGGCGTGTATTTGTATTCAGCCCCCCTGAGTCAATACTTTGTAGAACCTCCTTTCACTGCAATTACAGCTGCAAGTCTTTTTGGGGATGTCTCTACCAGCTTTGCACATCTAGAGAGTGACATTTTTGCCCATTCTTCTTTGCAAAATACCTCAAGCTCTGTCAGATTGGATGGAGAGTGTCTGTCAACAGAAATTTTCAAGTCTTGCCACAGATTCTCAACTAAATTTAGGTCTGGAGTTTGACTGGGCCATTCTAACACACGAATATGCTTTGATCTAAACCATAACATTGTAGCTCTGGCTGTATGTTCAGGGTTGTCCTGCTGGAAGGTGAACCTCCACCCCAGTCTCAAGTTTTTTGCAGACTCAAACAGGTTTTCTTCAAAGATTGCCCTGTATTTGGCTCCATCCATCTTCCCATCAACTCTGACCAGCTTCCCTGTCCCTGCTGAAGAGACGCCTCCCCACAACATGATGCTGCCACCACCATGTTTCACGGTGGGGCTGGTGTGTTCAGGGTGATGTGCAGTGTTAGTTTTTCATCACACATAGTGTTTTGCTTTTAGGCCAAAAAGTTCAATTTTGGTCTCATCTGACCAGAGCACCTTCCTCCACATGTTTGCTGTGTCCCCCACATGGCTTCTCGCAAACTGCAAACGGGACTTCTTATGGCTTTCTTTCAACAATGGCTTTCTTGTCATTCTTCCCTAAAGGCCAGATTTGTGGAGCGCACGACTAATAGTTTTCCTGTGGACAGATTCTCCCAACTGAGCTGTGGATCTCTGCAGCTCCTCCAGAGTTACCATGGGCCTCTTGGCTGCTTCTCTGATGAATGCTCTCCTTACCTGGACTGTCAGTTTAGGTGGACGGCCATGTCTTGGTAGGTTTGCAAGTGTGCCATACTTTTTCCATTTTTGGATGATGAATTGAACAGTGCTCAACAGTGAGATATTCAACGCTTGGTACATTTTTTTATAACCTAACCCTGCTTTAAATTTCTCCACAACTTTATCCCTGACCTGTCTGGTGCATTCCTTGGCCTTCATGATGCTGTTTGTTCACTAAGGTTCTCTAACAAACCTCAGAGGGCTTCACAGAACAGCTGTATTTATACTGAGATTAAATTACACACAGGTGGACTCTATTTACTAATTAGGTGACTCCTGAAGGCAGTTGGTTCCACTAGATTTTACTTAGGGGTATCAGAGTAAAGGGGGCTGAATACAAATGTACACCACACTTTTCAGATATTTATTTTGAAAAAAAATTTGAAACCCATTTATCATTTTCCTTCCACTTCACACATGTGCAAATTTGTGTTGGTCTATCACATAAAATCCCAATAAAATGCATTTACGTTTTTGGTTGTAACATGACAAAATGTGGAAAATTCAAAGGGGTACGTAGAATAGAGGCAAATTCATTTTTTTAAGTTAGTGGACCTTTAAAAAAAAAATTAAAACCGTGGTTAAAATTGTTGTTTCTTTATCATTCATTAAAGCCAAGCTCTAGCATTCATTTTTTTTTTTAAATTAACATTGGGCCAGCTTGGTTACCTGAATTTATCAATATTCAATATTCATAGGGCTGCAAAGAATGCTCAAAAACACCACAATAGTCCTTGCCACATACAGGAAGTGCTTTCCTGTTCCAGCAGTGTTGGAACAGCTTCCCCTCCGGGACACTGAAGAGAGTCGCTCAATTAGCACCTCTGCCATTCAGAAAACATGCTGTATTCTTTTGAATTAATACAATCTGGTTTGTGCTGGACTGACTGGATCAGTTGATGGTTGTGGGTGGGTGACTATGGGCCCTGGCTTTTGAGGGAGCACTACTCTTTGGAGGTGTGTGCCTGGGGGACCCTTGGAGTGGTCTTGCTTCGGATCCGGGTCCATTTCTCTCCAAAACACACAGATTTGGGGCCCTTGTGCCCAATCCAGCCCAAACCAGCTGGGTGCCGAACGGTCTGGGAACCTAGGCTTATTTAAGTGACTAATGGTTAATTAGCCTACTGTTTAATTAGATCACTGTATGTTTATGTTCACTGTTAATTATTGTTTACAGTTTGCATTGTCATGCTAATATCACCAAGAGAGGACTGTCCTCCTGGGGGTATAAAGTATATGTCTGAGTGTTTACAAAGTGAGTTCCAGTTCCCACCTAAGCTAGTGTCGTCTAGTCCTTGGGTGAAATATTCTGCTATAAGACCTGGTGCCTGGGTCCAGACTGGAGGAAGCTGTATCTTGACAGAAGCACCCAAGCTGGGTGCTGGACAGTTCCATCACAATGGGAATGGTTGGAAAAATGATATATTGATTACAAGGTTTTGGAAAGTAAAATAGCGGAGTGAAGGCTAGGAATGCACTCTGTCATTCTGCTTTCCGAAACCTCATAATCAATATATCACTTTGGGAACCATTCCCATCCAATAGCATGCAGCAACAGCCCTGAAAAAGGGGGAGTCCATTCCCCTGAAACATGTTGGCTTGATGTTCATTTTTATACTTTTAATAAACATCTAATGAACTATATATACATCTAAGCTGCATTTTTTTTTTTTGGACACCAGATGCTCCTTCTATCCTACCCAAGACTTTTCAATGAATACAAGGCTCTCTGATTGGACAAGGTGGAGAGGAGGGGCAATGACATCACAATCTTCCCTCGTACAATAAGATAATGCCTTGTATCCACTGAAAAGTATACAACACGTTTTCTGAAGGGAAGAGATGGCGAGAGAATTACTTTCTGTGTTCCATGTACTAGAGGGGAAGTCACTTCAGCACTGCTGGAAAAGGAAACAGCTTCCTGTATGTGGCACAGACTACCGTGGTGATTTTTAGATTCTCCTGCAGCTCACTTGATGTGACATATCAATAATTACAGGTAACCAAGCTGGAACAATGTAAATGTAACAAATAGATTATTTCTGGAACACTTCTTTAAGGGGTACAGGATTGGTAATTATTCATAGATATTTGGGTTATAAGGAATCGGACAATGCCACCAAAAATGTTCTTGGCCAGCCAGGTATAACTCTTCCTACTCTTATCAAGCTTCAGTATTTTGTTAGGGTCCTTTTAAGGCCCTGCTGCCATATATATGCATTACAGCATCGGGAAGAGGTTAATGAACTTCATGAAATGGATTTTTGATAAGTATAACAATCCTGTTTTCTTAATCGTTAATTAACCACTTCCAATCCTTAGGCCTTTTATAAACGGCCTAAGATTGAATGGTTATACCGGGATCATGGTTAGAGGCTACAAGCATAGATACGATGCTATATCAGTTTCCCCCTTGGCTCAAACACTGCTGATCACTCAGTTCTCCTCTCCGCTCTGATCAGAGAGTGGTGACTGTCAGGCACAGGCTCTCTGCTCTGCCCCTCTGGCACTCACAGGAGCGCTGGACTGTGGAGGGGACAGGAGCAGCTGGCTTAGGCTCTTAGCAGCTCGCTGAGAAGCTGAGCCAGTTGCCAGTCCAGGCTTCTGGGTGGATGGGCGGGATCTTTCCAGAGCTCTGTAACATCAGCTGACAGCGAACTTTAGCCCGCTGTCAGCTGAAATGAGTCACAGGAGTGCAGATTGAACAGATTGAACTGCACTCCTGTGATCCATAGGAGAAGTTCAGGCAAAAAAAGCTTTGTCTATACTTCTCCTTTAACACTGCACATATGTGTCTATGGGCGTTCCAGGTTGTGTGCTGACGGCATGCTTATGGTCCACTGATTAAGCTGTTGCCAGCAGCCCTCAGTCTGTGTTTGTGATCAGGAGACAGCAGGACAGGATCCTGATCATTAGGTCGCTGTGATAGCCAATTACAGCATTCACGTGACCGGGACACCGCCTTCTGGCATTAATAGGCTGCCGGGAGGCGGTAGGAAGGGTTAAGGAACACCTGTCCCACTCCTCTGTATTTGTGATCTACTCATAATATCACTTTCCTACAAAACTGAAGCATGCTGCTAGTGGGAGGGGTTATACCTGGCTGACTAATGGCTTTTATTTGCCAGTGTCTAATTCCTCCTGCAGGTGGCAATATAACCCAACTGCATTATTATTGATCCGGTATCCCTTATAAAACTTTAAGAAACGTTTTTAAGATTTAACCAGATTTTACGACAAAAGTCCTTACTTACAGAGGAACACATACTATATGAACTTTTTCATGTCTCATGAGATACGATTTCCGAGAAAAACATTTTCCACATTCGGAACATGAATACGGCTTGTTACCCTTATGAACATTTTCGTGTGCGACAAGATTTGATTTCCGAGAAAAGCACTTCCCGCATTCAGAACAGGAAAGCGGCTTGTCCCCCTTATGAACATTTTCGTGTGCGATCAGATTGGATTTGCTCGAAAAACATTTTCCGCATTCCGAACAGGAATATGGCTTCAGTCCTGAGTGGGTTCTCTGGTGTTTAGTAAGGTTTGAGCTTTCGGCAAAACATCTTCCGCACTCATTACAGGAGAAAGGCTTTTCCCCCGTGTGAGTTCTTTCATGCAAAACAAGATGGGCTCTCTGGCTGAAACACTTCCCGCACACTGGACATGTGAACGGTTTGAAACCCGTGTGAGACCTCTGATGGGAGATCAATTTGTCGCGCCAAGTAAAGCATTTCCCGCAGATGGCACATGAAAATGGTCTCTCGCCCGAGTGACTTCTCTGGTGTCTAACCAGATTAGACCTTTTTCCAAAACATTTGCCACATTCGCTGCAGGGAAACTTCTTCAGGCCCGTGTGAGTTCTTTCATGCGAAAGGAGGTCAGCTCTCTGGTCAAAGCATATCCCACATACCGAACATGAATATGGCTCCTCCTCAACCCCAGCTTCAGGATTCAAATATAGCTTCTCTTCTATGTGGCACTTCTGGTGCAAAAGAAGTTCTTCCCTTTCCGTAAAACACTCCTTGCATTTCGGACAGGAAAATGGCTTCACCCCCGGGTGCGACCTCAGATGCAACAGCAGGTTTTCCCTCCGGGTAAAACTTTTGCTGCATTCAGAGCAGGAAAACGGCTTTTCCCCAGTGTGAGACCTCTGATGGTAGACAAGCTTTTCTCTCCGAGCGAAACATTTCCCGCACTCGGCACAGGAAAATGGCTTCAGCCCCGTGTGCGATCTTTGATGTATGATGAGGTTTTCTCTCTGGGTAAAACACTTTCCGCATTCCGAACAGCCAAATGGCTTCTCCCCAGTGTGGATCCTCTGATGTGCCATCAGGATTTTTCTACGGGTAAACCGTTTTCCGCACTCAACACAGGAAAATGGCCTAATCCCTGTGTGAGATCTCTGATGTAGTTTAAGATTTTCTTTGCGGGTAAAACTTTTTCCGCATTCGGAACACGGATAAGTCCTCTCCTCCACGTGACTTTTCTGGTGTGACCTGAATTCTGCTCTGTCGTTAAAACATTTGCCACAGTCAGAACAAGGGAATATCCTGTAGAGTCCTGGGAGAATGAGGTTCAGTTCTGAAGAACCGGCTATGACGTTACCGTCTTCTTTTTCACCATCTGGAAATGTAATGTGACTCTGCTTTAAGATATTCCTGATGTATCGTCCATCTGGAGGGAAAAAAAGAAAGAGAATAACTGCGGCTTCATAAGATATTTGGAGGGTGTTTTAACGCGAGTCGTTCTTGAACGCTAAATAGAGCCAATAACCTGAATTGACCCCTTTAAACCACAGGAGTCAGCACCTACATAATAATTTGCAGATATTTCTAGCAAATGCTATTCTCTATGCTTGCTGGGGACTCCACAGGCAAAAAAAAAAAAGTCATAGCTCCCTAAAGCACGAGGGTGCAAACAAGACCGCATATGTATATAAACATTGCGGTTTTGAAGCGGTTTACCGCGGCAATGGCTGCAGCTCTCAGCCATAACCCCCGGTATTGTTTTTTTGCAGCCGGCGATTCTCTTTCTGATAAAAGCGATCTGAGCGGCTGATTGGCTCGCTGGTGTTTCTCGGGCTTACCGTTCTCACCAGCCAGCCTGGGAAAGGATCCTGCGATTCACGTGGCTGTCCATAGCGGTGAAGAGAGACCAGATCATTTCTAATCACCTCTATGATCTAGGACAGTAGTTCTCAACCTCAGTCCTCAAGTACCCCCAACGGGCCACATATTGGGAACTTCCCTTAGATAAAAAAGCTCCTATCAATACCATGTCATTGATATTGATTTAAAGCAGCTGTGCAAAGTAAAGGAAAACCTGAAAACATGGCCCGTTGGGGGTACTTGAGGACTGAGGTTGAGAACCACTGATCTAGGAGGCCAGGAACTACATCATGACGTCACTCCTGGTTTAGGGCAGCAAGGTAAATCATTTTTTTCTTTGGAAAGCATCAGATCAATGTTTTTTTTTGTTTTTTTTCTCTCTGATACTTTCAAGGGTAGAGGAAGGATCTCTAAGATGTCTCCATAAAGAGGACCTGTCATGCTTTATTGTTATTACAAGGAATGTTTACTTGTCTTGTGATATCAATAAAAGTAATAAAAAAAAAATAATGGGACAGTGTAAAAATAGAAACATTTTAATAAAACATTTTAAAATTGTGCCCGCTTGTGGAATGGCAAAAACACTACAGTACTTAAA
This sequence comes from Aquarana catesbeiana, assembly GCF_042186555.1. NCBI lineage: Eukaryota > Metazoa > Chordata > Amphibia > Anura > Ranidae > Aquarana > Aquarana catesbeiana. The sequence goes on along the minus strand of NC_133331.1, from coordinate 280,314,597 downwards.
TATCTCCATAGGCTTTATTAGCCTTTACAGGTTACCAGTATAGAGTTACACAGGAGGTCTAGTGCTAAAATTATTGCTCTTGCGTTGATGTTAAAAAAATAAAAAATAAATAAAAAATGTCGACTAAATAAATACCCAACATGTCATGCTTTAAAATTGCACACATTGGTGGATTGGTTCCAAACTACGGTACTTAAAAACTTCATAGGCTTTATTAGCCTTTACAGGTTACCAGTTTAGAGTTACACAGGAGGTCTAGTGCTAAATAATTAAAAAAAAAAAATCGAAAAAAGGCAAATACATACATGATACATAGGTAGTACCACACATGTGAAGTATTCTTGCAAGTGTTATAGTGATATTATAGCAGTAATTCTAGTGCTAGACCTCCTCTGTAACTCTAAACTGGTAACCTGTAAAAAAAAATTAAAGCTTCACCTATGGAGATTATTAAGTATCCTAGTTTGTCACCATTCCACGAGTGTGTGTGTAATTTTAAAGCGTGAAATGTTAGGTATCTATTTACTTCGCATAACATCATCTTTTATATTTTACCAAAAGATTGGGTTATATAGTGTTTTTTGCATTAAAATTCAGTAAAGTGTATTTTTTCCCCAAAAAATTGCATTTGAAAAACCGCTGCACAAATACTGTGTGACAAAAAGATTGTAACGACCACCATTTTATTCTCCAGTCTGTGCTAAAATATATATATCCACACAGTCTATATGTGTGGATATATACAGATTTTTACTTGTAAACAAAAAAAGTGTCAGAATAGCCCTGGTCTTCAAAGTGCTTAAAGTGACACTAAAGTCTTATTTAAAAAAAAAAAAAACAACAAACATGTTATACTTACCTGCTCTGTGTAGTGGTTTTGCACAGAGCAGCCCAGATTCTCCTCTTCTTGGGTCCCTCTTCGGCGCTCCTAGTCCCTTCCTTCTGTCGAGTGCCCCCACAGCAAGCAGCTTGCTATGGGGGCAACCGAGCCGAGCCAGAGCTCCGTGTGTCCATTCAGACATGGAGCCGTGGTTCAGCCTCGCCCCCCTCTCTCCTGATTGGCTAACTGACTTTGACTGACAGCAGCAGGAGCCAATGGCGCCGCTGCTGTGTCTCAGACAATCGGGAGGGAGAGTCTTGGATGGCTGAGGCACACATGTACATCACTGGATAGAGATGGGCTCAGGTAAGTATTAGAGGGGCTGAGGGGGGCTGCTACACACAGAAGGTTTGTAATCTTAACGCATAGAATACATCAAGAAAAAAAACCTTCTGCCTTTACAACCACTTTAACCACTTCAGATACCAGGCCAGTTCTAATATTTCTCACATATGTCAAAATCTACATTCTTTGCTAAAAAATTACTTAGAACCCCAAACACTATAAGCAGAGGCCCTAGAGAATAAAATGGTGGATGTTGGAATGTTTTATGTCACACAGTATTTGTGCAGCGGTTTTTCACGCGCAATTTTTTTCGGAAAGAATACACATTAGTGAATTCTAATGCACAAAAACACAATATTGTTTGGTAAAATATAAAAGATGATGTTACGCCGAATACACAGATACCAAACATGTCATACTTTAGAACTGTGCACGCTGGTGGAACGGTGCCAAACTACAATACTTTTAAAATCTGTATAGGCTTTATATAAGCCTTTACAGGTTACCAGTTACACAGGAGGTCTGGTGCTCAAAATTACTGCTCTTGCTTTGACGTTGGCAGCAATATCTAACATATGTGGTGTGAATACCGTTTACATATGCGTGCGTGAACTACGTATGTGTTCACCTTTTTGTGCAAGTACAAGACACTATCTTTATTTTTTTTATCTTTTTTATTGCTATTAGAAGGGATGAATAACTTGTGATAGCGTGAGCCATGATAGGTCCTCATTATGGAGAGATCAGGTGTCTATTAGGCGCTGTGTCTTTCCTCTTCTCTCCAAAGCATCTTCTAAAACCGAGATCGGTTTGAACAGATGCTTGTTCAAGGTAACAACTTGTAAGCTTCAAGGTAACAGCTTGTTTACCTGAGGCAGAAACCAGAAGTGACTAAATCCTTATCGCTTCTGGTTTCTTACATCACAAGGGAGGGGGGACCTGAGTTCCTCTCGCTGTGTACCAGAAACTGGATGCTCCCAATCGCATCCTCACCGGGCTCCCCAATCGCATGGGAGAGCCCTATAAAGGCAGCGGCAGGAGGGGGTGGGACCCCTTTCCGCCCCCTGTAAAAGTAATCCAGTTGCTTCTTAGCTGCTAGGTTTACTTTTACATTGAAGGGAATTGCCAACCCTTAAAAATTATATCTTGGTCATTGCTGCAGCTGCATATCACCTTTCCAATCCAGTGATGTTAAGTTAAACTCCAACACCAAAACCTTAATTAAAACATTTTTCTCAACAGCCACAATGGATATAGATCCACTTTGTGAGCAGCAAATGCCTTTACAAACCCAGTTATTACCTTGCAAAAATAAAAAGTTATTACCTTGCAAATGCTAGCAAGGTCCTGCACAGAGACATGGCACTCCAATGCAGAGTCACTTTCTGCTTGGGGGTTCTTTCAGGATCCAAAAGAGGACCAACGTCAGCCAGAAGGTGTCAATAGGGAATGGCAGTTTTAGTTGCTTATGTGGCACTGGATTAGAGGTCCCTGAAATAATATTTTTCCCAGAGTTGGGCTTCAAAGGAACCTGGTGCTTTAGCCAGCATAGGCAAAGGTTCACTTTAAAGTGGAGCTAAACCCAACAAGTTAATGGTTTAAAAAACTAAACTAGTTACATTCCCAGCATGCCGGGAATGTAACTGTCCCATTTGCTTGTGCTTTCAAGTAAACTTAAACCATTAAAAAGCTGGAGTCATAACTGATCACATGTGCAGCACCATGGCAGTTGCAACTCAAACAGGGGCCAACATGGCAGCTTCCTTGGCTGAAAACGAGAGAAGGGTTTAGTTCCATCTTAAAGTTTAGAGTTTCTGAAGAAGGAGAATTTCTAAATCTTTTCTGTATAGATTGTTTAATACTCACCTGTGCCGATTTCCTGTTCATCACTCCTCACCGTTGTCTCTTCGGAGTCCTCTTTAGCTTCAACTTTATGGACAACTAGATTTTTGCTCTGAGGAACAGACAACAATACAAACGGGAAATTCTATGAGAAATAATATAAAGCCATGAGATTCAAGAATCAGGAACATACAGCAGAACCAGTGGCCACCAACAGAGGGAGTTGGTCATTACTTTAACCAGTGGCGGTTGAAGTTTTAGTATGGGGGGGGGGGGCGCTAGACCCTGCCCTTCCTTTTTGACCCCTCCAACTTCTCATAAGCCCCACCCCTTATATATGTCAGCATTACAGATAGGGTACGTAGGTCAGCATTGGGTATATAGGGTATATAGATCATCCAAGAAGTGTCTGGCGCCCAATAACTTTGTCCACCTTGCACCCACTATGCTTCACAACCCACCATATACAGAATGATTTCAGCTATCTTTGATCTGGAGAGTTCTCATTAGACTTGACAAGGCCAGAGACCTTGCTACATTTGGTGCCCAACGTGGGGCTAAGGCGTTGTCCTTGCAGCAGTCGCCCATAGCATCCGGCTTCAGTTTCATCGGGATTTTGTCTGGCTCCGTGGGAAGGTGGCAAGTAACATTTACCCTTCTTATAGACTGTGTTGTCATGTGTACTATCAATGTGGGGAAGAACCACCAAGTCTCATTGCTCGGGGGAGAAGATCAGCCTGGTCTTTTGACACTTCCCGCCAGCGTTGTGAGGGTTAATACAGACTCCAAAATGGACTTCATTACAGTTTTGGCACGCTGCATCAAAAAGAAGGCGGGGGCCCCAGTTCCTAAAGAACTTTCACACCAATCTGTTGGCAGGAGGAGAATAAGGAAGTGCTGCCACGTGTGTCTGATTGTGGGTTAGTGAAGAAGATAGTGCAGTTCGTGAGTGAGATGGCGGATTGGAGAAAGTACGCTCCAAGTGTCTGTTTCGGTCCGAGTGACAGAAAACCTGTCCTGACCTACACCAGAGTGCGGTACACACAAAAGGGTGAACTTGCCCTATATACGGCTGGAGACTACGAGTCTTCTAGGATTGATTTGTGGAAAATGTTCTGGCCTGAGCATGCAGTTGAGGCCTTGGATCGTCTGTGGACGCTGTGGAGAGCATTTTTTTGAGGTCGTCCCTCCAACTACACCCCTGCGTATCCTACAAGTCGATTGGTATAAGAATGTTGCCATCCCATCGGAGAGCGATGCCCGAAGCCCGTTGGTTATCACCCAAGTCGTGCAGGAGGCTGTTATCCTTGTCGCAACGACTACCCCAGGACCCAGCGCACCGATCACTCCTAGAGGCCCAACTATTCGGACTGATGTCTGAGCCACCCGAGAGAAAAGCACCGGGGCTGGGTATGACGGCGAGAAGTGAGCGTGATGTGCCTGTGGGGGAACTGACACCAGTGGCCGTGAAGGAGGATGTCATAAGGGTGCCAGTCAAGGCGCGAGCCAATCGCAATTATATTCCGGCCAAAGAGTGCTGGACCATCTCAGATTCGGACATTCCGTCTGATGGAATATCGGAACTCTTCTCGGACACTTCGTCTTACTCAGGGAATTGGGGAGAGAGTGATGAAGAGTTAACCAGTAATGTGTAGGAGGACAAAACACCTGCTACTACTACCGCAAGTGTGCAGATTATGCTGTCAGCCAGTGAAGCTCCACTAATTAGCATTGCTAGGTACTGTAAAGAGGATCAAGGGGCTCGATGGGTCCCCAAAGCTCAGCCTACTACACCTATGCATAACCCAAAAGGTAATCGTAAGCCGGGTATTATTGCTGGGTGTTCAGTCCTGCGCACATGTTTTACCCGGGTATGGAGACCTTAAGACCCTGCCTCAGCTGTAAAAAAAATCCAACGTATAGTTATAAAAAAAGTGGCAGAAGACTACGGGTACTTGTATCCCTATATTCCCTCTCACCTGGAAGAGGAGGTTATGGAGAGGGAAACGCAATGGGTGGATGAAGCCGTCCGTGAATTCCTATAGATCCCTCTTGGGACTAACTTTTTGAAGTTGTCACCAAAGATGTCAGGGAAATACCTCTCAGTGCAAAGTACCTGGGGCTATGGCCGTAAAATTAATCTGGACAGCTTGATCCCCCGCAGGCAGACGAGAAAGTTGCTAAATATTATGTTGTTACTGTAAATGCCAAGGAAGAAGATGTAACACTGCCAGATTCCAGATATTATTGGTGAAGTCTCATCAAAGTGACACCTTGTGGATTACAAATATGAGTTTTGTGATGTCAAGGACGCTACGCTGACAGCCACCTTGCACACCCATTTAAAGTGTTGTAAATGGGGAACACCCCAGAAAGCTGTATTGCCAGGACTGTGCTGGACTGAATGCAGCTGGCAGTTACAGAAAGTGATCATCTGAGCCATGTTGGCCAAAAACTAGAGTTGTTGAAGAGTTTCACCCTGAAGAGCAATCTGTAGACTTCAGCAGATTGTTGGTTGCAAATGAAGAAAATCTCTTTGTCTTCGGCTGTCGTGTGGACAGACTAAGGATACTTTTGCCGGGGGGGCTTGTGTCCCAAAGTGTGGTCCCTTGCATCCAGGCTTGACTGCTTGTTGCTTGAGATGCAGTCATGCCCTTTGTGCCCGGAGTTGCCTTTGGAAGAAGAAAAGGAACTGCTGGGAAATGTAGTCCATTTGAAGTCAAGTTAATGAACGGTAACATGTCATGGACACTGGGCATGTAGCTAGTTAGAATAGGTTATGATAGAGGAATAATTGTCTATTTACTTCAAATAAAGGACTCATATACATATATCAGGACTGTTACTGATTGAACCATTGCTGAAGTTCTATGCTGCTTAGAAAAGGGGGTGGCATTCTCAGCGAGAATGGGGCCTGCTTTCATGATGTAAATAATGTAGACATGTATAGGATGCCTTTACACTTTCAAGCTGCCCTCGGCTAACGATCAGTTCAAATCACTGTGTACATATTGCACTAAGTTCTTATAGGGTAGGATGCATTTGCATTGTTTTGATTTCTCTCTTTCAGGTGTTGCTGTGTCGGTGCGTCTTCCTTGGCTAAGGAGAGACAGGGATCTAGCCAGATAACAACATTAACCCTTTTTATATTTGTTACCACTGTATATATTAGATAGATAGTTAGGTGGCAATACTATTGCTTTACCTGCCTTCAAAAATGTACATAACTATTTTTGATATTTGAATGTCATACATGACTAACTATTTTCATGTGATACCAATGTTATTCATGTGGTACGCCACACATATGTTTATTTTATATTGGTATATTGGTAAACTCTTTCCCCGTTTCCTCACCCATCCCAGTTCTTTTGCCAGGACATTCCCTCTCAGGCTTGGGAGCTCAAATTATCTTTTTTTCTGCAAACTAAGATATGTAGTTTCTTGGGCAGGGGGAGGATGTAGCACCCTGGGGTTTAGTCAGGGATGATGCTCCTCACAAATTTACTTGCCAGGAGTAGTTTCCCTGGTCAATTGTTAGAGATCTATTGATTTCTCCCTAAGCTTAGCCTGGTTGTCCTTTTCTCTTCTACCACTAGGTGGCTGGGTACTTGGTGGTATTAGATATGAGAAGGACAACAAAAGGTCAGGTTATGGGTATATGGGGTATCTCAGCCAATGGGCAGGGGTTTTCTTGAATCCCTTGGCCTGCTGGGAGAACCTATATATTCGGGTGGAGTCAGGTGATCTGTGTTCTGTGCCACCAGGACGGCTGTCTGGAAGGACATGTGTGGTGTGCCCCAGGCTGCTAGGCCAGAGATTGGGTCTATCCTGGGGACATCTGGCCGCTAGGCTGTGTGGGGGCCTATCCAGAAGTAAGAGAGCAGCGCAGGGTTGGAATTGCGGCTAGCAGTCCAACCAGAAGTGACAGTTCTGTCGGCTGGAGAACCTGTCAGTGGTCGGAGGTAGAAGGGAAGCTGTCGCCACAAAGGGACCAACCACCTTATTACCAGGGACCACACTGAGTAACTGAAACAAGTACTGGAGCAACATTCTCACCAAACGGGCCTTGTGTGTCAAATTATCAGAGGGTTTAGTGAGAGACCGGGAGCTCAGTGTTGAAGAACTACAAGAGGCAGTTGTAGTGAAGCTGAAGGAACTGTATGTTTAAGTTAAACATAACAGTTTAAGTTGAACTGTTAAAGACTGTTGCCATAGGAGACAGCATTCCTGCATGTGCAGATGTGGCACCTTGCTAGGGCCTTTCCCTGCATGGCTATCCTCCTATGGAAGTCTCGGAGTCTGCCAATTGAATTTACAACTACTTAAGGGTATCCCTATCCCTAACCCTCTTTTCCCCAAAAATACAAAAAGGACTGTTAAGAGAAATAAAACCTCTTTTACATTCAAGAAGTGTCTGGCGCCCAATAACTTTGTCCACCTTGTACCCACTATGCCTCACAACCCACCACATACAGAAGGATATCAGCTATCTTTGGCCTGGAGAGTTCTCATTAGAGTGGACAAGGTCAGAGACTTTGCTACAGATAGAGTATATAGGTCAGCCTTGGGTATATAGATCAGCATTACAGAATACATATACATACACACACACCCTATGTCAGCATTTGGTATATAGCACAACACCCCCCACCCCGGGATCGCGGCTCTGACAGGAACCACCCTGGGGGCTCTGATAACACCGCACCCCACCCACTCGCGGCTCCTGGCCCTGAAAGTACACACAGCACCATGCAGGAGGTACGACACTTACTGGGCTGTGGCTCTCCTCCTGCTGTGTCTCCTCCAGTGTGGGCAGCAGCAGTGGCGGCGGAGTCCACTCCTCACGCTTCCTCCGCTCTCTTCCGCCAAAGCAATGGGCATCCAATAGGATCTCCTGGCGCTTTGGCCAATTGGGAAACAGGTCTCACTGACCTGCCTCCTGACTGGCGGGAAGCACCGTACTGTGAGAATAATGAAAATCCATTTGCTATGGTCATGCAATTGGGTGGGATCGGTGCGCAAAGCCCACCCTTTTTTGAAGTCTATTAGAGCCTCTGGCTTCAATCAGCTGCTTCAAAAAAAAAAAAAAAAAACACCCCCTCCCGCCTCCGCCATAGGAGGCCATGAATCCGGCGTTCTGAAAGGGGCAGATAGAGGGTCAGCGGCAGGAATAGGGGGCGTGGCGCCCATGCGTCCAAAATGCACGGGCCGCCACTGACTTTAACCTCTTGGCACCGGCCGCACACATATATGTGGCCCTGTTAAAACAACTTAACGTGCTGAGATTGCACTTCCTGTAAGCTCCTAGGACAGTAGCCGGCAGGGATAGGTAAGCGCAACATGCCACCCTGCCTATCCACCTCCTGCTGTGGGTGGGCTCCTATGTACTCCTGGCTCCCCCTCATCCCTGCAGTGCTGTCGGGTTCCGCCCTTCTCGCCGGCTGCTGCGGAGGATGCTTCCATAATGGAGAAAAGGGAAGGCACCAGTAAATGTGTCATTTACCGACCCCTTCCTTGTCTTAATGAATAGAGTCAGTGATCCGTACCGATCACAGACTGTGGTCATTCATAACTGAGGCATAGTAAACTGTCTCAATGGTAAAATATGAAATATCAGAGGTCTGTCTAGACCCCTGATATTTCACCAAAGCCCTCCAACGCGGCTCCTAAAAAAAAAAAAAATTGTAAAAAAAGGATAAAAAATAAAACTGTAAAAAAATAAATAAATAAAATAATAATAATAAAAAAATGATAACAAAAATAAAAAGCTACTGACACCAATGGTGGAACTACCAGGATCACAAAGGTTTTACTTTATGCTTTCGGTGCCCTGAAGGTTTTAGTTATGCCTCTGGAAGGGTCACAAAGAAAAAACTCAAGTCATCATAACTAGGGTGTAGTCAACAATGGCCGTTGATATCCTGCAAGTCTTTTCTCTAAGCCTATTTCCAAAAATCACTTTGTCATTTAACAAGACTAAAGTCCACCTACTTGACAAGACTGTTGGATCTCCTGATCTTCCTGTGTGGAGTCCCGGGAATACAGAGGACGGGGACATCTCTCTGGGGGATTTCTGTTACTGGATCCATCTGTAAGAGACAAACATATAGTGAAATAAGGACAGTGATAGAATCTATAAGCAGAGTGCCAGGGCCATATTTTCTCTGGTGGTTAATAACCAAAACCTAGATGACAGTCCCTCTTAGATCACATAAAAGCCAGACAGATGATTGGCAGCCATGCTTGGCCATTACAACACACAAGCCTTCTGTGTCTTTGATCCTCTCTGCAACTTTTAGTAAACTTCTGAAAATCTTGTCCTTGGATCATACCAAAGGATGGATGAAAGACTTCAAAACATCTCTTTAACCACTTGCTGCCCAAGGATGTCCACGTACGTCCTTGAGTTGCAGTGGTTATACCGGGATGATGGTCACAGCTACAGTCATCATCCCGCTATCTTTGCTTTCAGCCGACAAGAGCAATAATTCTAGCACTAGACCTCCTGTGTGATTCTAAACTAGTAACCTGTAAAGGCTTTTAAAGCATCACCTATGGAGATTTTTAGGTATCGCAGTTTGGCGCCATTCTATAGGCATACGCAATTTAAAAGCATGACCTGTTAGAGATCTATTTACTTGGTGTAACATAATCTTGAATACTTTACCAAACAATTGGGTATTATATTGTGTTTTTGAAAAAAACTCATTAAACTTTATTTTTTTTCCCAAAAAATTGTGTTTAAAAAAACCACTGTGCAAATATCCTGAGATATAAAAAATATGCAACAAAAAAAAAAAAAAAAGGGGGGGGGGGGGGGGGGTCAAGCTGCGCTAACAAAACCCACACTAAATACAAAAACCAAGTGAATAAGTGAACAAAAAAATCATACACAGCAGCAATTCTCCTGAATAACATAAATACAATACGACATAAGAAAAAAAACATAGAATCACGCTAATTAGATACTAAATGTGAAATTAATCATATTGTTAGAAAACATACATAAACTGAATAAGTAATGAATCAGGACGACTCTCTTCACTCATAAATAATATTGCTAAACCACAGAAATAGTGACATGTGAACAAACTGAAAAAAATCAAAATAAAAAGAGGAAAAATTTGAAAAATAATCCTCATACATATAGAGTCCCATATATTGAAGTGACTTGTGCCAAAAAAGATCTTGAGGAAGAAATCCACCACCAATACAGAAGGGGTAACTGCTTACCGGAACCCCATGATCCCCCACTACAGAGGATCTGGGGAGGCTGGTAAAATAACTCCTGCAGGGTATAACCAACGGGACAACTGCTGGGCTATTTAAAGATGATGGCTGTTGTTAGACCTCCTCTAGAAGGCTCCTGATGTTCCCAGCTCTCCTCACAGAAAGATAAACTCAACCATAGATGTACATGGTAAAAGAGAACATAGGCGCTTCCTTAGTGTAAAATTCTTTTGGTTTATTAAAAAGTAAAATAAAATGAACACTTACATCAGTTCAAGTATTACAAGCCTTGTATGTCTGGTGCGCCGGCCGTAGCACACAGACAAACCCGTCCTACTGAACGATCAGTGAAGACACGTGGAGACGTCAGCGCGTCGCTCGCCCTACGCAGCGTTTCGTGATAGGTCACGTCGTCCAGGGGCACGGGCAGCACGCTGAGTCACCTCCCTAAATACCCACACACTTAACCAGACCTCGTTCTGAGCCTAACCACTCCTTAGGTGTGACGTCAGCGCTACAAGCTAACACTGACTGCAGGATCCCTGCAGTCAATTGAATTCAGAACATTAATGGCCAGAAGTATCATAAATGTCTTGCCTAAACCCATCCCATACAACAAGAAGAGATTGGTAATAAACTCTATAGAAAAAAACTATATAACAGGTTGTATATAAAGGACGGTATATTAAACCGAACCGGAAGCCAGCTAAAAGCTCTCTAGAGTGCCACCATAACCACCACATTGGACGCCACCAAGTGGTTAGGTTTGGTATTGCCACCCATTAAAAATAATAAGTTAGAATATAGTAAAAATTAAAAAGGTTTAAAAGTTTATTATAAAAAAAAAAAATTTTGATAAAAATAATTGAAAGAACCTTACAATAATCCATAGAAGCTCTCGTGAGGGGATACTATTAGACCCGAATATGAAAATTTATCAATGCATAAGTATATTCAGAATCACATACAGTGATGAAACTAAATCCAAGGTGAACAAAGCCTTATGCCGCGTACACATGAGCGGACTTTACGGCAGACTTTGCTCGGCTGACTTTTCGACGGACTTTACGATGGACTTTCTGAATGAACGGACTTGTCTACACACAATCCACCAAAGTCCGTCGAATTCGTACGCGATGACGTACACCGGACTAAAACAAGGAAGTTCATAGCCAGTAGCCAATAGCTGCCCTAGCGTGGCTTTTTGTACGTCGAACTAGCATACAGACGAGCGGACTTTTCAACCGAACTCGATTTCGACGGATTCATTTAAAACATGTTTCAAATCTAAGTCCGTCCAACTTTTGAGAAAACAAAGTCCGCTGGAGCCCACACACGATCGAATTGTCCGACCAAATCCCGTCCGCCAAGTCTGCCGTAAAGTCCGCTCGTGTGTACGTGGCATTAGGCCCAAAAGATTTTATCAGGGGGCAAAGATTGAAGATAAACCCCCGACAACACAAGAGCCTTACTAATGCTAAGCTCATGGGCATAACCATGATAGGCCACTTACTAAAGCAGAACCCAAATAATAAGGTCTATAAAGTCACCCCGCCAATCAAAACCCATTCGGATAAGCCAAACCCAGAATTGAGGTCTGGTCAGTAGACGTAAAAAATTCTCATATACTCTAAATTCTCCCTCTCACCAGAGTCCTACTGTCAAGATGTTACAAGCTCCTACTATAGATGAACACTGGAGATGGTTTTAATGTTTGGTGTCCTCTAACACTGTCGACATAATGTGAAAGCCGTCATGCATTGGTTATGAAAGCGTTCACATCCGTGTCGACATTCAACCCGAAAGGGGTATAGGTCTTCAATCTATGGATCCGGGCCATCTCTTGCTTAGAGATTTCCCGGACCAATGAGCTCCCCCTCCAGTGGGGTTTGTACTTATCTATTCCTATAAATAGAGTGTTAGCCGGATCCCTATTGTGAACTAGGTCATAGTGTCTAGACACTGGTTGTTTTTCAAAACCCCTTCTAATGTGTTTGTTTAATCGTACGCGCATAGCTTTTTTGGTCCTCCCAATATACTGCAGCCCACATGGACATTATATGAGGTAGACCACCCCCTCAGTGGAACAAGTGATAAAGGGTTCCACATCAAAGGTCCTCATTGTACTGTTTGATGTGAAGGTGCTAATTCTTCTGTCCTTACATTTGTTCAGGGAGCATACCTGACAATTTCTACATCTGTAGTATCCTGTGAGGTTTTGAAAAAAACTTCTATTGTTTTTTGGGGGGTCTTGAACACTCGGAGCAATTTTATTGGCTAGAGGATGCCCCTTTAAACACAATCCTAGGTTTTTTTTTTTTCTTATAAAAAATATGCAACATCCACCACTTTATTCTCTAGGGCCTCTGTTTAAAAAAAAAAATACATACATACATATATATATATATATATATATATATCGATCTATCTATCTATCCATCTATTATGTGTGTGTTTGTTCTGGGCTCTAAAAATTATGATTTTTGCATGTAGGAGAGAAGTGTTCAAATTGGCCCGGTAGGCAAGTGGTTAAAGAAGACGTCTCACTTCCATTTTTAACCACTTGCTGAAAGCGAATTGAAGCTTTACTGCTACAGTGCGGGCCAGCTGTACAGAATCAGGTGTGTGTGTGTGTGTGTGTGTGTGTGTGTGTGTGTGTGTGTGTGTGTGTGTGTGTGTGTGTGTGTGTGTGTGTATATATATATATATATATATATATATATATATATATATATATATATATATATATATATATATATATATATATATATATTTTTTTTAAACAGAGGCCCTAGAGAATAAAGTGGTGGATGTTGCATATTTTTTTTCAATCTATCTATAGAGAGATATAGATATATCTATAGATATATCTATAGATATATCTATATCTATAGATATATATATATATATATATATATATATATATATATATATATATATATATATATCTGATTCTGCTTTTTCGGTTTTTCATGCCAATGGATGACTGCTGGCACCCCGCTGATCGGTGAGGAAGAAGACAGGACAAAGCTCTGTCTATGTACACAAGACAGAGCTCTATCCTGCCAGTGGGGATGCGCCAATTTTTGTTTCCCTGCCAAGCAGGGGATAAAAACCAGCACATCCCTTAGTGAAAGGAGCATACTGTACACACAAAAACACTGGCTAGGCACACATTTAACACTTTGATTGCCCTAGATGTTTAACCCTTTCCCAGCCAGTGTATATTTTTAGCACTGATCACTGTATTGGTGTCACTGATTCCCACAAAGTGTCAAAAGTGTCAAATTTCCTGCCATAATATTGCAGTCCTGCTATAAGCCACCATTACTAGTATAAGAAAAAAAAATTCCAGTATACAGTATATCCCATAATTGTAGACACTATAAAACTTTTGCACAAACCAATAAATATACTCTTATTGGGATGTTTTTATCAAAAATATATAGCAGAATAAATATTGGCCCAAATTTATGAAGAAATTAGATGTTTTTAAAAATTTTTATTGGTTATGTTTTATAGCAGAAAGTAAAAAAAATGTTCAATGTCAATTTTCAGTCTCTTTTCGTTTACAGCGCAAAAAAAAAAAAAAGAAAAGAAAACCCAGTGGTGATCAAATAGCACCAAAAGAAATCTCTATTTGTGAGGAAAAAAATTATATAAATGTAATTTATGTACAGCGTTACATGACTGCGCAATTGTCAGTTAAAATAACGTAGCGTCGTATAGGAAAAAAATGGCCTGGTCATGAAGGGGGGTAAATCTTCCGGAGGTCAATTGGTTAATAATGTGTTCTGCTTCCCAGTGGACAAGGTACATGTAGTCCCATATGCTGTCTAAACTAAGCTAGCTGTAAAGTCCGTCAGGGCGCCCTTTCTACCTCCACAGCGGTCCAACAACGCAGCTAGCAAGGAGATGGCTGCTTTGAGAGACGGCGCTTCTCTTCATCTCCAAGCCTGGAACATCGTATCTGTCAAAGCAGCCATCTCTTTGCTAGCTGTGTTGTCAGACAGCCATGGAAGGAGTAAGAGCACTCTGTCCAGCCTCACAGCTAGCCTTAGACAGCATATAAGAAGATGCAACAAAACACTACATATTCTTTGCTCCCCGGGGAAAAGAACACATTACTAAAAAAAATCAAAGGGAGACTTCTTCTTTAATGACCACACCTCCTTTTTCATATCACTGTGAATTGCTTCTTTATTTAGTGTTCATGACTCACCTGAGCGGATCTCTACAGGTATGTGCTCCTCTTTGACCTTTACATTGATTTCATTTTCATCTTTGACATTTCTCCATGTGTCTCCGGGGTCTGTGAATAAAGATGAGAGTGAAGCCCCCTGTACTGAGATGTATGAGAGACCCCAGAGAGTGTGTGTGGGGGGGAGACTGGTCACGTCTCTTGGCTGGTAACACACAATGACATGATGTATGGAGGAGAGCCGGAGTCTAATAGAGTCTGATGTCTCCTGACTCCCCCACTGGGCACATACTGTCTCCTCATTACTGTCTACTGACAGAGGAGGGGGGAGAAGAAGAGATTGTTGTAGTGACTGAACAAGGAGAATCTGGGACTCTTCTCTGGATTTAGTGTTTATTACTCACCTGTGCTGATCTCCGTAGGGGTTTCCTCCTCCTTACATGGCTCCTCACCCCTCAAGTATGGATCTTCTTCATCTTTTATTTCAAATGTAAGCAAACTTTCACTCTTAAAATACAAAATAAAATGCAACTAGAATGAGCCACTAAGCAAAAATCCAACTAATATAGAGTATTGCTAAACCTTCTGTTCCATTTACCTGATCCTCCTGAGGGATCTCCTGATGTTCCTGTGTGGAGTCCCAGGAATACAGAGGACGGGGACATCTCTCTGGGGGATTTCTGTTACTGGATCCATCTGTAGGAAACACACACACTGACTGAATACATTGTTCTATGTCTTTATATCAGAGGATGTGTGTATCTAGGGGGATCCTCAATACAAGAAATAAAAGTCTCTTCTTACCTGGTGATGTGAGGGCCAGCTGGCTCGCCATAATGATGTCCTTGTACAGATCCTTGTGTCCTTCTCCCACAGACCACTGTACTTGGAATAATCTTGACTGTTTGAAGCGCCCACTGCAATAAAATCATTGCTAAAACTTTAATAGTAAAACAATTATAAGCTGTAATGCACATAATTCCGTTATCATTATCCATTAAATCGTTATGGTGGAACGCCTGGCAAAACCAAGGTATTTTAGGATAGAAAGTGTAAGAGTAGTCCTCTCTTGGGTTTTTACTACTGTCTGTGGCCCCCATTGGGGAGATTTCCCCTCACTTCCTGTCCTGGTAACAGGAAGTGAAGAAAAAACGTCCTAGCATAGCCACAAGCAGCAATAATGAAAAAAAAACTGACGTGTTCACCCTTTCTACCTCAATTCAAGAGCCTAGCAAGCTCTACACATCAGAGGAGTTGCAGGAAGATGATGATGTGTGGAGGTGACATGTTCCCCCCATCCAGTCCACACACAGTGCTGGGACTCCCTTCTCTCATAATAAGAAGACATTATTACCTCCTCCTTACTGGGCACACACTCTCCAGACCCACAGCTCCAGCAGCTGCCGGAAGAACAAAAAACTTTGGCTGTGTGTGCTGTGTACCTTAATTGGACTACAACAACATGGCCGCCGTTCTCTCGGTTCTCGCGTCACCATAGCAACCAAGCTGCTGGGCGCCCGAGGTTGTTCTTAGAGAGCTCTGTCCTCCAAGTAAGTTATATACAGGGCAGCCGCAATGCCGCCGCAGAACTCTTTCTCCTTATGAAATATTCATTGTGGTATTCCTTATTGATTCTCAAGCTATACATTGTATAACAATACATATTATTATTAATAATAATAACGCTCGATCAACAATCGGTTCTGAGCTACAGGAAAATGGCCGTGGCTTTGCTAGAGAGGTATTTCTTCAGTTGTTTGACCTCTAGCGTTTGCTTCCCAAGAAAGTGGGAACTGAGTTGCTAAGCAACACCAGGAAGCGCAGCTGCGTTCTGCGCACATCCCGATGACCCGCCTGCTGACTGGTTGCTACGGCGAGGCGCGCGCTCGCAAAGGGAATGGAATGGAATTCTGTAAGGAAACCGGCGGCCATTTTGTTGTAGCCCTGATAAACAATCTATTGCTTGTATTTTTTTTTTTAATGTTTCCAGCAGCTGGAGGGGATGTGAGGCTGGAGAGTGTGTGTCCAGTGAGGAGGAGGTAATGATGTCTTCTTATTATGACAGAAGGGGGTGCCAGCATTCTGCGTTGGCCTGCAAGGGGGAACCATGTCATCTCCACAAATCCTAGATAGTTTATGCATTACATTTTACTGGGGTTTTTTGTTGCAGATTTATTAATTTATTCCAGTGTGAGTTGTATGGAGAAGTCGGTATTCAAAGTATGGAGTGGGAGTATATAGAAGGACACAAGTGTAGCACGAACCCCCGAAGAAGCTGCTGAAATATTTCGGGTTGTTACCGTCACCCCTTTACCTGTAGTTTCACCACATCAGGAACCTAGAGTCCATGTTGAGCTTTGTATCCAACAATGTATGCACCAGTCACTTTAGTAATTTTCCAATGCTTTAATGAAAAAAACTTGAAAGAGGTAGAAAGGAAGTTGCAGGAAAATTCAGATACCTTTTTCACACTCCCTGAGGGATTGAAGATCTTAAAGACAATTCTACCTTCAGTCCAAAGATCTTTACCCACTCGGATAGGTCTCTCTCACTGACCTAGCAGCCGGAATGGAGCACAAACAAAAAGTCTCTGCCACAGACTTTAGAGAAACAAAATAGCTATATGATCCTCTGTCACAGGATGTAATGGTTTTAGATGAACAGCGACACAGTACCAGAACCTTTAAGCCGACCCGGCAGTACTGTTCGGTAAGTTAGGTTAGGATGCATCCTCCAATTGAGTCACCAGGCCCCTCTTGAGACACCAGCCTTCCGCACGGTCCTCTCCAAGATGAGTCCTCCCCTGGATCTTCTCAATTGCTTGGCATCTTCCTGCAGGACAGACAGAACAGGACCACCTCTAAACCAGCGGGCCCCAGACGACCTCTGGGCCCACTTATAGTAACACAGCCTCAGGCCAGCATGGTCCCGAGACTGAAAGGAAGCCGTCACATACCTTTAGGCCAGGAGGGCCAGCAGGTAAAAGAGAACCAAAAATGGCGTCTGCCCCTTAAGTACTTTCTCCTAGAATGCATAGCAGTGGACCACCTCTGCCGAGTTACCTCTGAGAAAGAAGAGCACTCAATACCCTTCAGCCTGTTGCTTTTCAACACTGGCCTATGGTGACAACGACACCTACAGGCGACAGTGTGAAACTGCACACAACACAGCCAATGCTGAAACAGAAGCTAATTTAGCCATAGGTTAAATCTGAACTATGTACAGAACAGATAACCCACTAAATTTACATATAAGCGTCTGATCAACAAGAGTAGGGCGCTACACAAGGATCTGTACAGGAACGTCATGATGGCGAGTCAGCCGGCTCTCACTTATAATTTTTTTTACTATTCAAGTTTTATGAATGATTTTATTGATTTATTACAGCGTGAGCTTCAGACAGTCAAGATTATTCCAAGTACAACAGTCTGTGGGAATATATAGAAGAACACAAGGATCCGTACAAGAACATCATTATGGCGAGCCAGCCGGTCCTCACACCACTGGGTAAGAGGAGACTTTCATTTCCTTTAAAGGAGAGAAGAGTTTCGAGGATCCACCTAGATCAGGCTTTCTCATCCAGGGTTCACCCAGAGGTTGTTAGGGGTTCCTTAAACAGTGGTGGATTCATCTTCTTCTCAAAAAAAGAAAAACAAAAAAGGGCAAATTTCTACCGACACCAATGTAAGGGGGCTCTACTACTCACCAGCAATGTAAGGAGGAACTGCAATGAAGGGGGTAATCTTTTCACTCACCATCAATATACGGGGGAACCTATCCACTGACCACTATTGTAAAGGGGGTGCTACATTGTTCACAGTCTGTATTTAACAGTTTACACATTATTGTGTTTTATATTAAGAATAATGTAGTCGGTCAGAGCAGGAAGGTGTTGTAAGGTTTACCAAATTCTTTATTCTTTCCTTCAAAACTTTCCACAACTTACTAATCATGCAAATGTGTCATCAGCAGTAGACAAAATCATTTTAGCCCCTTAATCATCATATTACACTAGGCCGGATGGGAGCCTCATTATTCTGGGAGGACATCATATAAGGTCCTCCCAGGATTGCGCACCACGGGCCACACTTTAGCACGTTCTGCCACCTGCTGTATCCACCACATGGCCGATGACAGATCACTGTACCGGCCTGTTGCCTGTACCATGTGATCACTGTGGCCAATCACATGACAATAGTACACAATCAGTGGCTTTGTTTCATGCCATTCATGTGTACTATTGTGATGAGCTCTTTGATTGGTCACAGTGATCACATGCTACAGACAGGGCCAATCACAGCCTATCTGTACCATGTGATTAGCTGTGGACAATCACAGCTAAGCACAATAGTAAACACTGAACAAATAGTTTTCATTTAGAAAAAAAATGGTTGTTTATAACTGTAAAATGCACTGTTTTAAGCAGTCATAGTGTGTAAAAAAAACTAAAATCTTGATCACTTTCCCAGGGTCGTACAGTGATACTAAGTACTGTGTTATTATGGTAACACTGTATTGCTCTGGTCACTGTATGTGAAAAAAAAAATGTAAAAAAAAAAAATGTAATAAAAAAAGAAAGTTTGCTGAAGACAAGCAGACTAAGGACATAGATTACTGAACCATGTCCTGTGGTCTGATGAGACCAAGATAAACTTATTTGGTTCAGATGGTGTCAAGCGTGTGTGGCGGCAACCAGGTGAGGAGTACAAAGACAAGTGTGTCTTGCCTACAGTCAAGCATGGTGGTGGGAGTGTCATGATCTGGGGCTGCACATGAGTGCTGCCGACACTGGGGAGCTACAGTTCATTGAGGGAACTATGAATGCCAACATGTACTGTGACATACTGAAGCAGAGCATGATCCCCTCCCTTCGAGGACTGGGCCGCAGGGTATTATTCCAACATGATAACAACCCCAAACACACCTCCAAGACGACCACTGCCTTGCTAAAGAATCTGAGGGTAAAGGTGATGGACTGGCCAAGCATGTCTCTAGACCTAAACCCTGTTGAGCATGTGTGGGGCATCTTTAAATGGAAGGTGGAGGAGCGCAAGGTCTCTAACATCCACCAGCTCTGTGATGTAGTCATGGAGGAGTGGAAGAGGACTCCAGTGTGAACCTGTGAGGCTCTGGTGAACTCCATGCCCAAGAGGGTTAAGGCAGTGCTGGAAAATAATGGTGGCCACACAAAATATTGACACTTTGTCCCGATTTGGAATTTGGACATTTTCACTTAGGGGTGTACTCACTTTTGTGAGATGCTGTGTGTGTGTATATATGTGTGTGTGTGTGTGTGTGTGTGTGTGTATGTATATATAATCTCTATCTATCTATCTATCTATCTATCTATCTATCTATCTATCTATCTATCTATCTATCTATCTATCTATCTATCTATATATAAAATCAGGGTTTTTTTTCCAAATTTGTGGTCTTTTTTTTTTTGTTTGTTTTTTAGCTGAAAGAAAGCTCTATTTGTGTAAAGAAAAAACAAATTCAAAAAAGTTATTTGGGTACAGTGTTGCATGACCACGCAATTGTCATTCAAACTGTGACAGCACTGAAAGATGAAAATTGGCCTGGGCAGGGAGGGGGTAAAAGTGCCAGTATTGCAACAGTTAAACAAGGGTTCCCTGAGACACAAAAATTATTTAAAGGGTTCCTGCAGGGTAAAAAGGTTAAGAAAGTCTAACCTACTGTGGATACACATATCCTCTGATATAAAGACAAAAACAATGTATTCAGTCAGTGTGTGTGTTTCCTACAGATGGATCCAGAAACCAAAATCCCCCAGAGAGATGTCCCCGTCCTCTGTATTCCCAGGACTCCACACAGGAACATCAGGAGATCCTTCAGGAAGATCAGGTAGATGGGATAGGGGTTCTTTCTCATTTTTTAGATAATGTAAATCTGCTTTATATATTCTGTACAGAGACTGATATGTTTAAACCTGATGTATGTCATACATTGGCAGCCTTGGGGGGTTTTATACACCCTCAACTCATGTACACATCATCAGATGAAAGCAGTGGGATATAAGATTGCCTGATCACTTCAATGGACCCCGAAACATGCACTCCCCACCTGTACAAACCCCCAGCCGATCAAACCCCCCAGAGATCAGCAACTGTTTGCTGATCTCTCCTAGGTAGTAGTAATCCAAGAGCTACATGTATTAAGTCACTTCTGGTTTCGGCTGAGGCTTTCCCTTTCTGTTGTAGTGAAGAAGCTAATGGAACATAATTTGTGCTATGCTAGCTTCACTGGAGTGCATGGGATCCTCTAACTAAAGATTAAACTTACACCCAAGCACTTAAGAAGAAATAAATAAAAATGTTGAGCCTACACCCCCATATACATACATAAACCCACACATCAGGGGTACCTATTTACCAAAATGTCCATTGAGCTACAAATGTTACAAATCGTCACCCATGCCAGAGTGAGAGCAATAGTTCTAGGGTCATTATTTCATGGTTAATTCTAAACCGATGACCAATATGAGCTTTTAAACGTTGTCCATGGAATATTTTGGGTGACGAAATTTGTTGCAGTTTTATGGACAAGCGCAATTTAAAATGCTGGCTGAGCAACGTACATATTAAAACATCCTGTCAGCAAGTGGCTATACTTGGATCATGATCTTGGTACCATTATTTCCAGCTGGGGATCAGCTTTCTTGTAAAAGTGACATGGGCGGCTGTACAGCTGCCTGATCACTTTGACCCCGCCCTACTGCTTGCCTCCTTGTGATTGCCATGAACTTAACTTTAAAAAAAAGGAAAAAAAAAAGTGTGAAAAAAAAATTAAATAAAAATTATTTAAAAAACCCTAAAAATAAAAGCACCCCGTCCCCTCCCATATACACGCAAATGCATAGGTTTGGCACGTATATGTAAACGGTGATTACACCACATATTGTATGTGATGTATCGGCACAAATGTCAGTGTGAGAGCAATAATTCTAAAGCCATATTTCACGATTTAAGTGGTTCTAAAGGCTCAAGGGTTTTTACCTTCATGCATTCTATTGGCCATTCGGCCAATGAGGAGAGAGCGGGGGGCGGGGCGAGCCACACTCTGTAAAAACGGACAGACAGAGCAGCAGCTCGGGAGTGAGCCTGCTTGGGTGCCCACATAGCAAGCTGTTTGCCATGGGGGCACTTGGCAGGAAAGAGGGGCCAGGAACGCTAGCAGGGGACCTGAAAAGAGGAGGATCGGGGCTGCTCTGTTAACCTTTTTTTTATTTTTAAAAATCTGCCTTTAATATCACTTTAACTCTAAACTGATAACCTTAAAGGGGTTGTAAACCCTCATTTTTATATTTTTTAAAATAACAAACATATCATACTTGCCTCCACTGTGCAGTTTGTTTTTGCACAGAGTGGCCCCGATCATCGACTTCTGTGGTCCCCCGCGGCGCTCGCGGCTCCTTCCCTCATTGATAGACCCCTTGGAAACAGCGCTCTCCCGAAGGGGTTACCTTGCAGGCGCACTCCCAAGTCCAGCATTTGCGTCCATAGACACAGAATGCCGGACTCGGCCCCGGCACAAACGTGATTGGATTTGATTTACAGCAGCGGGAGCCAATGGCTGCACTGCTATCAATCTCACCAATCAAGACCTGAGAACCCTGGACAGAGAGGTACAGCGTGTCTCCTCCGAGGGAACAAACGGGCTCAGGTGAATAAAACGGGGGGGCTGGGGGGGCCGGTCAGTGTCAGAAGTTTTTTCACCTTAATGCATTAAGGTGAAAAAACATAAGGGTGTACAACCCCTTTAAGACTGTTTGAAGTGTCACCTAAGGAAAGTTTTAAGTATCGTAGTTTGTTACGATTTCACAGGTGTGCTCAATTTTAAATCTTGACAAGTTTGGTATCGTTGAAATGTCATCTTTTATATTTTACAAAAAAAATGTTTTTTTTATTGTGTGCACTAAAATTAATTTAAGTGTATATGTTTTCCTGAAAATGTACACTTGATAAAAGGCTGTGCATGTGACAATAAAAAAAAATTAAAGCAACCAGCATTTTTTTTCTCCAGGGCCTCTGCTTTCAGAAAATATATCATGTTGGGGGGGTTATAAGTAATTTTCTAGCATAAAATGCAGATTTTAACAAGTATGAACAGCAGGTGGTTAATGAAAAATAAATAATTGCACTAATATATGTGACATAAAAAAACGGAACTGCTACCCCTTTATTCTACAGAGTCTCTACTTTCAAAACATAAATAATGTATAAAGGGTTTTAACTAAACTTCAGGCCTAGAATTATTATTTAACATGTGTGCAAAAAAAACACAAAAGGGTTTCTGGTGGCAAAATGGTAAACTCAAACTATAGTAGTTTTTGTATTTTTGTTATGTAGGATAAAAACCTGATTTATGTTAAAGTTGAAGTTAAAGATGAAGAAGATGAAATGCTGTATGTGAAAGCCGATGATCCATGGAAGAAGGAGGAAATCCCTCCAGAGATCAGCACAGGTGAGTAATAAACACTAAATCCAGAGAAGACTCCCAGATTCTCCTTGTTCAATCACTACAACAATCTCTTCTTCTCCCCCCTCCTCTGTCAGTAGACAGTAATGGGGAGACAGTATGTGCCCAGTGGGGGAGTCAGGAGACATCAGCCTCTATTAGACTCCGGCTCTCCTCCTCACATCATGTCATTGTGTGTTACCAGCCAAGAGATGTGACCAGTCTCCCTCCACACACACTCTCTGGGGTCTCTCATACATCTCAGTACAGGGGGCTTCATTCTCATCTTTATTCACAGATCCTGGAGACACCAGAGAGACTCAGAGAGACGTCAAAGCTGAGGAGGCTGAAGAAGGACCTGTGACGATTAAAGAGGAGGAAGATCCAGAGGTCAGCACAGGTGAGAAGTAAACACTAAGCTAACATTCTAATTCTTCTCCACTCTATCCAAAACTGAAAAAAAATTGGAGCTGCAGTTTCTCCACAATTATAAAAATGAATGTGTCCCGAAAATTTTATGGTCAGAGTGTGGGCCAAGAGTTCAATGCATAGCCCAGGATGAAAAAACATCCCACAAATGGACATCCTTTCAAGAATACAATGACCAGTGATTGGCAAACTTGGATGTTCTGTCACCCCATTCATGTTTTGTTTCTTCCAGATGGACAACACAACAGAAATAACCCGGAAAAGCATCTCGTCAGCCCTGCAAATGGTGAAATGACAGATGACACCAACTCTTCAGAAGAAAACTCTATTTCCCAAAATCTCCATCCAGTTTTTCACAGTACAGACCTATCTTCACATGGCTCAACACATCAAGGGTCTTTTTCTGACCACTCACCCAACGCCACTCATTGTTGTAAAATGGATAAGACAAACCCATCTTCAGCGTGTGGCGAATGCTTAGCCCAGAATGCAGACCTAAGCTTATACCAGATAACTCATGAAGGGCAGAAGTCACATATATGTTCTAAATGTTTTCCCCAGAAACAGCAATTGTTAAGACACCAGAGAACCCACTTAGCCGAGAGACCTTTTTCGTGTTCGGAATGCGGAAAATGTTTTAGCTGGAGAACCAGGCTTATCGAACACCAAAGAGCTCACACAGGCGAGAAGCCGTATTCATGTCTGGAATGCGGGAAGTTTTTTTCCCAGAAGACCAATCTTATAACACACAAAAAAGTTCACAAGGGGGAGAAGCCGTATTCCTGTCTTGAATGCGGGAGATGTTTTAGACAGAGAGACAATCTTAGTTTACATCAAGGAACTCACACGGGTGTGAAACCATATTCATGTTCCGACTGTGAGAAGTCATTCTCATCAAAATATTTACTGATTATTCACCACAGAGCTCACACAGGGGAGAAACCATTTTCATGTTCAGAGTGCGGGAAAAGTTTTTCCCAGAGAGGACGGCTTATCTCGCATCAGATGACCCACACAGGAGCAAAGCCATGTTCATGTTCCGAATGTGGGAAGTGTTTTTCTGAAAGCTCACACCTTGCTGTCCACCAGATCACTCACACAGGGCTTAAGCCGTTTTCTTGTCCCAAATGCAATGAATGTTTTTCCCGTAAATCGTCTCTTACTAGACATGAAAAAGTTCATATAGGGGAGAAGCCGTATTCGTGTTCGGAATGTGGTAAATGTTTTACTGAAAAAGCAAATCTAACTGTCCATCAAATAATTCACACCGGTGACCGCCCATATTCCTGTTTTGAGTGCGGGAAAGGTTTTACTAGTAAATCAAATCTGGCTGCTCATAGTCGACTCCACACAGGAGTGAAGCCATATTCATGTTCAGAATGTGGTAAATGTTTTTCCCAAAGAGCCCATCTTATTTCGCATCAGAAAAATCACACGGGCAAGAAGCCCTATTCATGTTCGGACTGTGGAAAGTCCTTTGCTGAAAGGTCATACCTTGTTACGCACCAGACCACTCATATCGGGGAGAAACCGTTTTCTTGTTCTGAATGCAGTGAATGTTTTTCTCGCAAGTCGTCCCTTTTAAGACACAAAAAGGTTCACACAGTACACATGCCATTTTCGTGTTCTGAATGTGGAAAATGTTTTCTTCAGAAGTCTTCTCTCCTCGCTCATGAAAAAATTCACACGGGGGAAAAACCATATTCGTGTTCAGAATGCGGGAAATGTTTTTTCCGGAAATCTTGTCTCATCAAGCATGAAAAAGCTCACACGGGGGAAAAGCTGTATTCGTGTTCTGAATGCGGTAAATGTTTTTCTGAGAAATCATATCTTGCTAGACATCAGACAACTCACACGGGTGAGAAGCCATTTTCTTGTTCCGAATGTGGTGAATGCTTTTCTTGGAAATCCTCCCTCATTATACACAAAAGAGTTCATACAGGAGAAAAGCCGTATTTATGTTCAGAATGCGGGAAATCTTTTTCTCGGAAATCTTCTCTCATTACGCATGAGAGAGTTCACACGGGGGAGAAGCCGTATTCTTGTTCAGAATGTGGGAAATGCTTTACGGACAGGGCAAACCTTGCCACACATCAGATAATTCACAAAGGAAAGCTCCCTTATTCCTGTTCTGAGTGCGGGAAAGGTTTTGCCAAGAAATCAAATCTGGCTGCTCATAATCGAATCCATACCGGAGTCAAACCTTATTCATGTTCGGAATGTGGAAAGCGGTTTTCACAGAAATCCTCTCTAAGAACACATCTAACTTCTCACAGGTGACAACAGGTTGCTTCGTCAGAATATGGTGTCTAAATTAAGGTATACACGTGTGGCTTCTTCAGACATATCAGTCTGGATGCCACACCATTTCCTAAAACCTAATCCATCCAAAACCAAGCTCATAATATTTCCTCTTCCACATGCATCTTCCTCTGACTTCTCTGTCAAGATCGACTATCAACCCGTCCCCGCATGTCAAGGTGCTAGGTTTTTTCCTGAATTGTGAACTCTCCTTTGGAACCCACATCTAATCACTGTCCAAAGCTTGCATCCTCAACCTACGCAACATCTCTAAATAATGACCCTTCCTAGCCAATGACCTAACTGCAATGCTTCTAAGTCACTCCCTGGTCATCTCTTGCCTTGACTACTGCAACTCCCTCCTCATTGGCTTACCTCTACATAGGCTTTCTCTCCTCAGTCCGTCATGAATGCTGCTGCCAGATTCGTCCACCTTACCAACCGCTCAGTGTCTGCTACTCTTCTCTGCCAAACCCTCCACTGACTTCTGCTCACCCAACAAATTAAACTCAAAATACTATCAACAACTTACAAAGCCATCCACAACTCGGCCCCAAGCTGCATCACTAACCTAGTTTCAAAATACCAACCTAATTGTTTTCTTCATTCCTCCCAAGACCTCCTGCTCTCTGTCTTACTTGTCACCTCCTCCCATGGCCACTTCCAAGACTTCCCCCAAGCCTCTCCCATCTTATGGAACTTCCTACACCAATCTGTCTGACTATCTCCTACTCTGTTCACTTTTAGGCAATCCTTGAAAACCCTTCTCTTCAGAGATGCCCATACTGCCTCCATCTAACAACTGTACTTTTACTTTCTCCATCAGCTCATCCCCCACAGCTATCACCCTTTGTATCACTTGACCCCCCTCTTGGATTGTAAGCTCTAATGAGCAGGGCCCTCCAATTCCTGCTGTATTGAATTGTATTGTAACTGTACTGTCTGCCCCCATGTTGTAAAGCACTGATCAAACTGTTGGTGCTATATAAATCCTCTATTATAATAATATAACCACCGGGTCCTGCAAGATGAATCTGATTTTAACGTTTTCAGTGCCACTAAGTACACTTCTTGTACCTTCTAGATGCTAGGAGTAGATCGAACATGGCATGTAGATTATGGAAGCTTAAAGACCTGCTTCAGAGAACTTTTACATTTGCTATGCAGCATATAAGATTCAAGTTTTGACTTTTTTTACGTGAACTTGTATAACTTATGTGATATGTTTTTTGACCTATAGGAAAATACTTATATAGATATAAACAAACATTTTTACTAACCTGTCTTTTCTTTAACCCACTTACTTTTACTCTTCTCCAATTCCCATCCAGAGCAAGCCGTTCTTCATCTTGTGCTATGTCCACTCTGACGTAGAGGGTGGGGATGTGCTCTCCAGTTGATTGGTTTGGAAGCAGCTTGACTAATGATTGACCAGGCTCAGCCCCGTTTACTATGTTAACAGACTGCGCTGTTGTGCATGAATGTATATGTTTATTTCTCTATAAAGAGACGATCAAAGAGTGTTAACTCTTTGATTGCCTATCGGAGCAGCCGGCCACACTGTAATGCCGCGTACACACGATCGGAAATGGTGCCAGAAAAACTCAGATGAGAGCTTTTTGTCGAAAAATGCGACCGTGTGTATGCTCCATCGGTCTTTTGATGGCGGAATTCCAGCCAGCAAAAGATTGAGAGCATGTTCTCTATTTTTCGATCAGGAAAAGTTCCTATTCAAAATGTTGTTCGTCTGTATGCAATTCGGACACTCAAAAAATCATGCATGCTCGGAAACAATTTGACGCATGCTCGGAAGCATTGAACTTAATTTTCTCGGCTCGTCATAGTGTTGTACGTCACCGCGTTCTTGACGGTCGAAAGTTCAGAGAACTTTTGTGTGACAGTGTGTATGCAAGGCAAGCTTGAGCGGAATTCCGTCGAAAAAAACATCCAAGTTTTTTCTGACGGAAATTCCGATCGCGTGTACGCGGCATCAGATCATTTCTCGGGTGCACCGGCGGAAAAGGTAAGCCCAAGAAACACCATAGAGTGGCGGGAAACCACCGCTTGGAAACCGTTCCAGTGACTCATGAGCCGCTCAGACCAGTTTCACGAGAGAGCCAACCAACTGCAGCAAAAGACGGTACCGGGGTTATGGCTGATGTCTTCAGCCATCATCCTAGTAAACCTCTTGCAAACCGCCATTAATACAGTATCTCACAAAAGTGAGTACACCTATTACATTTTTGTAAATATTTTATTATATCTTTTCATGTGACAACACTGAAGAAATGACACTTTGCTACAATGTAAAGTAGTGAGTGTACAGCTTGTATAACAGTGTAAATTTGCTGTCCCTTCAAAATAACTCAACACACAGCCATTAATGTCTAAACCGCTGGCAACAAAATTGAGTACACCCCTAAGTGAAAATGTCCAAATTGGGCCCAATTAGCCATTTTCCCTCCCCGGTGTCATGTGACTTGTTAGTGTTACAAGGTCTCAGGTGTGAATGGGGAGCAGGTGTGTTAAATTTGATGTTATCACTCTCATTCTCTCATACTGGTCACTGGAAGTTCAACATGGCACCTCATGGCAAAGAACTTTCTGAGGATCTGAAAAAAAGAATTGTTGCTCTACATAAAGATGGCCTAGGCTATAAGAAGATTGCCAAGACCCGGAAACTGAGCTGCAGCGCGGTGGCTAAGACCATACAGCGGTTTAACAGGACAGGTTCCACTCAGAACAGGCCTCACCATGATCGACCAAAGAAGTTGAGTGCACGTACTCAGAATCATATCCAGAGGTTGTCTTTGGGAAATAGACGTATGAGTGCTGCCAGCATTGCTGCAGAGGTTGAAGGGGTGGGGGGTCAGCCTGTCAGTGCTCAGACCATACGCCGCACACTGCATCAAATTGGTCTGCATGGCTGTCATCCCAGAAGGAAGCCTCTTCTAAAGATGATGCACAAGAAAGCCCGCAAACAGTTTGCTGAAGACAAGCAGACTAAGGACATGGATTACTGGAACCATGTCCTGTGGTCTGATGAGACCAAGATGAACTTATTTGGTTCAGATGGTGTCAAGCGTGTGTGGCAGCAACCAGGTGAGGAGTACAAAGACAAGTGTGTCTTGCCTACAATCAAGCATGGTGGGGGGGAGTGTCATGGTCTGGGGCTGCATGAGTGCTGCCGGCACTGGGGAGCTACAGTTGATTGAGGGAACCATGAATGCCAACATGTACTATGACATACTGAAGCAGAGCATGATCCCCTCCCTTCGGAGACTGGGTCGCAGGGCAGTATTCCAACAAGATAACAACACCAAACACACCTCCAAGATGACCACTGCCTTGCTAAAGAAGCTGAGGGTAAAGGTGATGGACTGGCCAAGCATGTCTCCAGACCTAAACCCTATTGGACATCTGTATGGCATCCTCAAATGGAAGGTGGAGGAGCTCAAGGTCTCTAACATCCACCAGCTCCATGATGTCATCATAGAGGAGTGGAAGAGGACTCCAGTGGCAACCTGTAAAGATCTGGTGAGCTCCATGCCCTAGAGGTTTAAGGCAGTGCTGCAAAATAATGGTGGCCACACAAAATATTGACACTTTGGGCCCAATTTGGACATTTTCACTTAGGGGTGTACTCACTTTTGTTGCCTGCGGTTTAGACATTAATGGCTGTGTGTTGAGTTATTTTGAGGGGACAGCAAATTTACACTGTTATACAAGCTGTACACTCACTACTTTACATTGTAGCAAAGTGTCATTTCTTCAGTGTTGTCACATGAAAAGATATAATAAAATATTTACAAAAATGTGAGGGATGTACTCACTTTTGTGAGATAATATATATATAGATATATATCTATATATATCTATTATACTTACCTGCTCTGTGCAATGGTTTTGCACAGAGCAGCCCCAAACCTCTTCTTTTTGGGTCCCCCGCTGGCGGTCCTGGCTCCTCCCCTCTACCGAGTGCCCACAATAGCAAGCATCTTGCTATGGGGGCACTCCAGCAGGCTCGTTCCCAAGTGCTCCCAAGTGCTCCTGTGATTGGACATTGTTCATTCACACAGAGTGTGGCTCAGTCCAGCCCCCTGCTCTTCTCTTGACTCCCGCTGCTCTGTGAGCCAATGAGGAGAGAGAAACCCGGAGAGCTGCAGCTCTCATGCAAATCGCTGGATTGAGATGGGGCTCAGGTAAGTATAAGGGGGGGCTGCACCCAGGGTTTTTTTTTATCTTAATGCAGATGTATTAAGGTAGAATAATATTTTGCCTTTAGAATCACTTTAACCACTTGAACTCTAGAATATTTACCTCTCTTATTGACCAGGCCATTGTTTGCAATACGGCACTACGCTACTTCAACCGACAATTGCGTGGTCGTGCGACGCTGTGCCCAAATGTAATTTATGTCCTTTTTTCCCCACAAACAGAGCTTTCATTTGGTGGTATTTGATCACCGTTCCTTTTTTTTTTTTGCGCTATAAATTAAAAAAGACTGACAATTTTGAAAAAAAAAACAACTATATTTTTTTACTTTCTGCTATAATACATATCCAATAAAAAAAATTGAAAAAATCTATGTATATGTATTAATCTAATATATATGTATTCTAATTCATATTTTTGGTAAAACAAAATCCCAATAAGTGTTTATTGATTGGTTTGCGCAAAAGTTATCACATCTACAAACTATGAGATATTTTTATATATATTTAATAGTTTGTTTTTTTTTCCAATAATGGCGGCGATCAGCGACTTATAGCTGGACTGCGATATTGCGACAGCCATTCTGACACTAACTGACACTTTTTGGGACTAGTGACACTAATACAGCGATCAGTGCTAGAAATATGCACTGTCACTGTACTAATGACACTAGCTGGGAAGGAGTAATATCAGGGGCAATCAAAGAGTTAACTGTGTGCCTAGCCAGTGTTTTACTACACTGTGTGAAGTGTTTTTACTAGGGGAAGAGCTGCAATTTATTCCCTGCTTTGCAAACACACTCCATCCCCCCCCTGTCAAAACTGCGATGTGCCTTGTTTACATAGGCAGATTGCAGTTCTGTGTCTTTTCCTCAAAATCAGTAGGGGGCCGGAGGACATCGAGTCCACGGTACCCACGGATCGGCTCCCCCTGTGTGTAAGGAGCATATTGCGCATTTGCGCCCCCTACCCGGAAGTGTCGGATCATGTATATATACGTGATCCGGTGCACAGGTGCCACCCTGTAGCAGTAAAACTGCTATAGGGTGGACAGGAAGTGGTTAAGTAGGCCCGTGTAGGAGTAGCAGCTGTGTTCATGCAACTGCTGTGTCCCAATTGAAGTGAATGTGGTTCCCTGCATGGGTATGCGCAGAACACTTGTGCATGCCCCATGCGGGCAAATGCGGCTCTCGCACCGTCTTACGCTATAGTGCACCCGTGTGAATTAAGCTTTAAAGTGTTTTTCTACTTTCTGCAACCAAATTGGGATAACACCTGCTTTATATTTGTTACATGTCCCCATTCACATAGCATAACTTAAAAAATATAGTTAAAAATTGCAGCTCTTAGATGCTCTGTACTGGACCCTCCAGCAAGTAAAAATCCTAGGTAGTTCTCTTTGTTTATGAGGGGTCTGGGCAGCTGTGTTTCCATAATTAACCCTGTTTGTACTCTTGTAACTAGATTTGAACACTGTATGTCTTAGCAAAGGGTTAAAAGTTTAGAGGTTAGGTTTCTTTCACTGTATGGTAATGGAGACAGACTTGGGACAGGCTTACTCTAACATTGTTCATAATACCTTACAATCAGCCATGACACCTCCTCCTGAGAAACATCTAAAAAGGTAAGAAATATATATATATATATATATATATATATATATATACCGTATTTATCGGCGTATAACACGCACAGGCGTATAACACGCACATTCATTTTAAGAGGGAAGTTTCAGGAAAAAAACTAAAATTTTTAATAAGGAACTTTGAAGCAAAATAAGGGTCAGTGGCCATCTGCAGCCTCACCATTGCCATCAATGCAGCCTTTAAATGCCCATCTGCAGCCTCACAAGTGCCATCAATGCAGCCTCATTAGTCTACATCAATGCAGCCTCACCATTGCCATCAATGTAGCAGCCTTGCCATTGCCATCAATGCAGCAGCCTCAACACTGCCATCAGTGCAGCAGCCTCACCACTGCCATCAGTGCAGTCTGATCAATGCCCATCTGCAGCCTAGAGGGGACAGGGAGGGGGGCGGGACAAGCGCCGACAGATTACATACAGTGAGAATTTCCTATGATAGACAGAACAGTGGTCCAATGGCGGCCCAGGAGATGGGACTTTCTATTACAGAGGCTGCCAAGTAAACAGTAGATTCTCACTGTATTTAATCTGACGGCGCTCGTCCCGCCACCCTCCCTGTCCCCTCAGAGGCAGCTAAAATTGAAGTATTGGCGTATAACACGCACGCGCTATTTGCACCTGATTTTCATGGTGAAAAAGTGAGTGTTATACGCCAATAAATACAGTATATATATATATATATATGTATGTATATATATGTATGTATATATATGTATGTATATGTATGTGTATATATATATATATATATATATATATATATATATATATATATGTATGTATGTATGTATGTATGTATGTATGTATGTATGTATGTATGTATGTATGTATATATATATATATATATATATATATATATATATATATATATATATATAGGCATGCTGTTTGAACAGGAACACATACACTGTTGCAAAATCTGGTCAAGATGTACATAGAAACCAATCAGCTTCCAGGATTTTTTTTTGTCAAAGCTTAACTGAACAAGCTAAAGTTAGAAGCTGATTGGCTACCATGCACAGCTGCACCAGATTTTGCACTCTCCAGTTTTAGTATATCGACCCCGCTGTATAGTTGCGTTTTTTTCAAATTTGCCTGCAAAAGTGGAAATAAGCTGTAAAGACAGAAAACTCAGAGACTGAAAATAATATGAGAATATATAAACATTACAGAAACATTATAGAAAATATAGGCAATTTGATCATTTTTAACACATTTATTCATGTTTATCACATGACTAAAAGGTAAGCCAAACAGTACACAAACACAACCTCCTCCTAGAAAAGGTCCAATGGTTGTTCTACATACAGAATACATTATATACAGTCTATGTGAATTGATAAAGCTTGGCTACTAGCCTGTAGCACATACAATACAGGTAATATACTAATATAGAATAGTTTCTAACACTGTCCACTTGCAGCATAAAGGTCACACAATCTAATAGATTGGGACATTGCCCATAGAAAGAAATAAGTTCACCCAATCGCAACAGCTACAGTTCAAGACTTCAGAGTATAATATGACCATTCCAAATAATACTAGTATAGTATTACTGTGTGCTCAGAATGGGGCAGCACAGTGACTGAGTGCTGAACATTCCTGCCATGCATCAATTGGGTTCCAGAGTCAAATCCCACCAAGCCATCCATATGAACTTGTCAAGTTGGCATGATTTGCTCCCATAAACCAAAAACATGCTGGGAGATTCGCTGGCTTGTGACCAAAACTGTAGAATGCATACATATGTGGGGACTGTGCAATAAACATTAGATTGTAAGCTCTTTTGGGGTTGTAACCAAAGTCAATGGTTCAATTCTCTCCATGGAGCACATTAAAAGAAAACCTTCAGAAAGGACTGAAGCCTAAGTGCAGCCAAATTAACCCCTTGGCGCCGGCTCCTGCCTGCCATTTAAGGGCTTTATAATGCCAGAAGGCAGCATGGGGCTTATGGCCAAGTGACCGCTGTGATTGGCTGTCACGGCGGTCACGTGATCATTAACCGCTGAGAGCGCACAGTGCGTGCTCTTGGGCACAGCTGTATTGGCGCTATTGCATGCAAATACGTGGCCACTCGGCACAATGGCCCGGCCGCCAAGAGATCGCATATTTCTGTGCGCTCGGCACCAACAGGTTAAAAAACACAAAAATCAGCGCAATGAGCACACAGTACCTTACAATCAGTAGGATGTGTCCCTTGTGCTGAAGCCTGTTTGGTTAAATGGAACCCTCCTCTGTCCATGCCACCGCACACCAGCTCTGGGTAGAACTGAGGGGCTGTCATGGGCTCTCATCAAGAGTGCCCAACTATGCTTGCCCTTTCTCCCCAGCTGCTCCATTCAAGCCTTTACCATAGCTTCTATGAATGAAACATGATCAATGAATGGAGGACGGGCGGATGATTTATAGGTCCACCTCCTCCATTCATAGATCCTGTTTCATTCATAGAGGCTGTAGTACAGCTTCTATGATTGGTGGAGCTGGGCAGAAAGAGTAAGCATAGCCAGGCACTCCTGATGAGAGTCTGTGACAGTCCTTTAGTTCTGGTAGAGAGTGACTTGATGTCCCGGGAGCCACACATCAAGTCAAGACCTGCTGTATGATAGTGAATGGCAGTCTTAGCCTGGACCCCTGCCAGGCCACGCCCCCAACACATTTCAACCCACCCACTGAAGCCCCTTAGTTCTGTTAACCCCTGCTGCACCGGAACATTACAGTGGTGAGGCGGAGGGGGAAGGCATGAACATAAGAGGATTTCACCAAACAGAAGAGGAATCGACACAAGGGACATATCCTGCTGACTATAAGTTATGCAAGATTACAGCGACAAGGCGCGGGAGGGTGGGGGGTCATGAACGGAGGAGGATTTCACCAAGCATAAGAGGTATCAGCACAAGACACATCCTACTGACAATAAGTTACAGTGACAAAGTGGGATTGGGGTGGGGGGGGGGTGCGTTTCATTAAACTGAAGAGGCATCAGCACAAGGGACACATTCTACTGACTAGAAGTTATGTCCATTGTGCTGAAGATTACAGCAACAAGGTGGGGGTGGGGGGCATGAACAGAGAAGGATTTCAACATAAGAGGCATCAGCACAAGGACATCCTACTGACTGTAAGTTACGTCCCTTACACTTATAGGGCGTACACACGGTCGGACTTTGTTCGGACATTCCGACAACAAAATCCTAGGATTTTTTCCGACGGATGTTGGCTCAAACTTGTCTTGCATACACACGGTCACACAAAGTTGTCGGAAAGTCCGATCGTTCTGAACGCGGTGACGTACGTCGGGACTTTAAACGGGGCAGTGGCCAATAGCTTTCATCTCTTTATTTATTCTGTGCATGCGTGGCACTTTGTCCGTCGGATTTGTGTACACATGATCGGAATTTCCGACAACGGATTTTGCTGTCGGAAAATTTTATCTCCTGCTCTCCAACTTTGTGTGTCGGAAAATTCGATGGAAAATGTCCGATGGAGCCCACACACGGTCGGAATTTCCGACAACACGCTCCGATCGGACATTTTCCATCGGAAAATCCGACCGTGTGTACGGGGCATTAGGCTTTAAAAGAATTTCCCCACATTGTAGGGAAAATATCAGTGGCCAGTGGCCAGGTTTTCTGTAATTTTTACCCTCATTTTATTCATGGCCATTTTTTTCTAGCACCAATATTAACATTTGCTTACTAATAGCACCAAAACTTTATTCAACTAGTCACAACCACCCAAGGTATCGCAGGAAGAAACAAAAAAAAGGACAATTATATGTAGTCCAACAACTGTCCCTAACTTAAGAGAAGTAGCACTCATTTTGTTGTAGTCCACAACATGAGGGAAGGAGGTCCAATAACATGTTGGACTTCAAGATAATAAAAATTCAAAAGGTGAAGAATGTGTTGGGATTGAGACTGCTAAATCATGTTTGGGAGGGGAAAGCTGATTTGGAAAACTCTCCCAAATGTTGACACATACTGGAATTTTAGTAGGAACCATTTGGGATTGAGAGATTTTAAGGCTGAAGACATTCCTTTGGGATAGACCATGTTGTTTCTTCCTTACTCCAGAGTCTGAAGCTGGATAATCACATGATCCACATTTGAGAAACTTGAGAGTGAAATATGTGCGATAGGTACCAGAAGAGTTAGACCCCTGCACTTTTCGTCCGCAAGCGGGGAGATTTTTACCCCCCCCAAAAAAAAGGTAAAAAGTCCAGTTTTGCAGCACTTTTAAAGTGCTTTTCAGGCGCTTTGGAAGTGCTGCCCATTCAGTACAATGGGCAGGGGCGGGTTGGGAGCGATAAATACAGAGCTCCCAACCCGCCCCAAAGATGCTGCTTGCAGGACTTTTCCTAACGTCCCGCAAGCCGCACCACCCCAGTGTGAAAGCACTCACTGCACTGAATGGGAGGCAGTTTTCATGTGCTATGTCTAGCAATAAAACGCCTGAAAACTGCCTCAGTGTGAAAGGGGTCCTAGAGTTCAAGTCTGCAACTACTCCTTTCCTGAAGCTTAGCAATACTTTTTGGGAACTAAGATGGCATTTGCCTGTTTTGGAGTTGGACCATTGTGTCCTGACTACTGGTTTGTGGATCTATTTTATATGTACAGTTGGCCAAGGGACATAAAGGAATTATTTGTATGGCTCCAAACATTATTCTACGGTTTTTGGTCCTTATGGTTTGGATATGTTATTCTTTATTCTTTGCTTAATGCTAGTTTAGTGGGCTGCTTCTTGGGTTCTTCCAAGTTCACTTCACCAAAACCCGCATATTTCTTGCAACCAGTGTATTATTTGGGAACAGAAACACTTCCCTTTAACATCTAATACTGAAGCCACGGATGTGCCCGTCTCCCAAAACAGTTACATTTAAGGCATGCCTCTGGCGATAACTGTCAAGGTTGTCAGTGTTGGTTTAGCTCTCAACCTACCTTTTGGACCTGCAATCGGCTGGTGTCATAGCTCATCTAATGTGCAGCACCATGGTAACTGTAGATCTAACAGAAGCTAAGATTGCAGTTTGCTTTGGTGTAACGCATAGGAGGGCTTATTTTCACTTTAAGGTTTGCAATCAAGAAAATCTCTTTTTTTGAGTACTGCCTGCCAAATCCTTCACTGAGATGCTGGAGGTGGAGGGTGTTGAAGGACACAGAAAGAAGTTGAAAACAATGAAAAAAAAAAACAACATAATGGGAATTTTTATACTGCATTTTCTGACAGAAGTGCTAGCTTTTTTTTCTGCCCCTAGTGTGCATAGACCCGAAATGTCATTTAGGATTTTGAGTGGCTATGCATGGTTGTTTAGAGGACCTCAGTTTCTCTGGGTTCTTTGAAGGCAAGCGACTGTTCACTTTGCAAAGGATTTTTCCCCAGAGCTTAGTAAATGTCATAGACATGCGCACGGGGTGCGCCTGGTGTGCCTGGGCACATCCTAATCAACCTGTGCAGTGCAGATTTACCCTGCTGTCCAGGCCCCCTCTTCTCCTCTACCACTGGCTGCTATGGGGGATC
This sequence comes from Aquarana catesbeiana, assembly GCF_042186555.1. Taxonomy (NCBI): domain Eukaryota; kingdom Metazoa; phylum Chordata; class Amphibia; order Anura; family Ranidae; genus Aquarana; species Aquarana catesbeiana. Next base: position 280,277,575 of record NC_133331.1, on the reverse strand, counting down.
GTTCAGGATGTCATTTACCAGTCCCTTCCTTTTCTGAATAAACACAGTGAGTGATCGGTACTGATTACTCACTGTGTTTACTATGTTTCAGTTTGTAAGTGAACAGGATGTCGCTCACCAATGAGCACTTCCCATTCATTTTACAGTCTAGATCAGCTGAGGGTGCAGAGAAAGGGACTGGAGAATCTCTGTCCTCAGTCTCTTTCTCGGTCTCAAAAGTGAGACATCAGGGGTCTGTTTAGACCCCTGACATTTCACCAAAGCCCTCCAATGGGGCTCCAAAGTTTTTTTTTTAAAAATAATAAAAAATGGCAATTGTAAACAATAATAAAAATGTAAAAAATAAACTACTGACAGTCTACTGCCTTACTGACACCATCCACTGCTCCTCTGACACCGTCCATTAGGGATGCGCCGATACAGAGTATTTTCACTGAAACAGATACTTTGTGGTACGGTTTGCGTCCATACAAAATGAATGGCCGAAAATTACACTGCAAAGAATCGCATGTGATTTGAATAGGAATGCAGTGCGATTCCTGTCCGAATCACATGCGATTTGCCCCACCGCTCCTGTGTGTGTGAACCCAGTATAGAAAGGGAAGCGCTATCTAGCGTAGCAATGGGCAATTTATTATAAATGTTATAACAACTCACATTAAAGCACCTCCAGCGGCCATATTTTTCTGTCATCATAATGTGAGTTGTTATAACATTTATTGCTGCACCAGATGATGCTTCCTTTTCTATACTGGCTTCACACACACACAGGAGCGGCAGGGGAAATCGCATGCAATTTGCACAAGAATAGCACCGCATTCCTGTTAAAAATCGCACGCGATTCTTTGCAGTGCAATTTAAGCCCATTCATTTTGTATGGACAGAAATAACACCGCAAAGGTATTGGTACTCGGTATTGGCGAGTACTTGACTGAAAGTATCGGTACCCATAATCGCCGGGTGCACACCTTAATAGAATAGGCTGCACACGCCTATGGTGAATTTGGTCAAGCTCTGCTGACTTCCACCTTCACCAAACTTCACCACTTTAACTAAGCTCTAGTTTTCACTAAACTCATACAGGAGGTCCCCGAGTTACGAACCTCCAACTTGCGAACGCCTCCTACTTACGAACGGGAGGCGGCGTGACGTTCTGCGCATGCGCGGCCACTTTTCAACGGCGGGCACATCGGAAAACAGCGGAAAACATCGGAAAACGACGTCTGCGCATGCGCGGCTACTTGACAGAACATCAGAAAACATCGGGATACTATGCCTCTGCTGCCCTGCGCATGCGCTTCCAACTTACGAACAAATCTGACTTAAGAAACAGGCAGTCCCTAACCCGTTCGTAACTTAGGGACTGCCTGCACTTCCTGATAACAAAAAAACGTATTGGTGCAACCCTACCGTCCACGTTTTAATACATTTATAAAATGTTTGTTTACATGTATTTATAAGAATGTATCTGTCTGTGTGTGTGTGTATGTGTATATATATATATATATATATATATATATATATATATAAAAGCTTTGGGGTGCACACCCTAATAGAATAGGCTGCGCACGGCTATGAATTTGGCCAAGCTCTGCTGACTTCCACCTTCTAAAATAGGCTGCACACGCCTATGGTAAATTTGGTCAAGCTATGCTGACTTCCACCTTCACCAAACTTCACCACTTTCACTAAGCTCTGGGGTAAATTCCCTTGTAGAGTAAACAACCAATTTGCCTTTAGTAACTCAACTCATTTGGGCCTTCCAGTCTGCTCGAGGTGCCATGGATGCTAATGACACAGTCCTAGCCCCAAAAGGGCACTAGAACATCCAGGGCGGAAAATTTGCACAATTTTGTGGTTGTAAACCCTCCCTAGTGACTTTTATCTATAGGTAAGTCTATAATAAGGCTTACCTATAGGTAGTGGAAATATCTCCTAAACATGCGCCGTTTAGGAGATATTTCACTGGTAGTGCACCGATGATGTAATCGTCGCATGCGCTGTGAAGAAGCGGACCTCCGTGCCGTTTCTTCCCCCAGCGTGTGCCGTTACTGACGGCTCCCACGCGCATGCATGGGAGTGACATACTAGCCCATTGTGCTTTTAATTTGCAGGCTTTGCAGGGAGCAAAAGTGGAAGTAAACCCATCAGGTTTGACTTAGAACCTTACGTTTCTAAAGACCACTGTAAGACATTGCATAGGTTTGGTATGGGATCTTCTGCTTGAGTGGATAGGTTGTTCTACAGGAGGGCAATAATTTAAGAAAAAGGCATGAAAACAAGAAGGCATCAATCTCAGTGTGCATACCCATTCTTAGCTGTCAAATTCTGATGTAGGAGCCTTTTGAACCTTGTGGATATTGAGATGTGACACCAGGGTAGACTTATAGGAGAACCGTTTCCCGCATTCAGAACAGGAATACGGCTGAGCACCTGTGTGGACTCGTTCATGTCTAATCAAATCTGATTTATCGCTAAAGCATTTCCCGCATTCGGAACATAAATATGGGCGATCACCAGTATGGACCTTCTCATGTCTACACAGATTCGACTTGTTTTTAAAACCCTTCCCACACACCGAACACGAATATGGACTCTCACCAGTGTGAGTTCGCTGGTGTATGATGAGTCGGGCTTTCAATGAAAAACATTTCCCGCACTCCGTACACAAATAGGGCATTAATCCCGTGTGAATTCTCTGGTGGGTGATAAGCTGCTCCTTCTGAGAAAAACTCTTATTGCATTCAGAGCATAAATATGGTCTCTCCCCTGTGTGGGTTCTCAGATGCCTCTCAAAATCTGATTTCTGGGAAAAACATTTCCCGCATTCAGAACAGGCAAAGGGTTTGTCGCCTGTGTGGGTTTTTTGATGTCTCAGGAGAAGAAATATTTCAGAGAAACTCTTGCCGCACTCTGAACAGGGAAAGGGTTTTTCGGCCAAGTGAGTTTTCTGGTGCTTGAGGAGGAAGGCCCTCCAAGGGAAACATTTCCCACACTCGGAACAGGCGAATGGCTTCTCTCCTTTGTGAATTTTTTCATGCGTGATGAGAGAAGATTTCCAGGAAAAACATTTTCCACATTCAGGACAGGAATATGGCTTCTCTGATGAGTGACTCTCCTGGTGCAAAACAGCTTGTCCTTTCTGGGTATGATGTGCACCATACTCCAAACATGAGAAGTTGTCAACCTTTCCATGATGGGTGATGGGAGGTGAGTGCTCAGTAAAACCTCCCTCAAATGTAGAGGAATCATTTGATGGATTTGCAGTGGAAGGTGCTGGATGGACATTTGGGGCTACTGGGTTTTTTCCTGAAGAGATGTTTACAGTACATTGTTCCTTGTCATAACCTTTGTATTGTCCATCTACAGAAATAAGAATCAGAGAGAAAACACGAGTCACAAAACAAATTTTTTAAGTCTCTTAATTAAAAAGTTGCTGCAGGTGGAATATGTGAGAGAAATGCATCCCACAATCTGTCATTTCAGCTTGAACACTTATAGAAAATGTACAGCTTTATATGGGAAGGCACAAGTATGCTCTCTTTGCAAAATACAACTTAAACCCCCATGTTGTCATTTTGTATTAAACTTTTACATTTTTAATCAAGTTGCACACCCTACACTCTGTACACAGCCCATTCCTGAACTTGACACTCTGTATGTAGCATACCCCTAAACCCTGCATTCGGTACACAGCGCACCCCTGAACTCTGCACCCTGTACATAGCGCACCCCTAAACCCTGCATTCTGTAAATAGCGCAGCCCCGAACCCTGCATTCTGTATATAACACACTCCTGAAACCTGCACTCTGTAAGTAGTGCACCCCCAAACCCTTCACTCTCTACACAGTCCACCCCTGAACTCTGCACTCTGTGCATAGCGCACCCCTAAACCCTGCATTCTGTAGATAGCGCACCCCTAAACCCTACATTCTGTACATAGCAAGAGAGAGCAGCACCAATCTAAGTGCAGTATAGGGTTAAAACAGTCACGCTTTAATATAAGGTGCACTCACAGGATAGCGGGATAAAAACAGCATCAAGATCATCCACATCTCGTGGTTCCATCCAGGTGGAGAGCTGGGGTCTGTGGCGTCTCACATTGCCGGCAACGCCGGTGGCGTCCGGAGCCCCGGGGCAGTGGATGGAGAAAAGAGCCAAGTGTGACCAGAAGGACGGAGAGCCAGAGGTGGGCGTGGTCGTATAGGCACACGTTCGGAGCATGCGTGCTCCTTCTTCTGAAGAAAAAGCATGCATGCTCTGAACGCGCGCCACTACGACCACCCCCAATGCTGGCTCTCTGTCCCTCTGGTGACGCTTGGCCCTCTCCTCCGCCCACTGCCCCGGAGCTCCGGACGCCACCGGCGCTGCTGACAACATGAGACGCCCCAAACCCCAGCTCTCCAACTGGATGGAACTGCGAGACGTGGATGATCTTAGGGCTGTTTTTATCCTGCCATCCTGTAAGTGCACCTTATATTAAAGCATGACTGTTTTACCCTATACTGCACTTGGATTGGCGCTGCTCTCCCTTGCTTTCATATCCACAGAGCCCCTTCTTACTCTGAAAAGCTGGCTGCCTATCTGCATTTTCATTAACTACATCTGTCAGCAAGGACTCTCCCTCTCTGACTTAATACCATGTACACATATGATATGTAATACACACAACTGTGTGTTATTGACCCACTTCTTATCCTTTGTGCCATATACCAGCAGCTAATCTACATAGTGCTCAACATATCCACATACATTCTGTACATAACGCAGCCCTGAACCTTGCATTCAGTATATAATGCACTCCTAAACTCTGCACTCTGAACATAGCATAATCCTGAACTCTGCACTCTGAACATAGCATAATCCTGAACTCTGCACTCTGAACATAGCATAATCCTTGAACTCTGCAATCTGAACATAGCATAATCCTGAACTCTGCACTCTGAACATAACATAATCCTGAACTCTGCACTCTGAACATAGCACAATCCTGAACTCTGCACTCTGAACAGAACATACTCCTGAACTTTGCACTCTGTACGTAGCATAATCCTGAAGTTTGTACTCTGAACATAATACACTCTTGAACTCTGCACTCTGTACGTAACGCACTCCTGAACCCTGCACTTTGTATGTAGCACACCCCAGATACAACTGGCCCTTTAAGGGCAACCATACTGCTGATGTGGCCCACAATGAAATTGAGTTTGACACACCTACACCTGGTCTACTGAAAGAGGAGGGGGGAGAAGAAATGATTGTTATAGTGATTGAACAAGGAGAATCTGGGACTTCTCTCTGGATTTAGTGTTTATTACTCACCTGTGCTGATTTCTGGAGGTATTTCCTCCTCCTTACATGGCTCATTACCCATCACATAGGGATCTTCTTCTTCCTCTTTAACTTCTGTTTTATAATCGATATGGTTTACCTTCAGTGTAACCTACACAAGAATAAAACTGAATTCCTTAGCTAGAGTTCCATTAAGTAAAGTAAAGGCAGAATAAATGCAATATTGCCATAATAATGATTGCATGGTAAGAACTGAAAATATAGAAAAAACGCACATTTGTACCAGATATGCTGAGGAACTCATGTCATAACAAGTTTTAGGCTGGGTCCACACTATCACCGCATACGGCTCACAGCAGGGGTCCAGTGCTTTCTTGTTCACTGTTTCAGGTCCGATTTCAGCCCAAATTTTGGGCTGAATTTGGACCTGAATGGACCAAAAGACGCACAGGGCTCCTGTGCAAATTCGCACTGGAGCCGCAGCGGAGATATGTGAACCGGCTCCATAGAGAGCCGGTCAAAATCTCCTGCTATTGCGGATTGGATGCAGGTTCCCGGGATCCAATTTGCATAGGTGTTAACCCAGCCTTAGTCTTGCACTGAACATTTTAGTTTCGTTCCACCTTGGTCTAATGGGTATAAAGTGAACAATAAAACATATCTAGCACCCTGATGATTAGGCAGGGCTGCTATCAAATTTACTGTAGTTGCCAGGCGATAGTTGCCTTGGCCAGTTGTTAGGAGATCAATTGATTTCCCCCTAACTCTGTAATTGCTGCAGTTCTCTCTTCTGTCACAAGGTGGCATTATAGCTGGTGACATTGGATAAGAGAAGGGCATAGCAAGGACAGATTATGAATGAATGGGGTGTCTCAGCCAATGGGCAGGGATTTTCTTTGGTCCCTTGGCCTGCTGGGATCGCCTATTTATTTGGGTAGAGTCAGGTGATCGGGGTTCTGTGCCACCTGGATGGCTGTCTGGGTGGACGTGTGTTCTGCTACCCTGGGCTGCTAGGCCAGAAGCCTGAGACCTATCCTGGGGACATCTGGCTGCTAGGCTGTCTGAGGGCCTATCCAGAAGCAGGAGAAGCAGTGCAGGGTTGGGACTGCAGGCTTGTAGTCCAACCAGAAGTAGCGGTTCCGCCGGCTGGGGAACTAGCTGTAGTCGGAGGTAGAGGGGAAGCTGTCACCACTAAGGGACCATCCACCTTGTTACCGGAGACTACTGTGAGTAAGCTGAGGCCAGTACCAGAGCAGATTTCTCACCAGGAGGGGACTGTGAAGAAGTGGGAAAACTTCAGCAAGTGCCAAGTCAGGGACCCAGCGGGAGTGAAGCTTGAAGAGTATCTGTGAGTGCCAAGCCAGGGACCCAGCAGGGAAGTGGGGGTGATGCTTGAGGAAGATACTGACTACTAAAAGTGGAAGAGCTCAACAGATTCAGTGGCTAGTGGATGCGAAGTCTAGTGAAAGACTGGGAGTTTGTTGAGTAAAGATCCATAGTGAGTGACTGTGGAGTAAAGAGAACTGTTTGTGTTGCCGATAGTTGAGTACAACTATCGTAACTGCTACAAGATTGTTGCCATAGGAGACAGCGGTCATACCTATACAGAAGTGGTGTCCAGCTGGAGGCCGTCACCTGTATAGCTGTCTGCCTATAGAAGTCTTGGAGTCTGCCAATTAACATTGCATCTACCTAGGGTGTCCTGGCCCTAACCCCCTCTCCCACAGTTCTATTCAAGAGACAATAAATCTCTTTGCATTCAAAAAGTGTCTGGCACCCAACATTTAATCCTGCATTACACCCACCATGCCTTGTAACTCACTCTACACAGGAGGATGTCGGCTATCTCTAACTCTTGAGGTCACCATTAGGCCTCAGGGGACCCAGGACTTTGCTACACATAGCACTTAAGAGAAGCTCTACTCCAAATGTGTTGCAGTAAAAATTAAGCAAAGCACAAAGGTGACAGCACCTACATTTTGTTCCCTAAGCCAATGGGGTAGGGTTACGCTTTACAGTTGCTGTAATGGAGTGGTAGTGTTTTATGGGTTAGTATAAAAAGGTGGTTTTAAATGTTTTGGTTTCCATTTACCTGATCAGCTGGTGGTATCTTGTTATGTTCCTGCATGGAATCCCAGGAATACAGAGGACGGGGACATCTCTCTGGGGGATTTCTGTTACTGGATCCATCTGTAGGAAACACACACACTGACCGAATAAATTTAGGGGCATTAACTCAGCATCCTGCGCCATGATAATGGCACAGAAAACTGGCATGCACCACATTAACTAAGTTGATAGACCTTTTTCTGGTTTATCTGTACCAGTTTGTATTTCAGAGTGAAATACAAACTGCCACAATGTCTGCTCCTAGTTAACAAAAGGAAATGCGGTTGTTTTCAATACAGAAAACTGCCGCAGATCCCAGCCAAGTTGAATTTGGCCTATATTATGTGAACTGTCTGCAGAAAGATCACACCCCTCTCTCTGATGGTGCAGTGATTACACAGACAGGTTATAGAACAAAGAGCAGATCATTCCTGATAAACAAAAGGGCTTCTAAAGGCCTTTGGAAGTGTGGCGCGGGCTTTATTTCTGTGCCGCTTTGTTATTTCCACCCATTAGTTCTAAGTCTTTATATCAGAGGATGTGTGTATCTAAGGGGATCCTCAATACTCTTCTCTCCTTTTACAAGAAATGAAAGTCTCCTCTTACCCGGTGATGTGAGGGGTGACCAGTTTGCCATCATGACGTCCTTGTAGAGATCCTTGTGTTCTTCTAAATACTTCCCTTCTTCCATGTAGTAAGAGACAGTGACATCCTGACACCTTATAGGAACCTGACACACACAATGATACCGTCACCATCCAGACACATCCCTTGTCTGTTACTGGATAATGTCCTAGAATTCCCGACACCACTCACCTCTCCTGTCAGCAGCTCAATGATCTCACTGGTGACTTCTTCAATCTTCTGTATCTTTCTCAGGGAGTGAGTTGGAGGTTCTATATCAGGGCTTTGGGTCTTCATCATGTTGGAAGCCACAAAACCATCCGATAACTTGAAAGCTATATAATTCTATATTAAAAGGCAAAACACCGGAGTATGTGACCATCCCAGCTAGATCAAACGTTTTCACTTTATTAAAATATTTTTTTATTATAGTACATTTTATCTGTGCAATTATGTCTGTGTTTTATTAACAGAGATAAGAGTAACGCCATTTGACCTCCCAGAATCCTCCTTACCTCTTCGGTCAGGTCTATGTTTTATTAATAGAGATAAGAGTAATTTCAAGTGACCTCCCATAGTTCTCCTCACCTCTCTGGTCAGGTCTGTGTTTTATTAGTAGAGATAAGAGTGATGTCATGTGACCTCCCAGAATCCTCCTCACCTCTCCGGTCAGGTCTGTGTTTTATTAGTAGAGATAAGAGTGATGTCATGTGACCTCCCAGAATCCTCCTCACCTCTCCGGTCTGTGTTTTATTAATAGAGATAAGAGTGATGTCATGTGACCTCCCAGAATCCTCCTCACCTCTCCAGCCAGGTCTGGGTTTTATTAATAGAGATAAGTGATGTCATGTGACCTCCCAGAATCCTCCTCACCTCTCCTGCCAGGTCTGTGTTTTATTAATAGAGATAAGGGAGATGTCATGTGACCTCCCAGAATGCCCCTCACCTCTCCGGCCAGGTCTGTTTTATTATTAAAGATAAGAGTGATGTCATGTGATCTCCCAGAATCCTCCTCACCTCTCCGGTCAGGTCTGGGTTTTATTAATAGAGATAAAAGTGATGTCATGTGACCTCCCAGAATCCTCCTCACCTCTCCGGTCTGTGTTTTATTAATAGAGATAAGAGTGATGTCATGTGACCTCCCAGAATCCTCCTCACCTCTCCAGCCAGGTCTGGGTTTTATTAATAGAGATAAGTGATGTCATGTGACCTCCCAGAATCCTCCTCACCTCTCCGGCCAGGTCTTTTTTTTTTTTTTTTTTAATAAAGATAAGAGTGATGTCATGTGCACCTCCCAGAATCCTCCTCACCTCTCCAGCCAGGTCTTTTTTTTTAATAGAGAGTGATGTCATGTCACCTCCCAGAATCCTCCTCACCTCTCCGGTCAGGTCTGTGTTTTATTAATAGAGATAAGAGTGATGTCATGTGACCTCCCAGAATCCTCCTCACCTCTCCGGTCTGTGTTTTATTAATAGAGATAAGAGTGATGTCATGTGACCTCCCAGAATCCTCCTCACCTCTCCAGCCAGGTCTGGGTTTTATTAATAGAGATAAGTGATGTCATGTGACCTCGCAGAATCCTCCTCACCTCTCCGGCCAGGTCTTTTTTTTTTTTTTTTTTAATAGAGATAAGAGTGATGTCATGTGCACCTCCCAGAATCCTCCTCACCTCTCCAGCCAGGTCTTTTTTTTTAATAGAGAGTGATGTCATGTCACCTCCCAGAATCCTCCTCACCTCTCCGGTCAGGTCTGTGTTTTATTAATAGAGATAAGAGTGATGTCATGTGACCTCCCAGAATCCTCCTCACCTCTCCAGTCAGGTCTGTGTTTTATTAATAGTGATTAGAGTGATGTCATGTGACCTCCCTGAATCCTCCTCACCTCTCTGGTCAGGTCTGTTTATTATTAGAGATAAGAGTGATGTCATGTGACCTATCAGAATCTTTCTCACCTCTCCGGTCAGCAGGTAGATGATATCCATTGTGAGGTTTAGTATCCTCTCTGTAGTGTGACTCCGCTTCTTCTCCATCCTTGGTCAGGTGATCAGTTTAGTGACGTTTCCTCAGAAATATTTTTTTTGTCCTTGTTTTGGCTGTCTGAGGACCTGAAAAATAGTATAATATATATATATATATATATATATATATATATATATTATATATATATATATATATATATATATACACACACACACCTGTACTGAGAGAGGCGGGACCAATGGGTAGACTGTTCCACTTTTTTTTTTCTTAAGGATGTCGCCTTCTGTTCTATTAATGAAGGAAAGCAGAATCACCTTTTACCCCACTACTATCCCCCGCTCTGTTTGATAAAGGTGAGTGCCCATTGTGACAGCAAAGAAAATACATAAAAATAGAGGGAAAACCAAAGCCTTGATTAAAAGAATTCCAAATGGAAAAATATCTGTGTAATGAACAATAAGATACTTCCCAGGAATTTCTCAAAACAGAGCCCATTTTTAATAGCTAAATAAATAAATTAAAGAAAAAACAATCCCAAATATGTATTTTTCTAAGATACATGACCTGATATCATATGATCCCCCATCCAGTCCATACAGAGTGCTGGGACCCCCTTCTCTCATTACCTCCTCCTCACTGGGCTCACACTGTCCAGCCCCACAGAATTTCCCCTAAACTACAACAGGGCTACAACAAAATGGCCACCTCATAATGAAGGGCAGCTTGTCTAGTCTAAAAAAAATTATTTCCTATGCCATAATTATAACTAACGATACATAAAGAATACACAGTCATATATATTTCCATTTTATTTATTTTTTTCTGCAGTAAAATTCTTAAATCAATACAAATCTCTGCTACAAGAAAATGGCTGCTGCAGTGCTAGACATATTTGTCTGAAGTTTTTTACCTCTAGTGTTCACTCTGGTGAACAGTTGGGAAGGAGAATCCTTGTTACTAGGCAACGGCAGAAAGTTCAGGCGTTTCGTCAGATTTAGTGAGCCGTCAGATTTTGTAACGGAAGTGACGTTCTTTCGCCGCCATTATGCTACACCCCGCACTCGTCCATAAGGATACACTAAGAAGGGGAAAGCGGACATCTTGTTACACCCACCAGTTTTGCATTTTACACTTATTTGTAACAGTAAATTGAGTTTATATAGTGAAGTACAGTACTTAGAACTCCACTGCTTTTAAAATTCAACATCTAAACAGTCAGACGGAGTTCTAAGTACTGTATTTCACTATATAAACTCACTTTACTGTTAAAAATAAGTGTAAAATGCAAAACTTCGGTGGGTGTAACAAGATGTCCGCTTTCCACTTCTCAGTGTATCCTTACTATGTACCAGTGCTGGGTTTAGCAAGATGGCGGCGACGGACCGTCACTTCCGTTACAAAATCTGACGGGTCGCCTAATCTGACGAAACAACGGGTCGCCAAATGATGAAACACCAGCATGAAGACAGAGCTACCACCTAGAGGGAGACTGTTGACTATGTGAAAGGAGGAAGTTTCCTCAGTGCAAGGAAGGCTGCGTCCATTTTGCTGTAGACCAAATGCTATGTAATTCGTTTACTAGTTATCTCAAATTAAAAAAAAAAAATCCTTTCTGAGTTTCAAATATTTTCCTTCTGATACAAAGCCTTGTTAAATATTAGATTTTTTTTGTTTGTTTGTTTGCATCATTGTACCCAGCAAGAGGCAACCATTTTCTTGTAGCCAAGTGGAGTAGGGAGGAGTTTTTCTTTTTAAAGTAACTTCCTGGTGGGGGTGTGAAGCTGCAAAGTGTGTGCCCAGTGAAGAGGAGGTAATAATGATTTTCTTATAATGAGAGAAGGGGATCCCAGCAGTATGTGTGTTCTGGATGGGGGGATCATGTCACCTCCACACATCATCATCTTCCTGCAAGCTCTCTGATGTATAGAACATTAGCTGGGGAGTATAGCACTGGGGGGCATAAATTGTGTCATAGAGAATATGACTATTGAGGAGCACTGTTAGCAAGCTCGTTCACGTGGAGCCGGGCCGATGGTCATTTCTCAAAAGGTTCCACCTGGTTGCATTGAAGCTGAATTTTTGGACTTTTGTAAAACTGAGCTGTGCAATAGGCCCACCCACTTAGGAGGAGGGTGCAAGGGTTACTGCTCCTGTTCGCTCGCTCTGGTATGCTTCCTCCATACTGTGTGACCCCCTCTTTTGTGTGGCGCTCTCGCCGGTGGTCGCACTCATACAGTGCTGGACCAGTGCAGCAGTCCTGTGTTGTCTGTGACCGCCCACTTCCAACCTGGAGCATCAAAGTATATATGAGAGCGCGCCTGGAAGCCTGCTGGAGCAAGGAGTGGACTAAGTATTCCAGATGATTCCTCTACCCATAGACTTAAAGGGTCGGTTCATCTTTACGAAAAAAATGAAAAAAAAAAAAAAAAAAACTGCCTATGCAGATAAGAGGCGTCTTTAGAGAAAAATAAACTGTGCAGCTCTGACTAATGTTGAATTATGGGAAGGAAGAAAGGAAAGATCCCTGGTGCCGTACATCGATGGAGTCCTATGGTGGTATGAGAGTGACAACCTCAGCCTGGGCTTCCACCAGGCCATGCCATGGAGCCGCTGTTTCAGGGCGCTTTGCAGACATTATTTTTAACGCTATAGCGCCTGCAAAGCGCCTACGTGTGAAAGGGATCTAAAGGTGAACTAACCTTTCAATTTAAGGCTTCTTTCACAGTAGCAGTACTGCTTACCGTCCTCTGAAAAGTGGTCTGTGGTGCATCGCATTTCAGAGATCGGCATAGCAGGCATTCAGGAGGCGCCTGTTATCTGTTTTAAATTGCTGAATGACAATTTTACATTGCGGGGCTGCACCATAACTGCAAGCCAAGCGCTCAGTTCGCAGTTGCACTGTGGGCCCATTGAACTCAAGATCTGTGTTTGACAGGCGGTGCTGTCTGTCAAATTCTGTGCTTGCGGTAAAGTAGAATTCCAGTCAAATACTAATTATACTTAAACCTGCTCCCACTCCCATTCTAAGCCCTGTACAAAATACCCTGTAAAGGAAAGATGTCTATACTTACCTATTCTGAGGGTGTTCTGGTCCGATCACATGATCCCTCCAGCGGCCAGCTTTGGTGAAGTGGAGAGATCACTGACAACACCTGCAGAGCCTGGACACTGATGTCACCCATAGGCTTGCTATGGGGGCATCTGTTGTTGGCCGTCCCTTCTCTACACTGAACTGGGAGCCGATCATGTGACCAGACCCAAGTGCCCAGGGAATAGGTAAGTATACACATCTGTCCTCTACAGGGTAGTTAGAATGGGGATGGGAGCAGGTGTAACCACTTGCCGACTGCGCTATAGCTGAATTATAGCTACAGCGTGGCCACTTCTGTGAGGTCATCTATTGACGCCTCCTCTTCGGACACAGCTGATACCAGATCGAGGTAAAGGGCCAATCACAGGAGCCCTTTACCATGTAATCAGCTGTGTCCGATCACAGCTCATCACATGTAAATAAATGCCAGTTATCAGCATTTTCTTTCTTCAGCGTTGTCACCGTCTGAGGAAAGCCGATAACCGGCGATCTTGTGACAGGGGACATTTACACTTATAATCAGGGCACTGATCATTAGTGCCGCCTCATCAGTGCCCATCAATGCAGTGCACCAGTGCAGCCTCATCGGTGGAGTTTATCAGAGCCCATCAGGGAAGCCTCATCAGCGCACATCAGTGAAAAAGAAAAAGTAAGTACATATTTGCAAAATTTTATAACAAAAAAAAAAAGTTGTTTTTTTTTTTTTTTTTTTTTTTGGGGGGGCTTTTTTTTGTTTGTTTAGCAAAAAATAAAAAACCCAGTCGTGATTAAATGCTGCCAACAGAAAACTTTATCTGTCTAAAAAAAAAAAGATAATTTCATATACGTACAGGGTTGCATAACCACACAATTATCATTCAAAGTGCGACCGCTCTGAAAGCTGAAAATTGGCCTGGGGAGAAAGGGGGTGAAAGTGCCCATAGGAAGGTGGTTAAAGCAGAACTATACCCTCCTATCTTTTCAGTCAAGGAAGCTGCCATCTTGGCCTCTGTTTGTTTGATGTTCAACTGCCATGATGCTGCACATGTGATCAATTATGACACCAGCCGTTGGATGGTTTGATAGTTTGGTTGAGAGCACAACCATTGTGTTCTTTGAAACTGTTAAATTGATGGGTTTAGTTCCGCTTTAAGTATAGTTGGTATTTGACTGGACTTCCACTTTAATATTGCCATGGGCACGAAACAAAGCTTTGCAGGTGTGCATGTGTACAGTCCTGTCTGTCTGTGAGTGGCTGGGGGCAATAAAACTCCAGCTTAGCCACTTGTTTTTACTGCTTTCCCGGCTTCCCATCTGAAAAGGTCCTGTTTCTCAAAACAGTTATGCCGCGTACACACGACCGGACTTTCCGGCAGAAAAGGTCTGACGGAATCATTCAGTCGGACGTTCCAATCGTGTGTGGGCTTCATCTGACTTTTTCTTTCTAAAATTCTGACGGACCTAGAAATAGAACATGTTTCAAATCTTTCTGACGGAATCAGTTCCTATCGGGAAAAACGCTCATCTGTATGTTATTCCAACGGACCAAAAACGACGCAAGGGCAGCTATTGGCTACTGGCTATTGAACTTCCTTTTTCTAGTCCCATCGTATGTCATCGCATTCTAAACGATCGGACTTTGGTGTGATCGTGTGTAGGCAAGTCCGTTTCAGCGGAACTCCGTCGGGAAAGACCGTCGGAGTCTATTCTGATGGAAAGTACGGTTGTGTGTACGTGGCATAACATTTAAGGCAACCAAAATGTCAAGCAATCAAATGTATACCCTGTTTCCCCGAAAATAAGACCTAGCGTCATTGTCGGTGATGGCTGCAATATAAGCCCTACCCCCCAAATAAGCCCTAGTTAAAGTCCTTGTAGGTCTTATTTTCAGGGTAGGGCTTATTTTCGGGGAAACAGGGTAGGGCTTATTTGGGGGGTAGGGCTTATATTGCAGCCATCACCGACAATCACGCTAGGTCTTATTTTCGGGGAAACAGGGTAGCAACAAATGCTGGTGTTATAACTGATCATGTCCAACACCATGCCAACTGCAGATCAAACGGATGGCTGCTTCCCTGGCTGTAAAGGAGAGGAGGTTTAGTTCCGCCCTAAGATGGCCATACACCAGTAGAATTAAATTTGTACAGAAATTCAGAAAAATATCTCGTCATTCAATACATTTTTTCCATCCTTCCCCTTCGATCCACCCATTGCTGTGGTGAAAAATGATCATCGATTTTACCCCTTTAACTATTAAAAAGTCAAACAAACATTCCTAAAACCCATTTTTTTTAATTCTACAGGTGTATGACCAGCACCGGATGAACACACAAGGGTTCAGCAATGAAGTTGGGGGAAATGCTAATTGGGCAATGTAATGGGTAATATGGGCAGACAGGGATGGGTTGCTATCAGCGATGGGCCGTTCACGATATTGGTACTGCATGCCATTTTCAATCCTTCTGCGTGACACTGCCCCAGCCAAATCCTAGAACCCCTTCAGAGCAGAGGAAGCCCCATCAGGGCTCATTTACACCAGCGGCAGCCCTTACCACTGTTTAGGGGGTGGTTGACAAGTGACTGAGAGGTAATATGTCACATCCTCTCTGCCTGTTTTAACCCTGAAAATCCTGCACCACAATGCCACAACCACATGCAGGATGGTTGCAGTGCAGGTACTGGCTACCAAATGAAACAGGGTTATCATTTTTGCCATGACATACGTATATGCAACCCTCTCCGTTTGCTATGTTGAGTTATGAGGGCCAGTTGGGGATGGTGAAACTCCAGCTCAAGCACCTATTTTTACCACCCCAAGCCAACCCATGTGAACAAGCCCTCAGTGCCGGTTCACACAGGGGCGACTTGTCAGGCGACCTAGTCGCCTGACAAGTCGCCTCCCGTTCTGTACAATGGAACCGTTCTAATAGGAGCGACACAAGTCGCTCCAACTTACAAAAAGGTTCCTGTGCTTCTTTTGGGGCGACTTGAGGCGACTTGCATAGACTTCTATACAGAAGTCGTTTTGCAAGTTGCCATGGCAGTCGTGTGCAGGTTGCCTCAGTGAGGCGACCTGCAGGTCGTGCCGCCCCTGTGTGAACCGGGGCTAAGAGCTCTCCACGGACAGAACTTCTCTCCCTTGTGCCAAGTTAGTCACCTAACAACCGCTCATTAGCGTTCCATCTTCAGGCCTTGGAAAAGAGGTACCTCCAATAATTGTTTTAGGGCTCCCAGGTTGCTGTATGTTAGAGGACTTTTAACATTGGTTTTTGGGGATTATGCCGCTCATGTCACCACCAGGTAAGTCACCACATTGGCCCTTATGGGAAAGTCTCAGTTTCCAGGCATGGTCATGTGATCTTGGGACCATGTTGCTACATGTATGTGCAATCTACAACATCTACTATACTGCATACTTCCTCTCCCCTTCCCCATCCCTCCCACTTGTTCACTAGCTTATTTTAAAAACTTTTCAAGATGTCTATGATATATATATATATATATATATATATATATATATATATATATATATATATATATATATATATATATATATATATTTATATTATACACACTTTTTTTTCTCCTTGCAGATATTTTTTTTTTATATGGCAAACACACCTTAAAGCAAAAAAGGTGTACTAGGAACATCTCTAAATAGACCACTTAAGGATGGAGGAGGAGTGGCATCACATGACTAAGAAAATATTAGACCTTACCCTGGAGATCATCTACTTACTGAATGGAGAGGTGAGGAGGATTCTGGGAGGTCACATGACATCACTCTTATCTCTAGTAATAAAACACAGACCTGACTAGGGAGGTGAGGAAGATTCTGGGAGGTCACATGACATCACTCTAATCTTTATTAATAAAACATAGACCTGACTGGAGAGATGAGGAGGATTTTGGGAGGTCACATGACATCACTCTTATCTCTATTAATAAAACACAGAGCTGACTGGAGAGATGAGGAGGATTTTGGGAGATCACATGACATCACTCTTATCTCTATTAATAAAACACAGACCTGACCGGAGAGGTGAGGAGGATTCTGGGAGGTCACATGACATCACTCTTATCTCTATTAATAAAACACAGACCTGACCGGAGAGGTGAGGAGGATTCTTTGAGGGTCACATAATATCTTGCATCTCTAATTTAATAGGAAAAAGATATTGTTTGGATGGGTGTATAATTTGGCATTTTTGCTTTCATGTATATATATAGAATTATATAGCGTTCAAGTTATCTGCTGGCTTGGCTCCTTCCAACATGAAGAAGACATCAAGTTCCTTCATGGAGCCTCTATCTCACTCTTTGAGAAAAGACAAGAAGAAGATCCTAGAAGTAACCCAGAAAATGATTGAACTGCTGACAAGGGAGGTGAGTGGTGCCGGGAATTCTGGGACATTATTCAGTAACAGACAAGGGATGTGTCTGGATGGTGACTTGTGTGTGTGTTTGTGGAGTTCCTATAATGTCAGGAGTATCAAAAACTGAATATTGAAGCACACTTTAACTAAAAATTGAATCAGTAAAATACTTTGTGACAATTGGAAAACTTTTTTTAAAGGAATCATTGTAATATAGGTGATGCTGGATGTAAACCAGACTGACTGTAGAACTGAACCCATGGATGAAGAAGAGGAGCCATATGCGATGGGTGATGATCTGTATAAGAAGAAGGAATTCCCTCCAGAAATCAGCACAGGTGAGTAATAGACAGTAAATCCAGAGAAGAGTCCCAGATTCTCCTTGTTCAGTCACTACAACAATCTCTTCTTCTCCCCCCTCCTCTGTCAGTAGACAGTAATGGGGAGACAGTATGTGCCCAGTGGGGGAGTCAGGAGCCATCAGCCTCTATTAGACTCCGACTCTCCTCCTCACATCATGTCATTGTGTGTTACCAGCCAAGAGACAAGACCAGTCTCCCCCCCACACACACTCTCTGGGGTCTCTCATACATCTCAGTACAGGGGGCTTCAAGCTTATCTTTATTTACAGACCCCGGAGAGACCAGAGCTACTCAGACAAATGTCAAAGCTGAAGAAGAGGAAGAAATAGAAGTAATGATTAAAGAGGAAGAAGTTCTTTTGGAGATCAGCACACGTGAGTAATAACATCTAAGCCAGATGTGGTTGTCTTTCGAGCAGAATTAGGAGTGTAAAATGGAGCAGGACTTGGCAAGAAAGATGGTAAATGGCATATTTGCAGAAGGACTATGTCTAGGCACCTCTGCATTGATGGTCTGGGTTCCTAGGTTTAAATCCCACTAGGTTTTTATTTTCATTATCGCTTTCTCTAATGACAGTCCTGCCACAGTTGGCTTGCTAAGCCTTTTTATTCTCTCCTTCCATCATTTCTAGTGCTCTCTATCCCATAGCAACTTTAAGAGCACCTTTACACTTGCTTCAAAATGTGGCATTGGACATGCCTTTTTGAAGCACTCTAATGCCAATCACCTGTCACTACTCATACCCGTCACTAAATAAAATGGTTACCTTACAGTCCCGTTCATGCGTTGTTTGCTTCGCTTCAAAAATTATACCCCATGTCACTTTCTTGGTGCTTCAAAGCGTCTCAAAAGCATCCATAGATGACAATGCTCGTTTACAGCACCTGCACCTTTTGAGAGGCTTTTATTTAGCGTTAGCTTCACTTTGTTTTGGAGGTATTGCAGGTATGAGATATCCCAGGATGCACTGGGAAACCAGAAAGCAAATTGTAAAGACGTAATCAGCAGTCACTTCTGGTTCATGTGTATATTTTCTGGGAGTGTATGGTGCAGACGTCACATCTGGTGTGCAATGTGAAGCAGCAGGAAGGTGAGCCGGGTCTGGATTGGAGCAGAGCAACTAGCAGACGGCACATGTGATGTGCATCATGGGAATGCTATAGCAGAAGGTGAGCAGGGACTGGAGAGAGAGGACTGAGTGGCAGAGGATCATCAGAGCTGGACGATGGGAGCAGGAGAAACTAGCAATGTCACATGTGATGAGCAGCATAGGAGCAATGTAGCGGGACATGAGCAGGAACTGGAAAAAGGAGGGTCAGCAAACCAGAGTTTACCACTGAGTGGGAGATCAGCAAAACTGGGGGTACTAATAAGCTAGGAATTTGCCGAGTGGCGGTACTACTGAGCCAGGGTTCTAATGGGCGCCTTTAAAACAAATAAAAAATCAACACACGCAGGACATTTGCCAAGCTTCAAAAAAACATAGGCGAAGCATCAAAAACACATGAACAAAAAACATGTTGAAGTGGTAGTCGCTTTAATGTGTGTTAAAATCGAAGCAAGTGTAAATGAGCTCTAACATTTTCAATCCTCCAACAGACATTTCTCCCTAAAAGTAAATGTTTGCTTTGGCAAGGGACAGCTTGTGTTGGAAGGACACATCTCCCATTTTTACAGTCCTGAGACCAAATAAGTCTGGTAGAAACTTGGTGGTTTCAGTTTAGCTTTTGTGAACACACAGTATCAGTGGTGTCACTAGAGTTGGTGTCACCTGGCGAGGTAAAACATGGTGTCACCCCCCTCCCCGTGTATCCTGCCCTGCAGGCAGTGCACGGTCACGGGGCGCACCCCAAACCAGTCCTTGTAAATGATAGTATAGGGTGGTATAGTGACAGGTTAGGGTAGTATAAGATGGTATAGTGGCAGGTTAGGGTAGTATAGGGCAGGCTGGGGTGGTATAGGGCAGGTTATGGTGGTATAGGGCAGTTTGGGGTGGAATAGGGCAGGTTGGGGTGGTATAGGGCAGGTTGGGGTGGTACAGGGCAGGTTAGGGATCTATGCAGTGACAGTTTGCAGTACCTTATAGCATAGCTGCAGATGAAGACACTCGAGGCTACTGTGTCCTCGCCTCTTTCTCCTCCTTCAGCCATGGGATCAGCTAGAGTAAAGAAGTCTGTGGGAGGAGTGGAGGAGGCAGCCACACCCCCAGCTCCGTCCACCAACCCCAGCTGAAGGAGATATTGAAGATCCCTGAGGGTTAGCTTCACTGACTGGGGAGTGTTACAGGCAGCCTCCCTTGCACCGCTCCGATGCAGCTCTACAAGTGCACGCAATATAGTGCACTGTGTAGCGGCGGCCCCGGTGTCATCCCTCTGGCGGGTGTCACCCGGTGCAGGCCGCCCCCACCTATAGCAACATCACTGCATAGTATGACCCAAGTTGGCCACAACTGTAGCTTTACCCATAATTGTAGGCTTTTTGGTGAAGGATCAGTGTCGCCTCCCTATCTATCCTGTTTTCTTTTTTCAAGGTCCTGAGCTTCTGCTAGGTTTCATGTTGATGGTGTACATGCTTCTTATATGTTCTTCAGTGTCCTTGTAGACCCCAAGTTAGGGTGCTTAGTTTGTATTTAGCAATACGACACCACTACCATTACTACATTATTGCACAGAGGGCATGTCAGAACTCTGCCATCCAAACTTGATATTTACATATTGTTTGCCCAGAATGCTTAGGTCTCCCACAAGGCTTAGAAGGATAACATCTATTTGCAGACCTGATGAGGTAAATCTACTGCAAGCGGGTGGCAGGTGCAGGCACAATCACGTTCCTGTATGTTGGCTGATTCTTCCAGCTTCGGCAGTGCGCATGCCCCCTGCCGACCTGTGCTGTGATTGGACACAGCACGCGTTTGGCAGCTGATTTCAGCCAATGACTTTGGCTGAAGTCAGCTTATCATCTGTGTCCAATCACACACAGTTCTGTGTTTACAAAAACACAGAACTCTGTGTACTGTGAACAGTGATCTGGCTGTTTCTTCACCCTGAAAAGCAGGGAGGAAAAAACAGCCACAAAATAAAGTAAAAGCAGCACACATTACACATTGTTAGGCACACAGTTAACCCCTTGATTGCCCCTAGATGTTAACTCCTTCCCAGTCAGTGTCATTAGTACAGTGTCATTAGTACAGTATTATTACTGATCACTGTATTAGTGTTACTAGCAATGTCAGTGTCAGTTAGTGACCCTCCCAGACAGTGTCTCTTGGCTTCAGATTGCCCGCCACACTATCGCAGTAATTGCTGATGACCGCCATTACAGTATAGTGTCTGTAGCTGTGTAAATTCCAGTATATATCCCATAGTTTGTAGATGCTATAACTTTTGCACAACCTGCGCTATACCACCCCAACCTGCCCGATACCACCAATTAATATACACTTATTGGTATTTTTTTTTTTTTACCAAGGACATGTAGCAGAATATATTTTGACCTAATATTTTTGGCCTAGAAATAAATAAAAAATTGTAACAATTTTTATTGGATATGTTTTATCAAGTAGAAAATATATGTTTTTTCAAAATTTTCGGTCTTTTTCGTTTTATATCGCAAGAAAATAAAAATCCCAGTGGTGATCTGAACATATATCACCAAAAAAAAGCTCTTTTTGTGTGAAAAAATATTATAAAAATGTAATTTGACCCCGCAATTGCCAGTTAAAGTAGCACAGTGCCAAATAGCAAAAAATATCCTGGTCATAAATGGTGTAAAACCTTCCGGAGGTCAAGTGGTTAACTCATGTAAGCTTGAATAATGCCTTGATATGTTTTATGTTAGGCTCATGCATTGAAGATAACCTAAGCTGAAATGATAACCTGTCATTGATGATGTCAGTGATGAAAAGGAAACAATTGGGACTTTATATGAGGCTTTGAACAACTAGAACAAATGCCTCCATCCCTAGTATATAAATATATAGAGTAAGGCTGGCCATACACCTATAGATTATCTGCAGATTTTCTATGGTTAGATGGAAAAAGTGGGAGATTCCTCCATCCACACAGTTTAGCGAACATGGAGAGATCTGTTGCACATTTTCTATCTAACCATAGAAAATCTGCAGATAATCTATAGGTGTATGGCCAGCTTTAGTAGAGTTTATTACGAACAGATAGATAACATAGCATGGTAACATGTAAGTTCATATTTTAGGCAAGGATAAAAACCAAACTACAGGTATCACGACTTTGATAGTTTTCCCTTTCCTCTCTTTTCTACCTTGTTTTCCCTTTTTATGCATCATTGTGTCCTGGATTATTTAGATGCATTTATTATAACTACCCCTATATTACTGTAAATGTTAATTCTAAATATCATTGTTATAGACTCCTGCCTTTCTTCTTCTCCTGATGAGTGGTGTTCAGCCACGAAACGCGTTGAGATATTAGATGCCTTTCTTAATACAATTCAAGATTACCATCTTACCAATATAACATATGCAAGGCTTATTGGAGTGTACCAATTCATCATTATTACCTATGCTAGGCTTATTGGAATGTACCTATTTGAATTAATATTTTAATAATTTTTACCATGGAAATACATGTCAATGAGTTTGTTTTTTTTATCCTTGCCTACAATATGAACTTACATGTTACCATGCTATGTTTTTACCATGTTATCTATCTGTATGTAATAAACTCTACTTACTCTATATATTTACTTTTGCTGCGTGCTATTATGTAACATGTGTGGTTCTTATCAATTATGTATTATCCACCAGACACGACCCTGTCGTGTTATCTCTTTGGCTGCATGATTTATATAAAGTCACACATTTTCCTCTTTTTTTTCTTCAACCTGTCATAGTGGCCTCCATATTTTATCAAATAAAAAAAAAATAAATGTCATCACAAAACATGAACACTTGCTCTGCAAAGACAAAATATAATAACAAATACCCACAAATGTGCTCCCATGTATGTATTTAGCTGCTTGGAGTTCAGATTATATTATTATTATTATTCATTCTGATTTCTTGTAGATGGTGGAACTGAAGATATAGGTGGCACATCTGGTTCTTTAGGAGAAAGCCCCAATGCTCTAAATTTCCATCCAGCAGTTTACGGAGTAGGTCTATTATCTGATCCCTCTACACACAGCGGAAGTTTCTCCAATCACTCGCCTCCTGTCAATTATCCTACAGCTCATTGTAGAAGTGAAAGATTCCCTTTTTCTGGTGATTCTTTTAACCAGAGGGAGGACCTCACTTCACACGAGCCAGGTCACGAAGGGGAGAAGCCATACTCCTGTCCAGAATGTGGGAAATGTTTCCCTCGGAAACAGGAACTCATTGGTCACCAGAGAACTCACACAGCTATGAAGTCCTTTTCATGTTCTGAATGTGGGAGATGTTTTACCCGGAGAGGCAGTCTCACTGAACACCAGAGAATCCACACAGGAATGAAGCCATTTTCATGTTCGGACTGTGGGAAAAGCTTTAGCCAGAAGTCAACTTTTTACGCCCATAGAAAAGTTCACACGGGGGAGAAGCCGTTTTCATGTTTGGAATGTGGAAGAGGTTTTTCCAAAAAATACCATCTTACTTTACACGAGAGGAGTCACACGGGAGAGAAACCATATTCGTGTATGGAATGCGGGAGAGGTTTTGCCCAGAAGTCTCTACTGATCGGGCATGTAAGGATTCATACTGGGGAGAAGCCGCATTCCTGTGCGGAGTGCGGAAAAAGGTTTACTCTGAGATCAAACCTGGTTTCACATGAAAAAGTTCATGCAAGGATAAAGCCTTATTCATGTTCAGAATGTGAAAAATGTTTTCCATCAAGAGATCAACTTACAATACACCAGTCCACTCATAGGGTGGAGAAGCGCTATTCATGTTCGGAATGTGGAAGATGTTTTTCTGAGATAGATCCTCTTCTTCTACACCTGAGAACTCACACAGAGCAAAATGTGCAGTCATATTCCTAACAATTGGTACTTAAAGTGGAACTTCAGGAATTGTCTTTTTTTTGGCCATCTGTGATGGCCGGACAACTGACTTCTTTATGGGACATCTCAGTTTCCCACATGAAACAGGAGGCTTTTGTGCTAGGATGGGTCATGGGTTAAAAAAAGGATTAAACGTGGATGAAAACCCCAGAAAAAAATAAAATGAAGAAAAGGGGCCTTCAAGGATGAACGCCAGGTAAGTATTCAAAAGTATAAACTTCACAGTTTTTATTATTACACAGATTAACCCCTTCACGCCTGAGGGTAAAACAAATCTTAATGCCTAAGCGCAACTTTGACATGTGTTAGTAAACCTGTACATATCGCAACTACTTTGTGCATCCAGGTGGATTATACCTTGTTTTTTTCAGAACAAATTGGGCTTTCATTTGGTTGTAAATGGTAATGGATATCTCCTGATTTATTTATTTATTTTTATTATTAAAGGAAAACTGGGCCAAAATAGTAAAAAAATATAATTTTTTAAAATTTAGCTGTATATTTCTTGTAGGCACTATAACCTACCACCAAAGAACAACCCAACATATATTCTCCTGCTCCTGACGATCACAGCAATACCACATATGTGTATGTTAGTTGTTGGCTTGTACACGTAGCACCAGAAACAATAGTGTGCATTTTGTGCTTTATTTGTCCTACCTAAAACATACTGATACTAATTAAAAAAAAAAAAAAATCCTGCCCAAAATATATTGACCCTGACCTTTGATCCTTACTTGACTCAACCACTAACCCTGGCACTGACCTAGATCAGACCTTTTTATCTAGGTATTTTTTCTTTATTTTTTCTTTAATTTTTTGTCATTTAAAAAAACAAAAAAAAAATTTGCAAAAAAACACTGTTACGTGACATTAAAAAAAAAAAGAAAAAAGTATCGGTAATCAGTATCAATGAGTACTTGAAAAAAAGTATTGGTACTTGTACTCGGTCTTAAAAAAGTGGTATCGGGACAACCCTAATTTATTTTATAAGATAAACGTCACCCAATGTGCCTGGGAACAATTTGTCACACACGTGCACGTCCACCAATCTGTACACTCACCAGATAAATGATAATGTGCCTTTAGGTTATTACTCTGAAGCGGTGATACATCTTGCCTGGTATATTGGTAGGATGGTTGTCCTCGATAGGATTAGGCACTATGCAAAAAAAGCTCAACCATGGGAGCCCAAAGGATGCTCCTATAGTGTAGTAGTTTATAAAACTTAAAATCAAGTACAAAAAAGCTGCGGCATAAAACAAATAGGTTAAGAACCTTTCATAATAAGCCACTGCTCCTGCCTATAGATAGCACGTGCACAAAACGTGTCAGGAGAGGCCTACGTGCTGACTGTATTACCGCTGCGTCCTTGTGGCAGGAGCGGTGGCTTGTTATGTAAGCTCTTGGCCTATTTTTTTCCACTTTCTGGTGAGTGGTTAGACTTATCAAGCACATTGTTGGAATTATTTTGGGTTACACTGAAGATTTGGTGAAGACAAGTCACAAATTCATATATCAGGACTTTATTTACATTATATGATTATTTATTGATTTACGATATCACAGAAAGCACTGCACATCTTTTGTTATATTATGATCATTTGAAGGTTGTATGTTAACCTTTTGTGTGCCAGCTGCTAAACAAATACACAATGCTCACTTTTTTCTTTTTTTATTTAAAATATTGCACAAAACTCTTGTCCTTATGTGTCTACGCGTTTCACAGGTTGTCCACTTTTTCAGGACTACATCCTGAAGAAGTAGACAACCCACGAAACATGTAGACACATAAGGACAAAGTGTTTTGTGACATATATTAATGTTCAACTTTTTATATGATTATATAACACTTTTAATCTGTGTAAAAAAAAAAACAATGTGAATTTAATACTTTTGAATACTTGGCAGTCATCCTTGAAGCTGCCTTTTTAGTCATTTCATTTTTTCTGTTACTTTTTGGGGTGATAACCCCCAGGTCACTTTTATAGCCTTATGGCTTGTTGTTCTATCCCCCACAGTATTATTATGGATAAAACCACAACATTGTAATGATTCCTAAATGTTTGAATTGCTTATTTATAAAACAAGCTTATGAAACGTGGAGTACCCAATTGCTTTTTTAAAAGTAATTTTGTTAGAAAAAAATTTGAAAATGCTCTGTGCGTCCTCTAATACACGCGTTTTTCATGTGTTGAGACACTCTGTGCTAAGGCAGTCCACTTTGAATGGACTGTCAACACACCCCAATGCACAAAAAACTGAACCGGCAGCACTTGTGGTTTCCGGAATGCATTGGCAACTACTGTGTCTGTGCATTGGGGTCAAACCATGAAACCAGTCTGAGAGTTTTACCTTTCTGTGGGTATCGAAGGTCCAAAGAGTTTCTCTTTATTAGATTAACTCCGTGCATATGTCTTTGTTATTAACTCTGTTAATACTACACATCTTCTGTTATTATTATAATACAGGATTATATAGCACCAACCATTTGTGCAGAGCTTTACAAAATAAAGGGAGATCGTAAAGTTATAATACAATTTAAGACAAGAGGCTTAGGAGAGCCCTGCATATGAGAACTTACAATATAAAAGGAGGGATATGTGATACAAAGCGTAATAACTGTGAAGGGATGAGTTGACAGAGAAAATAAAAGTTCAGTTGTTAGGTAGGATAGGCTTCCCCGAAGAGATGATTTATCAGGATCACCTAAAGGCAGACAGATTGGGGTAGGAAGTTCCAGAGGTTGGGAGAGGCCCTGGAGAAGTCCTGAAAGCAAGCATGGGAGGAGGGGACAAGGGAGTTAGAAAGCAGGGGGTCTTGAGAAAGCAAAGAGAGGGCAGTTAGTCACATCACTCCAAATTAGTTTAAGGGCTCGGGCAGATTGGAGTTGTTGGCCATTGATGGAGAAAATTATTTCCTTGTTATGACTTGGCAATACATAAGAACGCATCCAAAATCTGGTTAAAGGGCCATATAGGGATGGTGTTACCTTAACTGATCTACAGGAATGTCATTACGAACGGACCCACTGACCAAGCCCCTTCAGGAATGTGTGCTGTCTTCCTTAAAAGGTAATGCTTTTTCCAAGGGTTACGATGGGTCATTACTACCAATAATTCCTGTATATACCACAGTCAAAACTGGAATAAGTTAAGCCAGCCATATGCCACACAGTACATGGATCAAAATTCGGTTGGCTTGATCGACTTGGGTACAACCAGCCTTTTTTTACATTCAATTACTGCTGGGGGCTATAGCCGCTAGCAGTTATCATTGTGCTCTGCTGGCTGGGAACGCTCCCAAAAAACCCCCAGCAGAGCACGGGAGGGCTGCGGGAGTCTTTGCCCCATCAACCTGACTGTGTTGATAGGGGAATCAAGCAGTATTCTTTTTTTCCACCTGTGCAGAAA
The DNA here is from genome assembly GCF_042186555.1 of Aquarana catesbeiana. NCBI lineage: Eukaryota > Metazoa > Chordata > Amphibia > Anura > Ranidae > Aquarana > Aquarana catesbeiana. The sequence continues at coordinate 280,250,337 of NC_133331.1, read as the reverse complement.
GGAAAGAAAATTGAGTTATCTATGGGCTGCAACTAAGTACAACTAAAGGCAAAACATTTTGGGTACAATGGAGATGGATTGGAAAGCTGGTTGGTGCTTATTACTGTCTGTGCCGCCGTTAGGGAGATTCACCCTTTCCATTTGTCCTGTTTACCATTATCATTGACAGTAAAAGAAAATCCCATATTTTTGTTCGTTCCCCGAAAAGTAATAGCGGGGAAGTCTTCCAAAGGGAACAGAAGTTCAGGTGACCCAGGGGTCCCCAAGGAATTCCCTTAATTTGCAGGGGGATTTCCTTCTCACTTCCTGTTTGGCTATGGGACAGGAAGTGAAGCGAAATTTCCGCAATGGAACAGAGATCGTGAAAAAAAAAAAACTGACATGGGTTGTAACCCTCCCTTGCTCTATCCAAAATGAAAAAAAAGGTTTTGCCTATATACTATATACTTTAAGTCTCTCACAAGGGCTGCTCCAGGCATGTGTCTGGTTTGATCATCTGCCAAGCTGGAAAGGGCAGGACTCCTTGGTGAAAGGCATCTATAGGCTTCAAGTTTTTTGTTACATTTTGCTACCTGTCTGCATGAGCTGTCAAAAATGTACTGACAAATATATATTTAAAAAAACTACAAAAGCGTTGCACAGAGATCCTTCTCTCTGACCTGTAGAAATATTTTTTTTTTAAAAAAGAAAACAATTATCAACCCTCTTAAGAAATGATCAAATGGCAAATGTGTATATGCATAAAATTCTATGGGCTGAGGCTTTGAAAGAAAAATAAAACAAAAATGCGTACAGTATTTCATAAATTTACGTAAATTTTCTACCATTTTATTTATTTTTTGCTGCTTTACGTGACAATAAAATGGTCTACGTGCTTCTACAGACTGCCTAACAAATACTTAGTGCCCTGTTGCTGAGCTGAATAAAAGGTCACACCCAGCAGCCAAATGGTCTGTGTGAACCTAATCTCTGCAATTGTGGGTCAAATACTAGACTTCTCTCTCTCAGTACTTGCTTGGAATCTAGGAGCCAACTAAAAAAGTTAGGAGTTAGGAGTTTCAGCGTGCTTGTCTGACAGAAATGGCGGCCAGTTTTTATTGAGCCAGTGGAAAGCTGTCCACTGACATATTTCCGCTCCATAGAGGAGACTGAAGGGTTCGATGAGGTCCGCCTGAAAAACTGACAGGCGGACCTGATCGGATCACCTGTGTGAAAGGGGCCTTCGGCTGTGTGGCTGTGGCATGACAGGGGAGAATGAAAAAATAATAAAAAAATCATTTCAAAGAAAAGAAAAAAATTTAATAAAAACTGTTTCCATCTTTTGTGCGGGTGTAAATGCAACTGAGGTTGTTCCAACTAGCTGCCCCACACTCCCTGTTCACTCCCCATTAAGCAAAGTGCACCAGATGAAGCCCGTAACAACTTCAACCTCTTCTCCTCTTGGGAAGGAGATGGGCGGGCAGTGAGAACAGACAGGGGAACCCTCAGCGCCCTTAGTGACTGCTTGTCACAGCCACCACAGGAGGGTGCCAGTTCCCCAATCTAAATATCTCGCTCCAGAGGGCCACAAAGCCGCGGCCTCAATTGCCGGTGTTCTGTCGAGAAAGTTCCGCGCGGCGTATAAGTTCCCCCCTCTACTGCACCTGTAAGAGGGCCCCTTGTGGGCTCGCCACGCTTCAGGCACGGCCTCGCTGCGCTCGGCACTTTTAGATTCCCCCTCTAGGTCCACTTGGATGTTGGGGAAGGAACCTGGACCCAGAGCGCAGGCGCCGTGTACAGCTGATTGAAGCATTTGATCTCCGGCGGCTGAGAGTAGTATGTACTGCGCAGGCGCTGCGCCTGCGCAGTACAGGGGGGGAACTTATCCGCCGAGGGAACATTCTCGGCAAGACACCGGCATGGTATCTTAGTCAGCGCAGCCGCAGGGGGCCACACAGGGATAAGACACCTCCTGCAGTGCAGCCCAGGTGCCAGGTCACTAATTCTAGTTGCCAATGTGACCTGGCGCTTGGGGTTTGTCGAGCCCTGAATTAACTGATACATTTGACCTGCAGTTGACCTCCTTTTGACCTGCATTTGACCCATTTTGATGATAATTTTTTGCCATCACGTAGGCTTGCATGGGAATGCACAAACCGCCTAATGTAAACAGATAACCGAACACTCGATATAGGATGACTGCCATTGGACATAAGGGCCCTCACAGAGCTGAGGGACCCTTGTTGGACACAGATGAACCACTAGACACAAGGATGAATGAACAAAGGATATAAACTATGACCACCTATGGAAATATGTACTGTCACAGAGCTGAGGGACTCCGGTTGGATGCAGGTGAACCATTGGACAGAAGGATGTGTGAATATTGGACACATCATGACCACGAATGGACATGAGGACTGCCACAGAGTTGAGGGACCCCTGTTGGACACAAATGAACCACTGGAAAGAAAAATGGATAAATACTGGAGATGGCATAATCACCAGTGGACATAAGTGTAAATCTGAAGAACCCCTGTTGAACACCGATTAAACATGGGACAGAGCATGACCACCAATGGATAAAAGAACCCTTACAGAGCTGAGAAACCTGTGATGAACCACCAGGCACAAGGATTAATATACAAAGGATATAAAATTACCACCTGTGGAAATAAGGATTGTCACAAAGTTGAGGGACACCTGTTTCACACAGATGAAACAATGGACACAGGGAGGGATGAACATAGGATATACCATGACTACATATTAACATAAGAACAGTCACATATCTGAGGGACCCCTGCTTGACACAGATGAACCATTGGACAAAAGGATGGATGAACACTGGACATAGCATGACCACCAATGGCTATAAGAACTATTACCGAGCTCAGGGACACCTGTTGGACACAAACCACTGAACAGGACTACAGATGAATACTGAGCATAGCATGACCACAAAAAGACATAAGAACCATCACGGAGCTGATGGATCCCTGTTGAACACAGGTGAACCACTGGACAGAAGGATGGGTAAATATTGGACATGGTATGAACAGTCACAGAGTTCAGGGGCCCCTGCTGGACACAAATAAACCACTGGAAAAGCATGGTCACCAGTGGACATAAGGACTGCTGCAAAGCTGAGGGACCCCTGTTGAACACCAATAAACACTGGACATAACATGACCACCAATGTACAAAAGGACTGATACAAAGCTGAGGGATCCTTGTTGGATAAAGATGAACCACTGAACAGAAGGACAGATGAACCCTGGACACAGATTGTTGTCCACCCTGGACCACAGGACCGAGCCCCATTACTGGAAGTGACCATGACTACAACTTAGAAGATCACCATTGTAGCTGGGGATTGGTCACAGCTACAGGTAGACAAATACTACCATAATAACATAACTATGATTAACCTCTTTTCTCCAACTCTTTAAGATGTTTGGAACACCAAAGCATCATCATGTCTCTTTGAGGAGTTGTACATGAGCTTCTCCGATCATGTGATCACTGTAATTGGCTGTCACAGTGATCACATAATCAGGAGCCCATCCCACCAGTTCCTAACTGCTGCTAGGTGACCATGATCTGTGGGAATGGGCACACTCCCAAAAGAGGTATGTAAAAGTCACCTCTATGCTACTACATATTTGCCTACAAGTTCTACCAGCAATAAACCACAAAAGACAACCCCTAGACCAGTGGCTGTCCACTTATGAGCCAAAGGGGGCCTAAAAAATATGGCACGTGACATCACCAAAGGGCCGCACATATTGTTGAATATTTGTAATGCTTGAGAGGACTGCTGGAAACTGCAGACATAATAAAGGAAATGAGGGTCAGAGAGTGTGGACATGCTACATTGTTGGCTGAGGATATGCTGTAGAACAGCCCTCAAAAATTCCACTTGCATTTTGCGAGTGGAATTTAGCGGAGAGCGAGTGAGGAGCAGGGGCGGACCAGGCTGAGAGTTTCCTGGCTAATCGCTTCTGGCAGAAGCGGTGCGGCCATCAGAGCGGCCCAGAGAGGGGGGGTTCCCTGCCCCCCAGGCTGCTCTGATGTCCTGTAAAAAAGCCTGCTTCTGGCAGACACGATCAGCCAGGAAACGGTCAGAAGAGGACACATAGTGGGGATCTCCCACTGAGACACGGCTTGTATATGAATAGCCAGCCAATGTCAAACAAAGTCCCGCCTCTGGACCGGCACTGGACCAGCATGCTGTCTATTAGATTCCAGGAGGCAGGATTTCATTTGACAATGCAGAGATCCCGCTCATCCAGCTGCCCGATCCTCACGATTCCTCCCTGGTGCGTTGCTGGGCAAGGATGACTGATGAGGCTGCACATATGGGCAATGAGGCTGCATGATAAGCTGCACTGATGGGAAATGGTAGGCTGCACTGATATGCTTTATGTTAATATTGTTAAAGAAGTTGTTAATATTTATTTGTGGAACTTAATTCTGCATAAAACATTTCACAGTGTGATTTCATGAGATAATTTACGAGTTCATGACTTGGGCAAGGTAGGGGTTGGGTGGGGCAACTGGTGGCGAGTAATTCTTAAGGCCTGGCTAGTGGCTCAGGACTTGAAATTTTGAGCCCTGCTGTAGAAGACAATACAAAACTGGGAACATGCTACATGAGGCTATTAGAGATCAATGCTCTTACCCTAATCAATGTTCCCACTACAGACTGCCGAGGTCTGAGGGCCGCAGGTTGGGCATCAGGGCCTAGACTGTTTATTGGATCTGGAGTGAATGGAAATAGCACTCCATTGCACAAGCGTTATAACACACACTTTGCGTCAAAACAATTTTGTGATGTCCGAATTTTTGGGACGTTTTGGTCCATCCGAAGCCTTGTGATTTTATTGGGCTGCCTCAATGTAACGAATGTTAACAAGTGACATAATACACGCTGATACACCAGTATTAATGCATCAAACGAATGTAAAGGGGCTACAGAGTTTTTTTTTTTTATATTTTTCAATTATAAGAATAAAGATAATTCAGTGAAGGCCATCTGGCATCCATCATGCATCAGTGAACTAACCGTTTTGAGTTTCTACCATCCCCATACAGGCTTGGGTATGGGAGGAGTTTGGGGTGTCTGTAAGAACCAATCAGACATTTCCTCTCATCTCCTAACAAGCATTTACAATGCCAGCTGCAGTTTGATTGGCTGCTATATGGCAATATAACAACAATTTTAATTATCATAGTTATACCGGATGAATTGTATTATTATTATTGTGACTCCGGTTCTAGCTGGATACACGGAGAAACAGTTCTCTAATGTTACTATCACCCCACTTCCGCCCTGTGGTTCTCCACTTCCGCTGCGTGCGTTCCACGCCGCTGGTTGCCATAGTGATGCCCAGCGAGTTCCTGGACAGCCTTCAAAAAGCCAGACAGTGACAGTCTTTTATTCCGCAGCAAAAGCCACCGCTAGAGGGCGACCGTCTGCCGTGTAAGAGTAAAAAGTGTCTTCGGTGCCGCAGGGTCGGCGGCCATTTTGTTGTAGAGCACAGAGTTTAGTTTTAACCCACTCAAAATAAATTATTAAAAAAAAAAAAGACCGAGGTAAATATATAGATAGATAATATATAGAGTAATGTGTTACTAAGTATAGTTAAGAAGAAGCAAAATGCTTAGTTCTGGTTTGTATAAAGGAGGAAAAGTAGCCATTTTGTTGTAGTCCTATGATATAGGGGAGGAGCTCTGATATGGCTAGAATCCTCCTGCTGGGGGTGTGAGGCTGGAGAGTGTGTGCCCAGTGAGGAGGAGGTAATAATGTCTTCTTATTATACGAGAAGGGGGTCCCAGCACTCTGTGTGGACTGGATGGGGGGGAGGGGGTCATGTCACATCCACAAACCCTCATCTTCCTACAACTCCTCTGATGTGTAGAACATTAGATGGGGGGACTCCACTGGGACTGAGGATGATGGCACTAGAGACGTATTCTAGGAAAAACAATCCCCATCTTATAGAAATACACTAATTGATGAGCATGGTTAGGAGCTTTGTGGCTTTTGACCTGACTCTCTGGCTGCCATGATTACTGGATCTTCATTCTACTCAGTGCCATCGGCTGAATTTGTGTCCTCAGTTGGAGCAAGGGCCAGTATAGAAATTGGAGAGGAGCAGGTTATGGTCACTTCTCCTTGTCTCCTCATTGGTGGAATGGTCAAATGGGGAAGGACTCCTATGAAGCCACTGCACAACAGGGGCCACCATATGGCCAACAACTGCCACCTGCCCATCTCTTAGTGACCCCTCACCCTCTGCAGAGGGCACTTCTCTTCTCTGTGCCCAACAACCATACATAAGAGTCCTATCCTTGGCCTCTGGAAGAAGGCGACTCCGACAATTGTTTTCAGATTTCTAAGGTTTAGAGAACTTTTACCAATGATTGTTGAGGGTTACACCAATCCTGTTGCCACCAGGTAAGTCACCATAATGACCTTCACATGGACATTTCTAAAGGGAATTCTGAATGTTCTCAAATATGGTCATGTGACCTTGCACGTCAGGTATATGTATGTGTTATCTGCAACACCTGCTATACTGCGCCCTTCCTCCCTTCCTACTTCTATTTCTCTAGATAATCGCTAAAACCAAGACATAGGCTTATTTTCTTTACCCTTACATATAAAAATGTAATTTTTCTTATTGTAGGTATTTTTTGTGGTATGGATGAACAAAAATGTATTGAAGATAGAAAAGGTTTATGAGGAACGCATCTCGTAGACCAACCAAGGATGGAGAAGGAGTGGAGTCGCATGACTGAGAAGATATTAGACCTCACCCTGGAGATCATCTACCTGCTGAATGGAGAGGTGAGGAGGATTCTGGAAGTAAAAAAATTTCATCAGCACACCAAGTATTCCTCAAAAGGGTCTAAAGCTTTACTTTGGTGGTCACATAGTACGTTTCAGAGTCATGCAGGGCCTCTTCATCAGGCAAGTCACTTGCCTGGTGAAGGGGCCCTGTGTGGCTCAGAAACATTGCTGTATGTGTACTATGTGACCACAAAAATAAAGCTTTGAACTAGGGTTGCATCGATACCACTTTTAAGACCGAGTACAAGTATCAATACTTTTTTCAAGCACTCGCCGATACTGATACTTTTTCTTAATGTCAATTTTTTCATTTATTTATTAAAATTTGTTTTGTTTTGTTTTTTTTTTTTTCTAATTTTTTTTTTTTTTTTTTTACAATGCTTTCTTTTTTCTGAGGGGGGGAGTGGATGGTGTCAGTGTTTTTTTATTTTTTATTTTACTATTATTTTATTTTACAGTTTAACTTTTAAATATTTATTACAATTCTTTTTTTTTTTTTTTTTATTAATCTATATATTTTTTTTTTATCAGCCCTGTTGAGGGGGTGGGGGGGCTTTGGTGAGATGTCAGAGGTCTAAACAGACCCCTGACAATATCCCTTTGAGACAGGGAAAGGGACTGAGGATAGAGGTTTCCCAGTCCCTTTTTCAGCAGCCTCAGCTGCACTGAAGATGAATGGACAGGAGACAGAGGTTCCTATCTATACATAAACTGAAGCATCGTAACCACAGTTTACGATGCTCAGTTATGAATGGACAGTCAGTGATCACTGACTCTGTTCATTCAGAAAAGGAAGGAGCTGGTAAATTACATATTTACCCGCTCCTTTCTCCGCTTTTCATCCTGACAGATTTGGGGGGGGGGGCAGAGGAGGACACGGATGATCTGGGGAGCACAGAGGGGACCCGGAGGAGGACACAAATGCAGACCAGAGGAGAGCACGGAGGGGGACCGGAGGAGGACACAGAGGACCCGGAGAGCTGGCGGAGGATACAGGGGACAGTCAGGAGTGATCAGTGCTGCAGTGCAGGCAGTTACAATCACCAATCTCCCTTTCAATAAAGCAGCTGAAAGTCGTGGGAGGGAGAGGAGGAGAAGCAGCTATCAGCTGCTTATTGAAAGCCACACCGGGAGATCGGAGATTGTAACTCCCCCACCGCCGCACCGATCATCTGTGAGGCTGCCCAGGTATCTAAATAAGCATCAGAGCATTTGCACGAGTACAAGTACTCGTGCAAATGCTTGGTATTGGCACCGATACTAGTATCGGTATTGCTGCGACCCTACTTTGAACGCATTTCAGGAATCCTTGGTGTGCTGATGACATTCCTTCACTCTGATTGTCTATGGTTTCCAACCTATGGTCATTACAGCACCCAACATTACCGAACAGTCATTTTCAGGAACGTGTGCATGGGGAATATTGCGTGAGGATTCTGGGAGGTCACATGACATTACTATTAACTCTATAAAACAAAGACCTGAAGGAGAACTGATAGACTTTATTGCCAAAGTTTACGGACCTCTGACCATCACACACATATGAACTAGATGGATTTGCAGTTCCAAAGCTACAATATCTTCAACTTCTCTGGTAGGGCTTTCTGCAAGATTTTTCAAGTAAGCCTGTGGAAACTTGCTAATTCAGTCCAGAGACAGTCAGTATGGTTGAAGCAACGGTTTTGTGAAGGCCACTTGGGTTCCTCCCAACTAAACATGTGAAACCATGTCTTTATGGAGCTGGCTTTTAGCTAAGGGACACAGCCATTCTCGAGCAGAAAAGGGCCTTCCCAAAACAGTTACCACAAGGCTGGAAGCACACCATTGCCTGAACTGTCTTTGGATGTTGTAGCATTAACAGTAACCTTCAATGGAGACATCATAATCATTTAGAGGGGTGTCCACATACCTTTGGTCATATAGTGTAGATATTTTAAGGTGCTGACCATGTTTATTTTAGTTTGAATGGTGTCATAACTTTGCAGTTTTGTTTTGTTTTTTTTAAATTAAAGAATTATATAGCTTTCAAGCTATCTGATGGCTTGGTTGCTTCCGACGTGATGATGAAGAAAAGCCCTATTATCAATCCTTTATGTCATGCCATGAGAAAAAACTACAAAAAGGTTCAAGAAGTCATCAGTAAGATCATTGAACTGCTGACAGGAGAGGTGAGCGGTGCCGCGAATTCTGGGACATTTATCCAGTAACAGACAAGGGATATGTCTGGATGGTGACTGTATCATTGTGTGTGTCAGGTTCCTAAAGGGTGTCAGGATGTCACTAGCTATTTCTCCATGGAGGAGTGGGAGTATATAGATGGACACAAGGATCTCTACAAGGACGTCATGATGGAGAACCTGCCGCCCCTCACATCACCGGGTAAGGGGAGACTTTAATTTCTTGTATTTAAGATCCACCTAGATCCACCTCTGATCTATAAGCATAGTATGTCAGGTTCCTATAAGGTGTCAGGATGTCACTGTCTATTTCTCCATGGAGGAGTGGGAGTATATAGAAGGACACAAGGATATCTACAAGGATGTCATGATGGAGAATCAGCCACCCCTCACATCACCGGGTAAGGGGAGACTTTAATTTCTTATAAAAGGAAAGAAGAGTATTGAGGATCCACCTAGATACACACATCCATTGATATAAAGACACAGAAACAATGTATTCAGTCAGTGTGTGTGTTTCCTACAGATGGATCCAGTAACAGAAATCCCCCAGAGAGATGTCCCCGTCCTCTGTATTCCCGGGACTCCACACAGGAACATCAGGAGATCCCTCAGGAGGATCAGGTAACATAAAGTGTGCTCTAAAGCACTCTAGGGCTGATATCATGCAGGTAAATCATCTTGGAGAGACTTCTACTGGCCCAGCTAGCAAAGGAGCAATTTCATGGAGATCAGTAAGCAGTCTCTTAAGGATCCTGATGCTGGCAAGTTGTCACCAGCATCAGGACTGCCTACGTGAAAACAACCTTAACCACTTTAATACCGTGCTATAACCAAAAGAAGGCTACAGCCTGGATCTCTTGTTCTAGGAGGGCTTCCATGAACGTCCCCCCAGAATGCGCTTCCTGCGTGCCCCCTGGGGCTCGCATCGGGTTTACTCTGTGATCGCTGTGTTCTTTGGACACAGCTGATCACTGATCGAGGTAAAGGGCCAATCACAGATGATTACATGTAAACTGACTTGCTGGTTATCGGCAGTCTTTTACTCACACGCTGTGTCTGTGTGAGGAAAGTATTGCCCATGAACGGCAGGCCTGTCAGCAGATTGTTTACACTGATCATCAGTGCATCCTCATCAGAGCCAATCAGTGCAGCTTATCAGTACTCACCAGTGCAGACTCTTCAGTGCACATCAGTGAAGAGGAAAAATTACTTATTTGTAAAATGTTATAACAGAAACCTAAGAAAAAAAAACGTTTTTGTTTGTTTTGCAAAAAAAAAAAAGAAAAACTCAGTGGGGATTAAATACCACCAAAAGAAAGCTCTATATGTCCTAAAAAAATATAAAAATTTCATATGGGTACAGTGTAGCATGACCGCACAGTTGTCATTTAAAGTGCGACAGCTCTGAAAGCTGAAAATTGGCCTGGACAGGAAGGGGGTGAAAGTGCCCGGGAATTGAAGTGGTTAAACTAAAAACTAAATCTGCAAAGCACCACTGCTTAAAATTTCCAATTAGTAAAATGTTTTACTGTGTTCACTGACTGAACCGGTACTAGCTTAAAGCGGACCTTTTAACCCATGAAATTGTTTGTATCTGGCTTCAGGCCTTCAGAAGTCACCTAATTAGAAAATAGAGTCCACCTGTGTGTCATTTAATCTCAGTATTAATACAGCTGTTCTGTGAAGCCCTCAGAGGTTAGAGAACTTTAGTGAACAAACAGCATCATGAAGTCCAAGGAACACATCAGACGGGTCACGGATAAAGTTGTGGAGTTTAAAGCAGGGTTAGGTTATAAAAAAAAAAAAATATCCCAAGCTTTGAGCATCTCACGGAGCAATGTTCAATCCATCATCTGAAAATGGAATGAGTATTGCACATTTGCAAACCTACCAAAACATGACCGTCCACCTAAACTGACAGGCCAGGCAAGGAGAGCATTAATCAGAGAAGCAACCAAGAGGCCCATGGTAACTCTGGAGGAGCTGCAGAGATCCGCAGCTCAGGTGGGAGAATCTGTCCACAGGACAACTATAAGCCATGTGCTCCACAAATCTGGCCTGTATGGAAGAGTGGCAGATAGAAAACCTTTGCAGATAACAGTTCAGTTTTGGGCACCAGTTCTCAAAAAGGATATCGGGGAACTGGAGAAAGTGCAGAGAAGGGCAACCAAACTGATAAGAGGCATGGAAGAGCTCAGCTATGAGAAAAGATTAGAGGAACTGAATTTATTCTCTCTTGAGAAGAGGAAATTAAGGGGGATATGATCACCATGTATCACCATGTAACGGGTCCATATAGTGAACTTGGTGTTGAGTTATTCACTTACAGTCAACACAGAGGACAAGGGGACACTCTTTACATCTAGAGGAAAAGAGATTTCATCTCCAAATACAGAAAGGTTTCTTCACAGTAAGAGCTGTGAAAATATAGAATAGACTCCCTCCAGAGGTGGTTCTGACCAGCTCAGTTGATTGCTTTAAGAAAGGCCTGGATTCTTTCCTAAATGTACATAATATAACTGGATACTAACATGTATAGGTAAAGTTGATCCATTTTTCAACCTGACTAACTATGTAACCATTGTTCAAAGAAAGCCAAAAGAAGTCCCGTTTGCAGTTTATGAGAAGCCATGTGGGGGACACAGCAAACATGTGGAAAAAGGTGCACTGGTCAGATGAGACCAAACTTAAACTTTTTGGCCTAAAAGCAAAAACGCTACGTGTGGCAGAAAACTAACATTGTACATCACCCTTAACACACCGCCCCATCATGAAACATGGTGGCAGCATCATGTTGTGGGGATGCTTTTCTTCAGCAGGGACAGGGAAGCTGGTCAGCGTTGATGGGAGGATGGATGGAGCCAAATACAGGGAAATCATAGAAGAAAACTTGTTAGAGTCTTCAAAAGACTTGAGATTGGGGCCGGGGTTCACCTTCCAGCAGGACAATGGCCCTAAACATACAGCCAGAGCTACAATAGAATGGTTTAGATCAAAGCCTATTCAGGTGTTAGAATGGCCCAGTCAAAGTCCAGACCTAAATCCAATTGAGAATTTGTGGCTAAACCTGAAAGTTGCTGTTCACAGACGTTCTCCATCCAATCTGACAGAGCTTGAGCTATTTTGCAAAGAAGAATGGGCAAAAGTGTCACTCTCTAGATGTACAAAGCTGGTAGAGACATCCCCAAAAAGACTTGCAGCTGTAATTGCAGCTAAAGGTGGTTCTACAAAGTATTGATTCAGGGGGGCTGAATACAAATGCACGCCACACTTTTCACATATTTATTTGTAAAACATTTTGAAAACCATTTATCCTTTTCCTTCCACTTCACAATTAGGTGCCACTTTGTGATGGTCTATCACATAAAATTTACGTTTTAAGGGTTATAACATGACAAATTGTGGAAAATTTCAAGGGGTATAAATACTTTTTCAAGGCACTGTATGTTCAGAATAATAGGACAATCTTAAAAATTAAAAATTCTTCTTTTTCAGGTGGAGCTGGATGTAGACCAGACTGATTGTAGAGCAGAAGCTAAAGAAGAAGCAGAAGAGCCCTATGTGAGTGGCGATGAGTCCTATAAGGAATGGGAAATCCCTCCTGAGATCAGCACAGGTGAGTAATAAACACTAAATCCAGAGAAGAGCCCCAGATTCTGCTTGTTCAGCCTCTACAACAATCTCTTCTTCTCCCCCCTCCTCTGTCAGTAGACAGTAATGGGGAGACAGTATGTGCCCAGTGGGGGAGTCAGGAGCCATCAGCCTCTATTAGACTCCGGCTCTCCATCTCACATCATGTCATTGTGTGTTACCAGCCAAGAGACGTGATCAGTCTCCCCCCCACACACACTCTCTAGGGCAGAGGCGAAACTAGAACCATCAGGGCCCCGGTGCAAGAAACCACAAAGGGCCCCCTGACCCCTAGCTGAGAACTCTTCCCTCCAAGCCTGGGGCCCTTACCTCTGAGCCCAGCGGCAAAGCGCCAGGGCCGGTGGCAGTGGCGTCTCCAGCTTTCATATTTAGGGGGGGGACAGGGACAAAAGTAGGGGGGCAACTATAAAATGCATATATATATATATATATATATATATATATATATATATATATATATATATATATATATATATATATATATATATATATATATATATATATATATAGATGTATATCTATATATATAGATATATAAATATATACTGGGGCCCTTTACTACAACCCCACAACGGCCCTTTCACATGTTCTGCAGTGAGCTCCCTTCCTACTGTATTGGGGTCCCCCAGGGTGGCAGAAAACAATATATATATGTCACCGGCATACCAAGAAAATATAAGGATCCAAAGCAGTGGGAGAACTATCAGGGTTGCAAAGGTTGTCTTGCCTCCGGGCCCTGGTGTTCTGCCACTGTGGGGTTTCACAGCCTCCTCTTGCTGTCCTGCCCCTGCTATTGACTGCTCTGGTCTGGCATCTCTTGGAATTTACAGGCTGGTTCTCCTGTCCTAAGGATGGGAGAAATCAGTCTGTTTTTTCAGTAACTGAGAGTCCTGGTGGAGTCCTTCCTGCAACTCGCTCTTCTCCCTGCCAATGAGGATGCAGGGGAAGGAGCAGATCGGGCGGCCGTGGTTGTGTGAGCGCTAGCATTATGCAGTGTCAGCAAGCGGGGGGAGGAATCACCCGCAGGAGCTGACTGGGGACTCTCTCCCTCTTAGACATTGATTTAAAAAAAAAAAATGTTATGGGGGGGGGGGGGGGGGGCACATGGTGGGGCACAGCATAATGTTGGGGGGGGGGGGTCAGGGCCCCCTCTGGCCCCCCCTTAGGGACGCCATTGCCCGGTGGTAAGTGTGACCTTTGTGAACCTGGTAGTTCCACCACTGGTGTCCAGTAGATTTTTATTTTTTACATTTTTTACTATTTTTATTTTTACAATTATTATTTTTTAGAAGGCCCGCTGGGGGGCTTTGGTGAGATATTAGGGGTCTAAACAGACCTCTGATGTTTCATCTTTGGGACAGAGACAGGAGATTAAATCGTTATCTCTGTAGCCTTGGCCTTGGCTCTAGACAGAACAACTGTTCAGATGAGACCCCAGAAGAGCACAGTGACCGGAATATAGCACAAGGGGACCAGAGAACAGCAAAAAGGGGACCCGGAGAAGAGCACGGGATCAGAGGAGGGCACAGGGACCAATGAAGAGCAGGGGGGCCAGAGAGAGCACAGAGGTTGCCGGGGAAGATCACCGGGGGCCAGGAGAGAGCAGAGGGGCAGGCAGCAGAAGAAAGCTGCACAGAACAGGCCGCATATAGAGGAACTGATGCCCTTCATGTTTCTCCTGCAGCCGCTGAATGCCTCCGGGAGGGAGAGGAGGAGAAGCAGGCATTCAGCGGCTGCAGTAGGAACATGGAGGGCATCGGTTTCTCTATATGCCGCCCCTCTTGTCAAGGTGTAGAGGGGAGCCATACGGGCCCCCTAGAAAATGGGGCCGGGTCGCAATGGTGACCTCTGTAATTACGCCCCTGCCCTGGGATCTCTCATACATCTCAGTACAGGGGGCTTTACTCTCCTCTTTATTCACAGACACTGGGGACACCAGAGCCCTTCAGTGGAACATCAAGGCTGAGGAGGAGGAAGAAGAGGAGGAGGAGGAAGTAAGACAAATCAAGATTGAAGATGAGGAAATTCCTTTGGAGATTGGCATGGGTGAGTTACAATCAATAAATACAGAAGAAAATGAACACATTCTATGCATTGAGCTCTGGTGAAAGAGGAACCCAACCAAAACAACTAATCAGTAATTTTAGAGCTATAGCCTATAGTAAAAAAAAATGGCTGAGCGGGAGCACTGTTATCCTGGGTGGATGTCATATGACTCCCTCCCATCTGCACACCTTGTGGGCCCACTGGATACAGCGGAGCACAGATCATTGTACCGGGCCGCTGTGTGCAGCCCTGGTACCATGTGATTACTGTGACCAATCACTGCGATCACATATCAGTTGTCAACAATGGCTTTCGTTCATAGCAATTATGTGTACTATTGTGATCTGTGATTGGTCACAGTGATCACATAGTACAAGGGCCAATCACAGTGGACTTTTACTATGTGATAGCCAATCACAGTAGTAAGCAAGGTTTCATAAATGAAACCTTTGAACAGTGTTAGAGATTCCTTATTACAGTGATCATCACTGTAAAAAGCACTTATATTATTAACAAAAAAATCCTGATCATCTCCCTAGAGCCGTACAGTAACACCATGGTGACACTCTACTGCTTTGGTCACTGTATGTAAAAAGAAAGTTACAAAAATATTTTTTTTTTCCATGTCACTAGTCAGTGTCCCTGATCACTGCCGCACCAGTCATATTGAATCGGTTAACCACTTCCACACCGCCCCATAGCAGATATACTGCTACAGGGCGGCCCTCCTGCACAGAATCACGTGTGTGTGTGTGTGTGTGTGTATGTGTATGTATGTGTGTATATATATATATATATATATATATATATATATATATATATATATATAATTACACGATTCTGCACTTCCGCCTATGGGGGTGCACGCCACCGGTGGGCCGCTTCTGCTGTGAATTCTAACAGTAAGTCAATCTGGGGGTGCCGGGCACTGGATGTTCTCCGGCACCCGTCAATCATTGGGCAGAGACACAGAACGAAGCTCTGCTTGTCATCCTGTAAACAAGGCAGAGCACAGTGATCACAGAGTGCACTCGATCCGGGCCCCAGGGGGCACGCAGAAGGCACACCATGGATGTTCTCCTAGAGCTGGAGAGCTGCGCTGTAGCTATCTATTGCTATAGCGCGGTAGGGAACAGAATAAAAAAAAATGGAGGTAGTAAGAACTATTTAAATTTATCGCAGGTGTTGGTTATATTATCAAAATGGGCTCAAATGCTTTATTGAATAAGGTAGGTAGTTTTAAAGGGAACTACTAGAAAATAGTCATAAATGCCTTAACCACTTCAGCCCCGGAGGGTTTTACCCCCAGGCCATTTTTAGCGATATGGCACTGCGTTACTTTAACTGACAATTGTCCCGTCGTGTGATGCTGTACCCAAACAAAATTGATGTCCTTTTTTTTCCCCCACAAATAGAGTTTTATTTTGGTGGTATTTGATCACCTCTGTGATTTTTATTTTTTGCACTATAAACAAAAAAAGACCGACAATTTTGAAAAAAAAAAAAAAAAAAAACTATATTTTTTACTTTCTGCTATAATACATATCCCCCAAAAAAATTACATTACATTAAAAATAATTTTTTTCATCACTTTAGGTCAATCTGTATTCTGCTACATATTTTTGGTAAAAAAAATTGCAATAAGCGCATATTGATTGGTTCGCGCAAAAGTTATAGCATCTACAAAATAGGGGAAAGATTTAGGGACTTTATTTTTTTATTGTTTTTACTAGTAATGGCGGACAAACTTTTTGGTGACCAGCGACACCAATACAAGTGATCAGTGCTATAAAAATGCACTAATCAATGTATAAATGGCACTGTCAGAGAAGGGGTTAACACTAGTGGTGATCAAAGGGTTAAGTGTTCCCTACGGAGGTGCTTTTTAACTGTCAGGGGGATGGGCTCACTGGGAGTAGAGAGAGATCGTTGTTCCTGATCACTAGGAACAGCTGATCTCTCTCTCCTCCCCTGTCAGAATGGGGATCCGCCTTGTTTACAAAGGCAAATCCCTGTTCTGCCTCTTTCCCGCAATCCTGGGTGTTACCGGCGGACATTGAGTCCGCCGGACCCTCAGGCGAGCTCCCACAATGCGAGGCATGTACGCGCCCACAAAAGCCAGTGCACAAACAGATGTACCAGTACGCCGATTCGTGTAGCCGAGCCACCTTGCCGCAGTATAACTCATTAACCAGTTGCCGGCTGGTTGGCAACTGGTTAATGAAGTCTCCAGACACTGTTGTATTAATTCTATTAACAGAGATAACAGTGGTGTTATGTAACCTTAAAACTGTTCCTATTCTTCGCCCATGACTTATTTTCTGCAGACGGACAACACAAATGGAATGTCCCAGAGAAACTTCCAACTGTCTCTCCAGAAATGGAAAATGACGACATCAGAGATCCTCCAGGAGAACACCCCATTAGTCAAAATCTCCATCCCGTCCTTCCCAGTTCAGACCTGTCATCTGATCTTTCTACACCCAGGGCCAGTTTTCCTGGTCACTCATATCCCATCGGTCCGCATATGGATCACAGAGGCAGTGAAATGTTCCCATGTTTTGTCTGCGGGAGATTTTTTACCCAAAGGGCGATACTCATCTCTCACCAGAGAAATCACACACTTGAGGGCCCCTTTCTTTGTTCAGTATGTGGAAAATGTTTTGCCAGGAAAGCATATTTTATTGACCATGAAAGAACTCACACTGGAGAGAGGCCCTATTCTTGTTCGGTATGTGGAAAATGTTTTAATCAGAAGTCGGCTCTCGCCACCCATCAGCGGATCCACACGGCCGAGAAGCCATATCCGTGTTCCGAGTGCGGCAGATGTTTTACCCAGAAAGCCCATCTTATTATACACCAGAGGACGCACACTGGGGAGAAGCCATATTCCTGTTCGGAATGTGGGAAATGTTTCAATCAGAGATCATCTCTTGCCACCCATCAACGAATTCACACAGGAGAGAAAAGATATCCATGTTCGGAGTGTGGGAAATGTTTTTCCCAGCTGGGAACTCTTATTACGCATCAGAGAATTCATACTGGTGAGAAGCCTTATTCATGTTCAGACTGTGGCAAGTGTTTTACCAGAAGAACCTATCTTACCGACCATCAGAAGACTCATTCCGGCGAGAAGCCCTTTTCATGCTCTGAATGTGGAAGATGTTTTAGTCGGAAGGCCAAACTTATCGAACATCAGAGGACTCACACGGGAGTGAAACCATAATCATTTTTGGACTATGGGAAACTATTGACTGAAAAGAATTCACCTGTTTCTGATCGCCGGGAGGTTTTTTTTTTATCAATAAACATATCTGGTTAGACATTTAGTAGGTTTCCTTGTAGCATTGAACTGTCTTCAAAGAAAATGACTGTGGTCACCTGACCTGATCACACCTGCCATATATGAAATTGTTGGACATCTCATTCCAAAGCCATGGGCATTCAAATGTAGTTTCACCCCTTTCCTCCTTCCCCTAGTAGCTATAGCAACCTCCGCTTTTCTGCTAAGGCTTTCCACAAGATTTTGGAATGTTTCTGTGGACGAGGTGACCTAGCTCGCAATCATCAGTTTTCCATGGGGGGTGCTGAGGTGGGCTACACCCTCCCCAGATTTCAGTTGCTCTCATCCCAACGCCCCCCTCTACCTCTGACAATGTGCCTGGCCGTCTCCCATTCCTGCACCATACACACACAGCCTGAACACACAGCACATAGTTGAAATCTGATCATTTACCCAACGTTTTCTACTCATCAGCTATCCTTAGGCCCCATTCACACTTTGTGATTTTGAATCGTGGACAGAATCGCTGCAATTGATGACAAAACACACCATGCAAAGCTTGTCACACAAAATGGAGCAGGAGCTTCTTTTGGGCGTCAGCTTAGTGAGATGCGTTTTGCCACGATTGCTGCGTGATTTTGTCGCACAAAAATTGTGGCAAACTTGCACCACGTTTGAGGTGCCATTAGGAATAAATGGCACCCTAACACACGTGGTGTTTTTGCCACAATTGAAGGCAATTTTAAATCGCTGGCAAAATCATCACAATTAAGCCTGTGATTCAAAATCCCAAAGTGTGAATGGGGCCCTATTGTTAGTGTTTTTTTATTAATTCCTCTTCTTCCAATGTGGCCCAGGAGAGTCAAAAGGTTGGACACTAAAATGTATTTGTATGTAGTAGTATCCCTTTACTTTAAACACCTGAACTCCAGTAATTTGAAGAAGGTGGGTGGTTCTGAGAAGAGCCTTTGAGGGGTGTAGATGAAGGAGGGCGGATGGTTTTATTTCTTCTTTGCAGCAGCCTTTTTGGGCTTGGGTTTAGCCACCTTCTTAGCCGGACTCTTGGCAGTTTTTTATGGCTTGGCTGCAGCTTTGGGCTTTTTAGGACTTTTTGTCGCCTTCTTGGCAGTAGCTGCAGCCTTTGCCGGTTTCTTGGCGCCCTTCTTGGGGCTCTTGGCTGTGCATTGGAGGGGTGAGCACATAATTTAGGCCATATAGTAGGTGTGATGGTCAGGTGTCCATGTATCTTTATCTATATAGCCTATCTAAGTTTCCACTTGGCATCAAAAGATCCCACGTCAGGATAGGAAAGAGGTGACCACCTGGACACTGGTACCTTTACTTCAGTTTTTAGTTTTATTTTACTTGAAGCACTACACCAGGGATATGCAGTTAGCGGACCTCCAGCTGTTGCAGAACTACAAGTCCCATGAGGCATAGCAAGACTCTGACATCCACAAGCATGACACCCAGAGGCAGAGGCATGATGGGACTTGTAGTTTTGCAACAGCTGGAGGTCCACTAGTTGCATATCCCTGCACTACACCAACACTGTGTTGTTTTTTTGTATGTCTATTAGTCCAGTTGGATGATAGAAATAATGCTTTTATTCCCCTGTGTTTTCCTTCCTGATTAAAAACTGCAGGTTTGTTCCCATTCTTTCTTGGTTTTTCCATTTCCATAGATTTTGATTTTCAGTTAAAGTTAATGTGGAGCTCAAACTAAAATCCACCAACAAAACCATTGTATGGGGCCTGCTTGTGACAGCCATGTGGGTAGTTGGGCTTGTGGCAATTGGACTAATGCGCTAGTGTCAAAAATGCTATTCCTGACCATGAAACTGGCGGGTCCATATAACCCATGACGACTTCAGGAGGCAAGAACCATCCTCAGGGCTAAGGAGGAAACACCCCCCAGAGGTGATTTGCCAAGGGGTTGGAGCCTAGCCCACCTCTACTTTCAATAAATTAATGAGTGTGAGAAACGGATTGAGCAATTCGTACAGAGTCTGTTGTGAACAAAAAAGATTGCTGGAACTTCGGCGTGCTCCCACCAGCACTATAAACCATACTGCCCAAAAATGGTAAAAGTTAATTTCTCCCTTTATTTTATAGTCATTAGCTTATATTCTGTATGTCTTGTCTGAGGTTTTTTTTTTTGTGTGTATTTTTTGTACTATTTATCTTTGTACATATTTCTTATGCACTGCCCACTTTGGGTAATTACATAAAAAAATAATAAGTGTCTTCTGTGTACTAAGCTAAGCCTCGTATATATCCCAGAGAGATTGTTGTATTATGTTACCAGTGTCTGTATGCTCGGTCTAAGCTCCTGGTTAATCTATATGCAATTGCACTGTGGGCTTGTGGATTGCATATAGATTAAAGGAGAAGTCCAGCCTAAGCTCGTTTGGCTGGGCTTCTCCTATGAGTCGCAGGAGTGCAATAAGTTTTGCACCCCCTGTGACCAGTTTTTATGAGAGCGAACTGAAGTCCGCTCTATGCTGACGTCACAGGAATTGGTCCAGGCACCGCGTCATCCCGACAATAAAGTCTGGATCCGCCAGGTGCCTGGACTGACACTCGTCTCAGCCTCTCCCACTGAGAGCCTGAGAATGCCGATCCCCGCCCCTCCACAGCACAGCGCTCCAGTGAGCGAGGAGGAGCAGAGCAGGAGAGATGCCCTCTGCTCGGGGAGGTGAGAGAACCGAGCCATTGGCGATGTGCTGATTCTCACTGTAGAGGAGCTGGGTGACAGATGCAGCATCGGACCAATGCTGCATCCACCTAGGTAAGTATGATGGGGGAAAAACCCCCAAACCCATACTTCTCTTTTAAGGGTCAGTGTGTGTAAGCTAGAAGACCTGCCAGGCACAGATTTGTGTATGTGGTTGCCTAGCACCGTGTTTTTCAGTCAAGGCACCCTTTAGAACTGTGCATAATTTCGGGGCACACCAGTCTGAGGGCTCGTTCACACCAGTAGGTGCGTCCAAGCACACACTTTTTTTTGCATGTTCGCTTACGTCGCATTTTTTAATCAGCGGGAACATACACGCATTTTTGCTAGATGCGTGAGGGGTGTCATTAAGCAATAATGACACCCACATGTGATTGCAAAGGGCGGCACATTTTTGTGCAGTACAGGAAAACGTGCGATTTCACATGAGTTACCTCACTGCACCTGGTGTGAACAAGCCCTAAAATTTAGTCCATGAGGCAAAAACAGAACCCCCACCCCAAAATTCCTGCTCCTAGCACATACACCCCCCGACCCAAGCATTTCTCCTTATAGCACAAACCCCCCTATTCCCAAATCCCCACTCCAATCTCCCCCCAATCCCCTCTCCCAGCATAACCCTCTCACATCTCCTACGCCAACCCCCTTCTCAGCAGTTGGTAGGATGCCGACAATCGTACACATAGGTGCAGTCCCTCTCTCCCCTCGCACGGTCGCACTGCACGGGAGTTAACACAGAGTGGCGCTCAGAGTGCCAGGATTTTCACTGGCATGATAGCTTGAGGATTCTCAGAAGTTTTGCTAATTACTAAGCTTCTCCAAAACCCTTAGAATGCACCAGATTGCATGTTCATATGGGGCAAACCGCTTAGATTTGAGTAAAGTCTCCCCTAAAGGTGGCCAGAGGTATTGCGAGCTGTGACAACAGCTCAAAGCAAATTCATTCTTCCTCCACCAAACAGGCCCCAGTTAGCTAGTTGCTGTGGACCTGCATTTTTGAATGTGTTTATGCTGTTTTGTTGTTTTTTTTTTTTTAATTGTTTATTGTAACTTTTCAGTACATGCAGGATGTATCGACTCAATAAGCAAATGCAAGCCAAGCCACACAGTAAACTCCAACTTATATATCAGCAAAGAATGTTCCTGGCAAGGCTCCCAAGCCCTCGTAAAACCATACATGGGAACAAATATACACCATCATAAACTATAGGCTATACAGACTGGCATGTCAATTATAAGGTGAATTGTTCAGTCGTAAGGCCTCTGTACCTAACTGAGACCACACCTGCATGTACAGACAGGGAACGTAAAGAGCCAAAATCCAGCAAGAATCTTAAGGGGCATGGGGGGGAGAAGAGAAAAAGGGGAATAAAATAGAGAGAAAACCCCCAACAAACTGCGTAATCTCGGTGGCTACAATGTTAAAAGATCAGCTCAGATATTCCAAAGGGGCTGTGCATATTCTATAATGGGTCCTAAGCCTGAAAGCCCATTGTGTCTCTATATTCAGGGGAGCACGTGAAGTCCATCCAGTTGGACGCCACCAAAGTCTCCATCTGATGAGTCTCGTTAATCCTGGTGAACCACAACTGAAGGTGCAGTGGTCTGCTTCCAGCACAGTGGTATGCAGGCCTTAGCTGCGTTCAATAAATGCAGCAAAAGCGAGCACTTGTAGAATTTCGGCTGCATTGGTGTTAAATGGAGGATGAAGGACACCATCACCATAGGCATCTGTATATCTGTCAGTTTAAAGATCCAGTGGCAAACCTGGGTCCAGAAGGCCACAAGCCCAGAGCAAGACCAGAAGATGTGAAGCATTGTTTTATGGTTTTTACCTGTCTCTTGACAGGGAAACTTTGGGTTTTCATAACAATCTGCCAATGTGCTGGTTGATTTCCGAGGACATGTGACAGGTGGTTATATCTCATGTACTGGTCAACCTCCCTTATCCCTGTACCCTCTGTACTCTCGTCCATAACACACACCAGGAGATATGAGAGAGTCTACATGTTTTATTGGTTCCAAGCCCCGATGAAGTGGAATGTACTGCTAACCACATAATATAGCTGAGAAAAGCACGCCTCCTGCCCAGGTACTCTGGGCGATTTCCCTCTGCAAGTCATCCTGCACACAAATGTCAGGGCTGTGTGAGAGGGTGTGCAGGGTGATTCTGAGAGGGAAATCACCCAGAGTACCTGGGCAGAAGGCGTGCTTCTCAGCTACATTATGCTGTTAGCAGTACAAGAGAGGATCCCCATGCCATTGGGTGGACACACATCCATTTAAGCCTTGTTGACCCACCTCGCCATAAGTCCAGGGGGTCCATACCTGCTGGTGAGTGCGCACTCTGGTGGGAGTCGGCACGTTGTATCTTGCAGGGAATTTTCCCAAGCACAGAGCACTTTATAGTTTAATATTTGATGAACTTCACATGCACCTTATGTTGACAAATCTTTGTGCACTTTTTTTTCACTGGCAATATGCTTTTTTTTTTAATTCATGGACTTCATATAGTTTTCCATTTTGATTTTTTATTTATTTATTTATTTATTTTTGTATATTGATGAGTTTTTTTTCACATGGTATATGAATTTATGCACATGTTGATTTATGCAATATTTAGTGATATGGCACATTAGCACTTTATTTCACAGAATTCAGTAGGAAGCACGGCAAAACACTAGTAAAGCTTTGCATCACGGTCAGCATCCTAGCAGTGAGTAACTAGTGGATTCTATTTTACCCACATACACATTTCAGTTTTCTACTTGTACACAATTTCATTTGGGTTTCTCACACTTTGCATGAGTGACACTTCTAACACATAAACAAAATCAAAACCTGGCATTAACTTTACATAAAGAGTCGGTTCACACAGGCGGCAGCCTCTGCAGCACGGTATTGCACCTCTGTGAATAGCACCATTGTTTGCTCGAAGCCAGTAGACCCTTTGCTCACCCCAAGGAGCTTAGCACTCGCTACCAATTCCCTATTCACAATACTGTATCTGTATAGACATTTATTCCAAGGTGGTGAGCTCCCTGCCTAACCCAGAGTCAACACTAGATGGCAGACATCTCAAGTACAGGAGAATCAGCAGCCATTTTCTTGTAGCCCAAAGTAGGAGGTTTTTAGGATTAAGGACCTGAAGGTCCTGGAGGTGGTCCTGGAAGGGGTGTGAGGCTGGAGATTTGCACTCGGGGATGCAAAGGTAATAATGCAAAGGTAATAATGTCTTGTTATGGAAGATGGCCCTGACTATGGACTGTATGTGGTGGTCATGGGATGTTGTGGGTCATTGTTAGCAGCGAGCTTTGCACTGGGAGGATTTGTCTCCTACTGGGGTTTCCATAGAAATAAATATTATTATAGAGGTGATTTGTTTTTTCTTTTCCCATCAGATGCTGACAAATGTCGGATTGATGCATGCAAGGCACCAAGAAGCAGCCTAACGCATGAATGCTCTGACGCAACACAGAAAGTGTGCGCTCATCAGTACAAGAGCCAGTTCAGCTCTTCTTGGCTAAAACTCTCAAAGGCATCAGCAGGCAAGGCAAGAGTTATTTATAACTCCTGACCTGGGCATATTAATGCCATTGTGTCACCACTCTCCATCCGCTGGATTATCTGCTGTGGACAGAAGAATTTTCTTCAAATGCTTTCCTAATACAAGATTTTTACTCTACAGGCTTATTCATGTTACATTTCTTTATATAGCTATAGTAAAGGCAAACTGTATATAAGAAAAGGCTACTAAACCAATCACTTAGCCAAGGATGGAGACGGAGCGAAGTCACACCACAGATAGAATATTAAACCTCACCCTGGAGATCATCTACCTGCTGACCGGAGAGGTGAGGAGGATTCTGGGAGGTCACATGACATCACTCTTATCTCTATTAATAAAACACAGACCTGACCGGAGAGGTGAGGAGGATTCTGGGAGGTCACATGACATCACTCCTATCTCTATTAATAAAACACAGACCTGACCGGAGAGGTGAGGAGGATTCTGGGAGGTCAAATGACATCATTCTTATCTCTATTAATAAAACATACTTGACTGGAGAGGTGAGGAGGATTCTGGGAGTATTCACATACAAAGTTTGTCACCACAGGGTGGTACTGTGGACACTAGTAAAATACACTATGCCACATCCTAATAGTTTTGGAGAAATGTTTGCAAGGATAAAGCGGACTTTTCAGGCACAAATGTAGGGGTTGTAAACTCTCCAGGTTTTCACCTTAATGCATTCTATGCATTAAGGTGAAAAACCTTCTGTAGTGCAGCAGCCCTCCTTTTACTTACCTGAACCCAATCTTTCCATCAACGAGAACGATCCCAGCAGCTCCAGCCCCTGTCTCGGGGCCTCATTGGACAGATTGATAGCAGAAGCAGCCAGTGATCCAGTGACATGGGGGGCGCGGGCCAGTCCTGCTATCTGTGCCAATGGACGCAGCAGCTGGACTCGGGAGCGAGTGCCTCCTTTGAAAGCAGGTCTTCGAGGGAGCAGTCAATGTGGGAAGGAGCCAGTAGCACCGCTGGGGGACTCCAGAAGAGCAGGTTCGGGGCCACTCTGTGGAAAACCCTTGCACAGAGGAGGTAAGTATACCATGTTTGTGTTATTTAAAAAAAAAAAAAATGACAATCCTTTACAACCCCTTTAAGGTTAAAAGGGGTGTACATCTTTATTTAAACATATATATATATATATATATAAAGAAAACAACAACAATTAAAATCAGATAGTATCAAAATTGTATATATCCAAATATTATTTTACAAAAATATACCAGTTTCACCCATATGATTGGCTAGATGCCCTGATACAGAATGACATTACATATGACACCAAGAGAATCTATCCGGAGACAATCGATCGGGGACTGTTCCAGCCTATTGTGTAAAACTACTGCTCAACTAGTTTCACACTGAAAGGCACTTTATTGGGAGTTATTGGGAGTTTAACTGTATATCTAGATAGATGGAAAACACAACATCACCATTCTGCTTATACATTTAAACATCACAAGATAGGTAGACATCATAATATAGCTTCGGGTCATCTTGATTTACTTACATAAATTGGTTTATGGATATAACTGAAACAGGTAAGTGGACACTGAGACAACAGACATCAATGTGGACCACAAGGCAGATATGGGGGTGCCCTACAGATGACAAGTGAGACACAACAGAGACTCTGATATAGTATTAACTAAACTTTTAACTAAAGTTTATTGGGGATAATCCCGACCTACATTTATCGTATTACAATAGGGACATTTTTTCTACATGCTAACTATAAGTCGGGAGTATCTTAACACTTAAAAACTTAACTAACTGGAGAACTGTGATATTGTAATGTCATACACTGTAATGAACTGGCAAGTATTTATTTGTCATAACTTTGTGTTTTTGCTTTAAATAAAGAATTATATAGCTTTCAAATTATCAAATGGTTTGGTGGCATCCAACTTGAGGAAGACCCTAAGCCCCGTTATAGAGCCTCCATCCCACACCCTGAGAAAGAACAAGGAGATAATAGAAGTCACGCAGAAGATCATTGAGCTGCTAACAGGGGAGGTGAGCGGTGTCGGGAATTCTGGGACATTATCCAGTAACAGACAAGGGATGTGTCTGGATGGTGACTGTATCATTGTGTGTGTCAGGTTTCTCTAAGGTGTCAGGATGTCACTGTCTATTTCTCCATGGAGGAGTGGGAGTATATAGAAGGACACAAGGATCTCTACAAGGATGCCCTGATGGAGAACCGGCCGCCCCTCACATCACCGGGTAAGAGGAGACTTTTATTTCTTGTAAAGGAGAAAAGAGTATTGAGGATCCACCTAGATACACACATCCTCTGATATAAAGACATAGAAACAATGTATTCAGTCAGTGTGTGTTTCCTACAGATGGATCCAGGAACAGAAATCCCCCAGAGAGATGTTCCCGTCCTCTGTATTCCCGGGACTCCACACAGGAACATCATGAGATCCCTCAGGAGGATCAGGTAGTTGGAATCCAAAATTGAACATTAACTATCACCATTCTACCAGGTAGACCCATGATATACCACCTTTTCAAACTTAAAAACAGAATAATATAGCCCCTTGCAACGTTACTGCAGCACAAGGCCATCGGGTACTGCATCCTTCATTTTTTTATTGAGTATGTCTGAGGCACAAACATGTTGGTTTGGTTGCATTGGTCAGACAGGCTTCATCACTCATCACTTCATATCTCCTAGATAGCATTTTGGGGATACAGTCATGACATTTTGAACCGCATTAGTTCAATTATTCTTGTGTAGGTAATGCTGGAAGTAACCCAGACTGAAAGGAAAACTAGAGAGGAAGCAAAAGAGATGTCTATGATGGGTGGTGATCCATGTAAGGAAGAGGAAATCCCTACACAGATCAGCACAGGTGAGTAAAAAAAACAAAAAATCCAGAGAAGAGCCCCAGATTCTCCTTGTTCAGTCACTACAACAATCCCCCCCCCCCCCTGGCAGTAGACAGTAATGGGGGGAAATGATGTGCCCAGTGGGGGAGTCAGGAGACATCAGCCTCTATTAGACTCCGGCTCTCCTCCTCACATCATGTCATTGTGTGTTACCAGTCAAGAGACATGACCAGTCTCCCCCCGCGCACACTCTCTGGGGTCTCTCATACATCTCAGTACAGGGGGCTTCACTCTCATCTTTATTCACAGACCCCGGAGACACCAGAACAACTCAGAGAGACATCAAACATGAGGAAGAAATAGAACAGAAGATTAAAGAGGAGGACATTCTAATAGAGATCAGCACAGGTGCGTTATCTCTAAACCACATGTTTCAAAAACAAGGCCAGAGTGCCAAATCCAGCCCCCCCCCCCCCCCCAGGTCATTTCATGTGGCCCTTGCACCTCTGCTGCAGCTGCAGCAACCCCCTTATCTCTGCCCTCACCTTGTCTCAGCAGTCGGCAGCAGAGAGTAAGACAGAACTCCTCCACCAGATCCTGCACCTCTCTGTGCAGCTGCAGCACCACTTTGTCTCTGCCTCCCCGGGTAGCTGACTCCAGCTCTCCTCTGGTCCTCCTCCAGACCCTGAACTTTCTGCTTTCTAGCTGCCCCCCCCACCCCTTCCCCCAGCTTCTTTCTGGCAACAGCACAAGGCAAGGGGGGTGAACTGTTATGTAAGGGAGGGTGGGGGACTCTGATGGTTTATATAGTCTTACAGATACAACCAGCCCTTTCAGGGTAACCATAATGTTGATGCAGCCCATGATTAAATTGAGTTTGACACTTCTACTTTAAACCCTAAATTTAGAAAAGATTCTTAAATTCTCATATACAGCCTCATACCTCCCTAAACCTGCCTGAACTCTGTGCGCTGCCTAAACCACAGATCCCGTTCTGATATTGGACTAGTGGACAAGAAGCCAGCAGTGTGTGGGAAAATATTGCTCCCACCATATTATAATACATTGTCACAGAATATTATGAATACATTATATTTAAACTGACATGTTTTATGTTTTAATAGCCCTTTAACTGTTCCTGTTGCCTTTCATCTCTCATTAATCCCAGATGGACAACACGGAGAGTTGGGGAATAATTCCATTGTCGCTCCAGATGGTGAAATAGAAGATGATGACCTCACAAAAGATTCTTTAGAAGAAAATGTCCTTTCCTCATATCTGCACCCAGTGCTTTCCAGTGCAGATCTGTTAGCTGATCCCTCTAAACATGGGGGAAGCTTTCCCCAATGCTCACCTCCCAAGACACAACACACAGATCATAAAGGAGGTGAAATGTTCTTGTGTTCCATAGATGGGAGGTTCTTTGCACAGAAGGAGGCACTCATCTCTCATCAGAAAACTCATACAGCAGAAAAGCCGTATTTGTGCTCTGTATGCGGGAAATGTTTTACACAGAGGTCTTGCCTTACCCTTCATCAACGAATTCACACGGCTAAGAAGCCATATCCTTGTTCTGAGTGTGGGAAATGTTTTACCCAGATAGGAACTCTTATTTCGCATCAGAGAACTCACACTGGGGAGAAGCCGTATTCATGTTCAGAATGTGGGAAATGTTTTGCTGTTAGTTCAGTTCTCACTAACCACAAGAGAATCCACACTGGGGAGAAACCGTATTCATGTTTAGAATGTGGCAAACGCTTTGCACGGAAGGCTGACCTTAATATACACCAGAGGATTCACACGGGAGTGAAACCATTTTCATGTTCGGAATGCGGGAAATGCTTTTCGGTGAATTCGGTTCTTAATAGACACAAGAGAACGCATACAGGAGAGAAACCGTATTCATGTTCAGAGTGTGGGAAATGTTTCTCTCGGAGAGCACACCTTATCGTCCATGAAAAGCTTCATACAGAAGAGAAGCCGTATTCATGCTCAGAATGAGATAATCATCTTATGTTACATCCGAGAACTTGTATGAAAGTAAAACCATAATTATCAGAATGTGGAATTTTTTTTCTGAAGAACTAAAACTTCAAATAATTTATAACAAGGATACACCCATCTTTATGTAGGAGAGGAGAGTGCTGGAGAAGTTCTAATAGGAAATCAAGTTTGGTTATTGACGAGAAGGTCCATACAAACATCTGAGCAGAACTACATGTGTACTTTATGGCCATAATTTGTGGACAGTTGACCATCACACCTGCAGTATATAAACTTATTAGAAACATAGAAAAGTGATGGCAGAAAAAAGACAGAGTTGTCCATCGAGTCTGCCCATTTTTCTTTTTTTTTCCTTTTTTTATACATGTTTATTTTTTGTTTGTTTTTTTTATTTTTTGTTAACTTTTTAGTCTGAGTATATTTCTGTGTTTGTCCCAAGCATGCTTGAAGCCACTTACTTTTTACTGACTAACTACCTCTGTTGGAAGTTTATTCCAAGCATCAACTACCCTTTCAGTAAAATAATAAAAAAAAATACAAAACATGTATAAAAAAAAATGCAAATCACATTTCAAAATCATCGGCTTTAGTATAAAGTTTCCTCGCACCTTGTGAATATAAAAGCCTCCAGTCTTCTAAGAAGACTTTTCACAAGATGTTGGGGTATGTCTGAAAATTTGTGCCCATTCATTATAAAAGAGCATTTATGAGATCAAGTACTGATGTTAGACCAGTAGACCTGGCTCATAGTTGACATTTCTATTCATCTCATTGCCAAATGGCCCTGTACTTATCTAGACTGTAGACTGTCAGCACATAGAATTCTCTCAGGTCCTGCTGCAAACATCCCCTACAAGAAGTCTTCATGGGACCCGGTCCCCAAGAGATAGACCGCCATTCTACTGCTTAGTTACAGCCTCTTGGGGGAGTCCCCTCTGATTCCTACCTCATTCTTGTTCCCAATCAGGTTTATGTTCTTAGTAGTGCAACTAAGAGCCCCCCCCCCGTGCAGCTTATATGGGGATGGTTGAATGTTGAATGATTTTTAGACTCATAAATTGGAGCAAGGTTAGGCAGGTTTGCAGTGTCCATCAAACCTCAGGGACACTCCTAGGTTTTTGAATGGACGGAATCCTGCTCATCCTTCTGCTTCTGGTGTTTGTGTGCACCAGTCCAAGTTGCAGTATTCACCATTCTTGCCAACTCTCTTTATGGGTGCAGTTCACTAACCCTGTCCCCTTTTCATACTGCCTTCAGGGTTGTGTTGTGTTTTGAGCGCAAATCTTGGTCTTGTGGAATCCCTTCTGGCAGGTCCTACTTTGTCCTTGGGAAGTCCCCTTTGGCAGAGTCTTCCTTGCTCTTGTGAAGTCCCCTCTGGCAGTGTGTGCATCTGGCATTTTATTTAGAAAGTTTAGGTAGTATTCCCTTTCTATCCGCTTCCTTTCAACATTAGTTTCTATGGGAGAGGCATTTTCTAACTCCAGATTCTAGATAGAATTATATTATCAAGCATGCCATGTCAGATGTGTCAAAGGTCAAACTATTGTTAAAGTGAAACTACCCCCCCCCCCCCCAACAACAAAAAAAACTAAACTAAATACTAAACATAAAAAATAAAATCTATTCAAATGCATATTCTTAACTCAAAGAAGCACCTTCTATTCCTCTTATCCTCCTCCAAATTCCTCCCAGAAGCAGCAGGCTCACTTTAAACAAGAAGGTCAGTTTTCAAAAATGTTAGGGAGATATAAAACAACAACAATGTATGCACTGTGCAGTGTGGTGGGATAATGGCATCAGGGAAAATTTTGGTAGTACCAACATCTATGATCTAGACTCCATCATTCCACAGTTATACTACACCTCTGTGATCAGGAGAATAAATGTACAGAACAGGAACAAAAAAAGAAAAAAAATCTGCACCCCAAGAATCTGAAGTATCATTTGAGTAGCCTGTAAAAGTGGTAAAAGGGTGTAGAGATATAAAGGTTAGCTATTGCTGGTGGGGGGAGGCCAGTAGATCAAAAGAACAGAAGAAGGTGAGAAATACCATAAGGGGTATGACAAATGAAGGTGAGAAATGCCGGGGGGGGGGGGGGGAGAAAATGAAAGATCAAGGGGGGGGGGGGGATTGGTAGGAAGAGGAGATAGATATGCAGGGGATGGAAATGTAAAGTAGAACTATAGATAAATAAATCTCTAAATGCTCCTCTTCTAATTTGTCTGTAAATGTCTACAGTGTGCATGGCCACATAAGCTAATATGGAAGTGCATTTAGAGGCTGAAAAAAGCCATATGCCTGTAAAAGTGCAATTTCTTAAACCCTGTGTACATGAGGCCTAAATGACAAGATGGCCTGGATGGTTATATGAATGGAGAAAGAGGAACCTGGGTAAATACTAAACAAACCTTGGAAAGCAAAGGCAGATTTCACCATGCCGCCTACCACCTAAGGATTAGCTACAGAACATGGCAAATTTTTACTGGAATATACCGGTATCTGATGTTCAAAAGAGCTGTACAGAGGGGAATGCCTGCTCCTGAAAGCTTACAGTCTAACAACAGATGACATAAGGAAAACAGAAGAGTTTTATCTCTCCAGGTAAAGCATAAGGTCTCTACTGCTGTAAAGCAAGCCAGATGCCAGCCTTGGTCTAGAGCTAAAAGATGCGGAATAATGAAGAAGAGGATGGTGGCACTTCCAGCATAAAAATATTATTTTATTGAGAATGTAAGTCTATAAATACCGATTGATATAAACAGAGGCGTAGCTTGAAGCTTGTAGGCCCCATGCAAAAGTTGACCTGCCCCCCCCCCCCCCCACTACTTGCAACGTGCGTGCAGATACATTCAACGCACGCCAAAGATACTCAAAGTGGCTTAAGAGTTTTGAGTTCCCAAAGTTCCTCTTTACTTTAGTAAAGGACAGGGATCACCACTGGAGAATCAGAGGACAGGGATCACAGCTGGAGAATCAGGACAGGGATCACCCCTGGCAGGTCACTTGGCAGAGCTCCTTTCCCATCCCAGCACTGTATAAGCTCCCCCCCACTACACAGGGCTGAAATCACATTCCTTTACACTCAGTCTATCAGCCTTCACAAGGTGTATCTGGCATTTATGTTGGCGTTCTGACCTGTGAAATCCCCTAGTCAGAACGGCAGTGTAGGTGCAGTACGCAGATACACCCTGTGTAGATCATGGCTAACTGGCTGTGTTGTAAAGGAATGTGATTTCAGCCCCGCAGAGGAGCAGCAGTATAGAGTGCTGTAATGGGAAAGGAGCTCAGCAGCCGGGCACAGCATGCAGAGTGGAGGGCAAAGCCACGTGACACAAAATCTGGAGCTTGCAGCCCTTCAGTGGGCCCCTCAGGAGGTGTTAAGGGATTTGTTTTAGCAATTTTTGATGATTCCTCTGTCAGTGTTGGCAGGTGTTGGGGGAAGGTCACCTCCCGGAGGTGTGTCGTTTCCCCATTGTCAAGTGGGGTAAGTAGATATCCCCGGGTGTGGGGGT
Source organism: Aquarana catesbeiana (assembly GCF_042186555.1). Lineage (NCBI taxonomy): Eukaryota > Metazoa > Chordata > Amphibia > Anura > Ranidae > Aquarana > Aquarana catesbeiana. Next base: position 280,217,677 of record NC_133331.1, on the reverse strand, counting down.
ACAGAGAATCCCAGTTGGTGACTAGGAGACGCTGAGCGGTGTCTTGACTCACCAATGACATCGGTCCCATCGTGGCTACAGGATGGCACTCTCCTCCTCTTGCCTCGCTGAGCTCGGTTACCATTCCATGTTGCCAGCACACAGCACAGACACTTCCCCATCCTGGGCTGTTCTCACCTTGTGCGCCTCTCCATTCAGGAAATGAATCACAGCTTCTCCCTAGCCAATGGGAACAGAGGGGTGTGGATTGTGGAAGGCAAAGTAGAAGCCCAGTACTGTAGCGTGGCTGTGGGGCCCTAGGGCAGATCGGAGCTGGATTTTGTGGAGGATATGATAATATGACAGGGAGGCTGCAGGGGCCGTAGTAAGAAGAGCCGGCAAAACTGTAGTCCTTGAAGTGTTGTTTATTGGTACATCAGAGCGATAATAAAACAATAAACTGACGCGTTTCAGCAATAGCCTTAGTCGGAAGCTGCATGGGCCCCCTGGAGCTAGGGTCGGGGTTGTGATTGTGACCCCTGAAACCCCTTATGCTATGCCCATGGATATAAACACAAAATATAAAGAAAAATTATAAATATACATAATAAGAGAGAAATCATCTTTCTACAGTGCACTGAACCACCAAATCTTTATATTTCTTTAAGTTGTACCCTCCAAACAATGCAGACTCAATATATATATATATATATATATATATATATATATATATATACATATGCACAGAGTATCTCACAAAATTGAGTACACCCCTCACATTTTTGTAAATATTTTATTATACCTTTTCATGTGACAACACTGAAGAAATGACACGTTGCTACAATATAAAGTAGTGAGTGTACAGCTTGTATAACAGTGTAAATTTGCTGTCTCCTCAAAATAACCCAGAACACAGCCACCCTTTCACGACTAGGCCTATTTTTGAAATTTGGTGTTTACAAGTTAAAATCTGTATTTTTTGCTAGAAAATTACTTAGAGTTCCCAAACATTATATATATTTTTTTAGCAGAGAATCTAGAGAATAAAATGGAGATTGTTGCAATAGTTTATATCACATGGTATTTGTGCAGCGGTGTTTTAAACGCAAATTTTTGGAAAAGGGACATTTGCATGAATTTTAAAAAATCCAAACAGTAAAGTTACCCCAATTTTTTTGTATAGTGTGAAAGATGATGTTACGCCGAGTAAATAGATACCAAACATGTCACCCTTTATAATTGCACGCACTCGTGGAATGGCGACAAACTACCGGACCTATGAATTTCCATAGGCGACGCTTTAAATTTTTTTTACGGTTACCAGGTTTGAGTTACAGAGGAGGTCTAGGGCTAGAATTATTGCTCTTGCTCTGACGATCGAGGCGATACCTCACATGTGTGATTTGAACACCGTTTACGTATGTGAGCGCGACTTCCGTATGCGTTTTCTTCACTGCGCGAGCTCGCGGGGACGGGGGCACTTTAAATTTTTTTTTTTTTTTTATTTATCTATTTTATTTTTTTTTTTTTACTTTATAAATTGTGTTTAAATTTTTTTTTTTTTTTTTTTATTGCTGTCACAAGAAATGTAAACATCCCTTGTGATAGTAATAGGTGGTGACAGGTACTCTATATGGAGGGATCGGGGGTCTAAAAGACCCCCGATCCCTCCTTTGCACATCAAAGTATTCAGATCGCCGAAAACGGCGATTCTGAATATTGTATTTTTTTAAAAACCGGCGCCATTGGCAGCCGAGTAAACGGGAAGTGACGTCATGACGTCGCTTCCGCGTTTACATTGAGAAGGCTGGAACGAAGCCACCCACAGCTTTGTTCCAGCCCGCCCACAGCCGCCGGAGGCAGCCAATTGGACACCGGGCCTCCCGATCACACGGGAGTCCCGGTAAGAGCGTCGGGAGGCAGCGGGAGGGGGAATGTCCCCTCCCGCTCCTCCGGTATAACAGCCGAGTGGCTTTTAGCCGCATCGGTTGTTATACTCGGGTAGCCGATCGCCCGCTGTAAACAACGGTACCAGGATGATGCCTGCAGCTGCGGGCATCATCCCGGTATAACCCCGGAAAGCCGAGTACGCATATCTGCATACGGTCGGCGGGAAGGGGTTAATGTCTAAACCGCTGGCAACAAAAGTGAGTACACCCCTAAGTGAAAATGTCCAAATTGGGCCCAATTATCCATTTTCCCTCCCCGGTGTCATGTGACTTGTTAGTGTTACAAGGTCTCAGGTGTGAATGGGGAGCAGGTGTGTTAAATTTGGTGTTATCGCTCTCACTCTCTCATACTGGTCACTGGAAATTCAACATGGCACCTCATGGCAAAGAACTCTTTGAGGATCTGAAAAAAAGAATTGTTGCTCTACATAAAGATGGCCTAGGCTATAAGAAGATTGCCAAGACCCCGAAACTGAGCTGCAGCACGGTGGTCAAGACCATACAGCAGTTTAACAGGACAGGTTCCACTCAGAACAGGCCTCATCATGGTCGACCAAAGAAGTTGAGTGCACGTGCTCAGCATCATATCCAGAGGTTGTCTTTGGGAAATAGATGCATGAGTGCTGCCAGCATTGCTGCAGAGGTTGAAGGGGTGGGGGTCAGCCTGTCAGTGCTCAGACCATACACTGCATCACATTGGTCTGCATGACTGTCTTCCCAGAAGGAAGCCTCTTCTAAAGATGATGCACAAGAAAGCCCACAAACAGTTTGAAGACAAGCAGACTAAGGACATGGATTACTGGAACCATGTCCTGTGGTCTGATGAGACCAAGATAAACGTATTTGGTTCAGATGGTGTCAAGCGTGTGTGGCGCCAACCAGGTGAGGAGTACAAAGACAAGTGTGTCTTGTCTACAGTCAAGCATGGTTGTGGGAGTGTCATGGTCTGGGGCTGCATAAGTGCTGCCAGCACTGGGGAGCTACAGTCCATTGAGGGAACCATGAATGCCAACATGTACTGTGACATACTGAAGTAGAGAATGATCCCCTGCCTTCGGAAACTGGGCCGCAGGGCAGTATTCCAAGGTAATAATGACCCAAACACTCCTCCAAGATGACCACTGCCTTGCTAAAGAAGCTGAAGGTAAAGGTGATGGACTGGCTAAGCATGTCTCCAGACCTAAACCCTATTAAGCATCTGTGGGGCATCCTGAAACGGAAGGAGGAGAAGCGCAAGGTCTCTAATATCCACCAGCTCCGTGATGTCATCATGGAGGAGTGGAAGAGGACTCCAGTGGCAACCTGTGAAGCTCTAGTGAACTCCATGCCCAAGAGGGTTAAGGCAGTGCTGAAAAATAATGGTGGCCACACAAAATATTGACACTTTGGGCCCAATTTGTACATTTTCACTTAGGGGTGTACTCACTTTTGTTGCCAGCGGTTTAGACATTAATGGCTATGTGTTGAGTTATTTTGAGGGGACAGCAAATTTACACTGTTATACAAGCTGTACACTCACTACTTTACATTGTAGCAAAGTGTCATTTCTTCAGTGTTGTCACATGAAAAGATATTATAAAATATTCACAAAAATGTGAGGGGTGTGCTCACTCTTGTGAGATACTGTACATTTGGATTATGTATGAATATAAAACGATGGTTACTCATCTTTGAGTGATTATGTACATTGGAGAGACGTTGTTCTTCTCCTTATGGGGTTAATGGTCATATACTTTTGATTTGTTTATGTATATTATTTTCTATGACATGACATTTTTTTTGTTTTCACATTGCAAAGATGTTATGTATTTGAATTGCCTTGCAGAGCTGTGGGGTTTGTGGAGGGAGTAACATCATTATCAGATGTGCTTCTGGGCTATAAGCAGGCAAGTAACCCTGAGCTAATCAGCAATGACTAAGCACAGGTTTGCGAAACGCGTTTGCTGAACTTTTGAGCTGGCAGCATGTCATTTTATGTCCTCGTCTTTAATGGATTACCTCAATAAAATAAACTATATTATAGTATATATAATGTATGTTCATCATTGCATAAGAAATATCATATATAAAACACATTTTATATGTATATATATATATATATATATATATATATATATATATATATATATATATATATATATATATATATATATATATATACTGTGTGAATATGTGTTTTATATAACATATCCCTTACTCAATAATAACAATAATCTTTTTATATATATATATATATATATATATATATATATATATATATATATATATATATATATATATATATATATATATATATATATATATATATATATACACATTCAAAATAATAATGATATGTAAATTGCTTTAAGTCTAGTAGTGTCAGTGAGCACATTATTTAAACAACGTACAACCTTCTCAGCCCTCACCAACTTCCTCCACCCCTGCTCTCTATTATTATTATCACCATTCTCCTCCCACTTCCGGCCTGTGGCACATACACTTCCGCTCTGTGCGTTCCACAGCTGACCAAACGCTTCCTGTTTGCTTTAGCGACGCCCGCTCCTTCAGACGTGTTCTTACCGGAATTTGGCGGCCATTTTGTTGTCGCCCTCATCTTGTTTAATTTTCGGGCAGGAGTTTTAATTCATTGGAGTAAAAACTGATAGAAAGGCTAGCGAATTGCATTAACCTCTCAGCGTTCTCTGGTAAATGACAGTGGTTTAACGACGCAGTGTTTTTTTACTACTAAAAATAAAAGTGTCCTCACTGCAGTAAGTCGCCATTATGTTGTATCTCAAAAAGTGATTGGCGGACTGGGAACTTCCTGTGGGGGGATGTAAGATTGGAGAGTGTGTTCCCAGTGAGGAGGAGGTAATAATGTCTTCTTGTTATAAGAGAAGGGGGTCCCAACACTCTGTGTGGACTGGTGGTCATGTGATGTTTTGGGTCAGGTCACATGTCCTCTATAGTCAGGGGTCAGCAGGCTTAGTATTGGAGGAATTAGTCTCCTCTGGTGTATTGGGGTGTCTATGGAGATAATTATAGAAGCGATTTATGGGTGTTCCTGACTCATAAATGGCGGTTTTTCATACATATGACGCCTAAAAGGTACGTAGTGCAGGGACAATCAGGCGTGGTGGGTTTCCGGCAGCTGATGCCCCCTGCTACAGGATTCCGTATTGCCCTTTTGTAGTAAAGCTCCCAGTGATGCTGACGGGTAGCGGGTATTCTTAACCACTCCCATCCCGGCATATTAGCGCCATTCTTTTATTGTTCTGTGATGATTTATTATCTGCTCTATCCATAGTGAAAATATCCTCTTTATTAGGAGGGTTTCCACCATATCACTTTCTGTTCTACATTATTTACTCTACAATGGCAACTAAACTTAAAATGGAACTAAACCCGCTTCTCCTTGACAGCCAAGGAAGCTGCCATCTTAGCCTCTGTTTGATCTGCAGCTGCACATGTGATCAGTTATGACACCAGACATTGGATGACTTGACAGTTCAGCTCAGAGCAGAAGCAGCTGTGATAGTTATCATCCATGGCATGCCTTGAATGAATCTGTTTTGAGAAACTGTTAAATTGATTTTAGTTCCACTTTAAATCTGATAGATTTATTCATGTTTTTTCATTTCAGCCAACACGATAATTAAATATTAGTTGAAGGCAAAACCATTTACAAGGTAAGGCCATTAAATAGATAATCTGACCAAAGATGGAGAAGGAGCGGAGTCACACCACCGAGAGGATACTAAACCTCACCCTGGAGATCATCTACCTGCTGACCGGAGAGGTGAGGAGGATTCTGGGAGGTCACATGACATCACTATTACCTCTATTATTAAAATACAGACTAGACCAGAGAGGTGAGAAGGATAATGCGAGGATTGACATCACTTTCACTTCTGTTAATTAAACAAACAGGTGTTTGATTGTTAAACTTTAGTTGATGGGCTGTAATATAGTGTAATTGAATACCTTGTAGTCCACCAGCAAATAACTTTGTATGTGTTTTTGCTTCAACTATAGAATTATATAGCTTTTAAGTTAGCAGATGGTTTGGTGGCAACCAACATGAAGAAGACACAGAGTCTTAGTACAGACCCCCCATCTCAATCCATGAGAAATAATAACAAGAAGGTTGAAGAAGTCACCAATGAAATCATTGAGCTGCTGACAGGAGAGGTGAGCTGTGCTGGGCATTCTGGGACATTATTCAAGGGATAATATCAAGGAATGGATGGTGACTGTATTATTGTGTCTGTCAGGTTCCTATAAGATGTCAGGACAACTCTGTGCCGTATCCCATGGAGGAGTGGGAGTATATAGAAGGACACAAGGATCTCTGCAAGGACGTCTTGATGGAGAACCGGCCGCCCCTCACATCATCACCGGGTAAGAGGAGGCTTTCATTGTAAAGGAGAGAAGAGTATTGAGGATCCACCTACATACACACATCCTCTGATATGAAGACATAGAAACAATGTATTCAGTCAGTATGTGTCTTTCCTACAGAGGGATCCAATAAGAGAAATATACCACAGAGATGTCCCCGTCCTCTGTATTCCCAGAATGTGGCATCAGAACATATCAAGATCCTCCAGGAGTACCAGGTAGATGGAATCCAAAACTGAATATTAAACATAGCCTATTTCAACAAGCAGACCCATAAAGTACCTTTGGATGAAACTTAATAACAAACTTAATATGGCCCCTTGCAATCCTAATAAGTCAGGTAATGCTTCCTTCTTTGTTGTGAAGATATGTCTGAGGCACATCATCTCTTTCCAGTAATGGTCAGAAAGGCTTTCTGAAAGATTGATTGGTAGGAGAGTTCCTCCTCAGTTTAAAAGGTACCTTTTACCTCCTAGATAGCAGTTTATGGATACAGCCATGAAATGTTACCTTTTTGAGGAGCATTATTTAAGGGAATCATACTTCTTGTATAGGTAACACTGGAAGTAAACCATACTGATCAAGGAACGGAAACTATGGAAGAAGCAGAAGAGCCATATATGATGGGCGATGAGTCATGTAAGGAGGAGGAAGATCCTCCAGAGATCAGCACAGGTGAGTAATAAACACTAAATCCAGAGAAGAGTCCCAGATTCTCCTTGTTCAGTCACTACAACAATCTCTTCTTCTCCCCCCTCCTCTGTCAGTAGACAGTAATGGGGAGACAGTATGTGCCCAGTGGGGGAGTCAGGAGACATCAGACTCTATTAGACTCCGGCTCTCCTCCTCACATCATGTCATTGTGTGTTACCAGCCAAGAGACGTGACCAGTCCCCCCCCCCACACACACACACACACACATGCACATTCTCTGGGGTCTCTCATACATCTCAGTACAGGGGGCTTCCCTTTTATCTTTATTCACAGACCCCGGAGACACCAGAACCACTCCTAAAGACATTAAAGCCGAGGAGGAGGAGGAGGAAGAACATTTGAGGATTAAAGAGGAGGAAGTTCCTGTAGAGATCAGTACTGGTAAGGAATAAACACTAAATCCAAACAAGATTTACAGATTATCCTATTTAACCTTTTGAAACTTGTCTGAACTCTGGTCTTTGGTCATTTTTCTTTAGATAGCCAAAGAAGGAGATGGAGAGACTTTAAGATCCCCTTTGCTTACTATCTGAAATGTCTGTTGTAGCTTTCAGTGAAGGGACCTGTGCCAACTGCCAGAATGGGAGATAAAATATGTAATGTTTCCGCACACCTCCACCGCCCTCCAGTCCAGGCCATATTTCAGCTTTTTCTCTGTCACACTTTGAATGACAATTACTCAGTCATGCAACACTGTACCCAAATGAAATTTTTATCTTTAAAGAAAACAAAAAACAGATAGAGCTTTATTTTTCAGGTATTTATTCACGACTGAGTTTTTTATTTTTTGCTATATGATTGAAAAAAGACCAACATTTTGGAAAAAATGTGTTTCTTTATATAATAAAGTTTGCAAAATAAAAATATTTTTTTTTTTCATAAATTTAGGCCAAAATGTATTCTAATACATTTCTTTTGTAAAAATAACCCAAATCAGTGTATATTATTTAGTCTGTAGGAAAGTTATAGAGTCTACAAACTATGGTATATATATTAGATCAATCCTGATGTACTGATGACCTATTTCATTTCTTGAGGCCCTAAAATGCCACAACAGTACAAATACCACCCAAATTACCCCTTTTTGGAAAGTAAACATTCTGAAGTATTTCATAAGAGACATGGCAAGTTTTTGTAAGTTGTAATTTTTTTTTTTTTTTACAAAGTTATTTCTCACACACAGCATCGGCATACTTATAATTACACCACAAAACACATTCTGCCATGCCTTCTGTGTATGGGGATACCACATGTGTGAGACATTTTCACAGCCTAGCTGTATAGAGGAGCTCAAAATCCAAGGAGCACCTTCAGGCATCCAAGGTTCATAAATTACAAATCTAATTTACGAAGTACCTATCACATTTTTGGAGGCCCTGTAGCACCAGGACAATGGAAACAAACACAAAAGTGCCCCATTTTAGAAAGCAAACAATCCAAGGTATTTTCTGAAAAGCATTAATTGACAAAAAAATTTAATTTTTTTGTCAATTAATAAGATATTTCAGCATGGGCTTACTTAGAAAGAGTAGCAGAATGTGTTTTGGGGTGTATTTCTGAGTATGACAATACTGCATGCTTGAGACTTTTTCACAGCCTAGCCACATAGAGAGGCCCAAATTTCAAGGAGCACCTTCAGGCCACCTGGGGGCATAAATTACTTACAGCAGAATCCAGTATAAAAAAGCCAGCACTCCAAATCCTTAAGAAAACGGTTTATTGGTAGAGGTTAAGAGAGTACAAGGGGCTAACGCATTTCGGAAAACCGCCTTGGTCACGGTGGTTTGCCGAAATGCGTTAGCCCCTTGTACTGTTGTACTCTTTTAACCTATACCAATAAACCATTTTCATAAGAATTTGAAGCGACGGCTTTTTTACTGGATTCTGCCGTTTGTTTGTTATCGGGAGGACATCGAAGCCAGAGCACCCTGTTGTGGACTCCATGCTGACTTTCAGGACACTCCCTTGTTCAGAGTGCTGCACCTTTTTATGTTTGTTATAAATTACTTACAGTATCTAATAGTGATCAGGGACACTGTAACTGGTGTGGCGGTGATCAGGGACACTGTAACTGTTGTGTTGGTGATTATGTGACAATATGACTTGTATGGCGCTGATGTGGTGATGATCAGGGACACTGGGACTGGTGTTGCGGTGATCAGGTGCAGTAGAAATGGTGTGGCGGTGATTATGGGACAATATGAGTGGTATGGTGTTGATCAGGGACACTGTAACTGGTGTGTCAGTGATCAGGGACACCATAACTGGTGTGGCAGTGATTAGGGACGCTGTAACTGGTTTGGCAGTGATCGGGGACACTGTAACTGGTGTGGCAGTGATTAGGGACGCTGTAACTGGTTGGCAGTGATTAGGGACACTGGGACAGCAGGCTCAATTCACAAAGTATATACCCCTTGAAGAACTGCGCTAAAATACCTCTTAGTGTTTTTTTAAACATTTTTGCAATTACCAAAAAAAAACGCTACTAAAATACCACATGAGCTATTTTATGAAGTGACTTTAGTAGTGAAAGCTAGCGGTACTTCAACACTGGCGGAAGCTGGTGTCCTTGATAACCAGTAACCAACATGGTTGTTAAGGAGCGGGCGTCCGCCGGTGTCCTTAACCAGTAAATATCATGTTTAATAATTAGCTGGCGGCCATCGCATCCTTAACAACCATGACTCATCTGAGAACCTCACTGACAGCAGAATGTAAACAAAAGAATTGCCTGCATTAAACAATTTAACAAAAAAACAGCGTGGAGTCCCTAATCTATACTAGGCCCTTCAGTATAGCATGCTAGGTCAATGATGTCACAAGAGGGCAGGGTCACCAGGTGAAGTCATCAGGTGGCTCTGCCCCTTAGTTTATTTAGCTGCGAGCTGTTATTCGGCGGGAGCCAAGCGTCAATGTTTTAAAAAAACTTTGTTCAGGTTGGCGGCCAGCATTCATCGTGACTGATGTTGGATCTACTTCAGGAGACTTTTATTTTTTTATTTTATTTTTTTTTTTGGGGGGGGGGGTTGAATAAAGGGCTTGTCAAAAACTGGTTGTGTTTTTATTTACTTTGCACTTTTTTTTGGTGAATGAGTAGGGTACTATGTATTACCTTTGCCAAAAGGGGCTTCCAGATTCCGATAAGCCCCCCACCCGCAGACCCCCACAACAACCGCCCAGGGTTGTGGGGACGAACCCTTTGTCCCCATCAACAAGGGCACCCCCCATATTAGTGGAATGTGGCCTGGTATGGTTTAGTGGGGGGGGGGCTTCGCTCATCCTCCCCTTTCGTCAGGTTGCGTGCTCCGATAAGAGTCTGGTATGAATTTTGCGGGGACCTTACATCATTTATTTAAAAACATTTTGGCGTTGGGTTCCTCTCCAAACCCATACCAGACCTAAAGGGCCTGGCATGTATTGGGGGGGCTGGTGACCCTGCACTGTTTTGTTGTTTTTTAATTCTGGCAATTCTTTTGTTTACATATACAGCAGATGAGTGATGGTTGTTAAGGACGTGGTGGCTGCCCACTCCTTTAACAACCAGCTATTTACTCAGTAAGTATGCATTCGTGGAGGGAGATGGTGGAATCTGTTAGGTCAGGGGAGGATGCATGAAAAAAGTGTACTTTGTATAAAAGAGCACTTTTTAATTAAAGCTCAGTGCTCTGAGAGGAAGGAAGGGGCACAACCCCCTTCACACAGGAACAGAGCTGAGACCGTCAATCACAGGCTGTGTGCTGGAGCTCCCTCCCCTGTCGCATTTATATCTCTTGGTGTCAGGAAAACTTCCTCATGCTGATAGCAGAGGAACGAAGCAGCAGACAGAAATGACACTTAGTGCTCTGGGCTGAGATAAGTACACATTATAGAGAGATATGCTTTGTTAATATTTCATGTCTGAGGTTTACAACCACTTTAAGTTTTCTTATCCCCTTCTACCTTTTATTTCCATCAGATGGACGATACATCGGGAATGATTCTGTCATCTCTCCTGGTGATGAAACGGAAAACGACAACCTAACAGAGAATTCTACAGAAGAAAATGTCATTACCCAGTATCTTCATCCACAACTTTCCAATGCAGATCTGTTATCTGATCCCTCTACACATGGGGGTAGTCTTACCCAACATCCACCTCCTGACACTCAACACACAGATCATAGCGGGGGTTTAATGTTCACCTGTACTATATGTGGAAGATTTTTTGCCCGGAAGGCAACGCTCCTCTCTCACCAGCAAATTCATACAGCAGAAAAGCGTTATTTGTGTTCTGTATGCGGCAAATGTTTTGCAACAAGTTCAGACCTTTCCACACACCAGAAAATCCACACAGCTGAGAAACCGTACCCTTGTCCTGAGTGCGGGAAACGTTTTACCCATTTAGGTACACTCCTTTCACACCAGAAAACGCACACTGGGGAGAAGCCGTATTCATGTTCAGAATGCGGAAAATCGTATGCGCTGAGAACGGATCTTTCTAGACACCAGAGACTCCACACGGGGAAGAAGCCTTATTCATGTTTAGAATGCGGGAAATGTTTCATTAAGAGTTCAAATCTTGTTAATCACATGAGGACTCATACGGGGGAGAAGCCGTATACATGTTCGGAGTGCGGGAAATGTTTTAGTCAGCAGTGCAATCTGAAATCACATAAGAGAATTCACACGGGGCAGAAGCCGTATGCCTGTTCGGAATGTGAGAAATGTTTTAGCAGGAGCTCAAGTCTTGTGAAGCATATGAGAACTCACACGGGGGAGAAGCCATATGCATGTTCGGAGTGCGGGAAATGTTTTAGTCAGCAGAGCAATCTCAAATTACATAAGAAAATTCATGCAGGAAAGAAGCCGTACTCACGGTCGTAATACAGATTTTTTTTTTATTACTCCAAGTATGGCATTTGTTTTCACACAAAACCTCACACTGGGCAGAACATAAATTCATGTTCGGAGTGCCGGAATTGTTTTGCAAGAGGCTTAGCTTTTGTTTACTGTGAAAGAACCTGCACGTGGGAGAAGCCTTATTCATATTTTGGAATGTGGGAATTTTTTCTCTCGGGGGTCATACCATATCACCCAATAGAAACTTCATACTGGAGAGAAGCCGTATTCGTGTTCAGAATGAGGGAAATGTTTTTTCACTAAAAACCATCTCATCTTACAACAGAGGATTTGTACGGGTGCAAAACCATAATCCACATCGGAATGTGGGACAAGTTATTCTAAAAGCGCAAAACTTCATATAGTTTGTAACAGGGGCACATTTATAAGTAGTGTATGATGGAGAGGTTCTCGTAGAAAATCATTTATGGTTAAACATGAGAAGATCTATACAAACTTTAAAGCAGAACTACAAGTAGACTAAGCAATTGACCATCACACCTATATAATCTTGTTGGGAATGCCATTCCAAAATATGGCAATACGGTGGAGTTTCCCCCTTTCTCACCTTGCGGCTATAACAGCCTCTGCTCTTCTGGGAAGGCTTTCAGAGTGTGTTTGTGAGAATTCTGTCCATTCAGCCAAAAGAGCATTTGTGAGATCAAGCACTGAAGTTGCACCTGGTTTATAGTTGATATTCTAGTTCATCACAAAAATATTCAGTGGCATTAAGACTAGTAGAGTTTCTCCACATGCAATTTGTCAAATCATGTCTATATGGAGTGTTGCAATCAGATTGGAAGCATGAACTAGTCTAAAATGTCTGCGATTTTCCAAAGAAAAATTAGTTTTTCAATATAGTGCAGGTGTCACTAAATGGCAGACCAGGGTGTGGACACGGACCAAGTGACTGTCTGGACCACAGTGGCACCACTTGGCAGCCTGAGTGGATTTCTCTCCTGTGTATCCTCACCCGCCTACCGCTGCTGTCAACCTCACATCAAGGCAGGGGGCATGAGATATGGCAAGTCTAAACGGGGAAGAGGAGTTGCCCAACTTTCAAATTGCCAAGCGTGTGGTGAGTTGCTAAGATGCAAGGTGGCCCTAGCAAGCAGTTACTTGTTTGTTAACATAGACAGCTGGGCAGCTGCCATCCTCTGTGCGGATCTGCCATATCTCCCGGCCTCTGTGAAGAGATGAGGAGACCTGTAATTGCAAGGCGGACAATGTTTTAATGGGGGACTGTGATATGAGAGGGGGGTCTGTGATGCAAGGGGGGGGGTGGAGCTGTTAGATGGGATAGGGGGGCTGTGATTGCAAGGTGACTGATGTGAGGGAAGGGGCTGTGTTGTATGGAGAGGATGCTATGATGTGTGGAGGGGGGGGGGGGGGCGTGGTTGCAAGGGTAGCTGTATTTTAATGGGGGGATGAGATGTGAGGAGAGGAGGAAGCTGTGAGATGGGGGGTGTGGGGTCTGTGATTGCAAGGGGGACAGTGATGTAAGAGAGGGGGCTGTGATGTGAGGAGGAGGGGGGCGATTGCAAGGTGAACTATGATGTAAGGGGGGCTGTAAAGTGAATGTGGGGCTATGATGTGAGAAGGGGGGGGCTGTGATTGCAATGGGGGAGGCTGTGAAGAAGGGGGGCTGTGATGTGAGGAGGGGATGGGGGCTGAGATTGCAAGGGAGCCTGAGATATAAAGGGACTGTGATTGTAAGGGAGACTAAGATGTGAGGAGGGGGGGGCGTGATTGCAAGGGGAGCAGTGTTTTAATGGGGGCTGTGATGTAAGGGGGGAGGCTCTGATGTGAGCAGGGGATGAAGCTGTGAGATTGGGGGGGGATCTGTGATTACAAGGGGGACTGTGATGTGAGGGGGGACCTTGATTGCAAGGGAGTCTGATGTTATGAAATGGGGCGGGGATCTGTGATATGAAGGAGAAGACTGAAGACACTGATGTCAAGAGGGGGTGGAGCTGTGATGTGAAGGATCTGAGTCACAGAACAGAAATGAGATTCGGACCTCTGTAGGAGGAAAATGTTACCGACTGGACCTTCGTGCATTCAGTACTCCTGATATAGGGGCTGCCCTCAGAAGTTTGAAGAACTTTGGAACCCATGGTCATCGGTTCCTGGGCTGACAGCCCTTGTTAGATTGTTACAATAAGTCAGTACTGTCTGGGCCTTGGTGCTCACTAAACATCAAAGAACACTCACACTGTACGTCAAACTAGTCTCTAGTTGTAAAAATTTCTAATAAGCTATCATACAGATATGATAATATGTAATCATACTTGTTTTTTCTCATGGAGGATAGGTCAGACTCTAGTTTTCATTTGTAGTTTGTGTAGCTCAGAATCTTCCTATACGGTATATAGCTGTACAGGGCTTTTATCTCTGTAAGCGATTGGCGGTACAAATTTGCAAACCTCGATAAAAATGACAATGGGAGTTATTTACTATACTTGGAGAGTGCAAAATCTGGTTTATTGTTAAAGCTTAATTGAACAAGGTGAAGCTAGAACCTGATTTGCTACCATGCACAGCTGCACTAGATTCCGAGTGCTCCAGTTTTGGTAAATCTCTCCCTATGTTATGATATAACACCAATGTAACTTACCTGTACTGCACCTAATGGCAAAATGGGGGACCTGGGATGTATATCTGGTTTTGTACTTGTTTATTTGTTGATAAAAAAAATAAGCAATAAAATGACCTGATTTAAAAAAAAAGAGTTGGGGAATCTTAGAACCTTATTTAAAGGGTAACTCCACTTTTGTGGGGAAAGAATAGCAAATAAAAATAATATAGCATATACATTTGCTACACAAGTCATATTGTAATTGAATGTTATTAAAAATGACCTTTCCTTTTCAATCTGCAGCCGCTGTAATTTTCTGTGAAATGCAATATTGCAACCTAGGGGCATTCTGTACACAGATGGTGTACATAACGTCCTCCCAGATATGTCATTTTCTGCTTGGCTCACTGATTTTCCCAGTAGTCTGCACTAAGATACAAGTCAGATTTTGAACATCCCCTGCAGCATTTCTTGGTGACATAGTCCCAAGGGGAAATCACAGCTAAAGGGATGTAGACTGTCATGTCTACCCCAACGCAGGTGGCAGACACTATAGCTATCTACTGTGTGCTTCACCTATAGCAGCCCTCTTTCCCTTAAGGCAAGCAGGCCTACCATACTTGGTTGCCCCCAGGACTTATACACAATGCTATAGTGCCTGGCCACCACACCTAGGGCAGATGCGAACTGAGCAAAGCCAAGAGATACTTGCAGTTAGCAGACTGGTAGTGATTAAATGACAGTCCAGGTAAAAGGCCGACTGAGTTCAAGGAATAGTTTGATCATCCTGTCCAAAGTCATACACAGGGAAATCCAAACTAGTAAAGCAGGGCAGACACACAGGGAGCTCAATCAGGAACAACACAGGTATCATTCGCTATCACAAACAAAGGACTGAGCGATTGGCTTGCTTATATCAGGTGACTGACCACATCAATCAGCTAGCGGGTGGACACAGACCGGGAGAATGCAATAGCCAAAACCCGGATGCTGGAATGAGGAGCAGGAGCACTTAAGTGATCCTGACACAGACCCTGACACTTTCCTCATTAGCAAGGATGGAGGTATCTTTAAGTATTTTGTTTTTGGTCAGGCTGCAGTTGCAAAAAACCCAATTTACAGTATATAAAGGGTTATTGGATCCATGGAGGAAACAGGGTGTATAATTCTCCACAACTGACTTGGCTGAGCAGAGCGAAGTAGATAGATATAGACTGTACCAAATACATCACTATTCAAGTTCCAACCCGATCCGACTAATAGAAATCCCACAGATTCTATGGGATTTTCTGCTCACTAAATCCTCAACAAATTGCAAGGGAATATCCCTGTTTTACAAATTTGCCACCCCCATATACATAAATTCCTAAACTACCCAACATGGTAAAATGGGAACAGGACTTACAAAAAGAATAACCTTTGCATCGATGGCACACAGCCATAAAATATAATAGCAAATCCTCAGCATGTGTAGACCACTGGGATAACGCACAAAAACTCTTATGCCCCGTACACACTATAGGATTTTCCGATGGAAATGTGTAATAGGACCTTGTTGTCGGAAATTCCGACCGTGTGTGGGCTTCATCACACATTTTCCATAGGAATTTCCGACACACAAAGTTTGAGAGCTTGCGATAATATTTTCCGAAAACAAAATCAGTTGTCAGAAATTCCGATCGTGTGTACACAAATCCGACACACAAAGTGCCACGCATGCTCAGAATAAATTAAGAGACAAAAGCTATTGGCTACTGCCCTGTTTATAGTCCCGACGTACGTGTTTTACGTCACCACGTTCAGGACGATCGGATTTTCCGACAACTTTGTGTGACCGTGTGTATGCAAGACAAGTTTGAGCCAACATCCATCGGAAAAAATCCTAGGATTTTGTTGTCGGAATGTCCGATCAATGTCCGACCGTGTGTACGGGGCATTACACAGATGGTATTTTACGCTTGAACAAGATGAGCCCAAATCTCTCATCACTATGCTGGAGAGAATGTCAGGCTACAGGAAGTCTACTCCACATATTCTGGAGCTGTAAGGTTATACAGTCCTTTTAGAGGAATGTTCAATCTCTCATCCTTGATATTACTAACTTAAATTATGTCCTGGATCCTGCATTCACATTACTAAACCTTGGTATCGAAAATTTCCCCCCACTAGTAAGGAAAGTAGTCACCCACATATTGTTTGTAGCACGTATATCAACAGCAAAAGAATGGCGCTCACAATCGCCCCCCAAAGTTGAAGAAGTAATCTCTAGAGTAAATGCTCAATATACAATGGAAAAAATGCTTGCCTACACAGAAAGAAGAACCCCCGAATTTCCATAAACATTGGGAGATCTGGAGAACCTCTAAATACTCCTCCTCACATTTATGAGACATAACTAGTACTTACTGATATTTTGAAACAAATATATTGCCAAATGGTGGTGTAACCTAATGACAATTGTGATCATCCCCAAAGCATTCAATAGAATAGACTGAGCTCTTCACTTTGGTGTGTTTGGTATGCGGGAACCCCTCTGTACGAATAAAGGAGTTACATCTCTGTTAATAATTAATGATAATGCTCTAATAGGACTTACTATGTCCCTCCAGTGACCCTCACTAAGGTCTGAGCTGGGCTACTCTTTGACAATCTAGCGGAAAGCCTGCTCAAAGTGTGAACCCAGGTGGGGTGACAGGCCATACCTCCTGTTGAGGTCAGACTCTTTAGCTATATCTGTAGCCCGAGCACCTATATTACTATTATTGTAGTAAGATCTGCATTTGTTGCTCACTTTGTACAGCCTTTGCACTGTATTTAATGCATGATGTACTGTGTGCCATTTCTTCTACAGGCACCAACGACGGGGCACTGTTCCTCCCACGGGCACCAATGATGGGGCACCACTCCTCCCACAAACACTAATGATGGGGCACCATTGCTCCTACAGGCACCAATGACGGGGCACCATTCCTTCCACAGGCACCAATGATGGGGCATCATTCCTACCTTGAATACCAACAATGGGGCACCATTGATACCAACAATAGGCCACTGTTTCGTCCACTAAAACCAATGATGGGGCACTTTCTAATCCCACTAGCCACAATCTGCCCCTCCTAAATCCTCATGGACAGTAAACTGGCCCTTTGTTCAGAAAGTTTGGAGACCCCTGCTTTGGGTTCATACTATTGCTGCGGCTCACAGCAGGGGTTCGGTGCATCCTTGAACGGAGTTTCGGTTTCCTTCATTGAATGAATGATTTTGTTTCATCATATTCATTAGAATGGTTCATTTTCGGAATTTGTTTTGTAGATTTGGATTAGTTTCGTATATTTGTTGTTCCAGATTGATTCAAATTTTCAGAAGTTATTTTGGAAGATTGGCTATATTCCGTGTTAATTCGTTATTTCGGGAGATTACTTACGCATTCTATTTGGGTTGGATGGAGGTGGATCCATCAGAATCACTGAATCATAGCATAATGAAAGGAACAAAATTAAATTCCAAATTCATTCGTTATGGTATGATTTTGAGATTTTGATGCAGGGCACATGTGCTCACCGCCTTCCCTCCTTTCCACCACTGTAGCCTTCATCATTCTCTTAGGGCTTTTTTTTGATGCAGTGTTGGGGTGGTTGTAGTACAGCTCCATTCAACTTGTGTTTTTACTGACCCCCCCCCCCTCACACACACACACACACACACACACACACACACTGCAACTGTAAGGCCCCTTTCGGACAGAATGGAACCTGTCCAAGTGGATCCACCTGCTCCGCTGATCCCCATTGTGAAGGCGGATGACAGGTCCGTGTCCGCAGCCAGTTACAGTGTCTTGAACAAGTATGAATGTTCCACATTCTGTCATGTTACAACCAAACACGTAAATGTATTTTGTTGGGATTTTATGTGATAGACCAACACAAAGTGGCACATAATTGTGAAGTGGAAGGAAAATGATAAATGTTTTTCCAAATTTTTTACAAATAAATATGTGAAAAGTGTGGTGTACATTTGTATTGAGCCCCCCTGAGTCAATATCTTGTAGAACCACCTTTCACTGCAATTACAGTCTTTTTGGGGATGTCTCTACCAGCTTTGCACATCTAGAGAGTGACATTTTTGCCCATTCTTCTTTGCAAAATAGTTCAAGCTCTGTCAGATTGGATGGAGAGCGTCTGTGAACAGCAATTTTCAAGTCTTGCCATAGATTCTCAATTGGATTTAGGTCTGGTCTTTGACTGGGAGATTCTAACACATGAATATGCTTTAATCCAAACCATTCCATTGTAGCTTCGGCTGTATGTTTAGGGTCGTTGTCCTGCTGGAAGGTGAACCTCCGCCCCAGTCTCAAGTCTTTTGCAGACTAACAGGTTTTCTTCTAAGATTGCCCTGTATTTGGCTCCATCCATCTTCCTATCAACTCTGGCCACATGGCCACTGACAACATGATGCTGCCACCAGGCCCGGACTGGCCATAGGGTACACCGGGCATTTCCCCGGTGGGCCGGGGCCGCCAGGCTCAACCTCTTGGCCACGGTTCGAGATGCCTGTTGATGACCGGGCCGCACAGCAGGAAGTAAGCGGCGACCGCAGCCTGGAGAAGGTTAACACAGGCCGCGGTCGCCACTTACCCCCCGCTATGCGGCCGTGCCTGTGTATCCTCTCCAAGCTCTCCTGCCCTGCCGACGATGTCATCTTATCAGCAAAGCAGGGGCAGGAGGAGCCGGAGATCTGTACACTGAGTGCAGGGATCCGTGGTTGCTAGGCAGCAGGTTGGATCCAATTAAAACAGCGATCGATGTCCGCACTGGGGCCGGCGATAGCTAGGCAACGGGGGATGCTGCCAGGGCTGGGGCCGCTGATGTCATGGAAACGTATGACGTCAGGAGACCCTGCCCACCTAGGCAGATTACATCCATTCAAAAAACCAAGGGGAGTGAAGGAGACCGTAAACATGAAAAGTGTAAGTGCACAGAGAGAAGTGAAGCCATCAGATCGGGAGTGCATACATGGAAAGGAGACACAGAAGTAAAACAGGTAAACGAGAAAAGGCAGATCAAGGAGTAATGGAGGACACAGAATAGATAAAGATGAATGGCGGCAAAAAGGAAATAAGAAAGGGAGAAGAAGAGGGGAAGGAGGGAAGAACGGATAGAAAAAAAGGGGGGATATATAAAGAGAAAAGAAGAGAAAGAGAGAAAAAAGGAAAAAATAAACAGAAAAAGAGAGACAAAGGAGAGGAAAATAAGAGAAAAATATGAGTGAAAAATAAAAAAGGATAAAGGCTACTCTGCTGATAGGATGACATCGTTGGAGGGGTGGGAGAGCCGGTAGTGAACACACAGGTTGAATCCTGCCTCTTCTTTGCCAAAGGTAGGACTGTGCAGGGGAGGCAGAGAATAAAAGGGGCCACTGTGATTAGAGAGACAAAGGAGGGCATAACTGCTAGGTGCACTGTGAAGAGGGGCTGTGATTGGTAGGGGCACTGTGATGAAAAGGGAACTGCACTGTAAAGGGGGACTGTAATCATTACAGTTTCCTTTACAGTGCAGTCCCCTTTATATCACAGTGCCCCATTAAATTACAGTGTGGAGGACTGACTCCATGATTATCCCGTCACCAAGCGCCCTTGCGAACGGGCGGTTGCTGGAAAATTGGCTGCCCAGTCTAGATTGCCCGGGCCTATTTTTTGTCCCAGTCCGGGCCTGGCTTCCACCATCACAGTGGAGATGGTGTGTTCAGGGTGATGTGCAGTGTTAGTTTTCCGTCACACATAGCGTTTTACTTTTAGGCCAAAAAGTTCAATTTTGGTCTCATCTGACTGGAGAACCTTATTTCACATGTTTGCTGTGTCCCTCACATGGCTTCTCGCAAACTGCAAACGGGACTTCTTATGGCTTTTTTCTTGCAGTTTCCTAAAGGCCAGATTTGTGGAGTCCATGACTAATAGTTGTCCTGTGGACAACTATTAGTCATGGAGCTTTGGATCTCTGCAGCTCCTCCAGAGTTACCATGGTCCTCTTGGCTGCTTCTCTGATTAATGCTCTCCTTGCCCGGCCTGTCAGTTTAGGTGGACGGCCATGTCTTGGTAGGTTTGCAGTTGTGCCATACTCTTTCCATTTCCCAATGATGGATTGAACAGTGCTCCATGAGATGTTCAAAGCTTGGGGTATTTTTTTATAACCTAACCCTGCTTTAAACTTCTCCACAACTTTATCCCTGACCTGTCTGGTGTGTTCCTTGGTCTGCATGATGCTGTTTCTACATTAAGGTTCTTTAACAAACCTCTGAGGGCTTCACAGAACAGCTGTATTTATACTGAGATTAAATTACACACAGGTGGACTCTGTTTACTAATTAGGTGACTTCTGAAGGCAATTGGTTCCACTAGATTTTAGTTAGGGGTATCAGAGCAAAGGGGGCTGAATACAAATGCACGCCACATTTTTCAGATATTTATGTGTAAAACATTATGAAAACCATTTATCATTTTCCTTTCACTTCACAATTATGTACCACTTTGTGTTGGTCTATCACATAAAATCCCAATAAAATACATTTACGCTTTTGGCTGTAACATGACAAAATGTGGAAAATTTCAAGGGGTATGAATACTTTTTCAAGGCACTGTAATTTCTATGGGGCAGTCAGAAGGAAATAGACTGCCTGTCTATTTCCATCTGATGGTCATCCAATCTGATCCACCGGATGGTTTGAAAACAGATACCCATCTGTCTGTTTTTAGCGGACCAGATTAGATGCCGGCGGGTATTAGCTGACACATGTACGCTGACATCCGCCGCCCTATAGAGAACAATGGGTGGTCCAATCGGTGTACCTGATTGGTCCACTGGTGTAAAAGGGACCTAAACAAGGCCCTATGCATTCAATAATTTTGGGAGTGTCATATGCTGGTGTCCCCACCATGCACCGGTTCCTTCCCCCAACACATACATCACAAAAAGACTCAGCAGTGATGTAAGGACTTGTTTACACTACCCACATGGCAAAGCACCCCGAATTTGTGTGTGGGCAGTTACCCCTTTTGCTAGGGGGTGAGGAGTCAGTGTGATGCGCTGTTTACACTTAAAAAAAATTCCAATGATGTTTTCAAATCAACCACTTGCCGCTTTTCATTACTCACTTTTGATGTATTTTGAAAAATGTGAATAAAAAAATTCTTAAAAAAACACTATTGAAAGTGTACAAATGTGCACTCCATTAAGTCTTTGCACATCACACCAGTGCTGTAGTGTGAACAGGGGCACATAGGAAACAATTGTTTTCTGTTTGTCCTAGTGGTGATCTGCATTGTTTTTGTGCAGAAAAATCCAGATCACTGGAAGGAACCATGGCATGCTGTGGGGGAACACAGAAATCTGACACTCCCAGAAGTGTCAAATTCTAAACAGGCATAAAGAAGCTGGAATACAAGGAAGGTAAAAGACATGGGCTGTCAGAGAGCTGAGCATTATTACCTCTTCTTTTGCTGGGAACCGACCTTTGCTTGGTTTAGAGGTTTGACAGGGTCCCTTTAAATGACAAGATGGCCTAGATGGAGAAAGGGGAACCTGAAGAACTGAACCCAGGGAGGCAGGGGAAGATTGTACTACGCTGCCCACCATAAATGGACTATATATACAGTATACTGTATACTTTCACTCACCGACCACTTTATTAAGTACACCTGTTCAATTGTTTGGTAACATAATTTGCTAATCAGCCAATCACATGGCAGCAACTCAGTGCATTTAGGCATCTAGATGTGGTCAAGACGACTTGCTGAAGTTTAAACCGAGCATCAAAAGAAAGAGGATTTAAGTGACTTTGAACGTGGCATGGTTGTTGGTGCCAGACGGGCTGGTCTTAGTGTTTCAAAAACTGCTGATCTACTGGGATTTTCACTCACAACCATCTCTCGGGTTTACAGATAATGGTCAGAAAAAGAGAAAATATCCAGTGAGTGGCAGTTGTGTGGATGAAAATGCCTTGTTGATATTAGATGTCAGAGGAGAATGGGCAGACTGATTTGAGATTAAAGAAAGGCAACAGTAACTCAAATAACCGCTGGTTACAACCAAGGTATGCAGAATACCATCTCTGAACGCACAACACATCAAACATTGAAGGAGATGGGCTACAGCAGCAGAAGGCCACACCGGGTTCCACTCCTGTCAGCTAAGGACAGGAAACTGAGTCTACAATTTGCACAGGCTCATCGAATTTGGACAATAGAAGGAAAAATGTTGCCTGGTCTGATGAGTCTCGATTTCAGCTGCGACATTCAGATGGTAGGGTCAGAATTTGGTGTAAACAACATGAAAGCATGGATCCATCCTGCCTTGGATCTGGTGGTGGTGTAATGGTGTGGGAGATAATTTCTTGGCACACTTTGGGTCCCTTAGTACCAACTGAGCATCATTTAAAAACCACGGCCTACATGAGTATTGTTACTGACCATGTCCATCCCTTTATGACTACAGTGTACTCATCTTCCGATGGCTCCTTCCAGCAGGATAATGCACCATGTCACAAAGCTCCAATCATCTCACCACTGGATTCTTGAACATGACAATGAGGTCACTGTACTCCAATGGTCTCCACAGTCACCAGATCTCAATCCAATAGAGCATTTTTGGGATGTGGCAAAAATATGAATACAATCTATACACTGGGGGGAGATTCTCTAGGGGAATCTAGGATTGAAAAGGACCTGGGGGTCCTAGTAGATGATAGGCTCAGTAATGACATGCAATGCCAAGCTGCTGCTAACAAAGCAAACAGAATATTGGCATTAAAAAGGGGATTAATTCCAGAGATAAATCGATAATTCTCCCACTCTACAAGACTCTGGTCCGGCTGCACCTGGAGTATGCTGTCCAGTTCTGGGCACCAGTCCTCAGGAAGGACGTACTGGAAATGGAGCGAATACAAAGAAGGGCAACAAAGCTAATAAAGGGTCTAGAGGATCTTAGTTATGAGGAAAGGTTGCGATCACTGAACTTATTCTCTCTGGAGAAGAGACGCTTGAGAGGGGATATGATTTCAATTTACAAATACTGTACTGGTGACCCCACAATAGGGATAAAACTTTTTCGCGGAAGGGAGTTTAACAAGACTTGTGGCCACTCATTAAAATGAAAAGAATAGAGATTTAACCTTAAACTACGTAGAGGGTTCTTTACTGTAAGGGCCCCTTTCACACTGGGGCGGGGGTGGCGTCGGAGGTAAAGCACCGCTATTGTAAGCGGCACTTTACCGTCGGTATTCGGCCGCTAGCGGGGCGGTTTTACCCCCCGCTAGTGGCTGAGAAAGGGTTAAAAACCACCGCAAAGCACCTCTGCAGAGGCACTTTTCCGGCGGTATTGATTTCAATGGGCGGGAGCGATGAGGGAGCGGTATATACTCCGCTCCTTGACCGCTCCGAAGATGCTGCTAGCAGGACTTTTTTTCCCGTCCTGCTAGCGCACCGCTCCAGTGTGAAAGCCCCCATGACTTTCACACTGGATACAAAGCAGCAGCACTTTCGGGTCAGTTTGCAGGCGCTATTATTAGCGCACTAGCGCCTGCAAACCGCCCCAGTGTGAAAGGGCCCTTAGAGCGCCAAGGATGTGGAATTCCCTTCCACAGGCGGTGGTCTCAGCGGGGAGCATTGATAGTTTCTAGAAACTTTTAGATAAGCACCTGAACGACCACAACATACAGGGATATACAATGTAATACTGACATATAATCACACACATAGGTTGGACTTGATGGACTTGTGTTTTTTTTCTACCTCACCTACTATGTAACTATATGTGGTGGAACGGAAGATTGGCATCATGGTGGATGTGCAACCGACAAATCTGCTGCAACTGCGTGATGTTATCATATCACTATGGAGCAAAATCTCTGAGGAATGTTTTCAACGCATTGAATCTATGCCATGAAGAACTAAGACAAAAGGGGGTCCATCTCGGTACTAGCAAAGTGTACCTAATAAAGTGGCTAGTGAGTGTGTGTGTATACATATATATATAGAGAGAGAGAGAGAGAGAGAGAGATATACATATCTCTCTATATATACATATATCTATCTATATATATAGATAGATATATAGATATATCTATATATATATATCTATATATATATATAGATATATATATATAGATATAATATCTATATATATATATATATAGCAGCTGGTGAAGGTTGGGGAGCTATTGCTTATAGTGGAACTAGATGATTCATATCTTATAATAGTAAATAATGTATTAATATTGAATACGGAAAAAAAGTGTGTGTAAGTATATACATATATAATGTTTACCTGATTCAATACAAATACATTAACTACTATCATATGATATGAATCATCTTGTTGCACTATAAAGCAACAGCTCCCCTTCCTTCACCACCTGCCTGTCCTCTTCCCACTACTCTCCTGTCACTTCCGTTCTGTGGCTCCCACACTTCCGATCTTTGCGTTCCACGCCTTCCAGGCCTCTTCCGGGTTGTTATAGCGACGTCTCCTCCTGTAAGAACTTCTCTCGCCATTTTGTTGTCGCCTATATCTTCTTTGCTTTTCGGGCAGAGAATTTCACTTACTGGACTAGAGATAGACAAGGAGGATCAATGGTTTGCAATAACGTTTTACCGCTCTCTGGTAAAGTTACAATGTTTCTAACGGTTCTGTGTTTTATACGTAATGAAAAGTGTCCTCACTGCTGTAGGCGGCCATGTTTTTGTATCCCAAAAGGGTTTGGAGGACTGGGAATTTCCTGTGGGGGATGTAGGATTGAAGAGAGTGTGTTCCCAGTGAGGAGGTAATAATGTTTTCTTATTTTGAGAGAAGGGGGTCCCAGCACTGTGTGTGGACTGGATGGAGGGGTTGGTCATGTGATGTTGTGGGTCAGGTCACGTGTCCTCTTTAGTCAGGGGTCAGCAGGCTCTGCTCTTAGCCTCCTCTGGTTTATTGGGGTCTCTATAGATGAATATCATTATAGAGGGGGTTTATGGCTGTTCCTCATTCATAAATGGCGGTTTGTTGTACATACAGCACCTAAAAGCCACGTAGCGCAGAAATGCTCAGACATGGCAGCTGGCAGGGTGCTGTTATGTGGAAAAATATGCTGCGCCCCCTCGCATATCACCTCACACTACGCCACCCACATATCGCCTCACACTACGCCACCCCGCATATCACCTCACACTACACCACCCCGCATATCGCCTCACACTACGCCACCCCGCATATCGCCTCACACTACGCCACCCCGCATATCGCCTCACACTACACCACCCCGCATATCGCCTCACACTACGCCACCCCGCATATCGCCTCACACTACGCCACCCCGCATATCTCCTCACACTACGCCACCCCGCATATCGCCTCACACTACACCACCCCGCATATCGCCTCACACTATGCCACCCCGCATATCGCCTCACACTATGCCACCCCGCATATCGCCTCACACTACGCCACCCCGCATATCGCCTCACACTACGCCACCCCGCATATCACCTCACACTACGCCACCCCGCATATCGCCTCACACTACGCCACCCCGCATATTGCCTCACACTACGCCACCTTGCATATCACCTCACACTACGCCACCCCACACTACGCCACCCCACATATCACCTCATACTACGCCACCCCGCATATCACCTCACACTACGCCACCCCGCATATCACCTCACACTACGCCACCCCACACTACGCCACTCCGCATATCACCTCACACTACTCCACCCCGCATATCACCTCACACTACGCCACACCACATATCAGCTCACTACGCCACCCCACACTACGCCACCCCGCATATCGCCTCACACTACGCCACCCCGCATATCACCTCACACTACGCCACCCCGCATATCGCCTCACACTACGCCACCCCGCATATCACCTCACACTACGCCACCCCGCATGTCGCCTCACACTACGCCACCCCGCATATCGCCTCACACTACGCCACCCCGCATATCGCCTCACACTACGCCACCCCGCATATCGCCTCACACTACGCCACCCCGCATATCGCCTCACACTACGCCACCCCGCATATCGCCTCACACTACGCCACCCCACATATCACCTCACACTACGCCACCCCACATATCACCTCACACTACGCCACCCCACACTATGCCACTCCGCATATCGCCTCACACTACTCCACCCCGCATATCACCTCACACTATGCCACCTTGCATATCACCTCACACTACTCCACCCCGCATATCACCTCACACTACGCCACCTCGCATATCACCTCGCACTATGCCACCCCGCATATAACCTCGCATTACGCCACCCCGCATATCACCTCTCACTACGCCACCCCGCATGTCACCTCTCACTACGCCACCCCGCATGTCACCTCGCACGACGCCACCCCGCATGTCACCTCGCATGACGCCACCCCGCACGACGCCACCCCGCATGTCACCTCCACGACGCCACCCCGCATGTCACCTCGCACGACATCACCTCGCACGACGCCACCCCGCATGTCACCTCGCACGACGCCACCCCGCATGTCACCTCGCACGACGCCACCCCGCATGTCACCCCGCATGTCACCTCGCACGACGCCACCCCGCATGTCACCTCGCACGACGCTACCCCGCATATCACCTCACACTACGCCACCCCGCATATCGCCTCACACTACGCCACCCCGCATATCACCTCACACTACGCCACCCCACATATCACCTCACACTACGCCACCCCACACGACGCCACCCCACATATCACCTCATGCTACGCCACCCCGCATATCACCTCACACTACGCCACCCCACACTACACCACCCTGCATATCACCTCACACTACGCCACCCCACACTACGCCACCCCGCATATCACCTCACACTACGCCACCCCACACTACGCCACTCCGCATATCACCTCACACTACTCCACCCCGCATATCACCTCACACGACGCCACACCACATATCAGCTCACTACGCCACCCCACACGACGCCACCCCGCATATCGCCTCGCGCGACGCCACCCCGCATATCGCCTCGCGCGACGCCACCCCGCATATCGCCTCGCGCGACGCCACCCCGCATATCGCCTCGCGCGACGCCACCCCGCATATCGCCTCGCGCGACGCCACCCCGCATATCGCCTCGCGCGACGCCACCCCGCATATCGCCTCGCGCGACGCCACCCCGCATATCGCCTCGCGCGACGCCACCCCGCATATCGCCTCGCGCGACGCCACCCCGCATATCGCCTCGCGCGACGCCACCCCGCATATCGCCTCGCGCGACGCCACCCCGCATATCACCTCGCGCGACGCCACCCCGCATATCACCTCGCGCGACGCCACCCCGCATATCACCTCGCGCGACGCCACCCCGCATATCACCTCGCGCGACGCCACCCCGCATATCACCTCGCGCGACGCCACCCCGCATATCACCTCGCGCGACGCCACCCCGCATATCACCTCGCGCGACGCCACCCCGCATTACGCCACCTCGCATATCACCTCACACTACGCCACCTCGCACTACGCCACCTAGCATATCACCTCACACTACGCCACCTCGCACTACGCCACCTAGCATATCACCTCACACTACGCCACCTCGCACTACGCCACCTCGCATATCACCTCACACTACGCCACCTCGCACTACGCCACCCCGCATATCACCTTACACTACGCCACCCCGCATATCACCTTGCATTGCGTCACCTCGTGTATCATTGCGCACTACGCCACTTTGCGCATCACCTCACACTGTGCCATCTCCATATCACCTTGCACTATACCAGCTCACATTTTATCTCGGACCACACCACTTTGCATGTTACCTTGCACTGCTCCACCTTGCATATAACCGCGCACTGCGCCACTTCGCGTATCACCTTGCGCTGCGCCACTTCACGTATCACCTTGCGCTGCGCCATCTCATGTATCACCTTGCACTGCGCCACCTCATGTATCACCTTGCACTGCGCCACCTCATGTATCATCGCGCACTGCGCCACCTCATGTATCACCTTGCACTGCGCCACCTCATGTATCATCGCGCACTGCGCCACTTCGCGTATCATGGAAAGATATCAGATCTTTCTATGCTGCTACGCAGTTTAATTTTTAGGCCTCTTTCACACTTGTGTTGCATTTGACAGACAAGGAGGTGTTATATTGCCTCCTCACTGCCTGTTTTAACCCCTTAAAGTAGAATTCTAGGCACCACCTAACTAATCTTAAAAATGTTCTGCGGAATGGAGAGGAGGACACAGAGTTGTAGTTAACACTGAAGGAGCGCTGTGATAGATATGTAGAGAACCAGGATAGAGCAGAATTTTGGAGGCCAAGGGAATGGAGTTTATTGAGAAGGAGCGGGTGGTCAACAGTATCAAAGGCCGCATAAAGTGTTCTTTGAATGGCAGCAGTGCCAAGCGAGCAATCCTCTGTGGGTACTATGCAAAAGGGCAACTGATCAGCATTGGACCCCAAAAATCACTATCACTGTATTAGAGGCGAATACTACAGTGATATACAGAATCCTCTGGGATTGGTCAGTTATGAGATTTTCATACTTGCATGCAAATATACACTAAAAATCATTCTTAAGTTTCAGCCCTACAGGAATTTTGGAGGAGGCACTTTGTGCCAGCTTTTACACTCCTTCGGCAGCTCAGCTTTCAATGGTGCCAGCAGAGAGCAGGTATTCTTTACTACTCTCAGTCCGGGCATATTAAGACTATTGTGTCATTACTATTCAGTATGAGGACTTTCACCATATTTTGTTTTCTTCTGGGTTATTTAGTGGGATCTAAACTTATGTGTGTTTGACTTCTCCATGTATATGTTTTTTTTTTTTTGTTTCAGCCATCAAGATTGTTAAACTTTAGTTGAATGCAAAACCATTTACCAGGAAAGGCCATTAAATAGATGACTTGCCAAGTATGGAAAAAGAGCAGGGTCACATGTCCGAGAGGATATTAAACCTCACCCTCGAGATCATCTACCTGCTGACCGGAGAGGTGAGGAGGATTCTGGGAGGTCATATGACATCACTCTTATCTCTATTTTAATAAAACCCATCCTGACTGGAGAGGTGAGGAGGATTCTGGGAGGTCACATGACATCATTCATATCTTTAAGAATAAAACAGACCTGACCATAGAGATGAGGAGGATTCTGGGAGGTCACACAACATCACTCTTATCTCTATTAACCACTTCAGCCCCGGAAGGTTTTACCCACTTAAAAGAGAAGTATGGGTTTGTTTTTCCCCCAATTTATACTTACCTAGCTGGATGCAGCATAGCTTCGATGCTGCATCTCACGTTCCTGGCATCTCTGCACTAAGAATTGAGCCATCGAACATCGCCGATGGCTCAGTTCCATCAGCTCCCCGAGCAGAGAGCTGCTGCCTGTCAATCGGCAGCTCTCCTGCTCTACTCCTCTTCTCTCACTGGAGTGCTAAGCTGTGGAGGGGCAGGCAGCGGCTGTCTCAGCAGCTCACTGAGAGGCTGAGACGTCTATCAGTCCAGGCACCTGGCGGATCCAGACTCCCAGATTTGGGAAGATGCGGTGCCTGGACTGATATTGGTGACGTACAGGTTCGTGATTTCACGCAATAGAGCCAACCTGCCACAGTAAATATGTGGTAGGCGGTCGGCAAGTGGTTAATACAACATAGACCTGACTGGAGAGTTGAGGAGGATTCTTGGTAGTCACATGACATCACTCTTATCTCTATGAATAAAACACAGACCTGACCAGGGAGGTAAGTGAGATTTTGGGAGGCCACATGACATCACAGACTTAACCAGAGAACTTTTAAAGCATTTACAATGTTTATGGTGTTATAACTTGGTGTTTGTGCTTCGACTATAGAATTATATAGCCTTCAAGTTATCGAATGGTTTGGTGGCAACCAACATGAAGAAGAATCAAAGCCTCAGTACAGACCTTCCA
This sequence comes from Aquarana catesbeiana, assembly GCF_042186555.1. NCBI lineage: Eukaryota > Metazoa > Chordata > Amphibia > Anura > Ranidae > Aquarana > Aquarana catesbeiana. The sequence continues at coordinate 280,187,233 of NC_133331.1, read as the reverse complement.
TCTCAATCTCTGAAAAAGAATAACAAGAAGGTTGAAGAAGTCACCAGTGAGATCATTGAGCTGCTGACAGGAGAGGTGAGCGGTGCCGGGAATTCTGGGACATTATCCAATAACAGACAAGTGATGTGTCTCGATAGTGACTGTATCATTGTGTGTGTTAGGTTCCTATAAGGTGTCCAATTAGCAATGTGCCTTTCTCCATGGAGGAGTGGGAGTATATAGAAGGACACAAGGCTCTGTACAAGGATGCCATGGTGGAGAACCGGCCGCCCCTCACATCACCAGGTAAGAGGAGAATGTCATTTCTTGTAAAGGAGAGAAGAGTATTGAGGATCCACCTAGATACACACATCCTCTGATATAAAGACATAGAAACAATGTATTCAATCTGTGTGTGTGTTAACTACAGGTGGATCCAGTAGCAGAAATACTCCAGAGAGATGTCCCCGTCCTCTGTATTCCCGGGACTCCACACAGGAACATCAGGAGATCCCTCAGGAGGATCAGGTAAATGGAACAGAAGTTCTTAGCAAAAGTCTACATCAGTTGGATTTTTACTTAGTGAATCACATACTATTGTGTTTTATGTTGTATTTTAAGGGTGAAAATGTGCTTCAGTTTGAAGTAAAAGATGAAGACGAGGATCTGTATGTGATGGGTGATGAGCCATGTAAGGATGAGGAAGTTCCTCCAGAGATCAGCACAGGTGAGTAATAAACACTAAATCCAGAGAAGAGTCCCAGATTCTCCTTGTTCAGTCACAACAACAATCTCTTCTTCTCCCCCCTCCTCTGTCAGTAGACAGTAATGGGGAGACAGTATGTGCCCAGTGGGGGAGTCAGGAGACATCAGCCTCTATTAGACTCCGGCTCCCCTCCTCAGATCACATGTCATTGTGTGTTACCAGCCAAGAGACGTGACCAGTCTCCCCCCACACACACACTCTCTGGGGTCTCTCATACATCTCAGTACAGGGGGCTTCACTCTCGTCTTTATTCACAGACACCAGAGGCACTCGGATAGATGTCAAAGGTAATGAAGAGGAAGATGACCATGTGAGGATTAAAGAGGAGGACGTTCCTGTAGAGATTAGCACAGGTGAGTAATTCACACTAATTTTTTTTTAAAAATCACAGATTATCCTGTATAGCTTCTTGAAACCTTCTACTTAATATGTTGTTTAAAAATAACCCCTATTCCTTAGAGCAGTGTTTCTCAACTCCAGTCCTCAAGGCGCACCAACAGGTCATGTTTTCAGGATTTCCACTATTTTGCACAGGTGATTTGATCAGTTTCACTGCCTTAGTAATTACCACAGCCGTTTCATCTGAGGGAAATCCTGAAAACATGACCTGTTGGTGTGCCTTGAGGACTGGAGTTGAGAAACACTGCCTTAGAGCCTGAAATATGGGACTTAGCTGTAGTTTGGTCTTTTTTTAGACCCTCGCAGAAGATGGAGCGAGACCTAAAGTGCCCCCCTTGCTCATTATCTGAAATTACTGTTGTAGGTTTTAGTAGAGGTACCTGTCCCTATTGCCAGCATGGGAGGGGGAATGGAGAGGTGAATAAATGTTCTCCATACATGTTATAATGTTTACCAAAGTTCATCTACATCTCTGTTTCAGCTGCTGTCAAGAGGGTGAGGGTGTTAAGGCAGAAAAGTTTTAAGAGTGCATACGAGTAGCTTTGGTAATGCTCAAGCCGATATCAGTGTGCCCAGGGAACTGCTGGACCCTAGGCAGAGCTAGATAATTAAAGGGCCCAGTTTTAGGCTAAGCACTGCCTACCCAAAAGCCACGCCTCTCATTAAGAAATCCATTGTGGGAGCTTTTAGGGAACACTAAGGATCATTAGAGAGTGTGGACCTTAGTACAAGATGCACCCTGAGTTTAATAAGGGAGGTGCCAGCACAACACCCGCTGTTTGTTATGTTGGTCATTTTTAGTTTTTTACCTGAAGAATTCACTAAAGCTTGTGATACAAGGATCAGTTTTTTTTTATCAGCCAGTAGGCTGATTGAAAAAAGCTGAATGGATTAAACAGTCCACACAAGCGAGGTGGATGGAGGATTCCTCTACGCTGTGTTATTGTATTCCGATAATTGGGACTCCTTTACTGTCAAGATATACTGATCATTGCTGCAGCCAAATGGCTGCGGTGCTGATTGGACAATAATTTTCCAGCAAGCCCGTTCATGAGAAGTCGGTCATTAGACCAACTTCTCGAAATTCGTCTGGTCCCTGCTAAACTGGCCAAATTTTGAATCCATCTATGGCCAGCTTAAAGTATCCCTTTGCCTTTAGTTTTACCGTACTTAAACTTCTTCCCCCCGCGCCATTGTAAAATGACGGACCGGCGAGAACCCTATTCTGTTCTGTGAGGACATCATATGACATCCTCTCTAGAACGCTCATGTGGGCCACGCTCCAGCGTGATCTGTCACCCGCTGTGCTCCCTGGACACAGCAGACGACTGATCAGTGTACCGATCGTTGTATACAATTGTGTTACTAGCTATAATTGGTCACAGTGATCACATACAGACAGGGCCAATCGCAGCCCATTTGTATCATGTGATTAGCTGTGGGCAATCATAGCTAATCACAACAATACAAAAAGCAAAAATATTTGCTTATAGCAGTGAAATTCACTGCTATAAGCAAGCATAGTATGTAAAAAAAATCAACTGTTCAACTCCCCAGAGTGGTACAGTGTTACTATGGCAACACCGCATTGCTCTGGTCACAGTATGTGAAAAAAAAAAAAAATGTAAAAAATTGTTACATTCAAAATAATTTTTTTTTTTTTTTTTTTACATACTGTCACCAGTCAGTGTCTCTGGTCACCACCACACCAGTTATATGATGACGCTGTACTGCACTGGTGCCAGTATGTAAAATTTTTTTTTTAAATGTTGAAAAAAAAAAAAAACATTTTTAAAAAACATTTTCCCAAAAATTGTGACAAGAAATTACAGCTTCAAAAAATGTGTCATGTCTCTTACTAAATACCTTGGACTGTCTGCTTTCCAAAAAGGTAATTTGGGGGATATTTGTACTGTCCTGGCGTTTTCGGGCCTCAAGAAAGGAGATAGCCCGTCAGTACATCAGGATTGTTAAATTTTCAGATACAGTATCTCACAAAAGTGAGTACACCCCTCACATTTTTGTAAATATTTTATTCTATCTTTTCATGTGACAACACTGAAGAAATGACACTTTGCTACAATGTAAAGTAGTGAGTATACAGCTTGTATAACAGTGTAAATTGTCTGTCCCCTCAAAATAACTCAACACACAGTCATTAATGTCTAAACTGCTGGCAACAAAAGTGAGTACACCCCTAAGTGAAAATGTCCAAATTGGGCCCAAAGTGTCAATATTTTGTGTGGCCAACATTATTTTCCAGCACTGTCTTAACCCTCTTGGGCATGGAGTTCACCAGAGCTTCACAGGTTGCCACTGGAGTCCTCTTCCACTCCTTCATGACAACATCATGGAGCTGGTGGATGTTAGAGACCTTGCGCTCCTCCACCTTCCGTTTAAAGATGCCCCACAGATGCTCAATAGGGTTTAGGTCTGGAGCCATGCTTGGACAGTCCATCACCTTTACCTTAAGCTTCTTTAGCAAGGCAGTGGTCGTCTTGGAGGTGTGTTTGGGGTCGTTATCATGTTGGAATACTGTCCCGTGGCCCAGTCTCTGAAGGGAGGGGATCATGCTCTGCTTCAGTATGTCACAGTACATGTTGGCATTCATGGTTCCCTCAATGAACTGTAGCTCCCCAGTGCCGGCAGCACTCATGCAGCCCCAGACCATGACACTCCCACCACCATGCTTGACTGTAGGCAAGACACATTTGTCTTTGTACGCCTCACATGGTTGCCGCCACACACGCTTCACACCATCTGAACCAAATAAGTTTATCTTGGTCTCATCAGATCACAGGACATGGTTCCAGAAATCCATGTCCTTAGTCTACTTGTCTTCAGCAAACTGTTTGCGGGCTTTCTTGTGCATCATCTTTAAAAGAGGCTTCCTTCTGGAACGACGGCCATGCAGACCAATTTGATGCAGTGTGCAGCGTATGGTCTCAGCACTGACAGGTTGACTCCCTACCCCTTCAACCTCTGCAGCAATGCTGGCAGCACTCATACGTCTATTTCCCAAAGACAACCTCTTGATATGATGCTGAGCACGTGCACTCAACTTCTTTGGTCGACCGTGGCGAGGCCTGTTCTGAGTGGAACCTGTCCTGTTAAACCGCTGTATGGTCTTGGTCACCGTGCTGCAGCTCAGTCTCAGGGTCTTGGCAATCTTCTTATAGCCTAGGCCATCTTTATGTAGAGCAACAATTCTTTTTTTCAGATCCTCAGAGTTTTTTGCCATGAGGTGCCATGTTGAACTTCCAGTGACCAGTATGAGAGAGTGGGACCGATAACACCAAATTTAACACCTGCTCCCCATTCACACCTGAGACCTTGTAACACTAACGAGTCACATGACACCGGGAGGGAAAATGGCTAATTGGGCTCAATTTGTACATTTTCACTTAGGGGTTTACTCATTTTTGTTGCCAGCGGTTTAGACATTAATGGCAGTGTATTGAGTTATTTTGAGGGGACAGCAAATTTACACTGTTATACAAGCTGTAAACTCACTACTTTATATTGTAGCGAAGTGTAATTTCTTTCTCTTTTTTTTTTTACTAGTAATGGTGGTGATCTGCGATTTTTATTGGGTCTGCGACATTATGGCGGACAGATCGGACACTTTTGACACATTTTTGAGACCATTGACATTTATACAGCGATCAGGGCTATAAAAATGCACTGATTACTGTGTAAATGTCACTGGCAGGGAAGGGGTTAACACTAGGGGGCGATCAAGGGGTTAACTGTGTTCCCTCATGTGTGTTCTAACTGTAGGGGAATCAGAGTGACTAGAGGAGATGACAGATTTTTGCTCCTAGCTAGTAGGAACACATGATCTGTCTCTCCTCTCCTTATAGAACATCCCTGTTCTGGCCTGTGATCACCAGCCATGCGCACCGGGTCCCTGCAGTGCAGCACGCGTGCGCCTGCTATCCCCGCTTAAAGGGCCGACGTACAGCTACGACGGCTGGCGAGAACGTGCCGATCTGCCGCAGTATAATGACGGCGGCTGGTCGGCAAGTGGTTAAGTTTATTAAGCATGTAAAAAAGGGGAATAAATGGCACATCAACAATATATTCAAAAATCGCAGTGCTAACACTCCCAACCCCCCCCCCCCCCAAAAAGAAAAACAAACTATAAACCCCCACACCCACTTATTCCCTTACCTCCTAATCTTATGGACCAACTCGCCGGGACCTCCCCGAGGAGCTGAGACAATGCAGCTATATTGCTACCCCCCTAAAAAACTATCCAACTTGTGGAAGTCGCCTCCAAGTTGAATCCTCATCTTAATGGATGTGATTTTGATCCAACATTACAGGAAGATTACCCAGGCATTCCCTGAAGTTGCTTCAAAGTCCCACTAACGTCGCACTTAAGTCGTCTGGCAAAGTGGCACTGTTACTTCCAGGTCGCGGTAGAGTGAACTGAGCCTTACTCTTAAACTGATGAGTTAAAAAGGTTTTTAAAGCATTGAAAACAGGTTATACGCCTAAACGAAGCAGTGGCCAAGAGGTAAACTCAGCCTTCGCCTCATCCAGGCAATGGAGATAGCTCTGGAAAAAGACACACCCGCCGCTCCAGGTGAGATCAGGAAGCCTAATGATCCAGTAGGTGCTTGCCTCGACTCGCCTCCGCACATAATGAAATTAAAAGAAATGGCCGCACACCGCTGTAGATCAAAATCATTTTTATTTGGACATCCCAAAAACTACAGTAATCAGAATGCTGGGTAGACGCGTTTCGCACACTTCATCTGCGCTTAGTCATTACCAATGGAGAGAGCTCTCCTGAAATGGTACTGGGCACAGGGAAGACAACAAAGTATCTTCATTAAGGTGAAAAGCAGAGATCCCACTGGGCAAAAAGGAAGGCCTTGGTCTTAGAACAACTTTGACTTTGTGAAAGCCTAAATGGGGTTTCTTACAAGACAATGCTGATAAACTGGATGACTTTTCAAAACAAAGTGATGGCCACAGGAAAGATTACCCCACGGGATAACACCTCAAGGAAATGTTCCAAATAGGTATAAATGGGTGCAGTGAGATTACTAGGTTTACACCCTATGGTTTGAGTGGAGGCTGAATAGGGGGAGAAAAATGTGTAATCCCCTTGAATGAAAGAAAGTAGAGACCCCAAAGGTTGCACATCTATCTATTTTTGGATGACAAAACGCATAGGGTAAAGCTTTGGCATGTGAGGTCTTCACATTTCGGAGCAGAGCGCGGCCATTTTATTGGTTGAAAACTTTGTAATACTGATATTATGCTGTTTATATTTGGATCCATGTAAGTGTTATTTTAATTTGTAATAAAAAAACAAGTTTTTTAAGGGCTCTGTTTTGAGATATATCCTTTGGGGACTTACTGCTTTGTACCATCTGACCACAACAGTATGGGGGAGTTTTAAGCCGAGCTTGTAAGCTGGTGGATCGAGTCTTTTGTGAACCAATCCTGGAGCATAACTGCGTACTTTGACTGTTTGTAATTCCGTGGTCAACTCCATCTGGTAAGAGGCTGTGTGTGCTTCCCTAGGTGGTGGATCTCTCTCTGTGTCACATCTTTACTCACTTAATAATTATCGAATGTGGACCAAGAATGGACTTTATATTCACTTTGGTGCAAATTTTATTAAAGAGCGCTACACTTCTCTTTTTACATCTATCAATGCCCTGCCTAGGCGGAGTGAAACATGCTGGGGGTATGGCCTGGACGGAGTCCGGCCTGAGGTTGTCTTCACTATACACACTATCGGGCATTGATGGATGTGTAACCTTTGGGGGTCTCTGCTTTCTTTCACACCCATATTTATCAAACTAAGACAAGCTCTTCCACAGTGTGGGTCACCAGATTTGATTTACCAGGAGCTTGGAGCGGCATACCTGTTTGTGGTGTGTGTGTGTTTGCTTCTTGAATGTAAGTTTGAATTAATGAACTATGAATAAGAGAGAAAGATGGGCAGGCATCTGAGACTTGACGGTGCTAAGGGCTAAATGTTCTCCTCAAAACTGGAGGAGCGAGAGAACACAACCTACCAAAAAAGGTACATTGAGAATCCCCCAGAGAAAAGTGTTCCAAGGACAATGCTAAAATTTGCAGGAAGAAGATTAACAAATTTTAAACGTGGGCAGGATAACTGAATCCACAGTGCTCTTTTAGAATCTAGGTTTCAACAGCCAGGCTGTCAAAGCCAGCAACTTAGAAGCAGAGCAGAAGATTGTGTCTACAGAGTGTTGGCCAACAGACTAAAGAGGTCAGCGGATCACACTCTCTGAGAAGCTATGAGAAGGACTGCAATTCCCTCACTTTTCGTTTTCAATGTAAACAAGGTAATAGCTTCAGTGGAGGAAATGCATTGATCAGCAGACACTGATCCCACAATGCTATCAGGGCTTCTGTTGCATATGCCGGCGGCTCTCACGTCCTGGAAACAAACCTGTCCAACTTTTTGTTAAATTGAGATGCTAGTAAAGCCACATCTGGCATCCCCCAACACAGATCTGTGTCCTGGAACACCTCTGGTTGCAGAGACCATTCCCCTGGGTCCAGATGTTGTCTTTCAAGAAAATCTGCATGCCAGTTCTCAACTCTGTGCACAGTGGAGATTGCTGGAACATGAAACTTCACCCAGGACAGGATGGATTAAACCTCTTTGATTGCCACAAAACTCTTGGTGCCCTCCTCCCCCTTCCCCGATGATTGATGCAACCAACAGCTGTGGCGCTGTCCGATCAATCCTAGATGACTAGTCAGATGAGGTGGGGGGGGATCCAATGAAGTAATGACAGATAAACTGCTAGCAACTCCAGGATGTTGATTTAAAGATTGGATTCTTCCAAAGATCAACAGCCAGCCCCGGTGTCTATTCTTTGAGCACAACATGACCATTCAACAGAAGCTAGTCCACACAGAGCAAAATTAAGTTGGTTCCCGCTGAACCAGTCGATTTTCGGTCCTTGTATACCCTACTTAAAGTGGTTCCATATACCCAGTGAAGGGAGTATTCTCAGATGATGCACAAAGATGAAAAAAATGCTCCTACATAAGTTGTACCTGTTTATCTGCAGTCTTCTCTTCTCTACAGCAGCTCACAGTGCTGAATTTATAAGCTTATCTGAGCATGTTCAGAAAAAGGGGACAGAGAGCTCAAGTTGCACTCTGCATAGCTCAGTGAGGAGAGCTCTGCGAAATGGTTGGAGGGAAGGGACACACCCCCCTCTACACAGCATACAGGAACAGAGATGAGGCTGTCGGTCTACTGGAGATTACTCCCCTGTCACCTTTTTTCTCTTGGTGTCAGAAAAACTTGTCAGAAGTGATTCATGCTGATAGCAGAGGAACGAGGCAGCAAACAGAAATTACACTTAGCGCTTTGGTTTGAGACAAGTACACACTATAGAGGCATATGCTTTGTTTATATTTCATGCCTGAGGTTTACAACCACTTTAAGTGTAACTGAGCTGTACCTAGTGACTATTTGCCCTGTAGACAGCAGTATAATCCTTGTTTGCTTGCTTATACATTTTTTACTACAAGCATTTTTATAACACTGACAATTTACGCAGCACTTTACATACTGTACATTCACATCAGTCCCTGACCTTAAGTAGCTTACAATCTAAGGTCCCCATCTCAGGTGCATACATACACACACAAACATACTAGGTCCATTGTGGACAGTAACCAGTTAACCACATTCTTTGGGGTGCATAAACTTAAATATCCTAAGTGCTGACCATCCCTTTCCTTATTCTGGTATGTTGGAGGTGTCAGCAGCTTCGAGGTCTAAGCACCGGGGCTGTTATGCGGGAAGGTTGTAGCGCCTATACACCTGTTTTCCCTGGAAACTGAAGTACACAGAGGAAACCCATGCAACCAAATGGGAGATCATGCAACTCCTTGCTCATCGTGTCCTGTCCCAGATTCAAAATCAGGACCCCCAGTGCTGCAAGGCAGGAGGGCTGACCACTAAGCCAACATGCTGTGCATAAACCTCATGTACGATGGGGAAATATAGGTTGGATAAACCGTTAAATATTATGCAACATAAAAAAATGACACTGCCATAATTTTATTCTGCATTCTGTGCCTATGTTTTCAGAAAAATAGGTAACATTTTAGGAGTTGTAAAAATGTTTAAGCCAAAAATGCGTAACGTGCAAAAAGTGAAAACATTGGCCCGGTAGCAAAACAGTTAATGGCCTCTTAACTGTTGCCATCCCCTACCAACCCTTATTTTCCCCAGATGGACAATACATTGGGAATGATTCTATTATCTCCCCAGGTGGTGAAATGGAAGATAGTGACCTCACAGAGGATTCAGAAGAAAATACCATTACCTCGTTTACCCAGTACTTTCTAGTATAGAGCTGTTAGCTGATCCCTCTAAATATGTGAAGAGCTGTCCCTCATGCTCACTTCCTCCCACACAACAGATCATAGAGGTAGTGAAATGTTGCCGTGTTCCATATGCGAGAGGTTCTTTGCACAGAACGTGACACTTATCTCTCACGAGAAACTTTATACAGCAGTAAAACCGTATTTGTGTTTGGAATGCGGAGAATGTTTTTTTTTTTTACAGAAGTATCCTCTATTGACAAATTCATACATCTGAGAATCTTGTTCTGAGTGCAGGAAACATCTTACCCAGCTAGGAACACTTATCTCACATCAGTGAACTCACACTGGGGAGAAGCCGTATTCATGTTCGGAATGTGAGAAATGTTTTACAATGAGTTCAGCTCTTACTAGACACCAGAGAATACACACAGGGGAGAAACCATACTCATGTTCAGTGTGTGGGAAATGTTTTACAATGAGTTTGTCTCTTTCTAGTGACTAGAGAATTCACACGGGGAGAAGCCATTTTCATGCACAGAATGTGGGAAATGTTTTGCGGTGAAGTCAGTTCTTTCTACACACAAGAAAACACATACAGGGGAGAGGCCATATCCATGTTTAGAATATGGGAAATGTTTCTCTTGGAGGGGCCACCTTTATCACCCATGAAAAGATTCATTCCAGGGAGAAGACTTATTCATGTTCAGAATGTGTAAAATGTTTTACATGGCAATCCCACCTTTTCACCCATGAAAAGCTTTATTATAGAGAGAAATTTGATACCGTACATACCATGTTTCCCCGAAAATAAGCCCAGGTCTTATATTAATTTTGGCAACAAAAGACCCAGTAGGGCTTATTTTCGAGGGCTTGTCATGTGCTGTCTTCTCCCCATCTCCCTCCCTGCCTGTCAGGAGTTCCCAATGGCCAGTGGAACTGAGTAAAAGTGATTGTAAAACTCCAGAATGCACTGCACTACACAATGAAAACTGTGCATGTCTCTGCAATCCACCCGTGCCAAACACCCTCTCACAGCGCTGCTCCCGTGACCCGCCTAAGCACTCCTCCTCGCTCCAAGCACTGCAGATGGAGGAGGGCCCGAGATCCCCTGCTGATAGCTGGCAAAAGAGCAGCGGGAGATCAGCTGAACAGCGCTCCCATGGCCTGCCAGAGCTCACCCTCCCCACTCCGAGCACTGCAGAGGGAGGGGGGCCAGGGATCCCCCGCTGACAGATTGATTGATTAGTAAGTAAGATTGATGGTACAATTTCTTGCTGAATGATCCGCTCCACATTTATGTACCCTTAACTGAATGTTTGGGTTTGCTAAAGCCTCCTCAAGCTATGCATGCTTTTTCCTGTCCATTTTTTGTTGCAAATTTTTTTTGTATCTCGAGGATCACCCAGATAAGCATTATTTTCCTTTCTAAAAAGCTGTCACACTTTGTCCTATGGTACTGAAAATTCACTAAGTCGGGTATACCAGCAATTAGCGCTACTATATCCTTTGTGAGTAAGTTTGACTTGTCCAGCAAGTATTTGACTTGTCCAGCAGACAATACTCAAATACTTCATCCAATGGATAAAAGATTGGAATTCCTATTAAAAAACACTTTTTTTCTCTGGCAGGTTGAGTGTCTCAGCCTGCGCTGACAGTAATTTGATAATTATTGAGAAACCAGTTTAAACAGGTGTTTAAGGTTATCCTGCTCAGTGGGTCCAGAAGGCAGCTTTATGTTTACAATAGTTGCTGTGACAGCTTTATCCTTTAGGCCAGGGATATGCAATTAGCCTGCTCACCTCCCGCTATATTTCTCCCATACTGCTCACCACATATGACACCTGCTAGTTTCTCCTCCTCCAGTTCCCCAGCTCTGCTGATCCTCTGCTACTCCATCCTCTCTCTCCAGTCTCGCTCTCCTCCCACTATATTTCTCCCATACTGCTCACAACGTGTGACATCTTCTAGTTTCTCCTGCTCCAGTCCCCCAGCTCTGCTCATCCTCCGCCACTCAGTCTTCTCTCCAGTCCTGCTCACATTCCACTATAGCATTCCCATGATACCAGAGGGGATCAAGAAAAGTTTTTGTGCCACAATCCTGAGCAATATATCATCTAGAAGAGCTACAAAGATTTCATTGAACTTTTAAGGCACAGCATTTTTGTCTAAAAATACAAATGTATTTGCTCAAATTCATAAAATCCTATAACATCATTCTCATTTTGCATTAAAACATGTTGTAACATTACAATACAAACCTATAAAAGATATTATAGCAATACAGCGTATCTTATCCAAAATTGATGATTTCAAGGCACAACGCGTTTCCTGGACTTAATCCACTTCTTCAGGAGCTATTGGTGTAGTGATATATTCAACAATCTAGGTAGAATAACATCCATAATTATTTACAACTTTATTACAATAACAATAAAACATCCCGCCAAGTATGATAGAAATGAACCCAGAGTGTCCCAAGGTGTGCCAAGAAAAGGAAGAAGTCAAATCCACAAGAGAGCTACAATTGGGGACCCCAAGTACAAGCACCCCCATGAAAACCCTACATCCCCCCCTTGTAAAATTGTACGATACAGACAAGGATACCATATGTTACAGTATAGCTTATACCAGGGATATGCAATTAGCGGACCTCCAGCTGTTGCAAAACTACAAGTCCCATCATGCCTCTGCCTCTGGGTGTCATGCTTGTGGCTGTCAGAGTCTTGCTATGCCTCATGGGACTCGTAGTTCTGCAACAGCTGGAGGTCTGCTAATTGCATATCCCTGCTTTAGGCCTTCCCCCATCGCTAAGCATCATGCAAGAAGCTCCTGGCTAGTTTTCCTTTTTTGCGGTGAAACAGCTATCTGGGGATATTTTGGATAAATATATCCAAAGAATTTCTAGTAAAAGAAAGATACCCCTTTTGCCATTTAAGTGAAGGAGTAAATGTATTTTTCAAAGCTTCTTCTGTGCCAGGGGCTGTCACGATGGCTTCCGCCGTCAGGTTCAAAGGGTAATCCTCAGGGTTAACCCCAGGGACAAAAGAGGTCTTGGGGGAGGAAGCCTACAAGATACTGTAGCCTCCTTATGAGGAGGTGCCCCCGCTTGCTCAATAGAGAGAATTCTTCTGCATTCTCATGGATCTGGCAGAAGGAGTGTCAAGACGACTGGGGGACTTCCTCAATAGCTCCAACGTACAAACTGGAGTTCCAAGAGTTTCCATCTCCTCGCTTTTCTCAGATCAAACGTTCCTAAGGTTCCAGAGAAAAATAAATCTTTCTCTCTAGCATTGGACCATCTTTTGGCAAAAAGCGTTCATTGTGGCCCCTATGTAAGAGCAGAGGTTGGGGTTTGGTTAAATTCAAATGGACATTCTGGATCTCAAAGGTCTAAAATTCAATTCCTGAATATAATCTCTCTTTTTTGGCATGAAGTCAATCCAATCTATCTCCATCCTACAAGGAGGAGAACTTCTGGCGTCAATTGACATGAAAGATGCATTTCCTCGCTCACTAGTAATATTTTCTTTCAAAGTGGAAAATCTTCATTTTCAGTATGTAGCTCTGCTTTCTGATCTAGTTGCTACACCTCGAGTACAAGGTTCTGGCTCATTTTTCTAGCCAGATTGAGGGCCCAAGGTTTAACGATTATGGTTTACCTAGTCGATCTGTTCTTGTTAGACCAGTGGGTAGCCCGCTTAGACCAAAGTATGGTCACCATATTCGACTACCTGGAATATCTAGGTCGGATTCTCAACCTAGAAGGAATCTTCTTTAAATCATGAAGAAAATACTTGGGTCTGATCATAGGTACACCCAGAAAAGGGTATTGGTACCCCAGACTAAGATCAGCGCCATAAAGGAACCGATTTAAATAGTCGAAACAAGATGATTTTCTCCTATTCAACTTTGTGTGAGGTTGTCAGGAAAGATGGTGGCTTCATTCGAGGCCGTTCCTTATGCTTAGTCTCATTCTAGACTGCTGCAAAACAGTATCCTATCGGATTGAAACAAGCTCTACATTCCCATTGTGTCTGACTCCAAAGCCTATGGCCACATTACCCTGATAGCGTTCAATCTCGTCTGATCTTGGGGGCTAAGCAGGGTCGGGCCTGGTTAGTACCAGGATGAAAGACCACCTGGAATTACCAGGTGCTGTAGGCTGGGTGCGCCGAACCCTCAGTTTATGGTTAACATCCAAAAATCTGCAAAGGGAAAGATCCTTCCTTCATTTACCTGGGAAATAGTAACAACATATGGCAACCTTTTTTTGTTTAGGTTGGGGGACAGTCCTGGAAGAGGCAGCTGTCCAGGAGAAGTGGCCTCGATCAGAATTGGCTTTGCCCATTAACATTTTAGAAATTCAGGCAGAACACTTGGTCCTGAGCGCCTGAACGTTCAGTTTAAGGTATTGTCCTGCTAGGATTCAATCCGTTTATGCCACAGCAATGGCTATATTAATCACCAAGGGGGCACAAGAAGTTGTGCGGCCCAGAGAAAGGTGAATCTTATCCTATCTTGGGCAGAAATCAGTGTACTTTGCCTATCGGCAGTTTTCATTCTAATAATAGAAAATTAGCAGGCGGACTACTTGAGTCGCCAGCAGTTGTTCCTGGGAGAATGGTCCCTTTACCCCGATATCTTCCTGTCAATATGTCAAGGATTGGGGATCCCAGACATAGATCTGTTTGCGTCTAGGATCAACAAAAAAGATCGACAACTTTGTGTCAAGAACAAAGAATCCGCTAGCATGCAGAACAGATGCCTTGCTATTCCCATGGATTCAGTTCTCACTGATCTGTGCATTCCCTCCTATTTTGCCTGCATCCATGACATCTTTCTCAGAATTAAGCAGGAAGGGAAGTCGTTGATTCTTGTGACCCCCAGCGGGGTCCAGGAAATCTTGGTATGCAGAGATCGTAGAGATGGCAGTAGGGAACCCATGGACCCTACCTTCACGGCCAGACCTTCTCTCGCAAGGTCCGGAGTTCCATCCTACTTTACAAATGCTAAATTTAACGGTTTGGCTGTTGAGGCCCACACTCTGAAGAAGCGTGGGCTGTCAGGTTCAGTAGTTTTTTACCTTTGTTAATGCAGAGCAGGCCTCCATGGTTATATATTATGGAGTCTGGGAAACATATGTCTCCTGGTGTGAAACCAGGAGCTGTACCCCAGGAAATAAGTCTAGGTAGAGTCCTTGACTTTTCTGCAGATGAGGTGAGAAATGAAGCTGGCCTTGAGTGCTTTCTAAGGACAGGTCTCTGCCTTATCGGTATTATGTCAACGTCCACTTGCTTTGCATTCTTTGGTCCATAAATTTATTCAGGGGGTAACACGGCTTAATCTCCGGTTAAGTAACCCCTGAACCCTTGGGACTTGAATTTAGTTTTGTCGGTATTACAAAACAGCGTTTTTTGGGTTGATACAACATATTTCCTTGGTCCATTTTTGACAAGGAAACCATTTTTTTCTGGTAACCATATCTGCTGCAAGAAGGGTATCAGTATTGGCTGCTCTTTCTTGTACAGAGCCATATTTTTATTGTTCACAGGGATAAGGTAGTATTGCATCCTGATCCTAACTTTTTACCAAAGGTAGTATCAGGTTTTTATCTAAACCAGGATATTGTTCTACCGTCTTTTTTCCAGAACCCTGTTCTTGGAAGAAAAATCACTACATTTTTTTGATGTGGTGAGAGCAGTCAATATCTACTTAAAGGCGATTGTTTAGATTCGGAAAACGGATGTTTTTGTTCGTGTTGCCTGAAGGTCCTAAAAGAGGACAGGCAGCATTGAAATCTACTATTCTAAATAGATTCGACAAGTAATCATTCAAGCTTATGGTTTAAAGAGGTGGATTCCACCCTCTCAAATCAAAACGCACTCCTCTAGGACTGTTAGTGCTTCC
The DNA here is from genome assembly GCF_042186555.1 of Aquarana catesbeiana. Classification (NCBI taxonomy): domain Eukaryota; kingdom Metazoa; phylum Chordata; class Amphibia; order Anura; family Ranidae; genus Aquarana; species Aquarana catesbeiana. Next base: position 280,171,836 of record NC_133331.1, on the reverse strand, counting down.
TGGGCTGTGCATCACCAAGCCTCCATGGCTCAAATCTGCAAGGCCGCAACTTGGTCTTCAGTCTATACATTTGACAGATTCTATCAAATAGATGTAAAAGGTCATGAGGATATCGCCTTTGGGCGCAGTGTACTGCAGGCTGCAGTATAATGCCCCGTACACACGGTCGGACTTTGTTCGGACATTCCGATAACAAAATCCTAGGATTTTTTCTGACGGATGTTGGCTCAAACTTGTCTTGCATACACACGGTCACACAAAGTTGTCGGAAAATCCGATCGTTCTGAAGGCGGTGACGTAAAACACGTACGTCGGGACTATAAACGGGGCAGTGGCCAATAGCTTTCATCTCTTTATTTATTCTGAGCATGCGTGGCACTTTGTCCGTCGGATTTGTGTACACACGATCGGAATTTCCGACAACGGATTTTGTTGTCGGAAAATTTTATCTCCTGCTCTCCAACTTTGTGTGTCGGAAAATCCGATGGAAAATGTCCGATGGAGCCCATACATGGTTGGAATTTCCGACAACACGCTCCGATCGGACATTTTCCATCGGAAAATCCGACCGTGTGTACGGGGCATAAGTCCTCTAGTCTCTTATTGCCCTACTTTTGTTCTGTCTCCCTCCCTTCAGTTGGCATTGCTATGGGACATCCCACATAGTAACTACTATAGCTCTGTGTCCCGTGATGTATGATAAGAAAATGGGATTTTTAAAACAGCTTACCTGTAAAATCCTTTTCTTTAAAGTACATCACGGGACACAGAGGCCCCTCCCTTCTTTTGTATACACGTGTATTGCTTTGCTACAAAACTGAGGTACTCCCAGTAGTGGGGAGTTACATAGGGAGTGCACTTTTTGTCTTAGGGAGTGCTAGTGTCCATCACCTGAAGGTGGCCTATAACCCACATAGTAACTACTGTGTCCCGTGATACAGGTAAGCTGTTTTAAAAATTCTATTTTTAAATTAATTGAAATGCTGATCGCAAGCCAAGGACTTCTTGTCCAACATCAGTACTTGACCTCGCAAATGCCCTTTTTGCTGAATGGGTACAAATTTGCTTTTTGGGATTTCGTGTTTACTACTCACCTGTAAAGTTCTGTTGAGGAAATTCCTCCTACTTACTTGGCTCATTGCCCCTCACACATGGCTTTTGCTTCCTTTCTAGTTTCTGTTCTTTGATCAGTCCAATTTACTTCAGCATTCCAGCGTTACCTACACAGGAAGGATGATTCTTTGAAATAATTCCCCTTGAAATGTTAACATTTCATGACTGTATCCCTAAACTTAGGACAGGGGGTTACCTATGTCCGGGAAATTTGTCTGTGCGCTATGCGCACACCATATCTCCTGTGCTCCTAAGCACATATTTCGTCTAATGATATAATGCATCTCACCTGTAGATCTATTTCCCATATATCCCCAAGTAAACAGACATCAACACTAGGGCTGCAACTAACGATTATTTTCACAATCGATTAGTTGGACGATTGTTGTTTCGATTAATCGGTTAATAACCTTAAAAAAAAAAAGAAATGTGTGGCGTAAAGTTTTAAAAAAAGGCAATTTATTCTTAAATATCTCTATGCAGCGGTAAATATAAATAAAAACACCAAAAAACACATAGATGTGAACCAGGTCTAAGACGTTTAGTAACATAATGGGGTTAAAAAAAACTAAAATTAGCCCTTTATAGGACAAAAAAAAAGCAGATAATCACTACTTAAAGGGGTTCATTTTTTTACTGTAGAACTGTGAAAGTAACATCTACAGTAGCAATTATTTGCTTTTTTTGTACTATAAAGGGCTCGTTTTAGTTTTTTTTTTTAACCCCATTATGTTACTGGCCAATTAATCGACTATGAAAATAGTAATCGATTAATTTCATAATCGATTAGTTGTTGATTAATCAGTTAGTTGTTTCAGCCCTAATCAACACCATAGCTTACGTCTCAGCTCCATCAGCATGACTGCCTTTTCGAGCAGTGCACTTGCTTTTATTTACAAATAAACAGGAAGTCCCGAACTGGAGGGTTTGCCTCCAACAGCCAATCGCCTCCTACACAGTTTGCGACCTCACAGGAAATGACCAAATAAGCATGTAACAACACAGGATGTAAATGTCAACAGAGGCAACCAATGAACGATGACTACAATTCTGTGGATGGGAGGCTATCTGCAGGTGCACGCTGCGAATCTCGACACGTGCTGATCAGACACAGCAGAGACAAGAGCGTACATCCGCCTATAACCGATAATGTCCTTGCAGAGCGAACATATCCCCTCAGACGATCGTCTGTGCAATGCACAGGGGCCCTTTCGCTGGCGGACATACCCCCACTCTGCAAACACCTCTTTCCAATCCCAGGAAGTTTTCCACTACCTAACGGATCTCAACCAGCATTGGTCTGCCCCAGTCAGCTCTTTAGAGCGGGCTGCGGGAAAACAAACACTGGGAGACACTGCAACATTACATATTAAAATACATCTTTATAAAATTTCCACAACACCTATCCTACCAGTAAATCTTGTAAGAAGCCTGTCTCACAAATAAAGTGGGACAGACATGGTTGTGCCTCGTATATATTTTTACAACAACGAAGGAAGCATTACCTGACTGCCTAACACTGTTGTAATGCTGCAAGGTGCCATGTTGCATTTGTTTTTAAATTTGAGAATATCTGGAATATTTCTATATCAATCTGTATGAAATACACACCCTGCTGAAGGGATAGTTTCTGTATCTTTAGAGGATTTCTGTATCTAGGTGGATCCTCAACACTCTTACCTTTTTAGCCACTTCAAGACCGCCGCACGACGATGTACGTCCAAACTTTGACGCCATTCCACGAGCGGGCGTAATTTTCAAGCGTGACATGTTGGGTATCAATTTACTTGGCGTAACATTATATTTCACAATATAAAAAAAAATTGGGCTAACTTTACTGTTGTCTTATTTTTTTATTCAAAAAAGTGAATTTTTTCCAAAAAAAGTGCGCTTTTAAGACCGCTGCGCAAATACGGTGCAAAAAAAAAGTATTGCAATGACCGCCATTTTATTCTCTAGGGTGTTAGAAGAAAAACCATATATAATGTTTGGGGATTCTAAGTAATTTTCTAGCAGAAAAACCTGTTTTAAACATGTAAACACCTAAAATCCAAAACGAGGCTGGTCCTTAAGTGGTTAATAAAAAAATAAAAGTCTCCTCTTATCTAGTGATGTGAGGGATGGCCAGTTCTGTCCTAAATTTTCTCACTCCTTCATTGACACAGAAACCAAAATCCTGTTCATAGCGATACCACTCAACCATTTGATAACATAAAAGCAATACAATTCTATATTTGAAGCAACAACCTCAGGTTATGCAACTATAAACAGGAACAGAGGGCACACCAGCCTTGCACATTACCTTTGTGATACCATTTTCTGAAGTGATAAAACAGATGTATACTCACAAAAAGCATAAAATCCTAAAGTCCATCAATATCCACAGCTTCATGATCTGGTCAACTGCAAGTACTAACCATGTCTAACGCGTTTTGAGAGGAGGTACCCTCTTCCGCAGAACCACAGGAAGAGGAAGGAGGAAGAGGGGACCTCTCCTCAAACCATCAACAATTTTGAGTGTCTTCTCGTGGTTGGGACTCGCTCAGTGGACCAGATCATGAAGGACACTGTGAATTTTACATAGTTACATAGTTAGTCAGGTTGAAAAAAGACACAAGTCTATCCAGTTCAACCAAAAAAAAAAAAAAAAAAATCATACAATCCCATATACACAATCCTTCACCCACAGTTGATCCAGAGAAAGGCGAAAAACCCCAGAAAAGCATGAACCAATTTGCTACAGCAGGGTAAAAAATTCCTTCCTGGTCCCCCCCGAGAGGCAATCGGATTTTCCCTAGATCAACTTTTCCTATAAATGTTAGTATCCAGTTATATTATGTACATTTAGTAAAGAAGCCAGGCCTTTTTTAAAGCAATCTACTGAGCTTGCCAGTACCACCTCTGGAGGGAGTCTATTCCACATTTTGACAACTCTTACTGTGAAGAAACCTTTCCATATTTGGAGAGGAAATCTTTTTTTCCTCTAGACGTAAAGTGTGCCCCCTTGTCCTCTGTGACAATCTTAAAGTGAATAACTTAACACAGAGTTCATTATATGGACCACTTATGTATTTGTACATATTAATCATATCCCCCCTTAATCTCCTCTTCTCAAGAGAGAATAAATTCAGTTCCTCTAATCTTTCCTCATAGCTGAGCTCCTCCATGCCTCTTATCAGTTTGGTTGCCTTCTCTGCACTTTCTCCAGTTCCCCGATATCCTTTTTGAGAACTGGTGCCCAAAGCTGAACTGCATATTGCAGATGAGGTCTTACTAATGATTTATACAGGGGCATAGTGATATCTCTCTCTCAGGAGTCCATACCTCTCTTAATACAAAAAGGGACTTTGCTTGCATTGGATATTGATGGGCTTTAAGATTTTATGCTGTTTGTGAGTATACATCTGTTTTTTCACTTCAATAAACGTTATCACAAAGGTAATGCACAAGGCTGGTGCGCCCTCTGTTCTTGTCTTTTCAGTTTATCCTTTGGGCTTTCCCAATCCTCGGGGGGATTCAAAGTCTTTCAAATATTGGAGTACCTGAAGATCGGTGGTTCATTATTGCCATAAAATTTCTCTTGAGTGCAGGAGGTTGTTCTTTTTGGTATGCAACTATAAACATTGTAGTGTATACCGTTACAACATCAGCCTTCCAGTGAGATCTGTGTTATATTAATAGAGATAAGGGTTATGTCATGTTCCTTTACAATAATCCTCCTCACCTATTCAGTCAGGTCTGTTTTTCATTAATAGAGATACAAGTGGGGGGCGTGGTCTGGACATGGCTGTGTAGAGATGTGAGTCTGTAAACTCCTCACCTTCTCTTACCTACCAGAAGGCAAAGTGCAACACCAAGACCACCCGGGCAACCCGCTCGCCTTGATCCGGAGGGGAAATACAGTGACTTTTCCCGAGCTCTCAGGTGGCCTCCCCTGACCTCAAGATGGTGGAACCATGCGGCTCCAGTCTGGAATCTCCTGATATGAGGAATCCCCCTAACTCACTATCTGCCTCTTCGGCTTCTGATAATTTTTCAGAGACGCCAGCAGTCTTTCGCCCTGAATCGCAGAGTCAGTCTCAACATCCACTAACCCTGCGGGTGGATGCTGAACTCCAGGCCTTCCCAACTAAAGTTGACATAGAAACTCTTATTGGTTGACTGAGGGAGACGCACCGCCGAGAAATTTAGAAGGTGAGAACAGATGGGCAGTCTCTAACAGAGCGCCTATCCTCAGGAGAATCTTCCCTTGCCACACTGGAGAAACGGGTTATGGCTCTAGAGTCCCTACAGGACTCCCATGTGGACGCCGCTGTATCTCTGCAGCTTCATATAGAAGATCTGAAAGATCGGAGCCGCTACAACAATCTACGGCTCTGGGGGCTCCCGGAAGCCACAGATTCGGAAGACTTGTCAGAGACAGCTGCTACAATATTACGCAGTCTTGGGTGACTCGCCCCCAGCAAACCTGGAGTTCGACCGGATCCAAAGATTTAATGCTTTTGGGTCAGACACCACCATTTTTTGAAACACCCTAAAAGCCCGCATCTCCGTTATCCCTAAGGTAGGAAAGGATCCAACCTCATGCAGCAGTTACTGACCCAATTCACTTTTGAACACTGACCTCAAACTTTTCACTAAAATTCTAACTTTGCGACTTGCATGTCACCTGCAACAACTAGTCCACTTAGATCAAGTTGGATTTATCCAAACTAGGGAAGCCTGGGACAATACAGTGAAAGTATTAAACTTAATACCTGCAGCCAACGTGACCCGTACCCCATGTGTCTTTTTAGGGACCTATGCAGAAAAAGCATTCAATCAAGTAAACTGGCGCTTTATGTTTGCAGTACTGCGATATATTGGTCTGGCCGACAAAATGATGCATTGGATTGCCAGTGTCTACTCTAACCCATCAGCTCAGGTGAAAGCTAACGTGGTCATTTCTGACCCCTTTTTAATAACTAATGGGACCAGGCAGGGGTGCCCTCTGTCACCTCTCCTTTTTGCTTTATTTCTGGAACCTTTCCTTTATAAAGTTTGTTTAAACCCAGACATCATGGGATTGACTGTTGGGAATACACAGCATAAAATATCAGTGTATGCTGACGATATGCTCTTTTCCCTCACCATTCCAGTGGTGTCACTCCCCAATCTCCTCCGCAAATTTAAATTATGCGGCCTAATTAGTAAATTGAAAATTATTTTCGGTAAGTCGGAAGCCATGGGGGTTGAGATCTCCCCGCCCCTTCTCCAGAACCTGAAATCGAATTTTGGATTCAGATGGGCGGACACGGCCCTGAAATACCTAGAGACATATGTCCCTGCAAATCTGTCCCGCATCTTTGAATTAAATCCCCCCCCACCCACCCCCCCCCATTGGCCAAAACCCACTCTCTACTAGAGACTTGGCATCAGGGTTTGCACTCATGGTTTGGTAGGTGTAACCTCCTTAAGATGTGCATCCTACCGAAATATCTTTACCTCTTTCAAGCTTTGCCGATTGTGATACCTTCTCATTACCTTTTTCTCAAGTTTATTTGGGCACATAAATGCCCTTGTATCCCCCGTCACCAACTCTCACTACCCAAACTGTGCGGAGGCCTCGCAGTTCCTGATGTGATTAAATACTATCACGTTACTCATCTCTGTAGATTTATCGACCGGCGTTGTCATTGTGCAACCAAACTTTGGACACAAATTGAACAAGCTCAAATGGACATAGCACTGCTGGGAGCCCCATGGTGTTACAATAATATACTATGTACACTAAAGTTACATCCCATAATGGGACCCACCTTACGTATCTGTTCGCAACTTTTCTCACAAGCTTCCCAATCCACACGAGACTCTCCTCTATTCCCAGTATTGGGGAACCCCCAATTTTTACCAGAACTATAAGATCAGGCATTCTGGAACTTACATCAAACCAGTCGTCACCAAGTGTCTCACTTTCTGTTGGATGGCAAATGGCCCTCCATTGCATCTTTAATGGCAGCTACAGGCCCCTTCCACCTTACCTTCTGAAGTGCTCTCCAGTTACACCACTGTCTACTTTTTCTACCAACCCTAGAGGCTTCAGCCGCAATTTGACCACATTTGAGGAATACTGCTCTGAGGAAGGAACCCTACCAAGGGTCCTTTCCAAGACCTACAACTTATTGAACTCTACTATTGAACAACATGATCTACACTGTCTGAAACACTGGGAAACTGGTCTACAGCACACTTTTACGATAAAACTAAAACAAAACATCATTAGGTTCTCTCTTAAATCGTCAATTTGCATGAAAACCCAGGAAACCAATTGTAAAATTCTAACGAGGTGGTACCGTATACCATACCTCTTACATGAATTCTACCCTAACACCACAGATCGCTGCTGGAGATGCCAGGCGGGAAAGCTACTGCACATTTTTTGGTCTTGCCCTAAAATTAAACACTACTGGAAAGAGGTACGGAGGATTACTCAGGAGTTCACTGATTTTGAGATCTCTGCCGATCCAGCTTTTTTCTTATTACATATATTGTTCATGCCAGAGAATATCTATTAAAAGTGCATAATACGTCACCTGCCAGATGCCACCAAATCTTGTATACCTTTTGAATTGGAAAACCCGCATTCTCCTATCAGGTGCTGGCTTTGAAAAGTGGAAGAAATCAACAAAATGGAAGATTTGATATTAATGGCACAACATAAACACGAAACGTACTCCAAGATATGGAGACTGTGGAATAAGTTTGTCTTTTCTGATGAGGGGAAAGCCCTGCTAAGTTCCTAACCGACCCAGCGGACATTATCATCCGCATACTGTCTGTGTGATGTGCCATCGCAATACTTCAGATCTCCATCCCCCTTCCCTCACCTACTGTCCCTGACCCCTCCGGCCCCTCCCCCATTTTTCTTTTCTTTTTCTCTCTTCTACCCCCCCCCCCATTTCTCTTTCCCTCTTAGCTGTTTATACTCTCTCTTAACTTTGTCTCTTTACAAATTAGTATAAAAAGCAGGGAATGGGCAGCACCTCCACACCTCTCTACACATAGCTGATTTTTACAAATAACCAAGTGAAGACATATATACAGTATATTATGGAATTTTTCTTAATACTGCTTCCATGACATGTATGTTCCTTTAACGCTGACTTTCTGTTTGGATTGTTTGCCTTATCTGTCATGTGGATACATATACAATGCTGATGAGCAGTTTTGGATCTGCCTTTTCCTGTTTTCCATAAATAAATAATTTGAAAAAAAATAGAGATAAAAGTGATGTCATGCGATCCTCTTAAAATCTTCCCTACCTGTCTGTGTTGTTTAGAACTGAAAACAGCATCAGGGCAAGGGTTTTGATTGTTTGTTTCAATGACCTGGCCTATAGACAGTGGGTACGGTTGATGGTACACTAAGAGTAAACAAGCCAACTTTTGAAGCGCAAATCATATTCAGGGATTGGATTACTGGACAGGAAGTCAGTCGTGTGCAGAAAAACAATGTTCCCACCACAGTACCTTATGATTGTCACCGAAAACCTGTTTATATAATCAGACATATACTGCAATGTATGTGTACTGGCTCTTTAACTGTTTTTATCCTCTTCAATCTCTTTTTCCTTCAGATGGACAACACATTGGGCATAAATTTATTATCTCTCCAGATGGTGAAATAGAAGATGATGTCTTTTCTGAGGATTCCTCAGAAGAAAATCCTATTACCTCGTATCCAGTACTTTCTACTGCAGATCTATCATATGATCCCTTTACACATGAGGAGAGCTTTTCTGAACACTACCCTCCAGTCCCCCACCATACAAATCATGAAGGGGGTGAAATGTTCTCATGTTCCATATGCGGAAGATTTTTTGCCCAGGAGGCGACACTCATCTCTCACCAGAAAATTCATACAGCAGAGGAGTCATATATATGTTCTGTGTGCGGGAAATGTTTTATGCAGAAGTCGTGTCTTGTCCTCCATCAACGAATTCACACAGCTGAGAAGCCTTATCCCTGTTCTGAATGGGGGAAGTGTTTTACAGAGCTAGGAACGTTTATTTCACATCCGAGAACTCAAACTGGGGAGAAGCCGTATTCATGTTCAGAGTGTGGGAAAAGTTTTACGACAAGTTCAGCTCTTTCTAGGCACCAGAGAATTCACACAGGAGAGAAACCGTATTCATGTTCAGAATGTGGGAAATGTTTCTCTCAAAGATCACACCTTATTACCCATGAAAAGCTTCATACTGGAGAGAAGCCGTATTCATGTTTACAATGCGGGAAATGTTTCTCTCAGAAATCACACCTTATCACCCATGAAAAACTTCATACCGGAGAGAAACCGTATTTATGTTTAGAATGTGGGAAATGTTTCTCTCGGCGATCACACCTTATAATCCACGAAAAGCTTCATACTGGAGAGAAGCCGTATTCATGTTTACAATGCGGGAAATGTTTTTCAAGGGCAGGCAGTCTTATTAAACACCAGAGAACTCACAAGTGGTGAAGCCATATACATGTTCGGAGTGAGGGAAACATTTTGTCACCAAAGGTCATTTTTTTGCTTTCTCATTCATTAAGAGACAATGGAAGTCTTTTATCCTCAGGTGATACTGCCATCCTCAAGAGTATTGGACATTGGCAAACAAAAAAAACTGTAGGTAAGTCCCAAAATATCCCCTTCCACTACCAGCATGCCAAAGTTTATAGAAAAGCAGTATTAAGAGCATGATCAAAAACATGAAGGGTTTGTACCTGTGTCCCTCAATGGACTCCAAGGAAAGAATTTTACGATGAGTACAAAAAATCCTATTTTATTTAAGTCCATTGAGGGACACAGGAAGCCTTTCACCTTGAGGACGGCTAAAAACAAAAACAGGCCCAACTAAGCGGTGGGCAGTACAGCTAACAGTCGCTAGCAGGCCCAACATGAACAAAAAACATTGCCGGGGACTGCCTGCAGCTCAAGAGTCATCTGAAGAACCTTATGCTGGCATGAGATGAAGCTGAAACCTCCACTTGCTAGAAAAAAGGTGAAGACCAGAGGGCAGCCTTGCATTGGATACAGATGCTTTATGTTGCAAGATTAAGAACACTCACAACCCATGATGTGTGTCTTGACAGGGAAAGAAGAAAACTGATTTTTAGGACCAAGCTTTGTCCAGTTCTCCTCGGGGTGGCAGTATAACTGGGGGATGAAACACTTACTGTGTCCCTCAATGGACTCCAAAGAAAAGGATTTTACATTGAGTACAAAATCCTATTTTATCTTACAACATAGAACTCATACAGGACCAAAAGCATAATAATTATTGGAATGTGAGAAATGTCTTGGTGAAAGAGCAAAACATGTCTTCATGTATTGTGTGAGAGAGAGGCCATAAAACATTAATGCAGAACTACATGCATATAAAAAGATGTACATGTATTCTAGTTATTTATTTATTAAAAACGCGTTCTAAGATGTGCCTTCGTTTTTCTGTAATCCTCTGCTGTCAATGTAACTCAGAGAGCTTTTTAATTAGAAGAGACCACACAAAACCATCACACCTCTATATGATCAAACGTATGTGGACAGCTGTCAAAATGATTAAGTTGTTATACGGGATTTATATAGTGCCTTCAGTTTGCATAGCACTTACAATATAAAAGCAGACAATACAATTACAATACAATTCAATACAAGAGTGGTAGGAGGGTGCTGCTTATGAGAGCTTACATTCTAATGGGGAGGCGAAATGGTACAAAAGGTAATAATTGCGAGGGATGAGCTGAAAGAAAATGTTCAATTTCTTAGTTGGAGGCAGGATAGACTTCCTTGAAGAAGTGAGTTTTCAGGGATCGCCTAAAGGTGGATGGAGTAGGAGACAGCCAGAGAGATTGGGGTAGGGAGTTCCAGAGAATGGAGGAGACTGGGGAAGTCCTGGATGCGAGAATGATAGGAGGTGATAAGAAAGCTAGAGAGAAGTAGGTATTCGGAGGAGTGAAGAGGACAGTTTGGGTGATACTTTGAGACAAAGTGGTGAAGTAGATTGGCCAGTCTGAGTTATGAATGGCTTTGGCTTTGTATTTTGTTGTCAGAGTTTGGAATTTTATTCGTTGGGCAGTCAGAAGCTAGTGAAGCGATTGGCAGAAAGGGGTGGCAGACGCTAGGCAGTTGGTAAAGTAGATGAGTCTGCCAGCAGCATTCATGATCGACTGAAGGGGGGATTGACTGTGTAGAGGTAGGCTGAGGATGGAGTTGCAATAGTCAAGCTTGGTGTTGTCATTGGTTAAGAAGTATTGTATTTTGAAAATGTTACAAACCTGAAGCCTGCAAGAGTTTGGCAATGGTTTGATTTGAGGCTGAAAGGACAGGTTATAGTTGTAATGCAAGAGCAGACAGAAGGCATGAGGTAAGGAGTGAAGAGATACCGTAGGTTTTGGGTGTCATCAGCATTAAAATAGTATTGGAAGTCATGGGAGGTTATCAAGTGACCAAGAAGGGAGGTGTAGATCGAGAATAGATGGGGTCTGAGGACAGAACTTTGGGGTCCCCTAAGGAAAGGGGAAAAGAAGAGGAGGAGAGTCATAGGCAGCACTGAAGAAATGCTTTGATAGGTAAGAGGAGAACCAGAAAAGAGCAGTCAGGTGTGTCCAGTGAAGGCTACTATTTATGCTGGAGCATACAAAGACAATACAATATATACAAATTTGCACTTCCAAACTTGTGGTAACACTTTAGTAAAGACATGATTGTGCTTCATGAACAGCTTCATAAAGGCTTGGTTTAACCAGCTAGATGTGAAGAAACTCAAGAAGCCTGCACAGGGCCCCAACCTCAACTCTACTGAACAGTTTAGAGGCTAATTGGAACACAGATTGTGAGCATTCAACATCAGTACGTGACTTCACACATACTGTTTTGGTACAAATTCCCATAGACACATTGAAAAATATTGTGGAATGCCTTCCTATGAAGGTGGAGTTGTTATAGTCATAGAGGGGAAGCCAACGCTATATAATTGTTCATGGTTTGGTATAGGATGTCCAACAAGCTCATATAGGTGTAATGGGCAGGTCAAGTCATCACAAACTTTTGTCTATATAATGTTAAATAAATCGTAACTTTAATTGGTTGCCCAATAAACTGATTTTGTTTCCCTTCATTTCTTATTTCCTCCAGATGAACAAGAAATATGTAATAACACAGAAAAACATCATATTATCTCTGCAGAACTAGTAAATTAGGTTATAAAATATTCTACAGACAAAAACCCATTACTGTAAACCTTGTTTGTTGTCTAGCAGTGCAGGTCTGCCCCCTGATTCCTTTACACACAGAGGGAATTCTCACATTTTGCCTCTTGCCATAAACATTCACACAGTTCAAAAAAGGGTAAAATGTTTAGGTGCTCCATGTGTGGCAGATTGTTTGGCCAGAAATTGATTATTTTCTTTCACAAGAGAAAGCGTACACGGAAGGGGCCGTTTTCATGTCTACTGTAGTATTCAGGAAATATTTTTCTTGCAAATTAAAAATCTTAATTGTACAGTACAGGACACTGCCATCTTATTCACACACCATGGGTTATAATCTTGTACCGTTGGAAGCTGGCAGGCTTTTGAGGACATTACCCCCCCGCCTCCTCTATAACCCCACTCCATGAGTCCTCAGTTTTGTATTAGTGTCCATAGGTGATGGACCTCTTCTGCTTCCCAGTGAAACTAACTTCAATACTTTTAATATTTTCATATTTTTTTTCCAAATGATTTATTGAGATTTTCAGAGTAAGGTACAGAAATATCAGACAGTAAGCAGAACAGTCGATTACATGCCATGTACATTCTAGAAGTCCATGCAAACTATAATAACAACAACAGTCATAGAGGGGGGGTACAAGGCACAAACAGTTTAATTGCGATAGCATTTGTTAGGTTGATTCTACTCTGCTTATCAAGTGTTTGGAGGAGGTTGATGACTGCACCTACCCCGCCACCCCAGATGGGAACATATTGTGGCAGAGTAGGAGCCACCCATCACAGAGGTATATGAAGCAGAATGAGTGAATAAGATATGTTGTTACTTGTTGTCTGGTATGTGTATAGGTGGTTTTAAATGTTGCTATATAACTCAACTTGAGGGGTAAGTAGCTAACGCCGAGTAGTACTCTCAGTAGGTTGTGGATTTTTCATGCCCCATCAGGGTATGCAGTTGTGAAATCAGGGTATTTTCCTTTTGATACCTTTGTTTCCAAGGGTCAAGCTCTCATTATTATGACTTTGGGCATTTAGCGGTTTGTGACCTTCCGCTGAGTCAATGAAGTTAATCCAGCAAGCCCAGGTTTTATTAAAATTTTCTGGGGTTTCTTTGGCTTGGTGCACCAGGTCTTCCATTTCCGCAATTTTTTGACCCGTTGAAGCCATTTCTTTATAGTGGGGGGGGGGTATTGCCTCTCCAGTGATAGGGGATGCACATTTTAGCTGTATTTATTAAATGGAGGGTCAGGGATCTTTTATAGGCTGATTGGGGAATGGATAAATGGTGGAGTAGGTATTGTGCAGGCGAATAGTCAGGTGAATAGGTTGTGATGTGAGGCGACTAACCTCTTTACAGAATAGCTGTATATGCGGGCAGTTCCACCATACATGAAGCAGTGAGCCTGTTTCGTAGATTTTGTGTAATCTATCAGGTGTCCTTTACCATCTGGAGTATACCTTAAATCCATTCTCTTGTGTAGAGACATTTGTCGTATCTTTGTGTACAGTATATGTGTGTATACCTCTTATTATTTTCTTAAACACTTCTTCAGTCAACCTTACTGTTTACATAAGCAGTATATCCAGATTGTGCAACTTGGTAAAACCTTGTAATGTTGCTTCGGCACTTGATCCTGCATAAGGTGCTCACCGTGGCACTTGGTGCAACCCGTTGAGTTAGCCGAAGGGTGCTATACAGGTCTGGGGGCAAGATCCATCATAACTGAACCCAGTTCCTAAAGATTCCTTCAGGAGGCATGGCCACTGGACAAAGCCTGGACATTATATACAGTCCAGCGTCATGAACAGGTAAGACAGGGTCACCATTCATATTTGACTGTTACTGTGTAAAGCCGGGCTTTGTTTGGAATGTATTCACTTTACATTGTAAACTTTACAATAAAATTCATCCACTCAAAGCTCAGTCTCAAGTGGATGACTAGGTGTTACATCACACCACTGGTCACACCATTTAATGGCACTCTAGCCTAGAGCCCCAAAGTACTGAGGTGCTACCTCCTGCCCTTTCACCACCTGAATTTATTGCAGGACTGTCTACACTTGTAGTACTGTGTACTCCTACTGGACACACTTACCTTGTCTCCCACATGCTACTAGAAAAATATATAAAAATATACAGCGCTAATTTTCCAATAAACATCGGCTAGCACTACAACGGACAACTTTTGTACTGTATATGAATAAATGAAAAACAGTGCAGCACTAATCACATAAATAAGAAAATTCATATATGTGCAATAAATGTGACTTTTGAGTGCTCACAAATAATAAAAAATCAGTGTAATAATACACATAAACAAGAAAAATCATGACATTCATGTCAATTGTGAAACAGAAAAATGGTGGATGTCTATAACATGAACAGGTAACTATCACACATGCTCACAGAATGTAATGTGAGGTAAAAAATTACAATCCAAAGTATAAAAAATATACTGAACAAATCCAATCAGGCGTGTGAGTTAGATGGTCAAAATGGTAATCCAGGGTATGATGAATAAGTCCCAAAGATAAAGAATCACCACAGTAAAGGGGTCTACCACCAATGAGATATGGCGGGGCTTACTGAAATGTGTGGACCCAATTAGCTTATACCAAAGGGGTCTATGCAGGCAGTAGTGTTAAACATCTGATTCCACTCATCACTGGACGAACTTTAAACAGCTAGAGGGATTATCAACTTTCACTGTAATTGATGAAGCAAAGTTTGCACACTGCTATTCAGGACCATCAAAGTCAATTTTAGAGATAGAATCTTCTCACGATCACTCCATTAGCACATAAATCCAAGGAGGGAAGACAGAAGACACAGACATTGTGTAAAACCATAGGCAGGAGTTTTATTTTAAAAATATAAAACACTCACATTTTAGCAGGTATGAAAGTGCATGTTGAAAAACTTCTTGTAGACAAGATGTAATGGCATAGACAGGACTGTAGACCTGATGAGTTTCGTCTTAGACATCATCTTGGGTGTCAGACTGTTTCTGCCATTGCGTTTATATAAGAGATATGACCCCAAAGTGGATAACCAGCTTGTGACACGACATGTGTGAGTTGCCAATTCACTTCCTGGAAACCGGCAAAATGGCGAAGATGCGTGCGGGTCAAGCCTCACTCCGATACCGAGGCAGGACAACACACTATAGTTATGTCATGTGTGCAGGTCAAGCCTCGCTCTGAATTTGAGGCAAACAACCGGTTACCACTACGTCAAGTGTGTGGATCAAGCCTCACTATAATATCGGGGTGGACAACTCACTACCGCTGTGCCATCACCACAATTTTAAAGCTATGACGAATAGAGTGGGTATATGCGATTCAAACCTCGTCTTTACAATGATATTGGTCACATGAATCAGCTTCATTATCTCTATAAGTGATGATGTATCCCTTGTATGCATTTTCTGCATCTATGTCACAATTTCTCAGACAGATGACATACTTAATTCAGCCATCTTTATGTCCTGCCTCTTCCCCTGCTTCTGTTTTTCAACCAGAGTCAGACCCTGATAGTCCAGTCCTAGAGAACACTGAATAACAAGGACATAAAAAGAACATAGAAGCGGTGCTGGAGGAGGCTACAAAAAAATGTATCTCCCCAATACTGTCACTATATTGAAAAGGGAGCTTCCCACAATATGCTTGCTAATGTTGAAAAGCTCATTGCCAAAGATGAGGTCTTACAGAGTGGGGTAGGTTATAGAGGAGAGGAGGCACCTTAGGGGGGCGTATCCTCAAAAGCTTGCCAGTGTCCAATCACCTGAAGATACAAGCCTGTAACCTATGGTGTATGAATAAGTTGCCTGTGTTCTTTACTGTACTCCAAGATATAGACTTTACAGGTAAATCAAGTAAATTCCTGCTACTTCTAAACTTCTTAGTCTAACCTCCTCATTTGACCTGAAGAAATGGGTACATGCTCTTACTCACTCTGGTGGCAACACCCTTGACCTTGTGTTCTTCTATCTATGCACTCCATGCAACCTCTCCAAAAATCTCTTTCCTCTCTCTAACCACCACCTTATTAGTTTCACTCTCTCGCTCTCTTCCACCTCCTCTCCCTGCAACCACCTAATAATCAACTGTAGAAACCTTTGCCACTTAAACCCTTCTCTCCTCTATTCTGCTACTTGCCACCTCTATGGCAAAATCTCACCAGTGTCTTGCCCAAATCCAGCCACTTCTGTCTACACTAGATCCCTGTCCTTCGCCCTGGACAAGCTCACCCCCCTCACTACACACAGAATTGGGCCCCGACCCCTACAACCTTGGCAAACAGATGACGCCAGAAGTTTAAAAAAACGTAGCCGCGCTCTTGAGCGTCTGTAGTGTAAGACTAAAGCCTCGTACACACAATTAGATTTTCAGCAGGGAATTGTGTGATGACAGACTGCCTAAAATCCAACCATTAGTACGCTCCTTCAGACAATTGTTGTCCAACTTTCCGCCAACAAATGTCGGATGGCAGGCTAGTAAATTTTCGGCGGACAGTGGTCTGTTGTCAGATTTTTGTATCGTCTGTACCCAAGTCCGTGACACAAAAGTCCAAAGTACAAACACACATGCTCGGAATCAATGCTCACCAAACACAACATTAGCAGAAGGTGCCCAAAGGGTGGCGCTCAAGAGCTGAAATTCCACGTAGTACGTCACTACATTCGTGTTTGTTGACCGACAATTGTGTGCCGTTAGTATGCAAGACAAGTTCCTAGCACACGCCCTTCGGACAAAAGTCTGACGCTCTGTGGCCAACAATCCAATAGTGTGTATGAGGCTTAAGTCTCACAAAGACTTTAACCAATATAAATCTGCCCTACAAAAATACAATTCTTGCCTCCACACTGCCAAGCAGACCTTATCACTCTTATTAACACCTTCCAATCCAGGCCCTGTCAATTCTTCTTTACCTTTAACTGTCTTCTTCGTCCTCCACTCACTAACTCACTCACTGCCTAGGACAGTGGTTCTCAACTCCAATCCTCGGGACCCACCAACAGGCCAGATTTTAAGTATTACCTTGGGGAGTTGCAGACTTAAATACAGCAATCACTGAGCAGCAAGTGATATCACCTGTGATGTATTTCAGCTATCTTGCAAACCTGGCCTGTTGGTGGGTCCTGAGGACTGGAGTTGAGAACCACTGGCCTAGGAGATCTCCAATCACTTCAAAAATAAGATTGATACAATTTGTGATGAAATCTCCACTCTACAGATATCCCCCACTTAACACCCCAAGTCCGCAGGTACAATTAACACTTCCCTTATTCAACCCTGCTACTATACACAAGTTTGCTAAACTTTTTTTTAACACCCACCTAAGCAACTGTCCCCTGGACCCTGTTCCCTCTCAAATACTGCGGTCACCCCCATACTTAAAAAGCCTTCCTTGGACCCCCTTTCTCCTCTTTTTCTCCAAACTCCTTGAACGTCTTGTCTACAAACAACTGAGTGACCACCCCATTGAGAATAATCTTCTTGATCCCCTTCAGTCTGGATTTCACCCTCAACACTCCACAGTATACACGTCTATACACAATTTTGCTGCACTATTTATACACAATTACAATATCTGATGGTGGGTGATACACTATGAGTGATTAGCAGCTGCAGTTAATTATTTATTGATTGATTTTTCACAATATTTATTTAACTTATTAATTTGCACGTAGCACTTTGCAGAGTGGTTCTTTATATATATTAAGTTAATTACGCCACAGAAACTGCTCTCCTAAAACTCACAAATGATTTACTAAAAGCAAAAACCAATGGACACTATTCTGTACTCTTACTTCAAGACATTTATGCTGCCTTGATATGACTGACCGGCCCCTCTCACAAAAAACGTTACCCCTTTGGTCTCCATAACTGTGCTCTTCGTTGGCTCTCATCCTACCTATCCCACCTCACCTCCAGTGTCACTTACAATTCTACTTCCTCCTTTCCTCTTTTTTTCTCCGTCGGGGTCCCCCAAGGTTCTGTTCTTGGACCTCTCCTATTCTCAATCTACACCTCCTCCCTAGGTCAGCTGATAGCTTCCCATGGCTTTCAATATCATTTCTATGCTGAGGACACCCAACTCTATCTCTCTACCCCTCAGCTCACAACATTAGTGTCCTCACACATCACTAATTTACTGACCGACATATTAGTCTGGATGTCACACCACTTCTTCAAACTCAACCTGTCCAAAACCAAGCTCATAATAATTCCTCTCTCACATGCCCCTTCTCCTGACTTCTCTGTCAAGATCAATGGCACGAGGATCAATCCATCCCGCATGCAAGGGTGCTAGGTGTAGTCCTGGATTCTGAACTCTCCTTTCAGCCCCACATCCAATCACTTTCCAAAGCTTGCTGCCTCAACCTACGCAACAGCTCTAAAATAAGCCCCTACCTAACCAATGAAACCACAAAGCTCCTAATTTACTCCCTAGTTATCTCTTGCCTCAACTACTGCAACTCCGTCCTCATTGGCTTACCTTTACATAGGCTATCCCCTATTCAGTCCATCATGAATGCTGCTGCCAGACTTATCCACCTTACAAACCACTCAGCGTCTGCTACCCCTCTCTGCAAATCCCTCCATTGGCTGCCACTCACCCAACAAATTAAATTAAAAATACTAACAATAATTTACAAAGCCATCCACAACTTGGCCCCCAGCTACATCACTAACCTAGTCTCAAAATGAATACCAACCAAATTGTTTTCTTTGTTCCTCCCAAGACCTTCTGCTCTCTTCTAGTTCCCTTGCCACCTCCTCCCATGCTTGCCTCCAGGACTTCTCCCGAGCCTCTCCCATCCTTTGGAATTCCCTACCCCAATCTGTCCAACTATCTCCTACTCTGTCCACTTTTAGGCAATCCCTGAGACCTTTTCTATTCGGAGAAGCCTATCCTGCCTCCACCTAACAATTGTACTTTTATTTTCTCCATCAACTCATCTCCCACAGCTATTACCTTTTGTATCACTTGACCCTCATTTTTAGATTGTAAGCTCTAAGGGCAGGGCCCTCTGATTCCTTCTCTATTGAATTGTATTATAACTGTACTCTCTGCTCTCACATTGCAAACTGTTGGTGCTATATAAATCCTGTATAATAATATTAATAATATTTAACACAAAGAACTCACACAGAAGAAAAGCTGTATTCATGTTTCAGCCTAAATGAGCTCTCAACGTCCTCCAACAGACTCATACAGCCGAGAGGCCTTTTCTGTGTTTTGAGTGTGGAAAATGTTTTATCCAGTTAAGATCTGTTGTTTCATATCATTGAACTTGCATCAGGGAAAATCCATTTTCTTGTCCCAAATCCTGGAAGTGTTTTGCTTTAAGATGGTTCTTACCAACTACAAAAGGATGCACACAGGGGAGAATCTGTATCCATGTTCGCGGGAATTGTTTTAATACAACTTTAACTCTTTTTAGAGAATAGAGATTCCACATGAAGGAGAAGCTATTTTCGTGTTTGGAATGTTGGAAACCGTTTAAACAAAGAAGTTATATTATTTTTCATTAGAAAAGTCATACAAGGACATAGCCATAATCCTATTTGTAATGTGGGAAATGTTCTACCTAAAGCGGAACTCTGGGTTAAATCAATAAAGTCTTAATAAAAGAGTCATTTGTAATCTTATACAAATCTTGATGTCCTTTTTATGTATTTTTTCCAAATCTATGTAGTAATTCAGCATGAAACAACCCTAGTGGTGTAGGTGCCTCCTGTAATACAGACCTTGTACAGGGAAATTGGTCTTGTATCTTGTACCCTTTTAATTTTCTGCTGGCAGCTTGTAGTAGGGGGGACCTACTGGATCCCAACCATGGCTCTACTCACAGAACAGGCTTCCAATGTCAAAATGTAGAAGTTTAATAAATGTCTGGGCATTCAGGTGTTCAATGTCAACTTTGGTTTGACTGACCCTTCAACACTGGAAAAATTAGACACTTGAGTGCCCAGACATTGCGTTTCTGGTAAAGGCTGGAACATGCCTTCTGTATGGCTAAAAGTATGTAGACACCCCTTCAAATGAACAAGTTAAAGTACTGTGAAGTGTACTATTAGTGCTACAGTATACAAAACCATTTTACTTATACAAAGCAGTTTGAGAAAGTCCCTTTTCTGTTCCAGTATGATTGTAGCCCTGTTCAAAAACCCAGGTCCATAAAGACATGGCTTGAAGAGTTTGGTCTCGAGGAACTTAAGTGTCCTGCATACAGCCTATACCTCAACCCTACTGAACACCTTTAGAATGGACTGGAACATTATCAGTATGCCAGGTCATCTTGCCCAACATACATACCCGACCTCAGAGATGATCTTTTGAATGATTGGGCACTCAGTCCCACAGGCTAATTTCAAAATTGCGTGGAAAGCCTTTACAAAAGAGTGGAGGATGTTGTAGCCATAAAGTGGGGCCAACTCCTTACTAATGCACATGGTTTTGGAATGGGATATCCAACATGTTCATATAGGTGTCAGGTGTCCCCATACTTTTTGCTGTATAATGTATTTGTAGGAAAATCTATCTTCAAGAAGTTTTTAGAATATCTTTCATTGTGAAAGAGAGCAATATTTTTTTTTTTCTCCTTATTTATTTCTTGATTTTCAATTCCAGTTTTTGTCAAAGACCCCTTTCACACTGGGGCGTTTTTCAGGCGCTTTAGCGT
Source organism: Aquarana catesbeiana (assembly GCF_042186555.1). NCBI lineage: Eukaryota > Metazoa > Chordata > Amphibia > Anura > Ranidae > Aquarana > Aquarana catesbeiana. The sequence continues at coordinate 280,150,802 of NC_133331.1, read as the reverse complement.
AAAAAAAACGCATATAAAGCGCCTGAAAGAAGCCTCACCTGCAATCCCAATGTGAGAGCCCGAGTGCTTTCACACTGAGACCCCTTTCACACTGGGGCATTTTTCAGGCGCTTTAGCGTTAAAAAAAGCACCTGTAAAGCGCCTGAAAGAAGCCTCATCTGCAATCTCAATGTGAAAGCCCGAGTGCTTTCACACTGGGGCGCTGCGCTGGCAGGGCGTCAAAAAAAGTCCTGCAAGCAGCTTCTTTGCAGCGCTTTCGTGTTTTTGCCACCGGGCTGGGTGCGCCAATGGCCCGAGCCCTTTTACACTGCCAGCGCCCAAAAAACGCCTGAAAAATGCCCCAATGTGAAAGGGGTCTTATGTGGCGCTTTACCAGCGTTTTTTGGGCGCTGGCAGTGTGAAAGGGCTCAGGCTTCCACATTGGAATTGCAGATGAGGCTTCTTTCAGGTGCTTTACAGGCGCTTTTTTTAACGCTAAAGCGCCTGAAAAACACCTGAAAAAATGCCCCAGTGTGAAAGGGGTCTAAGAGTTCTGTTGTAGCAGTTCAGTCACTAAATATGACATGTCTGTTTTAAATGTATTTACATTCCCCATTTTAACTATTGTTGTAAAAATGAAACTTGGAAAAATGCATCAAAAGAGGAAATATTAAATATTCAGAAGTAACTTGTCATTTTCCCATGTTATACCAACATTGATTCAAACTTCTTAGGTCTTCTATGTCTGCTTTTAATATTTCATTGTTATTGCATGTCATGAAAGATGGGGAAAAAAATCCTTCAATAGGTCACACATGCTATAACCCCATCCCAAAAGCCAGCATTTTCCAACTCCTCCCTTGAAGTATGAATTCAAGGAAAAGTTACCATGCCTTCACATAGCTGTCAGAGAAAATGTCCATGCTGAGCAAAACAACAAGAAGGTGTTGAACTATGCAAGCTGTGCCCAAAAAAGGCAAGTGGCAGGCAAAGCCATCTTGGTAGAGGTGGGGAGGTGGGTGACATACAGATTCACAGAATTAAATAAGTAGAAGAAGGGAGATCTTTGCACTGCAGGTCCACAGGTACAGCTTTTTCTCCAGCAAGTAGACCAGCGAGCTGCACAGTAATTAACCTCATAGTGAGGTGGGTGACATGGAGTTGCCCCTTCTTAATTTTTCACAGTTCATGAGCTTAAGCATCCAGTGTGCACAGATAACTTGCCCAAGGGTAAAAGTTATCAGTGCATCTACCTCTACAAATACTGGTGCAAAATAAACTAATTGTCCCTTTATTAGAAGAAACAGATTTCTTTGGCTAAAGAAAATGTACCATGCAAAGCGTGGCATGGTGCCACAGTGATTTAGGGCTATGGTGAAAGGTTAATGTTCCCAAAGGGTATGGTTTATTAGAAAACATCTTTTCACATCTTTATGCTTTGATCATTGTTTGAATAGTAAGGTACCTCCATTCTGGGCCACCAGCCCAACATTAGTACAAGCCCAGGAGGAAAATTCTCCCTAGCTCAGTCCTTTCTGTACAAGAAGATTGCACAAATGTCACATCACTACTGTGTCCTATAATAGCATAAAGCTCAGCAGAAGGAACCAGTGAGAGCTGCAGGGGACCAGGAAATGATACTCCCAAAGTGTAATTTTTTGGGTGGCAGGAAAGGTACGTATTTACCATCTCTTTTACAGGTATATCCTGCCTTAAGAAGCTTAGTATACCAACTGGTTCGTTTTAAGTCCAAATCCTGCCAAAATTTAAATTATGGTTTTAGTTAGAGCAGGAAAAGTCAGTTTTTTTTATTGCCATGTGTGCCCCTGCTAGAAAAATTTCACCTAATTTCCCATACTGGTATTTGGAAAGATTTTGTCCACTTCCTGTTTTGATGACCACACAGAAAGCGAGGGATAATCTCCCCAATGGCTACAGAGACAGAAAAAAACGTGCCAGAGATAACCCTTCCACAATATGTCCAACTCAGAGCATTAAGGAGAGAGATCTGTACTATGGAAAGAGATTTGTACTGGGAAGAAAAGGGGAAGGGGGGATCTGTACTTGGGGGGATCTGTACTGCAGGAATCTGTACTTGTGGAGGATCTCTACTTGGGGACACTTGTACTTGGGAGGAGAGCCAAACTGAGGGGGCAGAGCTGTACTTGGGGTGGGAAGTTGTATTGTGGGTGGAGGGAGCTATGCAGGGGAGAGAGCTGTACTGGGTAGGAGGAGCTCTGCAGGTGCATAGATAAGGGAGCATCCAGAGCATCTGCAGTGTAACAGCTATCACTGACAGCAACCGGGCACTGAAAGCACTGCAGCCCCTGCTGTTGCATGTCAGACCTCATAGACAGACAGGTCTAAGAGAGTGAGCCAAGCAGTTCAGAGTGCAGGAGGGTCTCCTTAGTTCCCTCTCAGCTCAGGTCACACGGCCCAGCCAGGGAAGACTTCCCACTCTGAACTGCCTGGCCTGGTGATTGGGTTATGGATGGAGGAGAGCTATACTGGGTACGTTCTGTACTGGTGGGGAGATCTATAGTGTGTGGGAGAGATCTGTACTTGGGAGGGATCTGTACTCGGAGAAAGATCTGTACTGGGGGGGAAGAGATCTGTGCTGAGTTGGAGAGATCTAGACTGGGTGAAAAGCTCTGTACTGGAAATGGTGAGGGAGGGCTGTACTAGGGGTAGAGATTTGTACTGAGGAGAAATTTGTACTCGAGGAGGGGAGAGAACTGTACTGGGGTGAAAGATTTGTACAAAGGGTACTGTAAAAAGATCTGTACTGGGGTGGTGACATCTGTACTGGGTAAACATCTGTATTTGGAGGATATATCTGTATGGAGGAGAGATCTGTACTGGAGGTACTGGGAAGGGGGAGGAGAGGGGCATATGTACTGGGGAGAGAGATATGTACTGGTCAGAGGATCTATAATTGGGAAAGATCTGTACTTGGGGGATCTGTATTGGAGGAGGATTTGTACTAGAGAGTTTGTTCTAGAACTGCACTGAGGAGTGCTGTACTAGAGAGAGAGGGAGATCAGTACTGGGGGAGATCTGTACTTGGGGAGGATCGCTATGGGGGGGCACTTGTACTGCGGAGGGTGTAGAACTGTACTGTAAGGCGGTGGAACTATGCGGGGGGAGAGAGCTGTACTGGGCAGGAGGAGCTCTGCAGGTGCATAGATAAGGGAGCATCCAGAGCTTCTGCAGTGCAAAAGTTATCACTGACAGCCACCAGACACTGGAAGCACTACAGCCCGTGCTGCTGCCTGTCACACCTCATAGACAGGCAGGTCTAAGAGAGTGAGCCAGGCAGGTCAGAGCACAGGAGGGTCTTCTTAGTTCGCCCTCAGCTCAGGTCACAAGACCCAGACAGGGAAGACTTCTCACTCTGAACCTGGCCCTGGCCCTGGTGAGTGGGTTATAGATGGAGGAGAGCTGTACTGAGTAAGATCTGTACTGGGGGGGAGATCTGTACTGGGGAAAAGATCTGTACTGGGGAGGGCTCTATACTCGGGGAGAGATCCTTACTAAGTGGGGAGGATCTATACTAAGTAGAGAGATCTGTACTGGGGAGAGATCTGGGCTGAGTGGGAGAGATTTAAACTGGGTGAAAAGATCCATACTGGAAGTGTGCGTGTGTGTGTGTGTGGAGGGGGGAGGAGAGATCTGTACTAGGGTGAAGGATCTGTATGGAGGGTACTGTGGAGAGAGCTGCATTGGGGTGGTGATGTCTGTACTGGGTAGACGTCTGTATTTGGAGGGTATATCTGTACTGAGGAGAGAACTGTACTGGAGGGAAAGAGCTAGATGTAGCACCCTGATGTTTAAGCAGGGTTGCTAGTAAATTTACCTGCCAGGTATAGTTGCCTTGGCCAATTGATAGATCAATTGATTCAACCCTAATTCTGGAATTGCTGCACTTCTCTCACTAGATGGCTGGGTATCTGGTGACATTAGATAAGACAAGGACATTGCAAGGATAGATTAGGAATAGATGGGGTATCTCAGTCAATGGGCAGGGATCTTCTTGGGTCCCTTGGCCTGCTGGGAGAGCCTATTTATTTGGGTGAGGTCAGGTGATCGGGATTCTGTGCCACCTGGACGGCTGTCTAGGTGGACATGTGTTGTATTGCCCCGGGCTGCTAGGCCAGAACCTGAGGCCTATTCAGGGGACATCTGGCCACTAGGCTGTCTAAGGGCCTATCCAGAATCAAGAGAGCAGCGTAGGGTTGGAACTGCGGCTTGCAGTCCAACCAGAAGTAACGGTTCTGCTGGCCGGAGAACCTGTTGTGGTCAGCGGTGGAGAGGAAGCTGTTGCCACTAAGAGACCATACACCTTGTTACCAGGGACCACCGTGAGTAGCTAAAGCAAGTACCAGAGCAGTATTCTCACTAACCGGGGAAGGTGAAGAATTGGGAAACTTTAGCAGCTGTCAAGCCAGCAGAGGTGACGCTTGCAGAGCTTAAGTGGCACTTCAGGAGTGTCTGTGAGTGCCAACCTAGGGACCCAGTAGGGTTGCTTGAGGAAGATACTCAGTGAGAGGATTGGAAGAGCACAGGAGATCCAGTGGCACTGGATCAGCGGGTCTAAGTGATAGACTGGGAGCTCAGTTGAGTCAAAATCGAAAGAGGAGATTGTGAAGGAAGTGAAAGAGTTCATTGCAACCTTTGTTAGAAACTGTTCAAGATTGTTGCCATAGGAGACAGCGTGTCTACACATGCAGATGTGGCGTCCGGCTGATAGCCTTTTCCGGCATAGCTGTCTACCTATAGAAGTCTCAGAGTCTGCCAATTAACAGTGCAACTACTAAAGGGTATCCTGGCCCTATACCCTCTCTCCCACAGTTCTGTTTAAGAGACAATAAATCTCTTTGCATTCAAGAAGTGTCTGGCGCCCATTAATCTACCTTACATTGCACCCACCATGTCTAGTAACCCACTCTACACAGAAGGATGTCAGCTGTCCCTAATTCTGGGGGTCACCATTAGGACCTGGAGAGGCTCGGGACTTGGCGACATTTGGCAACCAGCGTGGGGCAAAGGTGTTATCCTCGCAGCAGTCACCCATATCAAACTGCTACAGCTTCATTGGGATTTCGTCTGGCTCCATAGGAAAGTGGCAAGTAACAGCTGTACTTCTCACAGACTGTGTTATCATGCATTCTAACAACGTGGGGAAGAACCAACAAGTCTCATTGCTCATGGGAGAGTATCAGCGTGGTCTTTTGACACTTTCCGCCAGCACTGTGAGGATTAGAACAGACTCCATTACAGATTTGGCACGCTGCAGAAGCAAAAGAGCGGGCGCTCAAGTTTCCAGAGAGTGTCTGTGCCAGTCCATTGGCAGGGGGAGGAGCCCCCTCTCTGCAGAGGAGGACTCATTGCTGTTTGTGCTGCCATCTTGGGTCCGCATGCTGAAACCTCGTGGCCTCAAAGGAAATATGGTGCATCTGGGAGCTCCTAGGTTTGAGGTCCCTATTCTATATGGAAGGGAAATCGCCAGTTTCTTTGCCTCTGGAGAGACGATTACTGATATGGGTATTTGGATGATGCCGAGAGGGGAGATCGCATTGTATGTCTCTCAAAGTTCTGCAGCCATGGGGACTGTTTATCGACAATGTTTTAGGTTTGCTGTATTCTTGGAGTCGGTGCTACCACTGTGGAGAACTACTACTGGTGTCTGTCAGACCACCACTACCGTTGCAAGTAATGAGGGCAGACTGTGCCCGCGGGTACACCACAGTGGAGGAACCTACGTCCAGCGCCGCTGCCGCTGACTCTAGTAGGCCTATCCCTGCCTGGACAGATTCTTCTACATCAGAACACAATCCGTCCAGTGATTCTACAGAGACAGCAGTGGAAGTGTCAGTTCCCGCTGCCACCGTTCACTCTGAGCTGCCTATAGCAGCTGCTAGTCCTGAGCAAGTGGTACCAGCACCCTATCTTCCACCTAAGAAAATTCAAGTGCCTGTCTCAACTGCCACCCCTGGTATTGCTGTTGCCGAGGATGGTAGCCCTCCCATCCTCACTCGTCTGGGTCAATACATCCGCTCATCTCGCACAAAGAAGAGCGGTCGATCTCGTGTTCAGCCCCGGAGGTGCCCTAGGTTGGTACGCCAGGAGGGAGTAGGAAATGTGTGTAGTGAATAAAATGACTGTTGCGTAAAATTGTTGGGGTGTATCCGATAACAGAATGTCCAGATGTACTGTCTATTCCCCCAATGCTGAGAGAAGGAAAGTACGGTTGCTGTACTTCGCCTAAATTGTTCTTTAAAGAGGGGTCACTGTTGCATATGGCCCATGATCAGGGTCCAAGAATCCCGCTGTTGCTTGCTCATGAATATGACTGTTGAATCAACTCAGATAATGTTAACACGAAAAAGATATTCAACACTTATTACCACCTTAAATACCAGAGGAGAGGATTTGAAGTTGCCATATCCCAGGTATTACTGGTAAATACTATGGAACTATACCTGTTCAGCAAATCTTGTAGATTACAAATGTGTGTCCTGTGGAGTTAAGGACGCTATCCTGGAAGCCATTTCACTTTTGCACAAAATGTATTGCTAGTGGAGAACATTCCTGCTGGCTGTACTGCCGAGATTGTGCTTGACTGAATGCTGCCGGCAGATACAGGGAGTGCCCACTTGAATTGCACTGGCCAGTACTGTGCAATTGCCGGTGCAGTTCCCTCTGAAAAGTGACCTGTGATATTCAGCGGGTTATTTCTTCAAATGATGAGGAGATATTTCTCAGTCCACGGCTGTCATGCGGACAGACTGAGGCTACTATTGCAAGGGGACCTATGTCCAAAAGTGCGGTCCCTTGCACCATGGCCTGGCTGCTTGTTGCCTGGGTGCAGCTGTGCCTTTTTGTCCCCGGAGTTACCCTTAAAGATGAAGGGGAACTGCTGGGAAATATTGTTCTACCCCATATGAAACAATTTTGATGGACTGTGAAACATCAAGTACATTGGAGTGTTTAGCCAGTTAGGTAGAATGAGCTGAGGCAAAGGGGCAAATTCTCACCTTACCTTTAAATGATGGACTGATCGATTGACCAGGATTGTTCTTGTACTGGTCACCAGGTGGCATGAGCGGTGCTGACCTGAGTGAACCTCTATTCATGTTATAAGTAATTGATAGACTACGCTAAGGAAAGTTTATGTAGACGAATTGTGAAAGGGGGTGGCATCTTCAGACGAGGATGGGGCCCACTTTTATTCCTATGTGTATGGTTTAAACATGTTATAAGGTGTATTTACACTGCTATGCTGTTCTCGGATGAGGATAATTACCACCTCCTTTAGCTTCACTTATGTACATATTACACTGTATTATCATAGGAATAGGATGCATTTACATTGCTGTTTATTTTCTCTTTCAGGTGTTCTGGCACCATCGCGTCTTCCTTGAACAAGGAGAGACAGTGACCCAACATGCATAATAATGCTAAATATTCATGCCCTTTATTACTGTATATATTAGATAGATAGTTAGGATATAAGGCTATTGTTGATATGTTTTCCCTTAACCATTGGGTGGTACACCACACGTTAAATTGTATGTAGCACCCTGGGGTTTAGTCAGGGTGCTCCTTACAAATTTACTTGCCAAGAGTAGTCATTTTGGTCGATTGATAGAGATCTATTGATTTCTCCCTAAATTTGGGCTTGTTGTACTTTTCTCTTCTACCACTAGGTAGGTGGCCGGGAACTTGGTGGTACTAGATATGAGATAGGCAACCCAAGGTCAGGTTATGTGTATATGGGGTGTCTCCGCAAATGGGCAGGGGTTTTCTTGATTCCCTTGGCCTGCTGGGCGAGCCTATATATTCGGGTGAGGTCAGGTGATCGCTATTCTGTGCCACATGGACGGCTATCTGGGTGGAGGTGTGTCGTACGCCCTGAGCTGCTAGGCCGGAGGTTGGGCCTATCCCAGAGGCATCTGGCTGCCAGGCTGTGTGAGGGCCTATCCAGAAGTAAGAGGGCAGCACACACAGGGTTGGGACTGCGGCTTGCAGTCCAATTGAAAGTGACGGTTCTGTTGGCCGGAGAAGCTGTCAGTGGTCGGAGGTAGAAGGGAAGTTGTTGCCACAAAGGGACCAACCACCTTTTTTCTTTTTTTTTATAAATCTTTTTTATTCATTTTTTTAACTAACGAAACAAAACACAACAAAACGTCATACACATTGAGCCAGGAATATGAATAAAAACAAGTTCGAAATCCAATATAGCAATAATTAATCTATGGGAGGAAGAAGAAAAAAAAAAGAAAAAAAAAAGGCAAGCATTTGTTCCTTCTCTGACCAGTGGCTCCAAACCTATACTCATATGGACACACTCATATTATGGATAGTGGCTCGAGGCTGTAAATGATTTATCCAGCCACTTTTTCCAGGGACCACAGTGAGTAACTGAAGAAAGTACTGAACCATATTCTCACCGAATGGGCACGGTGGAGAATCGGGAAACTTCAGGTGGTGATCAAGTCAGGGACCCAACCTCGGGAGGAGTCAAGCCAGGGACCTTGCCGGTTAGCAGGGGTGAAGCTTAAGAAGTATCTGGAGTGCCAAGCTAGGGACCCAGCAGGGAAGCATGGGTGATGCTTGAGGGAGATACCACCGCCAACCTTGGAGGAGCTCAAGGGATTCAGAGTCAGTGAATCAGTGGGTCTAGTGAGAGACCGGGGGCTCAGTGTTGAAGAACTACAAGAGGCAATTGTAGTGGAGCTGAACAAAACTGTTACGTTTGAGTTAGGAACTGTTAAAGAACTGTTGCCATAGGAGACAGTATTTTGCGTGTGCAGAAGTGGCGCCTTGCTGGGGCCTTTCCCTGCACAGCTGTCCCCCTATTGGAGTCTGCCAATTGGATCAGTAACTACTTAAGGGTGTCCCTCTTTTCCCCAAAAATTCACAAAGGACTGTTAAAAGAAATAAAACCTTTTTTACATCCAAGAAGTGTCTGGCGCCCAATGACTCTCACCATCTTTGCACCCACTATGCCTCACAACCCACTACATATTGAAGGACGTCAGCTATCTTTGGCCTTGGAGGTCCTTGCTACATGTATATATGATGTCTGATATTTATCTACCCTATGTGAAATACCATTCGCTCATGTGTGTGTCGCACATGTTTATTTCATGTGGTATGCCACGTACATTGCTTGTTATTATTATTCCTTTCCTGTTTCCCCACCCATCCCAGTTTTTGCCAGGACATTCGCTCTCAGGCTTGAGGGCTCAAATTATTTTTCTGCAATCTCCGAGACGTAGTTTTGTAGGCAGGGGGAGGATGTAGCACCCTGATGTTTAGGCAGGGTTGCTAGTAAATTTACCTGTCAGGTATAGTTGCCTTTTCCAATTGATAGGAGATCAATTGATTTCACCCTAATTCTAGAATTGCTGCACTTCTCTCTTCTGTCACTAGATGGCTGGGTATCTGGTGACATTAGATAAGACAAGGGCATTGCAAGGACAGATTAGGAATAGATGGGGTATCTCAGCCAGAGGGCAGGGATCTGCTTGGGTCCCTTGGCCTGCTGGGAGAGCCTATTTATTTGGGTGAGGTCAGGTGATCGGGATTCTGTGCCACCTGGACGGTTGTCTAGGTGGACTTGTGTTGTATTGCCCCGGGCTGCTAGACCAGAGCCTGAGGCCTATCCTGGGGACATCTGGCCGCTAGGCTGTCTAAGGGCCTATCCAGAATCAAGAGAGCAGCGTAGGGTTGGAACTGCGGCTTGCAGTCCAACCAGAAGTAACGGTTCTGCTGGCCGGAGAACCTGTTGTGGTCGGAGGTGGAGGGGAAGCTGTTGCCACTAAGGGACCATACACCTTGTTATCAGGGACCACCGTGAGTAGCTAAAGCAAGTACCAGAACAGTATTGTCACCAACCGGGGATGGAAAACTGGAAACTTCAGCAGGTGTCAAGCCAGGGACCCAGCCATCGGAGGTGACGCTTGCAGAGCAGTCTTGTGTGCCAAGCCAGGGACTGAGCAGGCCAGTCGGGTGGCGCTTGAGGAGTATCTGTGAGTGCCAAGCTAGGGACCCAGCAGGGACATGGGGGTGATGCTTGAGGAGGATACTCAGTGAGAAGATTGGAAGAGCTCAGGAGATCCAGTGGCAGCGGATCAGCGGGTCTAAGTGATAGACTGGGAGCTTAGTTGAGTGAAGATCAAAAGAGGAGATTGTGGAGGAAGTGAAAGAGTTCATTGCAACCTTTGTTAGAAACTGTTCAAGATTGTTGCCATAGGAGACAGTGTGTCTACACATGAAGAAGTCTCGGAGTCTGGCAATTAACATTGCAACTACTAAAGGGTGTCCTGCCCTAAACCCTCTCTCCCACAGTTCTGTGTTAGAGACAAATAATCTCTTTGCATTCAAGAAGTGTCTGGCACCCATTAATCTACCTTACATTGCACCCACCATGCCTTGTAACCCACTCTACACAGAAGAGAAGTCAGCCAGGCAAAAGTCTTTAACAGGAAAACACAGCAGAGAGTACCTAGATATGTTGACCAAGCAAAGGCACAGGAGGTCTGATCCAGGCAGTTTAAATAGCCAGCAGTGCTAGCTGACGAGCAGGAAATGAAGACCAGGTGAGTCACTGCAGAATGAAGAGTACTGCCTGCACTGAGGTGGTGATATCTGTACTGAGTAGACATCAGTATTTGGAGGGTATATCTGTATTGAGGAGAGAACTGTAGTGGAGGTACTGGGGGAGAGATCTGTACTGGGGGAGGATCTGAAATTGGGAAAGCTCTATACTTGGGGGAATCTGTATTGGGGGAGGATCTGTACTTGGGGAGAACTGTACTGGGAAGGAGAGCTGTACTAGGGGGTAGAGGGAGCTCAGTACTGGGGAGAGGTCTGTAAAGGGGTGCATCTGTACTGGGGAGAAGATCTGTACTTGGGGAGAGATCTTTACTGGGTGGGGAGAGATCTGTGCTGAGTGGGAGGGATCTAGGCTGGGTGAAAAGATCTGTACTGGAAGTGGGGGGGGGCTGTATCAAGGGTAGAGAACTTTGTACTGAAGGAGGGGAGAGATCTGTACTGGGGTGAAAGATTTGTAAGAAGGGTACTGTGGAGAGATCTGCACTGGGGTGGTGACATCTGTACTAGGTAGACATCTGTATTTGGAGGGTATATCTGTACTAAGGAGAGAACTGTACTGGGAAGGGGGGGGGGGCATATGTACTGGGGGCAGAGATCTGTACTGATGAGAGGATCTATAATTGGGAAAGATCTATACTTGGGGGGGATCTGTATTGGAGGAGGGTCTGTACTTGGGGAGAACTGTACTGGGAAGGAGAGCTGTACTAGGGTGAGGGGGATCGGTACTGGGGAGTGATCTGTAAGGGGGGGGGGGGGGGGCACCAGTACTTGGGGGAAGGATCTGTACTGGAGGTATTGGGGTGATCTGTACTGGACAAGAATAATTACTCGGAGCAGATCCGGGGAGGAGAGCTGTACTAGGGTAAATGGGGGTGGGGGGATTTTGGCTTGGGGAGGGATGTCATTTCTATTGTACTTTGTCTAATGAGCTGTAATTACACCTTCCTGACCCCTGTGTTAATCTGCTTTCAAGTCACCACAGCACACTAACAGATTATTCTCTGAATTTTGGCTGCTATTGGAGATATCAACATGTTGAAGAAACAGTTTTTTTGTACTGTGAAGAGAGACTTTATTTGCACAATTATGTGACAAGGACAATAAATATAAGGCTCAATTATATACCTTTTGGTACAACAAACAAAGCTATATTGTCACGTAGATAACACAGCCATTTATTACACTGTGGACCAAAGCTACCACTAGAGGGCATTGATTGCTCTGTTAGAGACTGGAAGCCATTTTGTTGTAGCAAGCCTACTAAATTCATCATCTCATTTGCAAAAATATTTTAGTAAGACATATCAAGTGTTTTATAAACCAGATCCAAAGTATTTTTTTTACTTTGTTATATTAGATATGAAAAGAATTGAATAAAAGGAAGGTGTTGCTATCAGTGTGGGCACAGTGGCCATTTTGTTGTAGTCCAGAGAAAAAGAGGAATTCCTCTTGGGGGTGTAAGGCTGCAGAGTGTGTGCCCAGTGAGGAGGAGGTAATAATGTCTGTTTATTATGGGAGCAAGGAGGTCTTAGTACTCTCTTGTTGACAGGGTGAAGGGGTCATGGGACCATATGGATATGTAAGGTGTTCCTATTGAATTAGGGTGGCTCTGTCAATCACAGAAGAGACCCCCCTGCCTTGATTTGGCAATAACATTCCATGACAGAGGTCACCAGGAGAGACCACCGAGATGGGGCATTGGCATTACGGAGAAAGACCACAAATAAACTCCAGTACTGCAGGACCATCTCATCGTATTGCAGCATACCTTAGTCATCCATCTATGGATGGTCACTTTATTCCTTTGTGCCAGGTCTTCTGAACATTAGTGGGACCATTTGTAGAGCTCATGTCTTTCCTGAATGCGCTGAGGTAGACCAGCCATGCCGAGCATTGGAACAGCAAACTATTCTAGTTTTGCTGGTTCTGGTTTGTGAATCCAAAATACTTTGAGCTCTGTGTGCTTCACATAAGAGTCACTATGAATGCAAAATGTTTTTTATCCACTTGAAGATTTATCCCCCTTCCTGACCAGGCCATTTTTTTGCGATACAGCACTGCGTTACTTTAACTGACAATTGCGCGGTTGTGCAACTCTGTACCCAAATAAAATGTATGTCCTTTTTTTTCCTACAGAGCTTTCTTTTGGTGGTATTTGATCACCTCTGCTTTTTTTATTTTTTGCGCTATAAACAAAAAGAACAACTTTGAAAAAAAGAAACAATACTAACTGACACTTTTGACACTTTGTGAGAACCAGTGACACTAATACAGTGATCAGGGCTAAAAATATACACTGTCACTGTACTAATGACATTGGTAGTAGGGTTGTCACCTCATCTAATTTAATGCAGATAAGGCACCAAGTGAGTTTAATTACCACCCCAATCAGCCACAGAACCTGTGTAATTAATATGTGTTTGGGTTTAAAGGGATGGGGTGGCAACCCTAACTGGTAGGGAAGGGGTTAACATCAGGGGCGATCAAAGGGTTAACCGTGTTCCTTGCCAGTGCTTGTGTACTGTGGGGGAGGTGCTTTTTCTACTCCTGCTTTGCAGGAACACAGGATCAATGCCTTACCTACTAACAGAACGGTGATCTGCCTTGTTTACATAGACAGAACGCTGTTCTCGCTCTCTTTCTAATGATTGGCGAGTGCCAGGCAGACATTGAGTCCGCAGTACCTGCAGATCAGCTCCTGCTGTGTATAATCACAGCAGAAGTGGGTCGCCCACGGCGCGCATGAGCACCCCAGACCCAGAAGTGCAGGATCACTTACTAGGTACATGATCCTGTGCAGCAGAGCCACCTTGCTGCCATATATGTAAGTTATAGAGTCGACAATCGGTTGATAAATGATTAGTGGGATGAGAGAGCCTATGCGTTCCAGGTATTGTAAGGGCCTCCCTTCTTTAGGGCTAGCAACACATCATATTGTGTAATCAGTTTCATTTTTTTTAAATGATCATAATTCACAACACCTGATATGAATAATAGGTGATCTAGACCTTCCTATGCATGCACTGTGAATGCAATGGTGGCTTGAAGCAACTAAAACATCTCAAGTGTTATAACGTTGGATGAACTACCTATGCCTGTTGGCGATGATTGCTGTTAAGTCTTCAGCACCAGCATCCCTGCACTTAAAGAGGCACCAAATGTAAAAGATGCGCTAGCCCTGGGTACTTGATCCTATTAGAGATTTCTGTCTCATTATCGCTCAGGAGGTAAATAGTCTGCAATATGGTTCAGCTAATTTTTTAGGATGTATTTCTGTTGTTTCAGGCAATGTGGACATTTACTACAAAACATCGCTAGACAGATCACCTGACTAAAGATGGAGATGGAGCAGAATCACACGACGGAGAGGATATTAAACCTCACATTGGAGATTGTCTATCTGATGACCGGAGAGGTGAGGAGGATTCTGGGAGGTCACATGACATCACACTTGTCTCTAATAATAAAACACAAACCTGACTGGAGAGGTGAGGAGGATTCTGGGAGGTCATATGACATCACTCTTATCTCTATTAATAAATAGGGATGGGCTTTATGTTCGGGTCGAACATCAGTTCGACTCGAACATTGGCTGTTTGCCAGTTCGCTGAATAGCGAACAATTTGAGGTATTCTAGGCAAATTCGAAAGCCGCGGAACACCCTTTAAAAATCGATGGGAGAAATCAAAAGTGCTCATTTTAAAGGTTAATGTGCAAGTTATTGTCCTAAAAAGTGTTTGGGGACCTGGGTCCTGTCCCAGGGGACATGTATCAATGCAAAAAAAAGTTTTAAAAACTGACGTTTTTTCGGGAGCAGTGATTTTAATAATGTTTAAAGTGAAACAATAAAAGTGTAATATTCCTTTAAATTTCGTACCTGGGGGGTGTCTATAGTATGCCTGTAAAGTGGCGCATGTTTCCCATGTTTAGAACAGTCTGACAGGAAAATGACATTTCTAAAGGAAAAAAAGTCATTTAAAACTACTCGCGGCTATTAATGAATTGTCAGTCTGGCAATACACATAAGAGTTCATTGATAAAAACGGCATGGGATTCCCTCACAGTGGAACCCCGAACCAAAATAAAAAAAAAAATGCATGGGTTTCCCCCTAAATTCCATACCAGGCCCTGATATTAAGGGGAACCCCGCTACACCCCGTGACAAAATTTAAAAATAAATGGCATGGGGGTCCCCCTCAAAATCCATACCAGACCCTTCAGGTCTGGTATGAATTTTAAGGGGAACCCCGCGCCAAAATTTTTAAAAAATGGCGTGGGGTCCCCCCAAAAATCCATATCAGACCCTTATCCGAGCACGTAACCTGGCAGGCCACAGGAAAAGAGGAGAGGATGAGAGAGCGCCCCCCTCCTGAACCGTACCAGGCCACATGCCCTCAATATTGGGAGGGTGCTTTGGGGTAGCCCCCCAAAGCACCTTGTCCTAATGTTGATGGGGAGAAAGGCCTCATCCCCACAACCCTTACCCAGTGGTTGTGGGGGTCCGCTGGGGGCTTATCGGAATCTGAAAGCCCCCTTTAACAAGGGGACCCCCAGAATCCGGCCCCCCCTGTTTGAAATGGTAACCATTTCACAAAAAAAGTGTGAAGATGGTAAAAAAAAAACAACACACACCATGGGAGAAGTCCTTTAATAAAAAATAAACGTAGTATCCCACGTAGTCCATTCACCTCCGCTGATGGACAATGGAAAAAAATAAAGAAGATCTGCCTCCATGGGAGGCACACTCCATATGACGCGTCCTCGCAGGTGACAGCTCTTTTAAAACTGTGGGCGGGGCCACACTGTGTCGTTGCCAGGTGACCCCGCTCCCCTCTGACGCACGCAGACTTTCCTGTGACCCCGCCCCCCTCTGACGCACGGGGACATCCCTATGGCTTCCCCGTAGCGTCAAAGGGGGCGGGGCCACCCAGTCCGCCCCCCTCTGACACACAGGGAGATCCTGATGGCTTTCCCGTAGCGTCAGAGGGGGGCGGACCGGGTGGCCCCACCCCTTCTGACGCTATGGGGGAAACCATAGGGATGTCCCCGTGCGTCAGAGTGGGGCGGTGTCACCTGGTGATGACACTGTGTGCCGCCCACAGTTTTAAAAGAGCTGTCACCTGCGAGGACGTGTCATATGGCGTGTGCCTCCCATGGAGGCTGATCTTCTTTATTTTTTTTTTCGGTTCGTCAGCGGAGGTGAATGGACTACGTGGGACAGTTTTATTTTTTTATTTTTTAATAAAGAACTTCTCCCACGGTGTGTGTTGTTTTTTTTTTTTTTACTATTTTCACACTTTTTTGTGAAATGGTACGGGTACCCGTTACCATTTCAAACAGGGGGGGGCAAGCTCTGGGGGTCCTCTTTTTAAAGGGGTCTTCCAGATTCCGATAAGCCCCCTGCCCGCAGACCCCCACAACCACTGAGCAAGGGTTGTGGGGATGAGGCCCTTCTCCCCATCAACATGGGGACAAGGTGCTTTGGGGGGGGCTACACCAAAGCACCCTCCCAATGTTGAGGGCATGTGGCCTGGTATGGTTCAGGAGGGGGGCACTCTCTCGTGCGCCGCTCTTTTCCTGCGGCCTGCTGCTTTGCGTGCTTGGATAAGGGTCTGGTATGGATTTTTGGGGGGAACCCATGCCATTTTTTTTTTTTATTTTGGCGCGGGGTGCCCCTCAAAATCCATACCAGACCCGATTCTGAGGGGAACCCCCACGCCATTTTATTTTTAAATTTTGGCGCGGGGTTCCCCTTAATAACCATACCAGACCTGAAGGGCCTGGTATGGAATTTAGGGGGACCCCCACACATTTTAAAAAATTTTGGTTCGGGGTTCCCCTGTGGGGGAATCCCATGCCATTTTTATTAATGAACTCTCATGTGTATTGCTGGACCGACAATTCATTATAGCCGCGAGTAGTTTAAAATGACTTTTTTTCCTTTAGAAATGTCATTTTGCTGTCAGACTGTTCTAAACACGGGAAACGTGCGCCCCTTTACAGGCATACTTTAGACACCCCCCAGGTACGAAATTTAAAGGAATATTTCACTTTTATTGTTCCATTTTAAGCATTATTAAAATCACTGCTCCCGAAAAAATGTCTGTTTTTAAAACTTTTTTTTGCATTGATACAAGTCCCCTGAGGCAGGACCCAGGGCCCCAAACGCTTTTTATGACAATACCATGCATATAAGCCTTTAAAATTAGCACTTTTGATTTTTCATGTTCGTGTCCCATAGAATTTAAAGCGGAGTTCCACCCAAAAGTGGAACTTCCGCTCATCTGATTCCTCCCCCCCTCCGGTGCCACAATTGGCACCTTTCAGGGGGGATGGGGGTGCAGATACCTGTCTACTACAGGTATTTGCACCCACTTCCTGGAATAGACTCCCGCGGGAGTCATGCCCCTCCCCGCACCCCCCCCGCTGTCTCCTGGGAAACACACAGGTCCCATGAGATAGCGGGGACCACTTAGAACGTGCAGTGCGACTCGCGCATGCACAGTAGGGAACCGGGAAGTGAAGCCGCAACGCTTCACTTCCTGATTCCCTCACAGAGAATGGTGGCGGCAGCAGCCGAGAGCCGAGCGATTGATCAGCTTCGGCTGCCGACATTGCTGGACTCCAGGACAGGTAAGTGTCCATTTATTAAAAGCCAGCAGCTACAGTATTTGTAGCTGCTGGCTTTTATTAATTTTTTTAGGTGGACTCCCTCTTTAACGGTGTTCGAGTACTATATTATAGTACATTGAGAATGTTTAAGCATCATAACTGGTATTTCTTCTTTAAATTGCAGAATTATATAGCTTTCAAGTTATCCGATGGCATGGTGGCCTCAAACCTGATGAAGACCCCAAGCCCTGTTAAGGAGGCTTTATCTCACCCCCAGAGTAAGAACAAAAAAAAGGTTCAAGAAGTCACCAGCAAGATCATTGAGCTACTGATGGGAGAGGTGAGCGGTGTCGGGAATTCTGGGACATTATCCAGTAACAGACAAGGGATGTGTCTGGATGGTGACTGTATCATTGTGTGTGTCAGGTTCCTCTAAAATTAGGGAAGTATTCTGTTTTCTTTACAGAAGCTACACTTTTTACAGAACAGCATTCTTATTCTTGTATAGGTGGCAGTAGACGTGAACCTGAGTGATCATAGAACGGAAATTTCTGAGGAAGCAGAAGATTCGTATGAGATGGGTGATGTGCCATTTAAGGATGATGAAATCCCTCCAGAGATCAGCACAGGTGAGTAATAAACACTAAATCCAGAGAAGAGTCCCAGATTCTCCTTGTTCAGTCACTACAACAATCTCTTCTTCTCCCCCCTCCTCTGTCAGTAGACAGTAATGGGGAGACAGTATGTGCCCAGTGGGGGAGTCAGGAGACATCAGCCTCTATTAGACTCCGGCTCTCCTCCTCACATCATGTCATTGTGTGTTAACAGCCAAGAGACATGACCAGTCTCCCCCCACACACACTCTCTGGGCCGACCTCCCAACTTTTTGAGATGAGAATGAGGGACACCTATCAGCAAAAGTATGCAGGCATAGGACACACCCCCTGGCCACACCCCTTTAAAGGAAAATTGTACAAAAAAACAAGATTGGTTAAACCCACAAGTGCTTTTTTTAACCACTAAAAGTGCATTTTATATACATCTATATAGAGCAGACCAAAATGAGAGACAAATGAGGAGGAATGAGGGACATTGCTCCAAATCAGGGACAGTCCCTCAAAATCAGAGACAGTTGGGAACTATGTCTGGGGTCTCTCATACATCTCATTACCGGGGGCTTCATTCTCATCTTTATTCACAGACCCCGGAGACACTAGAGACATCAAATCTGAGGAGGAGGAAGAAGAACGTGTGAGGATTAAAGTGGAGGAAATTCCCCCAGAGATCAGCACAGGTGAGTAGAAAATACTAAATCCAAAAATCAGTGCCAGATTCTCCTTGTTCAGCCTCTACTGAAAGAGTCCAGTCCAAAGAAAAACAAAAATTACAAGCACTGATCATCATCTTTTGGATTCTCCCTCTGTCCTCTTTTGCCAGTGGTTTTTGAGACCAGGACCCAGTAAATCCTTACAAAATCTTCCATGCTCCATAGAAAAAATGTAAGTTTTTTACTTGCACAATTAAAGTTTGGGAATGCAAAACATGTATTGAAATGCTGGAAGGCCCACCTATCCTTGTGTTTTCAAGTTTGTGGGGTGTAGGGTGATATGTTTTCAAAGTATAAAAGTACTAGATAAAAGTACCGTATTTTTCGGCGTATAACACGCACTTTTTTCCCCTTAAAATCAGGGGAAAATCGTGGGTGCGTGTTATACGCCGATCCCCGCTGTCAGGTGGAGCGAGAGCCGCCGATATACACCTAGCCGTGTGTACTGTGTACTCGGCTAGGCTCGGCTCCACTCTCAGTCACGCCCAGTCCTTGGACTTGGACATTGGACCTGTGTTATGTCCAGCATAGGAGCCGGGCCAAGGGGTGGGACTGCGAGAGGAGCCGAGAGAAGCCGAGTACACAGGACATCCGGCTCTGTGCATCTCGGCGGCGGTCATTTTAAATGATGATAATAAGGCTGCAATGACACTGGGCAAGGCTACAGATGGACACTGATCATTCTGCAATGATGGACAAGGCTGCAGATGGACACTGATAAGGTTGCATTGATGGGCATTTAAAAGTAAGTTTTTTTTTTTCTCTTAAACTTCCCTCCTAAAAGTTTTTTTCCTTAAAATTCCCTCCTAAACTTGGGGTGCGTGTTATACGCCGATAAACACGGTATATGCTATGATAAATACAATAACATCAATGGGAAGCCCTCCTCCACAGGCCAATAAAAGATGTTCCACAGCATATCCACTGTCTGATTACCCACATATTTATGGCTACAAAACAAACCATAGCATGTGCATGGAAATTGCTATCACTTAAAGTGGTTGTAAAGGCTCAAGGTTTTTTACCTTCATGCATTCTATGCATGAAGGTAAAAAACCTTCTCTGTGCAGCAGCCCCACCTAATACTTACCTGAGCCCCATCTTGATCCAGCTATGTGCACCAGAGCAGTGGCTCTCCCGGGTTCCTTCTTTCTCATTGGCTGAGACTGCAGCAGGAGCTATTGGCTCCCACTACTGTCAATCACAGCCACTGAGCCAATAAGGAGAGAAAGGGAGCAGGGCAAAGCGTAAACCCGTATGTGTATGAATGGACACACAGAGCAGCAGCTCGGGAGTGAGCCTGCTCGGAAAGCCCCCATAGGAAGTAGCTTGCTATGGGGGGAATTGGCAGGAGGGAGTGGCCAGGAGCACCAGCGGGGGACCCGATAACAGGATCGGGGCTGCTTTGTGCAAAACCATTACACAGAGCAGGTAAGTATGACATTTGTTATTTTAAAAAAATTAATAAACCTCCCTTTAATATCACTTTAACTTCGAAGAAATAAAGTTGAGACTTCAGGGCACCATTTTTGTTGGAAAACTGTCTGCGGTCTTGGATGATACGTACGATAGTTTCCTTCCGATATGGCAGCCTTAGTTGGATTATCAACCTGTCTTGTGGTTTACTTCGTGACAAGGCCAACTCTGAACCGTGAAGAAACTTTCTACTTGTCTACTCATCTCCTTCCTAGGGATGTGTTGGAGCAGCCCTGTGGTAGACCCCCTCTCTTTCTACCTTGTCTCTTTCTTCACTTTTTCTTTTCTTTCCTGTTCCTCATTTTTCTACTTACAGTACCTCTCTGTCTCTTGGATGTGTAACCTATCCTCTTACGCTACTCCACCAACACCTAACCTATTTCGTGCCTTAATCCTCGAGCCAATAAAAGTGATGATCACTGACCTACACAATTTACTATTGGACCAAACAGGACACCATTATGCAAAACTTCAGGCATATCTTCTTCTCTCTGTATTACTTAGATTCTTGACTAGTACAGATGTATACATTATCATTCTATATCTTTTGGTGTACAAGGCTTGATGCTTTTTTTGTATTGTTATGTTCTCAAGCACCCAGTACCCAATTTTATCTAATTATATCTGTGATTTACTGTTTAATTAAAGTATATTTTGGAACCAGAAATGCTGGAAGGCTCTGGTTGGGGTCAAGTGTGGGGAAGATGGGGTTTGTGGAGTGAAGTAGGGAACTCTGTAGCAGACTTGATGATCCTTTAGCGATGAGGTTTCTTGAGGGGGTTGGGGGGGGCACTGTAGGAGGTTGGGGGCACTTTGGGAGGCTGTATGGCCATGTGGGAGATTAGAGGGCACTGTGGAGGCTGAGGGCTCTCAGAGGGCATTGTGGGCTACTGTGGGAGGTTTGGGGGCACCATGGGAGCTGTGAGGCACTGTGGTTGAGAACCACTGCTCTATGTTGTATCCTGCTTTATGACATTCTTGCATATGTAATTATTTGTCCATAAGACCATTCCACACATTTCAAGTCATAA
This sequence comes from Aquarana catesbeiana, assembly GCF_042186555.1. NCBI lineage: Eukaryota > Metazoa > Chordata > Amphibia > Anura > Ranidae > Aquarana > Aquarana catesbeiana. Next base: position 280,129,754 of record NC_133331.1, on the reverse strand, counting down.
AAGGGCTTTATTCCCCATTGCCCAAAGAATGAAACTATCAGAGTTTTCCTCTTTACAGTCCTAGCAGAACTGGTACAGAGTATTTAAAACTCATCGGAAATTTATTTTTTTAAAGCTGAATTCTTGGTCAGTGTTAATTTTGACATCAAATTTTGATTTAGTTTTAGTTCTAGTTTTTTGACTAAAATGCCATTTTAGTTTTAGTCATATTTTAGTCATCTGAATTGTTTTAGTCGTAGTTTAGTTGACTAAAATCTGCAGTACATTTTAGTCGACTAAAATCTCTAGTACATTTTAGTCAATTAAAATCTAATGGGTTTAGTTAAATTGTAATGCATTATTTAAGAATTTCTCTATAATTTTCAAATTATATACTCCTGGAGTAAAAAAAAAATCGAATAACATGGTATTATTTATGGTACAGGCAGTCTCCGGGTTACAAACAAGATTGGGTCTGTAGGTTTGTTCTTAAGTTAAATTTATATGTAGGTTGGAACAGGTAAATTTTTGTAAAGTGCAACTGCAGTCAAATTTTTTTTTTTTTTTTTTTACGTTTTTTGGATATCATAGGGAACATTTGTTTTGCTGTCCGTGCCCCTGTTCAGAAGATTTTGCCTCACTTTCTGTCCCTGTGATTTTGAAAATGTTGGGTTACATAGTTAATCAGGTTGAAAAAAGACACAAGCCCATCTAGTTCAACCAATAAAAAAATTTAAAAAAATCTACAATCCCGTGTCAACCCACAGTTGATTCAGAGGAAGGTGAAAAACCCCAGCAAATCATGATCCAATTTGCTACAGCAGGGGAAAAAAAATTCCTTCCTGATCCCCCGAAAGGCAATCGGATATTCTCTGGATCAACTTTACTTATAAAGGTTAGTACCCAGTTATATTATGTACATTTAGGAAAGAATCCAGGTATTTTTTTAAAGCAATCTACTGAGCTGGCCAGAACCACCTCTGGAGGGAGTCTATTCCACATTTTCACAGGTCTTACTGTGAAGAAACCTTTCTATATTTGGAGATGAAATATTTTTTCCTCTAGATGTAAAGAGTGCCCCCTTGTCCTCTGTGATGAGCTTAAAGTGAATAATGCAACACCAAGTTCTCTATACAGTCCACTTATGTACAGTAGAGAACAAGAGAGAATAAATTCAGTTCATCTAATCTTTCCTCATAGCTGAGCTCCTCCATGCCTTTTATCAGTTTGGTTGCCCTTCTCTGCACTTTCTCCAGTTCCCTGATATCCTTTTTGAGAACTGGTGCCCAAAACTGAACTGCATATTCCAGATGAGGTCTTACTAATGATTTGTACAGGGGCAAGATGATAGCTCTCTCTCTGGAGTCCATACCTCTGTTAATAAAGAAAGGACTTTGCTCGCTTTGGAAACTGCAGCTTGGAATTGCATGCTATTATTGAGCTTATGATCTAACAAAACCCCCAGATCCTTACCCACTATGGATTCCCTCAGTTGTACTCCCCCTAGTATGTAGGATGCATGCATATTCTTAGCCCCCAAGTGCATAACTTTACATTGATCAACATTAAACCTCATTTGCCACATAGTTGCCCAATTAGACAGTGCATTGAGGTTGGCTTGTAAATTGGAGACATCCTGCAAGGACGTTATTGCACTGCATAGCTTGGTTTCATCTGCAAACACTGAAATTATACTTTTAATCCCAAACCCTATATCATTTTTAAACACTGAACCTTGGGGTACACCACTACTAACCTTAAACCATTCAGAGTAAGAATCGTTACCCACTACTTTCTGAATTTGTTTTTTTTAGCCAGTTTTCTATCCATTTACAAACTGATCTTTCCAAGCCTGTAGACTTTTCCTTACACATGAGCCATATGTGGGGAACTGTGTCAAACGCTTTTGCAAAATCCAAGTATACCACGTCCACCGCCACCCCTCTGTTCAAGGTTTTACTTACCTTTTCATAAAAAGAAATCAGCTTTGTTTGACAACTTCTGTCTTTCATGAATCCATGCTGTCTGTTGCTTAAAATATTTTTTTTACAGAAAGGACTTATCTATGTGGTCTTTTAGTAAACTTTCCAGTATCCGCCCGACTATAGAAGTTAAACTAACAGGTCTATAGTTACTTGGTAAAAACTTTGATCCCTTTCTAAACATGGGCACCACATTGGCCCTACGCCAATCCAGTGGTACTATTCCAGTCATGGAATGTTGTTGTGGAAACAAGGATTGGTGATAAAGCTTCAGTGGAGACACCTTTTTCCGATGATACAGTAACTCTCACAGGAGTCAATTTCCCTTCCTAGGGGTAGATTTCCTCTCACTTCCCGTTGTCTCCCTCCGTTTGTAAGTATGAGGCCTATGTAAGACGGATGTATGTAACTCATGGACTGCCTGTAATAAGGTTTGAACAAACTACACAGACACAGATTTAGACGTTACATAATGTCTTTATGAGTAAAACGTCCCTTCCTCACATTTTGGTTCCGTTTGTTTCATTGACGAACATTGGAATTGATTTTCGTCATAGTTTTTGTCAATTGACAAAAACTCTGAGTAAATTTCTTTTCTTTTTAATCACTGGAAAAATGCAGCTGACTAAAATATTTCCATTGACGAAAATACTATTCCTGGTATGGATATTTTTGCATAGTTACATTGGCCCAGCTTGGACCAATGTAACTATGTATGTGCAACACTTCTGGGATCTCGTAAAAGATAGAAATCACAGTAGTAGGCCTACTATTACAATGGTTGCCACCGTTTTCCAGATCTCATGGAAAGGGTCCCCTGTTTGGTCCTTGTACAATGAGAGGATGTTTTGCATTCCTTAGGAAAGTGCAAAGTGTACTGTGAATGCTGGCCATGCCAAGCGAGCAACCTTCTGAGTTCACTAAGCAGCAGGGCAGCTGCTTGGCACGGGACCCAAAAGCCAATGGCAATCACTATAGTATTGGTTCCCAACATGTAAAGGAATTGGCAAGGTATGGAATTCAGCTTTAAATACATTTTGAAGGTATTTTCAAAATGATGTGTTGCGATATGGCCCAGGATATAGAGAAGATGGAGTGGTCAAAAGCAAGGCTATAACATATTAATATTAGAAAATTGTAGTCAGACCGATATATCAACAATCGGACAGAGATGGGTCACAGAAAAAATGTTGGTTCTAGGTCTTAGGTCCCAACTCCACCTTTGCACTAAATATTACGTTTTAAAAAGGAAAAGATGGATATAACGTTGTAATACTCAGACAATGTAAATTGATCACTTTATTGGAATATACAAGGTTACATTTATTTACATATGGTCAATATCATAGCATTTTATGTATACACTAGTGAACTAGTGACACTGTATTTGCTTCAACCTCTGACTACCTCACAAGCCTGGACTCTTCTCTCCTTAGGACATGTAATATTCTGCTATAAAGATGTACATTGCTGCAAAAGTCATCTGTATGCCAGAAAATATACCGTCCACCATATTACCTCTTTTTAAGATATGTAAACATTTTTTGAACACTATTGGAAACACTTTTTATAAGCCAGGGGTTTCCAAACTTTCTAAACAAAGGGCCAATTTACTGTCCTTCAGACTTTAGGGGCCAGACTTTGGCCAGTGGGAGTAGAAATGCCCTCTCATTGGTTTTAGTGGAAGGAATAGTGCCCTATTGTTGGTATAAGTGGAAGGAATAGTGCCCTATTGTTGGTATCAGTGGATGGAATAGTGCCCTATTGTTAGAATCAGTAGAAGGAATAGTACTCAATCATTGGTGTCAGTGGAAGGAATAGTACCCCACCACTGGTGTCAGTGGGAAGAATAGTGCCCCAACATTTGTGTCAGGTGTGGATGGAATATTGCCCCAAGGGCTGCATAGAGGGAAACAAAGGGCCACATCCGGCCTCAGGGCAGCAGTTTGGTGACCACTTATATAAGCCAATGTTTATAAACTAACTTCTGTATTCCTATTTCCTCCAGATGGACAACACAACAGAACTAACATAGTGAAATTCCCCTTTATCACTGAAGATGGTAAAACAGAAGATAATGACGTGATAAACTGCAAAGTAAACAGCATTAACCCAAATCTCCATCTAATGCTTCCAAGTGCAGATCTGTTACCCAATCCCTTTACACAGGAGGGCAGTTTTCCCGATTTCTGTCCCCCCATCACCCACCATATGTTTTATAGTGGGGATGATACATTGCTGTCTTCTGACCGTGGTGAACATTCCACCCAGAGAGAAGACCTCACCTCTCACCCCACATTGCACACAGAAGAGAAGCCCTTTTCCTGTTCCCAATGTGGGAAATGTTTTACCCGAAGAGCCTACCTCGCCAAACATCAAAGGATTCATGTTGGTTTGACACCGTTTTCATGCTCCGAATGCGGCAAATGTTTTACTCGGAGAACCAGCCTTATCAACCATCAAAGGACTCACACAGGGGTAAAGCCGTACTCATGTCCAGAATGTGGGAAATGTTTTACCTGGAGAACCACTTTTATTGAGCATCAGAGATCGCATACCGGGGTAAGGCCATATTCGTGTTCAGAATGCGGGAAGTGTTTTTCGCTGTACTCAGCTTTTAGTAAGCACCAGAAGATCCACACAGGGGAGAAGCCATATTCATGTGTTGAATGTGGGAGGCATTTCACTCGCAGTGACCATCTTTTGATACATCAGAGGACTCACACCGGGGAGAAGCCGTATTCATGTACCGAATGCGGAAAACGCTTTAATGAAAGGGCAAGGCTTGTCACACATCAAGTTGTCCACACCGGTATCCATCCATTTTCCTGTTCTGTGTGTGGGAGAGGTTTCATCACCAATTCCAGACTTGTCAAACATCAGCAGGTCCACCTAAGCTTGGAGCCACATGCATGGGCTCAATGAAATGGATTAAATGGATGCTTATATGGAGGAAGAAAAACATTTGATCAGTTTTTCATAAGCTGAACTTCAGGCAAACAGCTAAATAGAAATGTGTGATTCGTTTTGTTATGAATCCAAATTCATACAAAATGTTCATTATTCTGAGATTCAGATCTGAAATAAATTATAATGAAACAACTACCAAAATTTGTGTCATTTGGATGTTTGAAGCATCCAAAGTAACAAATGATCCGAAATGGTGTGTGAATAGCTGGTTGCTAAGGAGTGGGTTGCTGCCTTGACCTTAACAGCTATGACTCATCTGCTGTCAACATGGTTCCCACAGAATGTAAACAAAAGAAGAGCCAACATTAGAAAATAAAAAAAACAGTGTGGTGGTCCCCCCAATCCATACCAGGCCCTTCTGGTACTATGTACCCCATACTCATTCATATGGAAGGGGTGGCAGGATCTGGGGACCACATTGTTAAAGGGGCTTCTAGATTCCGATAAGCCCCCCACCTGCAGACCCTCACAACTACCGGTTCAGGGTTGTGGGGAAGAGGCCTTTGTCCTCATCAACATGGGGACAAGGTGCTTTTGGGGGGGTGCACCCCCCTCACGTTGAAGGCATGTGGCCTGGTATGGTTCAGGAGGGAGGTTGTCCCCCCTTTCCCCTTTCCTGGCCTGCCAAACTGCATGCTCCTATAAGGGTCTGGTATGGATTTTTAGGGGGGACCCAACACATTTTTTTTTGGCATGGGGCCTCCCTTAAAATCCATGCCAGACTGTGTTTTTTTTTTTTCAGTTTTAAAATGCCGGCAATTCTTTTGTTTACATTCTGCTGTCAACAAGGAACCCCGCTGACAGCAAATGAGTCACAGTATTAAGGAACAACCCTGATTTGCTATGGTTAAGTAACACAGGTCTTGTGAAAGTGAGAGAAGAATGATATATTAATAAAATACAGAGCTGCGTTAATGTGTGTCTTTTAGCTCTGCAAGAAGATAGGGTTTAACAATTAAAGGGTCAGTCCTCCCAGGAATGGATATTTCAGTGTTTGGTAGATACTGGAGCAGTAAACCCCCTTACAGTTTCTTAGACTTTTTGGGGGCCCTATTGGTGAGATCTTGGTGTTGAATTCCCAGGTCTGCACACCTGCTCTGCCCATTAGAAGAGATCCCACCACCCTGCTGAATTTTAATTTATTTTATGTTATAGGAAATCTAACAGGAGAATATGGAACGCACAAAGGTGGACAGGAACACCCTAGGTGGACGGGAAGAGTTGGGAATTGCGTAAATAAGATCCAACTGTTGGGAGTATTCAAAACACAAAGGAAAACAGGGTCTGGCTCAACCCGCTAGGCTCCACCTAGAAGTAAATGCTTTATGGCAGGGATCCTCAAACTACGGCCCTCCAGCTGTTGCAGAACTACACATCCCATGAGGCATTGTAAAACTCTGACATTCACAGACATGACTAGGCATTATGGGAATTGTAGTTCCTGAATACCTGGAGGGCCGCAGTTTGAAGACCCCTGCTTTATGGTAAATCAACTCTTTATTCTACATACATAATAGAATTATGGGTTTATTTTGTTGTGTTTTCTTTGCCACTTTAGAAGCAAACCCATAAGAGGTTTGGCCTTATATTGTATTTGGTCATTACATATGTGGGTCTTGCTGTGTGTTCTTTATTCTGTATAATAAAACTATTTATTGCTTTGTTTCACTGGTTTCCAATTAAATGTCAATCTTTCTTCATCAATGACAACACAAAACTACTAATTCACTCACTTGCTATCTCTCCCCCTGACTATTGTAACTTCCTCCTCCTTGGCCTACCTCTCCATAGGCTATCCCCTCTTCAGTCTATCATGAATGCTGATGCCATACCTATCCATCTTATAAACCACTCAGTGGCCGCCACCCTTCTCTGCCAATCCCTCCACTACTAACAACCTACAAAGTGATCCACAACTCTGCCGCGTACTACATAACCAGCCTTGTCTCAAATTATCACACAAACCATCCTTTTTGCTCCTCCCAAGACTTTCTGCCTTCTAGCTCCCTCGTCACCTTCTCCCATACTCACCTCTAGGACTTCTCCAGAGCCTCGCCCATCCTCTGGAACTACATACCCCATCCATAACTGTTCCACCAATATCATCTCAAAATATCACCCAAAACTTCCTCTTTGGTTCTCACAAGACATCCTGCTCTCTTACCCCTCCGTCACCTTCTCCCATTCTCACCTCCAAGACTTCTCCAGAGCCTCCCCCCTCCTCTGGAACTTCATACCCCATCCACAACTCTTCCATGAGTTATACCACCAATATCTCAAAATATGACCCAAAACTTCCTCTTTGCTCCTTCCAGGACCTCTTGCTTGCTAACCCCCCTCATCAACTCCAGGATTTCTCAGGGCTTCTTTAATCCTCTGGAACACCCTTCCCGAATCTGTCCCACTATCTCCTGCTCTGTTTGCATTTAGGTGATCCTAGCAAACCCATCTTTTCAGAGAAACCTATCCCACTTCTAACTAAAAAATACAAACCTTTACATTCTCCTTTAGCCAATTCCTCGCATTTATTACCTTTTGCGACTGTTAGCGGTATATACGGTGTAAATCCTGCCTACTGGTATTGCTATATAAATCTAGCCTATTGATATTAAAAGCAATAAATATGCAGGACTTTGACCCAAAGAATCCATATTGGCTTCACATTTCCTCAACCTGTCCCCAGAACAAAAAGAAGCATACCATCAGCAAAGGTAAGGGGAGATGAAGATCCACCAAGTGATGTTACAATGATTTATCCTCCTGAGTGCTTCTGGGGTTCTCAATATGCAAATATCAACTCCAGCTCTTAAATCAGAGTTCAGGCACAACCTCACCTCACAGTGCACACCTCTCTATAGCTTAAAGTGTTACTAAACCCAGTAGTATGAAAATAGTTCATCCCCCCCTGCAGTGCCCACAGCTTATTAATCTTTCTACATTAAACTATTGCCACTATATATACCTTTTTGGCTGATCTGTATACCACAGTCGCATGATAAACTGCAGGTTTTGCCCGAGGGCTGAGTGTTCAGGTAGGAGGAGATACCCACTATAGCCTGTGTCCTCATGCTGTTATGGGAGGCAGATCATCCATGAATCTAGATGTGACATCCCACCCCACTGTGTTCTTTTTTAGTTACTGGGCATGGAGGATGGAGGGACTGGGCTGTCATTTAGGATCTGTATACATGCCCAAATGTGTGATGTCAATATCATGTGACCAGAAAAGCTCAGCTCAACAAGGAACTGTTCTCTCCAGCAATAGAGACCAAAGTGAGCATGTGCAGCTTTACTACTCTGAGTGTGTCTTATCTGGCCTTGCCAAGAGAGATCCTGCAGGAGGGGGAAGATCTGTGCATACAGGATCAAACAGCCTTTTTACACAATGCAGAGGATTTAATGAAAGTTAGCATTCTTTACCACTATCAATTCCTTGGCGCATTGCATTTTGGCACCAAATGCATCATTATAATATTACAGGATAAGCTTGTTTTGCAGTAATATTATCGGCATCAGGACAGAACTATGGGAGATGGTATAAGGGAAGGCTTTTCATTAGATGTAGCAAGATTGTTGGTGAGATTGGCTTCCATACAACCAAAGAAACATCAGTTTAACTTGATCTGATGTTGACTGTTCAGTTCAGGCCTAGTTTGAGGTTGGGGTTCGGATCCATCCTACAGATGTTCAGTTAGGCCGAGGACTGTCATCAGATCTGAGTGAGCACTTGAGAAAGGAAGACACTGGCTGCTGGGGCCCCTCTCTTCTAGCAGATAAAACACCACCTGAAATAGTCATGGATTGGCTGCCAACAAATGTGTAGGCAATGCTGAGCTTTCTTATTATTTTTATTAAAAAGTCCAGCATCAGCATGTATTGTAAACTGTCAAATAAAAAAATATTAAAAACTTAAAACAATAGAAAACAACCCAAAACCATTATATATTGCCTTTAAAGAAACCCAGGAAGCATCACTGCATTCTGATGGCCATCAGACAAAGTGCTTCAAAGCCCAACATGTTACTGGATAGGGCAGAAATTCTCAACCTTGGATTAAGTTATCTCTGAGGGAACTTCGGAGAATTGGGTATTTGTGCCTACTAAATTATACTCATTGTAGGCATTGATAGCAATGATAATATACTTTGGATAAAGTGGCATGTATTCTGGTTAAGTATGTAATGCTAAGGAAAAAGCAGTCACGCAGGGCAACTATGGCTGGACGACAAAGTTTCTAGTGCCCTTTTTTGCTGAAAAATTGAAAATTGTATACAACTGTTAAGCTCCCATGAATCTTGTGATTAATAATGGTAATCTTCCAGCAAGATATTACCTATTAGGGATGAGCTGAACACCCCCCTGTTCGGTTCGCACCAGAACATGCGAACAGGAAAAAAGTTCGTTCGAACATGCGAACACCGTTAAAGTCTATGGGACACGAACATGAATAATCAAAAGTGCTAATTTTCAAGGCTTATATGCAAGTTATTGTCATAAAAAGTGTTTGGGGACCTGGGTCCTGCCCCAGGGGACATGGATCAATGCAAAAAAAAGTTTTAAAAACGGCCGTTTTTTCAGGAGCAGTGATTTTAATAATGCTTAAAGTCAAACAATAAAAGTGTAATATCCCTTTAAATTTCGTACCTGGGGGGTGTCTATAGTGTGCCTGTAAAGGGGCGCATGTTTCCTGTGTTTAGAACAGTCTGACAGCAAAATGACATTTTGAAGGAAAAAACTCATTTAAAACTACCCGCGGCTATTGCATTGCCGACAATACACATAGAAGTTCATTGATAAAAAACGGCATGGGAATTCCCCAAAGGGGAACCCCGAACCAAAATTAAAAAAAAAAAATGACGTGGGGGTCCCCCTAAATTCCATACCAGGCCCTTCAGGTCTGGTATGGATATTAAGGGGAACCCCAGCCAAAATTAAAAAAAAAAATGACGTGGGGTTCCCCCTAAATTCCATACCAGACCCTTCAGGTCTGGTATGGATTTTAAGGGGAACCCCGCGCCAAAAAAAAAAAAAAAAACGGCGTGGGGTCCCCCCAAAAATCCATACCAGACCCTTATCCGAGCACGCAACCTGGCAGGCCGCAGGAAAAGAGGGGGGGACGAGAGTGCGGCCCCCCCTCCCTCCTGAACCGTACCAGGCCACATGCCCTCAACATTGGGAGGGTGCTTTGGGGTAGCCCCCCAAAACACCTTGTCCCCATGTTGATGAGGACAAGGGCCTCATCCCCACAACCCTGGCCGGTGGTTGTGGGGGTCTGCGGGCGGGGGGCTTATCGGAATCTGGAAGCCCCCTTTAACAAGGTGACCCCCAGATCCCGGCCCCCCCCCTGTGTGAAATGGTAAGGGGGTACATAAGTACCCCTACCATTTCACGAAAAAAGTGTCAAAAATGTTAAAAATGACAAGAGACAGTTTTTGACAATTCCTTTATTTAAATGCTTCTTCTTTCTTCTATCTTGCTTCATCTTCTGGTTCTTCTGGCTCTTCTGGTTCTTCTGGTTCTTCCTCCGGCGTTCTCGTCCAGCATCTCCTCCGCGGCGTCTTCTGTCTTCTTCTCCTCGGGCCGCTCCGCACCCATGGCATGGGGGGGAGGCTCCCGCTCTTCTTCTCTTCTTCTCTTCTTCTCTTCTTCTTTTCTTCTTTTCTTCTTTTCTTCTCTTCTTCTTCATTTTCTTCTCCGGGCCGCTCCGCAATCCATGCTGGCATGGAGGGAGGCTCCCGCTGTGTGACGGCGCTCCTCGTCTGACAGTTCTTAAATAACAGAGGGGGGCGGGGCCACCCGGTGACCCCGCCCCCCTCTGACGCACGGTGACTTGACGGGACTTCCCTGTGACGTCACGGGGAATGCCACAGGGAAGTCCCGTCAAGTCACCGTGCGTCAGAGGGGGGCGGGGTCACCGGGTGGCCCCGCCCCCCTCTGTTATTTAAGAACTGTCAGACGAGGAGCGCCGTCACACAGCGGGAGCCTCCCTCCATGCCAGCATGGATTGCGGAGCGGCCCGGAGAAGAAAATGAATAGGAAGAAGAGAAGAAGAGAAGAAAAGAAGAAAAGAAGAAAAGAAGAGAAGAGCGGGAGCCTCCCCCCATGCCATGGGTGCGGAGCGGCCCGAGGAGAAGAAGACAGAAGACGCCGCGGAGGAGATGCTGGACGAGAACGCCGGAGGAAGAACCAGAAGAACCAGAAGAGCCAGAAGAACCAGAAGATGAAGCAAGATAGAAGAAAGAAGAAGCATTTAAATAAAGGAATTGTCAAAAACTGTCTCTTGTCATTTTTAACATTTTTGACACTTTTTTCGTGAAATGGTAGGGGTACTTATGTACCCCCTTACCATTTCACACAGGGGGGGGGCCGGGATCTGGGGGTCACCTTGTTAAAGGGGGCTTCCAGATTCCGATAAGCCCCCCGCCCGCAGACCCCCACAACCACCGGCCAGGGTTGTGGGGATGAGGCCCTTGTCCTCATCAACATGGGGACAAGGTGTTTTGGGGGGCTACCCCAAAGCACCCTCCCAATGTTGAGGGCATGTGGCCTGGTACGGTTCAGGAGGGAGGGGGGGCCGCACTCTTGTCCCCCCCTCTTTTCCTGCGGCCTGCCAGGTTGCGTGCTCGGATAAGGGTCTGGTATGGATTTTTGGGGGGACCCCACGCCGTTTTTTTTTTTTTTTTTTGGCGCGGGGTTCCCCTTAAAATCCATACCAGACCTGAAGGGTCTGGTATGGAATTTAGGGGGAACCCCACGTCATTTTTTTTTTTAAATTTTGGCCGGGGTTCCCCTTAATATCCATACCAGACCTGAAGGGCCTGGTATGGAATTTAGGGGGACCCCCACGTCATTTTTTTTTTTTAATTTTGGTTCGGGGTTCCCCTTTGGGGAATTCCCATGCCGTTTTTATCAATGAACTTCTATGTGTATTGTCGGCAATGCAATAGCCGCGGGTAGTTTTAAATGAGTTTTTTCCTTCAAAATGTCATTTTGCTGTCAGACTGTTCTAAACACAGGAAACATGCGCCCCTTTACAGGCACACTATAGACACCCCCCAGGTACGAAATTTAAAGGGATATTACACTTTTATTGATTGACTTTAAGTATTATTAAAATCACTGCTCCTGAAAAAACGGCCGTTTTTAAAACTTTTTTTTGCATTGATCCATGTCCCCTGGGGCAGGACCCAGGTCCCCAAACACTTTTTATGACAATAACTTGCATATTAGCCTTTAAAATTAGCACTTTTGATTTCTCCCATAGACTTTTAAAGGGTGTTCCGCGGCATTCGAATTTGCCGCGAACACCCCAAATTGTTCGCTGTTCGGTGAACTTGCGAACAGCCAATGTTCGAGTCGAACATGAGTTCGACTCGAACTCGAAGCTCATCCCTATTACCTATTATAATAGTATGCTATAGCTTGCCTGGTCATCTGCTAAGCATCATCCTGGATTGTTTGGCCTTGTTCTCACATGCTTCAGCATTTATCAGTGCAGTGTGTACAGCTAGCATCTGTAAAACTTTGGTGATGTTTTCAGCAACTTTTAAGCAGCTTTGTTGAAACCTTTGGAGTAATTTGCAGTTCCAATTAAGGGTTGTTATTCATAGGTCCTAATAGGATCAATAGCCCCATACACACTATTAGATTTTCTGCAGATTTTTGTCTTCAGATTTACCAAAACCATGGAGTGCAAGGGCCTGCCTGATTGTATACAAATTGAAACTCTAAAGGTTTGACCTCATATTATATGATTTAGGTAAATTGGAAGACATAAATCTGCAGAAAATCTAATCGTGTGTATGAGGTCTTACTGTCACTGCAGCTAATAGGCTTGTTTGTGATAATTTGTGGTCAACCTCCCCAAAATGGGGCTTTAAAGGCTTTGACAAGGGTGCTCAGAAAAGCCAAACAAAAACTTGATGTACACATTGTTTTCTGACAAGTTGAAGCTCTTGTGAACAATGCCTTTTGGATGGGCTTCCTAGACTGGGCATCCTGGGTGGATGGGCTTGCTGGAACTGGGCGGATGGCTTGCTACAACTGTGGTATCCTAGGTGGATGGGCTTGCTATAACTGTGGGCATCCTAGGATGATTGACTTGCTATAACTGTGGGCATCCTAGGCTGATAGGCTTGCTATAACTGGACATCCTAGGTGGATGGGCTTACTATAACTCTGGGCATCCAACGTGGATGGGCTTGCTATAACTGTGGACAACCTATGAAGATGGGCTTGCTATAACTGTAGATCTATGCAATGGTATTTGGACCCTTGATATGAGATGAGGTTAGAATCTGGAGGACGCATGCATCAATGACCATTTATACTGCTGTTATAATATCTATTTGGGGAACTTTAGTCACAGGCTTAAGAGTATACTGTGCCATCTATCAAAGATATTGAAACTTATTATTGCGAGAGGGTCTTATTCTATGGGTCACTTGTAAATTTCCTCCCAGATCCTTTTTTATTGAATGTATGTCTCTGGAGGACAATTTGAAGACACCTATATGGTTCCATGCTATACTCCAATTTCCTTGGTCAGTATGGTCCCATTTGCTGTCCCTGTCCCCGCCATGTCTTGATGCCTCGATACCCAAGGGATTCTCTGTACATTTAGCCATACAGTATCTCACAAAAGTGTGAGTGAGAGCGATAACACAAAATTTAACACACCTGCTCCCCATTCACACCTGAGACCTTGTAACACTAACGAGTCACATGACACCGGGGAGGGAAAATGGCTAATTGGGCCAAATTTGGGCATTTTCACTTAGGGGTGTACTCACTTTTGTTGCCAGGGGTTTAGACATTAATGGCTGTGTGTTGAGTTATTTTGAGGGGATGGCAAATTTACACTGTTATACAAGCTGTCCACTCACTACTTTACATTGTAGCAAAGTGTCATTTCTTCAGTGTTGTAACATGAAAAGTTATAATAAAATATTTACAATGTGAGGGGTGTACTCACTTTTGTGAGATACTGTATCTCTCCAAATATAGTAATCACTGCAGTTCTCCTCTATATGTCCAGAGGAAGCAAAAGACAAATGCATTGATGGATGAAGACTCATCTACACAAGATAATACTTCTATTGTGGTGGATATTTCAGTTGTACATTTTTCAACTATATGTTGTAGTAGCATACACATGTACAGTGATGTTTTTTAGGACCTTATATTGGTCTCAAGTGATTTTATTTATAATTCTGATAAATATTTATGAAATTTTATATTCATACCATGTGCACTCTTGTCCTGGCCAGTAAAGTCAGACTATTTTATTCATGATTTTGATGTACTACAGGGATGTGCCACTGGAGTGGTCAAATACATTGCGATTTGCACAACGTTCATCATTCTACAGTACAAATATGGTAAAATAATATGTTACCTATATAAATAAAGAGTCTTCTGGTGTCTAATAAGACATGATCTCCACCATGAAAAGGATTTCCCTTTTTCTCTCCATGACAGCCCAGGTAGACAAACTGCTCATGAAAAAGTTTAAATAGACCTTTACATCTGCCCTTTACTCCACAATGGGCACTCTTAGGCCTGAGAGACATTCCAGGAGTCAAAATATCTAATGGCTGCAAAGAACCTTTCACCATTATATTTCTTGTGGCAAGAAAAGCCATTCTGCACAAATGGATTTACCCCGATCCTCCCACTATTTTATTGTTTGTAGATAAATTGGCTTGTTTTTTTAAATGGAATAGTTGGAGGCCTCCCTACACAAGGAAACACAGGTCCACAAATTTTGATGTTTGGGAAGCTTTCATTCAAACCAGGGGTCCCCAAAGTGACCTGCTGGCAGCTGGGTCGTGTGGTGGGCAGAGCAAGCTGGCACAACCTGCATGGGTGCCCGCTCCCCTTCTCCTAGCGCCACTACTCCCTTCCCTCTCTGTAGGCACAAAGAAGAAGGGGAGGGCTGGGCTGGGGACAGAATCTCATACCACTAGTGAGACCCAGGCTGCACCACCCCCCACCTGAAGTGAAAGGCTGTAACCACCCCCCTTCCCCCAGGTGATAAGTTGCATCCCCTACCCCACCCCCAAAGTGACAGCCTGCAACCTCCACCATTGCCCCCAGGTGATAAGCTGCATCCCCCTCTAAGGTGGCAGGCTGAAACCACCACACCCCCCCCACCCCACGTGACAGGCTACAAACACTACCCTCCAGTTGACAAGTTGCAAACCACCCTCACCTCCCCCCCTTCCCCTCCAGGTGTCAAGCTGCAACCCCCCCACAACAGGTTGCAACACAAATAACCACCAACCTAAAACCCCTCCCATGTGATGTGAAGGGGTTGACTTCTGAGCAGCCGTTCCCTGGTGCCGGGGAGTTTTGGGGACCGCTGATTCAAACCTTGCCTATTGATACCCAACAACCTATAGTACAATTCTTCCAATATGCTTACTGGTATGAAACCAGACTATTAACCAATGATCTTCCACCTCCCACCTAAATTCTATATGATGACATAAATCACTCTACATAGTTTTAAAAGTAATGTATGTATGTAATATTATTTTGAAGTTTACTTAAAAAAAATGTAATTTTACATAATGCTATATAAATATTGTAAAGTGAGGGAAAAAAGTATTTAATCTCCTGCTGATTTTGTATGTTCGCCCACTGACAAAGAAATAATCAGTCTATAATTTTAATGGTAGGTTTATTTTAACAGTGAGAGACAGTACAACAAAAATATCCATTAAAATGCATTTCGAAAAAGTTATATATTGATTTGAATTATAATGAGTAAAATAATTATTTGACCCCTTTGTGAAACATGACTTAGTACTTGGTGACAAAACCCATGTTGGCAATCACAGAAGGTCAGACGTTTCTTGTAGTTGGGCCCCAGGTTTGCAGACATTTCAGGAGGGATTTTGTCCCACTCCACTTTGCAGATCCTCTCCAAGTCATTAAGGTTTTCGATGCTGACGTTTGGTAACTCGAACCTTCAGCTCCCTCCACATATTTTCTATGGGATTAAGGTCTGGAGACTGCCTAGGCCACTCCCAGGACCTTAATGTGCTTATTTTTGAGCCACTCCTTTTTTGCCTTGGCCATGTGTTTTGGCATGCTGGAATACCCATCCACATCCCATTTTTAATGCCCTGGCTGAGGGAAAGAGGTTCTCACCCAAGATCTGGCCCGTCCATTGTCCCTTTGATGTGGTGATGTTGTCCTGTCCCCTTAGCAGAAATACACCCCCAAAGCATAATGTTTCCACCTCCATGTTTGACGGTGGGGATGGTGTTCTTGGGGTCATAGGCAGCATTCCTCCTCCTCCAAACACAGCGAGTTGAGTTGATGCCAAAGAGCTTGATTTTGGTCTCATCTGACCACAACACTTTCACCCAGTTCTCCTCTAAATCATTCAAATGTTCATTAGCAAACTTCAGAAGGGCCTGCACCTGTGCTTTCTCGAGCAGGGGGACCTTGCAGGCGCTGCAGGATTTCAGTCCTTCATAACGCAGTGTGTTACCAATTGTTTTCTAGGTGACTATGGTCCCAGCTGCCTTGAGATCATTGAAAAGATTCTCCCAAGTAGTTCTGGGCTGATTCCTCACTGTTCTCATGATCATTGAAACTCCATGAGGTAAGATCCTGCATGGAGCCCCAGACAGAGGAAGACTGACAGTTATTTTGTGTTTCTTCCATTTGCAAATAATTGCCAACTGTTGTCACCATCTCACCAAGCTGCTTGGCGAGGATCTTGTAACCCTTTCCAGCCTTGTGTAGGTCTACAATCTTGTCCCTGACATCCTTGAAAAGCTCTTTGGTCTTGGCCATGGTGGAGAGATTGGAATCTGATTGATTGCTTCTGTGGACAGGTGTCTTTTATACAGGTAACAAGCTGAGATTAAGAGCACTCTCTTTAAGAGAGTGCTCCTAATCTCAGCTCGTTACCTATATAGAAGACACCTGGGAGCCAGAAACCTTGCTGATTGATAGGGGGTCAAATACTTATTTCACTCATCAAAATGCAAATACATTTATAACTTTTTTTAAATGCGTTTTTCTGGATATTTTTGTTGTTATTCTGCCTGTCTGTCAAAAAAAATCTACCTTTAAGATTATAGACTGATCATTTCTTTGTCAGGGGGCAAATGTACAAAATCAGCAGGGGATCAAATACTTGTTTCCCTCACTGTATATTATTCAGTCTTGTATCCAGCTATCGGGGGATCTAGTCTTTTTCATACAGTACATTTAGATCACTGTTTCACTCTCAGCTGGTCACTGCAGCAATGACCCCACATTATCAGAAGGTTCAACGTAAAAGATTAAGTCTGACAAAACCAAGCTCAAAGTAAGTTGTTCTGTTACGGTTTCTTTAGCTAACCTATAGTGCTTCGGGAATCTCTTGCCATGCATCAAGTTTATTTGTAAAACAATGTTTTTTAAAAACATTAACATTACCGATATAAGTCGACAATTTAAAAACAGATAAGCATTAAAAAACTAAAATTGGACCCTCTGAGGCCCATTCTACTAGAGCTGAGCCAGCTTCCTCGGAAGAGCTGCTTTGCTATAGTTGACAGTATTGGTAAAGCAGATTGTCGTTCATTCACACCTTCACCAGACACTATAGACTGGATGTGGCCCCTTTCTTAGCCACTGGAAGGTGTTACATCTGGTGGACCTGTTCAGACAGTTGTGGAGTAGGAGATTGAAGTTTGTACTCTTATTGGAGATGCTAGTTCCATGACTATTTTTTGACGTCTACAATTCCAGCCTACTGGTAAATACTCCAGCTGGAAGGTAATTTCTAGGGCATTGGGGAACAAGAGGGGGCAGGGTACATGTATACATTTTTGTGTGAGCTGTCACAAAGAGGTACAAATTGCATTACTGATGACAGAAGTATAACCCAACAGGTTATGGTACAGTAGATCAAAAGGAATTAAAAAGCCCTCCACTGAACCAATGAAAAGCACAGTAGAGCATTCTTAAAACAGAAGGCATCTATATTGCTCATTTCCATCACAAATGTCACAAAGGGGGTTAATCCTCATTCTCCAAGCCCTACTGTCACACTTACCCATTCCACGCTCCAGCGCTTGGTCTTTACCTCTGTGTGCAGCCAGTGGCTTCCAGCCAATCACAGAGGGGTTGCTGTCTTAAAGGGCTAGCATGTGGACTGCTCAGTGTTCCACACGCTAGCAGCCAGACCCCCTTCTAGTACTTTCCTCTGCCTCCAAGGATCACCAGCATTTTATAGTGTGTGCCAGCCTGCTTCCAGCCTTGTGTTCCCAGTGCATCCCAGCCTGCTTCCAGCCTTGTGTTCCCAGTGTGTACCAACCTGCTTCCAGTCTTGTGTTCCCAGTATGTCCCAGCCTGCTTCTAGTCTTGTGTTCCCAGTGTGTCCCAGCCTGCTTCCAGCCTTGTGTTCCCAGTATGTCCCAGCCTGCTTCCAACCTTGTGTTCCCTGTGTGTCCAAGCCTTGTGTTCCCAGTGTGTCCCAGCCTGCTTCCAGCCTTGTGTTCCCAGTATGTCTGTGCACTTGTGCCTGCATCCAGGCTTCCTTCACCTCCATGTCTACCTTTGCATTAACTCTCTTACTTGCTATTCTGCCAGGCTGCTCCCCTGTAGGTTCCAGTCAACCTCATTACTTTACGTACATCTTTTCTATTTTTCTTGTGTTACCCACTGCCTTGTTAGTCCTTTGCTCCAGTGCTGCAAGGGAGTTTTGCCTGCGCAATTGCGGCCTGCTTGGGTGAGTTGGTGAACCGCAGTCTGGGTTTCACCTGCAGTGTAACATCTCTACCTCTTCGGGCTCTGGTGAAGACCAAGCAGTACTCCTAAATTCTGTGCCTCGGCCCTTTTCAGGGCTCTTACTATCGCTAAACAGAAAGGCATGCCATTCTGTGTCAACTCTGTGGCTTTCGTCACCATCTAACCTGCTGCTTCAACCAGCCCTGGCCCACCACTCCACCCCTAGCGGGAGCAAATTCCCGATTTCTGACACCCACACCATAGAAACCACTGTTTCCATGCACTGATGATGGCCAACAAGCCTGAAACAGCTGGCTCTATAATACAAAATGCTTTGGTGAAACAATGCACTGATTACGAAAGAAAGAAAGAAAGAAAGAAAGAAAGAAAGAAAGAAAGAAAGAAAGAAAGAAAGAAAGAAAGAAAGAAAGAAAGAAAGAAAGATCTGGACGTAAAGTTGGCCAAGAGGCAGAAAGGAATGATTTGCATGGATTTGTTCACTATCCTGAAATAAACCCTTTGTTTTGGGGATCTGTGATGCAAGTGAGACATGTGGATACACTTTGGTTTAAGAAAGCTCTACTGTGCTGTATAAGACTAGTTCTAAACTTTCCGAATTCAGAACATGAAAATTTCCTCCATCCTTGTGCAAGCCTTCTAAAAGGAGATCACTGTTCCTGTAACACCTTGGTTCAGCTCAGAACAAGAGTATGGTTTGGAAGCATAACTTTGCCTATGGTACATAAGGTGTGACCTGAGTTTAAAGCATTTCCCACATTCGAGACATGAATACAACTTCACTGTGTGAACTTTTCTATGTCTGATGAGGGATGAGCTTCGGTTAAAAGTCTCCCCACATTCCGAGCAAGAAAAGGGCCTGATCCCCGTGTGAACGATCTGATGTCTGTTGAGAGATGACTTCCGAGTAAACCGTTCTCCACATTCCAAGCAAGAAAATGGTTTCTCCCCTGTGTGTATTTTTTTATGCATGATAAGATTGGCCTTCCGGGAGAAACATTTACCGCAATCTGAACATATATATGGCCTTGTACCTGTGTGCAGACCTTCGTGCATCATGAGAGATGATTTCCGAGTAAACTGTTCTCCACATTCGGTGCATGAAAATGGCTTCTCGCCCGTGTGAGATTTTTCATGCGTAATGAGATTGGCCTTTCTGGAGAAACACTTCCCACACTCTGTACATGCATATTGCTTCTGTCCTGTGTGAAGACTCTCGTGCGACATTAGAGAAGATTTCCGAGTAAACCGTTCTCCGCACTCCAAGCAAGAAAACGGCTTCTCTCCCGTGTGAGATTTTTTGTGAGTTATGAGATTGGCCTTCCGAGAAAAAGTTTTCCCACATTCGAAACACGGATATGGCTTTGGCCCTGCGTGAAGGCTCTCGTGCCCAATGAGAGAGGCCATTGGAGTAAACCCCCCTCCACTTTCCAAGCAGGAAAATGTCTGCTCTCTCATGTAAGATCTCTGAAGTAAGAGGAGTTCTGCTCTTTGGTCATCCTCTTCATGTTTAAAATATGGGAACCTCACTGGAGGTCCCATGTTATAAGAAGTCATTGGAGATGAGGGGTCAGGAAAATTCCCCCCAGGTGTAAAAGAGTCAGATGATAGATCTTCACAGTAAAGATATAGGGCACTGGGGTCTTCTTCTGAAAAATCGATGGTGATGTTATCTTCTACTTCACCTTCTCCATAAATAAAAGGTAATTTTCTGAGATCGTTCCTGTTGTGCTGTATACCTGGAAGAAATCAGACATGATGGGGAAACAAGGGAATGTTTGTCATAATTCAAAAATACTGAAAAGAGCAAAATCTTTGGGCCCCCCATCTACCATTTCAGTCTAGAGTTCGAAGAGAACACATCTCTCTATGGGAATGCCAAAGAGGCCAACAATGTAGACATGTGTTGTAGCCCTTTGTTTCATTATATTACCAGTTTTACTTACATAATTTTTTTATATTATTTATTCAGCTGGATTTATTCGCTTCCCACTTGGTTTATATTAATATGACGGCCGAGCAAGAGCGTTGCCATCCCAGGTGGATGCCATATGATATCCTCCCAGGATCGGGAGGTTAACATCCCTTGTAATAGGAATCTATTGTGACAGGTCCTCTTTATGGAGAGTCTGGAAGGCATGAGATCGGAAAAAAAAATCACTGATCTCATGCTCACAGCCACGAATGGGGCTTTGTTTATTTCCGGGAACCCGAGCGTGACGTCATAACGTCGAGCCCGGGCCTCCGACGGTCATAGAGATGACTGGTGACCATCTGGTCACCGGAAATCTCTATCGTCGTCATCCGGCACCAGTCGATTCTTTTTCCGGGCCCCCGATGGCACAGGAGAGGCCGGAGAAGCACCGGATGGTGGCGGGAGGGGGGGGACATCCCCTTCCGTCGCCTATAAGAACGATCAAGCGGTGGAACTGCCGCTATGATCGTTCTTAATGTGCACAGAATTGCCGGCTCGAAAGAATGATATCTGGATGATGCCTGTAGCTGCAGGCATCATTTAGATATCCCCTAACAAAGTCAAGGACGTCATATGACGCCCTTGGTATTGAAGTGGTTAAAAAAAAAAAAAAAAAAGATTGCTTATAACAGTTATTATCACTGCTATAAGCAATCACAGTGTGCAAAAATAATACATTGGTGAGTGAAGTGGTGAAAATGTATCTAAGCCCAAGAAAAAAAATATAATATATTGCAGCCACCAATATTTTTTAGGCTTTTGTCCATTTATTATCGCCTACTGATCCTAGGATGACAACGTTCATCACAATGTGTATATAATAAGCAGTAATGACTCCGCAGACCCAATGGGGGACACATACAGTATGTTCTCAAAGACCAGAGCACTTTTTGCGATTCGGCACTGCGTCGTTTAACTGACAATTGCGCGGTCTCGCAACGTGGCTCCCAAACAAAATCGACGTCCTTTTTTCCCCACAAATAGAGCTTTCTTTTGATGGTATTTGATCACCTCTGCGTTTTTTATTTTTTGCGCTATAAGCAAAAAAATAGCGACAATTTTGAAAAAAAACGCATTTTTTTCACTTTGTTATAATAAATATCCCCAAAAAATCTATGATTTTTTTTTTTTTTTCATCAGTTTAGGCCGATATGTATTCTTCTACATATTTTTGGTAAAAAAAAACAAAAAAAACTGCAATAAGCGTTTATTGATTGGTTTGCGCAAAAGTTATAGCGTCTACAAAAGAGGGGATAGTTTTATGGTATTTTTATCGTGACTGCGACATTATGGCGGACACATCAGACACTTTTGGCGCTATTTTGGGACCATTCACATTTATACAGTGATCAGTGCAATTAAAAATGCGCACGCGATGGCACAGCGGGAAATTTAAAGGGACGTACCTGTATGCCCATTTGCCTGTCCATGCCATTGTGTCGACGTATATGTACATGCGGCGGTCGGCAAGCGGTTAAAGACATTACCAAACACAATTTTGAAATGCTATGATTTAACCGCTTCAGCCCCGGAAGATTTTACCCCCTTCCTGACCAGAGCGTTTTTTGCGATTCGGCACTGCGTCGCTTTAACTGACAATTGCGCGGTCGTGCGCCGTGGCTCCCAAACAAAATTGACGTCCTTTTTTTCCCACAAATAGAGCTTTCTTTTGGTGGTATTTGATCGCCTCTGCGATTTTTATTTTTTGCGCTATAAACAAAATAAGAGCGACCATTTTGGAAAAAACGCATTATTTTTTACATTTTGCTATAATAAATATCCCCCAAAAATATATAAAAAAATATTTTTTTTCCTCAGTTTAGGCCGATCGTATTCTTCTACATATTTTTGGTTAAAAAAAAAATCGCAATAAGCGTTTATTAATTGGTTTGCGCAAACGTTATAGCGTTTACTAAATAGGGGATAGCTTTATGGCATTTTTATTAATAATTTTTTTTTTTATTAGTAATGCCGGCAATCAGCGATTTTTATTGTGACTGCGACGTTATGGCGGACATGTCGGACATTTTTGACACATTTTTGGGACCATTGTCATTTATACAGCGAACAGTGCGATTAAAAATGCACTGATTACTGTGTAAATGACACTGGCAGTGAAAAGGTTAACCACTAGGGGGTGGGGAGGGGTTAAGTGTGTCCTAGGGAGTGATTACTAACTGTAGGGGGATGGGCTCTGTGTGTGACGTCACTGATCTCTGCTCCAATGACAGGGAGCAGAGATCGAGTGACACTTTTCACTTGGCAGAACGGGGAGATGCTGTTTACAACGGCATCTCCTCGTTCGTCCTCTCTGTGAGGCGATCGTGGGTATCCCCGCGGCGATCGAGTCCGTGGGACCCGCGACCTGGCTCACGGAGCTCCCGGCCGGCGCGCGGCGGCGCGCACGCAATGGCACGGCGGGGAATTCAAATGGACGTACAGGTACGCCCATTTGCCCAGCCGTGCCATTCTGCCGACGTACATCGGCGTGCGCCGGTCGGGAACCGGTTAAAGTCTTTTAACATTACCTATGCACATTGTAGGAAGTTAGTAGCGTATATAATTTTATTACTCACCTGTGCTGATCTCTGGAGGAATTTCCTCCTCTTTACAAGGCTCATCACCCATCATATACGGCTCATCACCCATCATATATGGATCTTCTGCTTCCTCCTCCACCTCAGTTTTAATAGTAATACGATTTTCATCCTGAATAGCATAATATGATGTACCCATTCAGTTCATCAACTCTGTACACATAGCTTTATCTCGTAATAGGACATTTACCTGATCCAGTGGGATGATGTGATGTTCCTGTGTGGAGCCGTGGGAATACAGAGGGCTGAGAGATCTTTCTGGGGTGTTCCTGTTACTGGATCCATCTGTAGGAAACACACACACACTGACTGAATACATTGTTTCTATGTCTTTATATCAGAGGATGTGTGTATCTAGGTGGATCCTCAATACTCTCCTCTCCTTTACAAGAAATGAAAGTCTCCTCTTACCCGGTGATGTGCAGGACGGCCGGTTCTCCATCATGATGTCCTTGTAGAGATCCTTGTGTCCTTCAAGATACTCCCACTCCTCCATGGAGAAATAGACAGTGACATCCTGACACCTTATAGGAACCTGACACACACAATGATACAGTCACCATCCAGACACATCCCTTGTCTGTTAATGGATAATGTCCCAGAATTCCCGACACCGCTCACCTCTCCTGTCAGAAGTTCAATGATCTTCTGGGTGACTTCTAGAATCTTCTTGTCATTTCTCTCGCATGTCAGGTAGGGAGGTGGAGGCTCTATGATGACGCTACTGCTAGTTTCTCTTGACTTCCGAGGATGGCTATTAGGTGTCACATGATCACCAGATGTCTTCTTCACCAACTTGTAGTCCTGTGTAGTACAGAAATAGTTATTACAATACAGACATAATTATTCCAGTGAATACAATAGAGGTAAGACAGATGTCATGTGACACAGCAAAAAACATTGGTTCTTGCCATCATCCAACCTAGATTGTCCATTCATTACTATAACTGTCACCTCTCTAGTCAGGTCTCTATTTTATTAATAGAGCAAAGAGTAATGTCATGTGACCTCCCAGAATCCTCCTCACCTATACGGTTAGGTCTGTGTTTTATTAATAGAGATAAGAGTGATGCCATGTGACCTCCAAGAATTCGCCTCACCTCTCCAGTAAGCAGGAGGATCATCTCCAGAGCAAGGTTTAGTATACTCTCCGTCATCCTCTTCATTTTCTTGTCCAATCTCTGTGAATTAGTCATGATTGGGGAAATGGACTCTGGTTCTGGTAGAAGAGATCTTGCCTTATAAATAAAGAGCACAGTTGGTCACATACTATAGAACATCAGTGTTCAAATTATAGCAATTGTTAAAACTAGGCACCAAAGGATGGCCCCACATATCTCTAAATGTCCTAAAATTACCTATTACACATCCTGCTGGACCACAAACTTATCAGCACCCTGTAAACACTACAACTTGTTTGCAGCTAGGAATTCTGGCACAACCCATTCCCCTCTCCGCCATCTCACTTTACAATTCAAATCTTTGAAAGCCAAGAAAGCTGTGCCCCAGGCGGAGGGTCCCAGCTGGAGAGGTTCCAACGCATGGAAGGAGGGAAGGTCCTACATAGAATAAAAAAAAACTACAATGCATTCCTTACAAGATAAACCTCAAAAACATATCAGATTAATGATAATTGACGCCAAAGGAGTAACAACTAAATTAAGGAGTTAACACCTATGCTGACTCCCTGACACCAAGGGATACGATTATGTAACTAGAACTGGGTGGTTCCACAACTTTTACACCTTTCATCCTGTTCTTAGACAATCGGCATCTGCCTTGACTCATGGTGACTGGAAAAGGATGATAGATGTACCCGTCTGGATATAGGTTTGGAGTGTGTTGGAGTATGTTCCTGACACTCATTAGTCTGGTTGAATGTGACTAACTACTACTGAGGAGAGAAGAGGAACACATGGAGAAACATAATTGTATGTAGATGGAGCGTCATAAAAATTTAGAAGGATCTTTAACAAAATATCACATTTGCGTGATGACGTAATTCCAGTGATGTCAGCAGAGAGCGGTTTGAAGTCCCAGTGAGTGTTGGGGGGGGGGGGGATGGGGGCAAAGCGGAGAGCTGCTGACTGACAGGAAGCAGCTCTCTGCTCTGGGAGCTGAGAGAACCTAGCCATCAGCGGTGTTCAATTCTCAGTGCTGCATCCACCTAGGTAAGTATGATAACCAAAAAAACCCCTTTGCTTCTCTTTTAAGGGACATTCACATCTTGGACAGAGGACACCTGGTTCACAAAAGTTGTGAAAAAGGCCATCTGCATCAAACTGGAATGACCATCTCTAACCAGAGGTGGGGGGCTTCAACCCCATGTGTCTTCGACATACATGCCATCTCTATCCTGGTGTTTTGACAACAATTCACACCTCCAGCTATCTGTATAGAAAGACTAACACCTATGAAGGCCTTCTGATGCCTGGGATGGGGTTACGTAGTTAGAACAGGGTGGTTCCTCAACTTTTACACCTCCCATCCTGCTCTTGAGTAACAAACATCTGCCTTGACAAATTCCAAGGTGATTGGAATAAAATGACTGGAACAACCATCTCTAAACAGGGGTGGGGCCTTCAACAACATTTTTCTTTCATACATGATGCTGTTTTAACATCTCTGTCAACAATTCACACCATCAGCCATGTAAATTGAAGTATTGACACCCAAAAAACCTTCCTGACACCAAGGATGGGATTGTGTAACTAGAACAGGGTGGTTTTACAACTCTTACACCTCCCATCCTGTTCTTGGGCAATCAACACCTGCCTTGAAACACTCTACGAGTATGAATCAGGCTCTGTGACTGAATTAAGATTATTGAGTTACCCATGTGAATATGAGTTCTGGAATATGTTTCTGGCCCTCATCAGACAGCTTGGATAAGTTGCAATACCTCTTTGATCATACAGAAGACCAGTTGAATGTGACTAACTACTACTGAGGGGAAAAGTAAAATATTTGGAATATAGTCATTCTATATTTGGCTGAGTTGTAGAATAACTCAGAAGGATCTTTAACAAACATCACATCGCTGTGTCCTTCAAACCCAGCAATACACTGAGACAAAAGCTTAGACCAGGGATCTTAAACTGGCTGCCCTCCAGCTGTTGGGAAACGACAAGTCCCATGAGGCATTGCAAGGCTGAGAGTTACAAGCATGACTCCCACAGGCAGAGGCATGATGGGACTTGTAGTTTTGCAGCAGCTGGAGGGCCGCCAGTTTGAGACCACTGGTTTAGACATTCTGACGACCTAAGACCTGAACACAAGCAAAATAACTTGGTATATGAGCTGTAGTGTAGTAAGGAAGCAAAGACCTGTACATTGGGGAGACAAAGCAACCTCTCAACACATAAAAAGCATAATATAGGAGGGCAGATTCTACAGGTCAAAGCTCAGCAGTTGTCCTACACCAGTGGTCTCCAAACTGTGGCCTGGTGGTTGGGTGCGGCCCTTTGCTTACCTTTATGCGGCCCTTGGGGCACTATTCCCCTCATTGGAATTATTTCCTCATACTGACACCAATGATGAGACATCAATCTTTCCACTGACTAACTACCAAGCCCGAGGCATTTTTCTACTCCCACTGGCCCTCCTAAAGTCTGAAGGACAGTAAATTAGCCCTTTGTTTAAAAAGTTTTGAGACCCCTGTCCTACATCTTAAAGGGATTGTAAAGTCAGAAGGTTTTTTAACTGGTTTCATTCTATGCATTAAGATAAAAAGCCTTGTGTGTGCAGCAGCCCCCCTCAGCCCTTCTAATACTTACCTGAGGTCCTTCTCTGTCCAGCGATGTCCACAATTGTTTTTTTGGCCATCCGAGACTCTCCCTCCTGATTTGCTGAAACACAGCAACGGTGCCATTGGCTCCCGCTGCTGTCAAAGTCAGTTAGCCAATTGGAAGAGAGAGGGGGCATGGCCGAACCACAGCTCCTTGTCTGAATGGACACATAGAACTGTGACTTGTCTCAGGTGACCCCATAGCAAGCTTTTTGCTGCAGGGGCACTCAGCAGGAGGGAGGGGCCAGGAGCAGCGAAGAGGGACCCAAGAAGAGGAGAATCCAGGCTGCACTTTGCAAATCCACTGCAACAGAGCAGGTAAGTATAACATGTTTGTTATTATTCTTAATAAAAAAAAAAAAAAGACTTTACAATCACTTTAAGGAAAAGGGTTATTCTTTGAAGGACAGGGAGGTTCACATCTTGGAGAGAGAAGACACCTGGTTTACACCAGGCGATCTATGACAAACTGGAACAACCATACCTGAACAGGGGTCGAGGCCTTCAACACCATCTGTCTTCCACAGGATTCTATTTCTAATAACAATTCACACCTTCAGCCATAATGGAAGAATTAACACCTACGAGGAATTATTGACACCACGAATGGGATTATGTAACTAGAACATGGTGGTCCCACAATGTTTACACTTCCCATCCTGTTCTTGGACAACCAACATCTACACATTCTGTTGTGATTGGTTTAAGACAGGGTCTCCAAACTATGGCCCATGGGCCAGATCCAGCCCACTACAAGATTTTATCGGTCCGCAACTACAGCCAGTGGCATATCGTCAATGTGAACAGACTGAGGATTGAAGTCAGCAGAGGCAGCCTGTGGTCAATGCTTGGACCTTAATGTAAGGGGGCACACTGATAGGGACCCCAATGTAAGGGGGAACTTTGATGGGGATCTTGATGTAAGGAGGAATCTGATGGAGACCCTGATGTAAGGGGAGACTCTGACTGGGCCCCTGTGATGTAACATTCTAACGGGGACCCTAATATAAGGGGGAACTATGATATAAGAAGGCACTCTGATGGATACCCTAATGTAAGGGGGGACTCTGATTTGAACCCTGATGTAAGGTGAAACTCTGATGGGGACCCTAATGTAAGGGGGATAATGATATAAAGATGGAACTCTGATTGGACCCTGATGCAAGGATGATTCCGATGGGGACCCTAATGTAATTGGGACCCTGTGGTGTAAGGGGGACTCTGATGGGGACGCTAATATAAGGGGGAACTGTGATATAAGGAGGCACTCTGATTGGGGCCCTGATGTAAGGGGGAATCCTGATGTGAGGGGGACTCTGATTGGAACCCTAATGTAAAGATCAACTCTGATTGGGACCCTAGTGTAAGGGAGGAACTCTGATTGGAACCCTGATGTAAGGGAGGAACTTTGATTGAAACCCTGATGTAAGGGGGCAACTCTGATGGGGATCCTAATGTATAATGTATTTATTTATAAAATTGTTTAATTATAAAGTATACTATGCGGCCCCAGTACTGAAATGTTTGGAGACCCTGATTGAAGACGTTGATGCCACCTGTGTGCATACAATTTTTGGAGCATCTTCCCGACATTCATTAGAACTAAAAAAGTGGCTCGGTTAAACGACGACACATCTTTAACATGAATGAACAAATCCGATTGAATGTGACTAACCAATACTACATATACCATAATATGGATGAATGAGAACCTTTACTGACTAATCATATATGTTGGATGTCCATGCAATAAGACAATATATATATAAACTGTGGACGATTTCCACCACCAGACCCCATATTGCTTCCTATCTACAGGAGCCACAACTGATCCCATTCCTAGATCAATGTATTCCTGTAAGACATGGACTGTGGCTTTCTGCAGGATGTGTCCCCATCCAGAGCTCACCATCTAATGTTCTACAGGGAGACATAACCCCCAATCCAGTCCATACAAAGTGTTGAGCCCCCCTTCCCCCATAATAAGAAGACATTATTACCTCCTCCTCACTGGGCACACACTCTCCAACCTCCCACTTGAGCTCCTCCCACTCTCCCTCCTCTGGGCCATGACAAAATGGCCGCCTCCTTCACTGGGGACATCAGAGGAAAAATATTGCAATTGCGTTTTTACAATTAGAACTTTGCTATAATATTCGTTTTATCAACAAACTATAGATCCAGCTTTGTGCAGAGAAAAAATATCTAGTCAAATGTTCTGTTACACCGCCTATGTTACAGAAAAAAAAAAAGGACACAACTGGGCTACAAGAAAATGGCCGCAGATTGCTTCACAGGGCCTGCCCAGAGGCGTCACTACGGTGTTCTGTCAGAAGGAGCTGTGGAGAGCACACAACGGAAGTAGCTTTGGAACGCATACAGTAGAGCCAGTGAGAGGAGCGTTTCCGGTGTGGGGAAGTTAAAGGTTAATAGACAGGAAGTTATTAATAACAATAATACTAATGATAATAACAGCTATTATTTATAGATTTTCAGTGTTTAATCCCTCTGTATATATATACACACACACACACACTGATCAGCCATAACATTATGACCACTGACAGGTAAAGTGAACAACATTGATTATATTGTTATTAATTATTATTAAATATATAATTATTGTTACAATGCCATCTGAAGGTGGGTGGGATAAATTAGGCAGCAAGTGAACATGTTGTCTCTGAAGTTGCTGAAAGCAGAGAAAATGGGCAAGTGTAAGGATTTGAGAGACTTTGACAAGGACCAAACTGTAATGTCTAGATCAGTGGTCCCCATCTGGAGACCAGAAGCAGCCCTTTGCTTGTTTTATCCAGTCCTTGGGGCATTATTCGGGTTTCCTTCACTGACACCAACTATGGGGCACTATTCCTCTCACTGATACCAATGATGGGGCACTATTCCTCCCACTGACACCAACAATGGGGCACTGTCCCTCTCACTGAAACAAACTATGGGGCAATATTCCTCCCACCGACTCCAATGACGGGGCACTATTCCTCCTACTGATACCAATGATGGGGCACTATTGCTCCCACCAACTCCAATGATGGGGCACTATTCCTCCCACTGACTCCAATGATGGGGCACTATTCCTCCCACTGACTGCAATCATGGGGCACAAATAATCCTACTAATACCAATGATGGGGCACTATTCCTCCCACCAAATCCAATGATGGGGCACTATTCCTCCTACTGATACCAATGATGGGGCACTATTCCTCCCACTGACTCCAATGATGGGGAAGTATTGCTCCAACCAACTCCAATGATGGGGAAGTATTCCTCTCACCGACTCCAATGATGGGGCACTATTGCGCCCACCGACTCCAATGATGGGGCACTATTCCTCCCACTGACTCAAATGATGGGGCACTATTCTTCCCACTGATTCCAATGATGGGGCACTATTCTTCCAACTGACTCCAATGATGGGGCACTATTCCTCCCGCTGACTCAAATGATGGGGCACTATTCCTCCCGCTGACTCCAATGATGGGACACTATTCTTCCCGCTGACTCCAATGATGGGGCACTATTCTTCCAACTGACTCCAATGATGGGGCACTATTCCTCCCACTGACTCCAATGATGGGGCACTATTCCTCCCACTGACTCAAATGATGGGGCACTATTCCTCCCGCTGACTCCAATGATGGGGCACTATTCCTCCCGCTGACTCCAATGATGGGACACTATTCTTCCAACTGACTCCAATGATGGGGCACTATTCCTCCCACTGACTCCAATGATGGGGCACTATTCCTCCCGCTGACTCCAATGATGGGGCACTATTCCTCCCGCTGACTCCAATGATGGGACACTATTCCTCCCGCTGACTCCAATGATGGGGCACTATTCCTCCCGCTGACTCCAATGATGGGGCACTATTCCTCCCGCTGACTCCAATGATGGGACACTATTCTTCCCACTGACTCCAATGATGGGGCACTATTCTTCCAACTGACTCCAATGATGGGGCACTATTCCTCCCACTGACTCAAATGATGGGGCACTATTCCTCCCGCTGACTCCAATGATGGGGCACTATTCCTCCCGCTGACTCCAATGATGGGACACTATTCTTCCAACTGACTCCAATGATGGGGCACTATTCCTCCCACTGACTCAAATGATGGGGCACTATTCCTCCCGCTGACTCCAATGATGGGACACTATTCCTCCCGCTGACTCCAATGATGGGGCACTATTCTTCCAACTGACTCCAATGATGGGGCACTATTCCTCCCACTGACTCAAATGATGGGGCACTATTCCTCCCACTGACTCAAATGATGGGGCACTATTCCTCCCGCTGACTCCAATGATGGGACACTATTCCTCCCACTGACTCAAATGATGGGGCACTATTCCTCCCGCTGACTCCAATGATGGGACACTATTCCTCCCGCTGACTCCAATGATGGGGCACTATTCTTCCAACTGACTCCAATGATGGGGCACTATTCCTCCCACTGACTCAAATGATGGGGCACTATTCCTCCCACTGACTCAAATGATGGGGCACTATTCCTCCCGCTGACTCCAATGATGGGACACTATTCCTCCCACTGACTCAAATGATGGGGCACTATTCCTCCCGCTGACTCCAATGATGGGACACTATTCTTCCAACTGACTCCAATGATGGGGCACTATTCCTCCCACTGACTCCAATGATGGGGCACTATTCCTCCCACTGACTCAAATGATGGGGCACTATTCCTCCCGCTGGCTCCAATGATGGGGCACTATTCCTCCCGCTGACTCCAATGATGGGACACTATTCCTCCCACTGACTTCAATGATGGGGCACTATTCCTCCAACTGACACAAATGATGGGGCACTATTCCTCCTGCTGATACCAACGATGGAGTACTATGTATCCAACTGACACCAACAATGGGACACTATTCCTTCCATTGATACCAATGATGGGGCACTATTACGCCCTCTAATGCAATTCATGGGACATTATTTAATACCACTGATGCAAGGACATTTTCTTCTCCTACTTGCCACAGTCTGCCCCCCCCCCAAGTCTGAAGGACAGTAAACTGGCTCTTTGTTTAGAAATGTTGTTGACCCTTGGTCTAGATGACCGGGTCAGAACTCCACAACTGGGATGCTTCCAGTCTGCAGTGGTCTGGGCTGAGTCCAAAGAAGGAGAAGTAGTGAACTGGTGAGAGCATCATGGGTGGCCAAGGATCAGTGATGAACATGAGAAGTGAAGGCTGGCCTGTGTAATCCGATCCAATAGAAGGGCTACTGTAGCTCAAATTGTTAAAAAGGTGATGTTGGTTCTGATAGAAAGGTGTCAGAACACTCAGAGTATCGCAGTTTGCTGTGTATGGGGCCGTTTAGCCGCATACAGGTCAGGTTGCCCCATGTTGACCTGTGTCCATGGGCAAAAGGGCCTACAATGGGCACATGAGCATCAGAACTGGACCAAAGAGCAATGGAAGAAGGTGACTTGGTCTAATGAATTCAAGAATGGTTTGAAGAACACAACAATGAATTGAAGGTTTTGACTTGGTCTTTAGATTCTCCAGATCTCAGTCCAATCAAGCATCTGTGGGATGTGCTGGAAAAACATGTCCTCCCCGCAACTTACAAGATCTGCTACTGACGGCTTGGTGCCAGATACCACAGCATAATATTAGAGGTCTAGTGGAGTCCATGCCTCAACAGGTTATGGTGGGTGGTTATAATGTTATGGCCGATCAGTATATATACATTCACCGGTCACTATATTAGGTACACCTGTTCAATTGCTTGGTAACAAAAAAAAAAATTGCTAATTAGCCAATCACATAGCAGCAACTCAATGCATTTAGGCATTGAAGTTCAAACCGAGTATCAGAATGGGGAAGAAAGGGGATTTAAGTGACTTTGAACGTGGCATGGTTGTTGGTGCCAGATGGGCTGGTCTGAGTATTTCAATAACTGCTGATCCACTGGGATTTTCATACACAACCATCTCTCGGGTTTACAGAGAATGGTACGAAAAAGAGAAAATATCCAGTGAGTGGAAGTTGTGTGGAGCAAAATGCCTTGTTGATGTCAGAGGTCACAGGAGAATGGGCAGACTGGTTTCAAATGATAGAAAGGCAACAGTAACTCAAATAACCACTTGTTACAACCAAAGTATGCAGAATACCATCTCTGACTGCACAAAACATCGAACCTTGAAGCAGATGGGCTATAGCAGCAGAAGACCACACTGGGCGCCACTCCTGTCACTTAAGAACAGGATACTGAGGCTCACCAAATTTGGACAATAGAAGATTGGAAAACGTTGCCTGGTCTGAGGAGTCTGGATTTCAGCTGCGACATTCAGATGGTAGGGTCAGAATTTAGCATAAACAACATGAAAGCATGGATCCATCCTGCCTTGTATCACCGGTTCAGGCTGGTGGTGGTGGTGTAATGGTGTGGGGGATATTTTCTTGGCACACTTCGGGCTCCTTAGTACCAATTGAACACTGATTATATGCCACGGCCTACCTGAGTATTGTTGCTGACCATGTCCATCCCTTTATGACTACAGTGTCCTCATCTTCTGATGGCTTCTTCCAGCAGGATAATTGCACCATGTCACAAAGCTCAGATCATCTCACCACTAAGGATGAGCTCTGGCGTGTTCGCACAGCCCACGTGTAGAGCCCGCCAGGAAGTCGGCACTGCGCTGCTCTAATCATAGGCAGTGAGACATTTCCCGATCTCTGCAGCCGCGCATCGGGAAATGTCTCACTGCTTGTGATTAGCGCAGCGCAGTGCCGACTTCCTGGCGGGCTCTGCACGTGCGCTGTGCGAACACGCCAGAGCTCATCCTTACTTACCACTGGTTTCTTCAAACATGACAATGAGGTCACTGTACTCCAATGGCCTCCACAGTCACCAGATCTCAATCCAATACAGCACTTTATGTGATGGAACATCACTTAACCACTTCAATACCAGGCACTTAGACACCTTCCCGCCCAGGCCAATTTTCACCTTTCAGTGCTGTCGCAATTTGAATGACAATTGCGCGGTCATGCTACACTGTACCCAAACAAATTTTTTATCATTTTGTTCCCACAAATAGAGCTTTCTTTTGGTGGTATTTGATCACCTCTGCGGTTTTTATTTTTTGCGCAACAAATAAAAAAAGACAGAAAATTTCGAAAAAAAAAACAAGTTTTTCTTTGTTTCTGTTAAAATTTTTTGTAAATAAGTACGTTTTCTCCTTCAATGATGGGCACTGATACGGCGGCACTGATGGGCACTGATACGGCGGCACTGATGGGCACCGATGAGGTGGCACCAATGAGGTGGCACTGATGAGGTGGCACTAACGGGCACTGATGATGGGCACTGATAGGCGGCACTGATAGGTGGCACTGGTATGCGGCACTGATGGGCACTCATAGGTGGCACCGATGGGCACTCGTAGGCGGCACTGATGGGCACTTGTAGGTGGCATTGATTGGTACATATGGGTGGCACTAATGGGTACTTATGGGTGGCACTGATGTGTGGCACTGATAGGTGGGCACTGATGGGCACAGATGGGCACCAATGGGCAATGACAGGTGGCACGATGGGCAATGACAGGTGGCACCGATGGGCAATGACAGGTGGCACTGATAAAACATTGCTGGGCAGATCTGGGCATTGCTGGGCAGATCAGTGACATAATGGTGCCAATCAGTGCCCATTTGTGATTAAAATTCATAAACTCCTTTAGAAATGAATAAGGTCCATTCATGAACAAAAGCTTGATGAGAAAACAAACAGATCCAGTAGAGAGGGATCACGCATCCAAAGTTCATCCACCTTAACCCGCATGAGAGGAGAGGGGAAGAGCAAAATGTGAAGGGAACATCCAGGCTGAAGGTAAATCCAGGTGACAATAAGATTATGCTCTTACCGGAACCGGTGGACCTCCTATATAGCAAGGTCATACGCACAGGCAGATACAGCCCTCTGCAGGGACAGATGGACTTCCACGTCAGGATCTTCAGATGTCTGTGATGTTCCTGGGGCAAGCAGGTCAATCTAAGGAAAAACACTCACTGGTCCAAAGGGCCGTGAGTGCAAAAAGATTGCAAAAAACTCCAATAGTGTAGTATGGATTAATAAGCCTTTATTGCTCAAAGGGGCGGGGAACACTTCTCCTCCATAAAAACATGTCTAAAAAAGCCGGCAAGTAAAAAACAGTAACAAACACCCGCGTGCAATACAAACATGGGGCGTAAAACGTGATGGCGTATAGTGTGTAGCCATGCCCCACATGTTTCGTCATAAATGACGTCTTCAAAGGGGCCTTTCCCTCGTTCTCCCCTCTCCACATTGTAACCTGGTTCTACATTTCATTGCATTAAGCCTCACAGAGATGAGGGTTCTCCTGGCCCCTTGTGACATTAGGCCAATCACTGAACATCAACACTGTTGCATGGAATGAGTCACATGCTCCATACCCAGAAGCTGCAGGTATTCACTCTCAGTGGATAAATGATGTGTCAGGAGTAGGGATGAGCCGAACACCCCCCGGTTCGGTTCGCACCAGAACCTGCGAACGGACCGAAAGTTCGCACGAACGTTAGAACCCCATTGACGTCTATGGGACTCGAACGTTTGAAATCAAAAGTGCTAATTTTAAAGGCTAATTTGCATGGTATTGTCCTAAAAAGGGTTTGGGGACCCGGGTCCTACCCCAGGGGACATGTATCAATGCAAAAAAACTTTTAAAAACTGACGTTTTTTCGGGAGCAGTGATTTTAATGATGCTTAAAAGTAAAAAAAAAAAAAAGTGAAATATTCCTTTAAATATCGTACCTGGGGGGTGTCTATAGTATGCCTGTAAAGTGGTGCGTGTTTCCCATGTTTAGAACAGTCCCTGCACCAAATGTCATTTTTAAAGGAAAAAATCTCATTTAAAACTGCTTGCGGGTTTAATGTAATGTCGGGTCCTGGCAATATGGATGAAAATCAGTGAGACAAACGGTACCCCCCAGTCCATTACCAGGCCCTTTGGGTCTTGTATGGATATTAAGGGGAACCCCGCACCCAATTAAAATAAGGAAAGGTGTGGGGCCACCAGGCCCTATATACTCTGAACAGCAGTATACAGGCGGTGCAAACAAGACAAGGACTGTAGGTTTGTTGTTAAGTAGAATCTGTTTGTCATTTTAAACGGGTACATTTTTAACGTGTTTAGCTCCAGCCAAAATATCTTTTTTAAGCTTTTTGGAAAACATAGGGAAGGGTTATCACCCCTGTGACATTTGTTTTGCTGTCTTTCCTCCTCTTTAGAAGATTTCACCTCACTTTTTGTCCCAATGACAAATGTTTTTTGAGAATTTGGGGTTTTTTGTGGAACAAGGATTGGAAAGCATCAGTGGAAAGGAGAAATGTTTTTCCCATATTAACTCTTACAGGAGAGAATTTCCCTTCCTAGGGGTAGATTTCATCTCACTTCCTGTTGTCTCCTTCCGTTTGCAAGTAGGAGTCGTTTAGATGTTTGAAAGTAGGGGCCTGCCCTATATACTCAGCAGAAATTTGGGCCTTAGGTGTTGTTGTGGCCACAACAACGTAAGCCCTCACAGGGCCCTGCTGTGAAATATTAGATCAAGAATTGTAATTACATGCCCCTGTTGAACAGGGGCAGAAAAACTGGGCCTTTGGTGGTGGTGGTGCTGGTGCCACAACACTGTAAGTCCTCACTCGCTTTTGGTGGGTGCAGAAATGGGCCCTGCTGTGAAATATTAGATCAAGAATTGTAATTACAGTACATGCCTCTGTTGAACAGGGGCAGAAAAATTGGGCCTGTGGTGGTGGTGGTGCCACAACACTGCAACCCCTCACAGACACTTTAGTTGGAACGCAGGAACGAGCCCTGCTGCAAAGTATTGCATCAAAAATTGTAATTACACGCCCCTGTTAAACAGGGGCTGAAAAATTGGGCCTTAGGCACTGGTGGTGGCGCCCAGAACCAAAAATGTTCTTACAAGCTATCAGCGTGATGATTGAGGAGGAAGAGGATAATTACTCAGGGATAGTCACTCAGCATCAGCATAGGCAGTCTTTGAAGGGATCTGAGATTTCAAAAAAAATTATTCCGTTACATCAGCATCAGGTGCTTGGTAGCTGGTGGTGATCCAAGACTGATTCATTTTTATGAAGGTCAGTCGATCGACCGAGTCGGTGGACAGACACACCCTGTGATCGGTTACCACGCCTCCAGCAGCACTGAATGTGCGTTCCGAAAGAACGCTGGATGCAGGACAGGCCAGTAGCTCAATTGCATACTGTGCAAGCTCTGGCCAGTGATCCATCCTCAAGACCCAGTAACCCAGAGGATTTTCGGTGGGAAAGGTGTCCAAGTCTGATCTTGCCCCTACGTATTCCTGCACCATGTAAAACAGATGCTGGCGATGGTTGCTGGAACCGATCATACCTTGGGGCTGCGGACCAAAAAATTGTCTGAACGCATCGGTCAGACAGCCACCTTCTCCACCGCTCCTTCTTTGACTGACCGAAGCCTCAGCAACACGTTGTCCAGAAACAGGAGTTTGTAACCTCCCAGTCCCTGGGAACGTGTTGCACAGACCTTTCTGCAAGGCCTCCCGAAGATGTTTCATCCTCTGCTCCCTCTGCGATGGCAAGATAAGGTCCGCAACCTTACCCTTGTAACGTGGATCAAGGAGGGTTGCCAGCCAGTATTGGTCCTTCTCCTTGATACCACGAATACGAGGATCCTTACGTAGGCTTTGCAGGATCAGGGAGGCCATGCAGCGTAGGTTTGCTGAGGCATTCGGTCCGGAGTCCTCTGGGTCACTAAGGACGACATGGTCCGCAGCCACCTCCTCCCAGCCACGTACAAGTCCATGTGTTTCTTGGGACTGATCCCTTAAAGACTGCTGCTGATGCTGAGTGCCAGGCTCCACCTCCATACTGACACAATCTTCCTCCTCCTCCTCCTCCTCTTCCTGTGTGATCGGCGGGCACGCAGGAACACTGTCTGGATAAAGGGGGCCTTGAGAGCTAAGGAAGTCCTCCTCTTCCTGCCTCTGTTCTGCCTCAAGTGCCCTGTCCATTATTCCACGCAGCGTGTGCTCCAACAGGTGGACAAGGGGGACAGTGTCACTGATG
This sequence comes from Aquarana catesbeiana, assembly GCF_042186555.1. NCBI lineage: Eukaryota > Metazoa > Chordata > Amphibia > Anura > Ranidae > Aquarana > Aquarana catesbeiana. The sequence continues at coordinate 280,091,567 of NC_133331.1, read as the reverse complement.
CATGCACTGTCACTGCTCACCATCCTCGTGGCCTCCTCAAATGGTGACAGGACAGTGCATGCATCCCTGATCATGGCCCACTGGCGTGGGGAAAAAAAAACAAGCTCCCCTGACCCTGTCCTGGTGCCATAGTCGCACAGGTACTCATTGATGGCCCTCTGCTGCGTGTGCAGCCGCTGCAGCATGGACAACATTGAGTTCCACCTGGTGGGCATGTCACAGATTAGGCGGTTCTTGGGCAGGTTAAACTCCTTTTGGAGGTCCGTCAGCCGAGCACTGGCATTATATGACCGGCGGAAATGCACACAGACTTTCCTGGCCTGCCTCAGGACATCCTGTAAGCCCGGGTACCTGCCCAAGAACCGCTGCACCACCAAGTTAAGGACGTGAGCCAAACAGGGCACATGGGTCATTTGTCCCTGTCGGAGGGCAGAGAGGAGGTTGGTGCCATTGTCGCAAACCACCATTCCTGCCTTAAGTTGGCGTGGCGTCAACCACCTCTGAACCTGCCCCTGCAGAGCTGACAGAACCTCTGCCCCAGTGTGGCTCCTGTCCCCCAAGCACACCAGCTCAAGCACCGCATGGCATCTTTTGGCCTGCGTACTTGCTTTACCCCTTGAACGGCTACGGAGCACCGCTGGTTCCGAGGACAAAGCACAGGAAGAGGCCATGGAGGAAGAAGAAGAGGAGGGGGTGGAGGAGAGAGGTGTGTCACAATCATTAGCATTTTGGAGGCGTGGTGGCGGAACAACCTCCAACACTACTGCACCTTGTCCTGCATCCTTCCCAGCTGCCAGCAGAGTCACCCAATGCGCCGTGAATCTTAGGTAACGTCCCTGTCCATGCCTGCTGGACCATGAGTCAGCGGTAATATGCACCTTACCGCTGACCGCCCTGTCCAGCGAGGCATGGACATTGCCTTCCACATGCCGGTAGAGAGCCGGAATCGCCTTCCGTGAGAAAAAGTGGCGTTTGGGTACCTGCCACTGAGGAACCGCACATTCCACAAACTCACGGAAGGGGGCAGAGTCTACCAACTGAAAAGGCAGCAGTTGAAGTGCTAGCAATTTTGCCAAGCTAGCATTCAACCGCTGGGCATGTGGATGGCTGGGAGCAAACTTCTTTCGGCGGTGCAGCAGCTGGGGCAGGGAAATTTGCCTGGTACAATCTGACGTCGGTGTACCAAAAGCAGATTGCCCACAAGTACTTGGCTGTGACACACCTAATTCTACACCTTCATTCCTCTCAGTGCAGGTCTCAGAGAGAACTGAAGGTATAATGGGGTTGGAAATCTCAGCTGATGAGGAGCAAGGAGAGGTCCTCTTTGTTCTTTGGTGTGGGTCTTTTAGATACGCTTGCCAACGAACTGCATGGCAGGTCAACATATGTCTGGTCAAGCATGTGGTACCCAAGCGGGAGATGTTTTGGCCACGCGAGATACGCTTGAGACATATGTTGCAAATAGCAGCGGTGCAATCTGATGCACTCGTCTCAAAAAAGGCCCACACCAAAGAACTTTTTGAATAACGCGCAGAGACTGCAGCGCCCTGCACATGTGGAGCTTTGGGGTGTGATGCAGTCAATGTGCTGCCCTTATGATGTGCCATCTCCTCCTCCTCCTACTCCTCTCTCCTATCAGGCACCCACGTTGAGTCAGTGACCTCATCATCCCCTCCCTCCTCATTACTGGAGCAAACCTGGCAGTATGCTGCAGCAGCGGGAGCATGACTGCCAGATTGCTGTCCTTCTTGGGCACCCCCTCTGTCCGTGCTCATGTTACTGCCTTCATCGAGCTCAGTATCATCATCAGAGCCTTCCAAACGCTGGGCATCCTCCTGGAGCATGTACCCAACACTGTGGTCAAACAGTTCGAGGGACTCCTCAGGAGGACATGGTGGGGCTAGGGAAGGAGTCACTGATGACATTGAGCCGAGGGAAGAGGCCGCTGCTTTGCCAGACAAAGTACCCTGGGCATGGGTGAGAGAGGATGAGGAGGATGAGGACGGCTTGGTCATCCACTCGACCAAGTCTTCCGCATGTTGCGGCTCAACGCGGCCAGCTGCCGAAAAAAAGGCCAAGCGTGTCCCACGGCCATTTGCTGATGAGGATGCACCGTCTCCACGACCAGCACTAGGCACAGAGCCTGCTTGCCCTCTCTTATTGGCTTGTGACTGTCTACCTCTCCTTCTTGGCCTTCCAGACATACTAATGGCCTGTAGCTGCACTAAGCTGGGATATATATATATATATATATATATATATATATATATATATATATATGTACTGATGCTGCAGCTAGCAAAATCAACTGCCTGCTTGTAGTATGAGAACACCACCAACCTTCTACAGGTAGCTTTAGCTGAACACTGTGAGGTGGACGCACCCCACTAACTTGTAGGTTTAGCTGAACACTGTGAACAGGACGCACCCCACTAACTTGTAGGTTTAGCTGAACACTGTGAGCAGGACGCACCCCACTAACTTGTAGGTTTAGCTGAACACTGTAAGGTGGACGCACCACACTAACTTGTAGGTTTAGCTGAACACTGTGAGCAGGACGCACTGCACTAACTGTAAATAGTCTAGCTGCCTGACTGTGGTACTAATAGGATCAAAAGAACACCAGCAATTTTCTTCAGGTAGCTGTATATACTGTAACAAGACAAGCCTGCCTGTCAGTAAGAAGATAACAGCAACGGATCTAGCTGAACACTGTGAGCAGGACGCACTGCACTAACTTGTAGGTTTAGCTGAACACTCTGAGCAGGACGCACCCCACTAACTTGTAGGTTTAGCTGAACACTGTGAGGTGGACGCACCACACTAACTTGTAGGTTTAGCTGAACACTGTGAGCAGGATGCACCCCACTAACTTGTAGGTTTAGCTGAACACTGTGAGCAGGACGCACCCCACTAACTTGTAGTTTTAGCTGAACACTGTGAGCAGGACGCACTGCACTAACTGTAAATAGTCTAGCTGCCTGACTGTGGTACTAATAGGATCAAAAGAACACCAGTAATTTTCTTCAGGTAGCTGTAAATACTGTAACAAGACAAGCCTGCCCTGTCAGTAGGAAGATAACAAGAACGGATCTAGCTAAACTGAATACAGTGTATATATATATATATATGCAACACCTGGGATGCATATATATATACACAATACACTGTAAGTGCAGCTAACTGACTGACTGTTCTGCCTAATCTATCTAACTCAAATCAAATGTCACTGTCTGTCTCTCTCTCTCTCAATGAACGCCGGAACACACACTACACAGGGCCGCTGTGCAGGCGGCCTTATATAGTGTGGGGCGTGTACTAAATCCCCTGAGCCATAATTGCAATTACGGCTCTCTGTTCAGGCGGCGCTGTGATTGGCCAAGCATGCGGGTCATAGTGCATGCTTGGCCAATCATCAGCCAGCAATGCACTGCGATGCCGCAGTGAATTATGGGCCGTGACGCGCCACACGAATTTGGCGCGAACGGCCCATATCGTTCGCAATTCGGCGAACGGGCGAACAGACGATGTTCGAGTCGAACATGGGTTCGACTCGAACATGAAGCTCATCCCTAGTCAGGAGAACAAAGGCAAGGTGCTGTGCTCACTCTGCTCTCTCCCCTTGTCAGCATGTTACATAGTAGGTGAGGTTGAAAAAAAGACACAAGTCCAACCTATGTGTGTGATTATATGTCAGTATTACATTGTATACCCCTGTATGTTGCGGTCATTCAGGTGATTATCTAATAGTTTTTTGAAGCCATCGATGCCTCCCGCTGAGACCACCGCCTGTGGAAGGGAATTCCACATCCTTGCCGCTCTTATAGTAAAGAACCCTCTATGCAGTTTAAGGTTGAACCTCTTTTTCTCTAATTTTAATGAGTGGCCACAAGTCTTGTTAAACTTCCTTCCTTCAAAAAGTTTTATCCCTATTGTGGGGTCACCAGTACGGTATTTATGAATTGAAACCATATCCCCTCTCAAGCGTCTCTTCTCCAGAGAGAATAAGTTCAGTGCTCGCAGCCTTTCCTCATAACTAATATCCTCCAGACCCTTTATTAGCTTTGTTGCCCTTCTTTGTATTCGCTCCATTTCCAGTACATCCTTCCTGAGGACTGGTGCCCAGAACTGGACAGCATACTCCAGGTGCGGCCGGACCAGAGTCTTGTAGAGTGGCAGAATTATCGTTTTATCTCTGGAGTTAATCCCTTTTTAATGCCAATATTCTGTTTGCTTTGTTAGCAGCAGCTTGGCATTGCATGCCATTGCTGAGCCTATCATCTACTAGGACCCTCAGGTCCTTTTCCATCCTAGATTCCCCCAGAGGTTCTCCCCCCCAGTGTATAGATTGTATTCATATTTTTGCCACCCATTTTTCTACATTAAACTTAATTTGCCATGTAGTTGCCCACCCCATTAATTTGTTCAGATCTTTTTGCAAGGCTTCCACATCCTGCGGAGAAGTTATTACCCTGCTTAGCTTAGTATTATCCGCAAATACAGAGATTGAACTGTTTGCCCCATCCTCCAGATCGTTTATGAACAAATTAAATAGGATTGGTCCCAGCATAGAACCCTGGGGGACCCCACTACCCACCCCTGATCATTCCGAGTACTCCCCATTTATCACCACCCTCTGAACACGCCCTTGTAGCCAGTTTTCAATCCATGTACTCACCCTATGGTCCATGCCAACGGACCTTACTTTATATAGTAAACGTTTATGGGGAACTGTGTCAAATGCTTTTGCAAAATCCAGATACACCACGTCTACGGCCTTCCTTTATCTAGATGGCAACTCATCTCCTCATAGAAGGTTAATAGAATGATTCTTCATGAATCCATGCTGATTACTGCTAATGATACCGTTCTCATTACTAAAATCTTATATATAGTCCCCTCCAAGAGCTTGCATACTATTGATGTTAGGCTAACTGGTCTGTAGTTCCCAGGGATGTAACAATGTAACATTGCTGCTTTCTGAGTGCTGCTGTGCAAGGGTAACAGGGGGCTGCTATGAAAACAGTCAGGTACTTATACCTCTTTTATATATAGAAAACAATCTTTATTTTTAAATGAATACACAATTGGCTGGTGTTTTATTTTATATCTTCTGGATTCCAGCTTTAAAGTGCTTGTAAATCTCAGACATGAAACATAAACAAAGCATATCCCTCTATAGTGTGTATTTCTCTCAATCCAGAGCACTAAGTGTCATTCCTCTGCTATCAGCATGAATCACTTCTGACAAGTTTTCCTGACACCAAGAAAAAAAAAAAAGTGACAGGGGAGGGAGTTCCAACACACAGCCTGTGATTGACAGTCTCACCTCTGTTCCTGTGTGCTGTGTGAAGGGGGTGTGTCCCTTCCCTCCAATCAGCTGTCAGAGCTCTACTCACAGAGTGTAAATTCAACTCTCCGCCCCCCTTTTTTCTGACAGTCAGACAAGCTTTATAAATTCTGTTTAAATAAAATGTTGAACGGATGTAGAGAAAGACTGCAGATGAACAGGTACAACTTATGTAAGAAGATTAGTTTCATTTCAGGGTACTACCTGAGGCCAGTCACTTCACTGGGTATATGGAAGGGTTTACAGCCTCTTTTTACTATGCTTGGAAAAAGGCCTTTGGATGTTTAAAGCGGTAGTAAAGTCATTACAAATAATTTGCAGCAAGTCTAATATCACCATATAATGCATTTATAGATGCAAAGAGATATGCTGGAACATTATATCTGTGTCTTACTATATCTGTAGCTTTAGTATTATGATGTTCCCTTCCAGCTGAAGACGGCGCCATCTTGGAAGCAATCTCCCGACACCATCCCCACCAGTATTTCCACCCTTTCTCCCGTCAATGAGGGAATCTAAGACATGCGCATTGCAAGTAACCCAAGCCTCAGTTTCATCTAACGTTACCATGGTTCCTTAGCCCCGCATAGCCAATCAGAACACACATGTAAATCTGCGGTCCCCACCGCTCCCTGTGCGGATGCTGAATGTGATTGTGCACACCCCTTGTGATGTAGCTAGTCACAGGAAAGCGTTTCAGGAAAGTATGAATGGTCAGCACCCTCGCGGGATTGCAATGCAATGCCATGCAGTGATGCTGACAGAGGCACGGCACCTGTATAAATAGACTGACGGCACACTAAGTGTTCCGTCAATATAGAGCAGGGGTCACCAAATTTTCTAAGCAAAGAGCCAGTTTACTGTCCTTCAGGTTTTAGGGGGGCCCGACTGTGGCCATCAGGAGTAGAAAATGTCCCAGCATCAGTTGGAGTAGACAATGCCCTGTCTTTGGTGTCAGTGAGAAGAATTGCACCCCATCGTTGGTGTCATTGGGAGGAATTGTGCCCCATCCTGGTTGTCATTTGGGCCTCATTGTTGGTGTCATTGGGAGGAACTATGCCCCATCATTGGTGACACTGGGCCCTAATGTTGGTGTCATTGGGAGGAATCGTTCCCCATCCTTGGTGTCATTTGAGCCTCATTGTTGGTGTCATTGGGAGGAACCATGCCCCATCATTGGTGACATTGGGCCCTATTGTTGGTGTCATTGGGAGGAATTGTGCCCCATCATTGGTGATATTGGGCCCTATTGTTGGTGTCATTGGGAGGAATTGTGCCTCATGATCAATGTTATTGTGAGGAACTGTGCCCCTTCGTTGGTGACATATGGCCAAGGGCCATATAAAAGCAAGCAAAGGGCAGCATCTGGCCGCAGTTTGGAGACCACCGATCTAGAGCAAAATGCATATGTGCAAGTGACGTCATTGCAATAAACTTATTTTCTAGAGCTGGTGGTCGGCTCACTTGTAAGAGCGATCGGAGTGGCTAATTAGCTGCTCAACTGCTATTACAAGCAGCAGGAAGGGACGTCCCCCCTCCTCCTGCCGCTGGATTGGGCTCTCCGGTCCCACCGGGAGACCTGAGCAACTAGCCGCCATGTTCGCCGTCTGGCTGGACACCCAAACAAAGACAGGATCAACTTTGATCGGGTCTCGATAGTGGTAACCCAGAAGCAATGGATTGACATCACTTCTGGTTTAACTGGATGTCATCGGCACCATTTAAAAAAATAAATAAAAGCATTCAAAACCGCCAATCTTGGTGTTTTGAGTGCTTCTAAGCGCAGAGGAGGGATTTGGAGTCTTTTTTATCCCTCCATAAAGAGTACCTGTCACATGCCTATTGCTGTCACAAGAGATGTTTATATTCCTTGTGACAGCAAAAAAATAAAGTGCTAAAAAAAAAAAAAATAAATAAATAAAGCAACAGTTTAAAAATAAAAAAAATAATCGAAATAAATGAATAATTAAAAAAATAAAATTAAAGTGCCCCAACCAGGGAGTTCCACCAGAATCGGCTTAGACCGGGTCTCCGATGTAGTAACCCGAAAGCGACGTTACTTCCGATTTATTCGGCTGCCAATTTTGCTGATATTAAATAATCGACAGTATTCCAAAATTCTGATTTCGGCGTTTTGAATACTTTTAAGTGCTTATTACTGTCACAAGGGATGTTTACATTCCTTGTGGCAGCAATAAAAGTGATCAGATTTTTATTTTTTTTTTTAAAGAGACTGTGTAAAATAAATAAATAAATAAATAAATAAATAAAATAAACAAGAAAAAAATAAAATAAATTAAAGCAGCCCTGTCCCCATGCACCAAAGAAAAGGCATACGTAAGTCGCGCCCGCAAATGTAAACGGTGTTTAAATCACACATGTGAGGTATCGCCCCAATCGCCAGAGTGAGAGCAATAATTCTAGTACTAGACCTCCTCTGTAACTCTAAACTGGTAACCGGTAAAAAAATTTTAAACATCGCCTATGGAGATTTTAAAGTACCGTAGTTTGTCGCCATTCCACGAGTGCGTGCAATTTTAAAGCATAACATACTAGGTATCAATTAACTTGGCGTAACACCATCTTTCACAATATGCAAAAACATTGGGCTAACTTTACTGTTTTCCTATTTTTTTAATTCCAAAAAGTGTATTTTTTCCCAAAAAATTGCATTTGAAAGATCACTGCGCAAATACCGTGTGACATAAAATATTGCAACAACCACCATTTTATTCTCTAGAGTCTTTGATAAAAAAAATATATATAATGTTTGGGGTTTCTAAGTAATTTTCTAAAAACTGATTTTAAACTTGTAAACAAGTGTCTAAAATAGGCTTGGTCCAGAAGTGGTTAAAGTTTACAAAAAATTTGAATTAACAAAAAGTGGATTTTTTTTTTTTTTTACCCAAAATTGCGTTTAAAAAAATCACTGCTCAAATACCGTGTGACATAAAAAAATTGCAAATCCCACCAATTTATTCTCTAGGGACTCTGCTTTAAAAAATGTATAATGTTTACGAGTTCTAAGTAATATACTAGCAAAAAATACTGATTGTTACATGTAAACAAAAAGTGCCAGAAATGGCCTGGAGCTGAGGTGGTTAGATGGCACAAAGTAGGGCAGGAGAGTTTACTACCACTTTAAGCTTATTCCAGTCTTTCCATATATAAGACATTGCTACTCCGCTTATATAATTGTAATCCAACTTTTGTAACCAATGTCACAGCTGGAGAACCACATCCATTACGCTCTTTAACACTTTGGAGATGTGTGATAATGAAGGATTCATCTGAAAGCTCTTAATAGACCTGGACTACGGTTGATTGTCCATGTGCAACTTCTTGTGTCTAACCAGACCTGATTTGTGGGTGAAACCTCTCCCGCATTCAGAACATGAATACAACCAATCCCCGCTATGGATTCTATTGTGATTAACAAGATCAACATCATTAGTAAAACCTTTCCCACACTTGTGACACGAGTATGGCTTCTCAACATGTCTCCTCTGGTGGAGAACGAGTGAAATCTTGTGCGAAAAGCACTTGCCGCATTCCGGACACCCATACGGCTTCTCCCCTGTATGAGTCCTCTGGTGCTGAACGAGTGACCTCTTCTGCGAAAAGCCCCTTCCGCACTCTGGACATGAATACGGTTTCTCCCCTGTATGAGACCTCTGGTGGAGAACGAGCGACGGCTTCTGCGAAAAGCACTTCCCGCACTCTGGACACGAATAGGGTTTCTCCCCAGTATGAGTCCTCTGGTGGAGAATGAGGTGTGTCTTTTGTGAGAAGCATCTCCCGCAGCCAGAACAGGAGTACGGCTTCAATCCCGTGTGGGTTCTAAGGTGTTTCACGAGAGTCGAGTTCTGCATGAAACATCTCCCGCATTCAGAACACGAGAAGGGTTTCTCACCGGTGTGGATCCTCTGGTGCGCGTCCAGAGTGAATTTTGTGGCGACAGACCTCCCGCATTCGGAGCAGGAAAACGTCCGCTCCCCCCTGTGGAGCGTCTCGCATTTAGAGCATGAATATGGCTTTTCCTTCTTATGTTTTATCCGTTTGTGTCTGAGAAGATGTGAGTCAGAGGGAAAACATGTTCCACACTCAGGACACAGAGACATCTCCCCTTCTTGAGGTATGTGATGGATCACACCACACATATGATCGGGAAAACTCTCATGTTCAGGCGCGTCAGATGACAGATCACTGAGAGGTGCTGGATGGAGATTTGGAATCATGGGGCCTTCTTCTGAAGAATTGAATGTGATGTCATCATCATAGGGAACAGTAACAGGACTTCTCTTGGTACCACCTTTTCTGTACCGACCTCCTGGGAGAAATAAAGATATAAGGAGATAGAAGGGTTTTCTCTAGACTAAAATGATGCGAGTAAGCTGGAGGTCTAACAAAGATGAATATCAAGGCAAACAGCTAAATAAATATATGGGAGATGTTTTACCTGCCAAAGGATTTATTTTATTTCTGCCCATACAGCCCTGAGATTTACACATCTCTGCCCGGCCAAACAGCACAGCCCTGTGTCCTTAAAACGGAGCTCCACCTAAAAGGGGAAGTTCCGCTTGTTTGCACCCCCCCCAGGGTACCTGGTTTTGAAAGTTCACCCCCCCCCCCTCCTTCCCCTGCAGTCTTCTGGGACACATCATAGGTCTATGGGACCATTCACAAGGCGCAAGCGCGACTCTCGCATGCGCAGTAGGAGACTGGCTGTGAAGCACTTCCTTTTTCTATTACTTCAGATGATGTTGCCTGCACCCGTAGCCGATTAAAGAATCGGCTCAATTTCCCCATCAACACAGTCGGGGTTGATGGGGGAAACTTACCTGCAGTGCTATTGTGTTCTGCCAGCAGGGAGCCTTCCCTACCGGCAGAACACAATGATCACCGCCAACGGTTTTAGCCACAGGCAGTGACCGCATGCACAAGTTTGACAGGCTGGTTGTACTGAAGTCGATCTATGGATCGACTTCAGTACAACCAGCCTGCCCATAGATTAGTCGAATCTCGGTTGGTCCCTGCTGAACTGGCCGAGATTTGATCCATCTATGGTAGGCATTACAGGTATGGTCCCTTCTCTAGCCTGTGACTGGACAGTGAAAGGAAAAGCAGCATAATGAAGAGCTCATCTGCCTGTCAGTCCATTCTCTCTTCCTATTAGCATGCCTCTTATTAGCACATTAACTGATCGTGCTGCTTCTAGATCTCCCAGTCTGAGCTCTTCTGCAAAGGGACTGCAAGAGACTGATACTAAGGCAGGCCATAGATGGTGTGATTTTTTTTCTTGCAACCACAGGTTGCAGGAAAGAAAATCGCCCAATTCCTCCATTAATACAGTCAGTGATAATGGGGGAATCGAATCCCTCCCGTGGAGCCATTGTGTTCTCCCGGGGTCCGATGAGCCCCTGTAGTGTTTACTTTTTCCTTTTACTGACAGAGGAGGGGGGAGAAGAAGAGATTGTTGTAGTGACTAAACAAGGAAAATCTGTGACTCTTCTCTGGATTCAGTGTTTATTGCTCACCTGTGCTGATCTCCATAGGAATTTCCTCTTCTTTAGGTAAGACATGTCCTTCTTCCTCCTCCTCAGATTTGACGTCTCTCTGAGTATCCCTGCTGTCTCCGGGGTCTGTGAATAAAGATGAGAGTAAAGCCTACTGGTACTACCCAGTAATCCCTTACCAGAACAGAATCTATAGTTTAGGGCAATACACAGAGTTCAGGCATGTTTTAGGAGGTAGGAGGCTGTATAGGAGAAATTCAGAAACTTTTTTTTTTTTTTTTTAGTGTTGAGAAATAACTCACCTGTGCTTATGTCTGTAAGGCATTCTTCCTCCTTAAACTTCACCTCCAGTACTTCCTCAGCTTTGACATCTGTCTGAGTGGCTCTGGTGTCTCCGAAGTCTGTGAATATAAATGAGAGTGAAGCCCCCTGTACTGAGAGCTCTGCTGATCCCCCACTCAGTAGTAACCCCCAAATCTGTTGAACCCCCAGCTCTGCTGATCCCTCGCTCAGTAATAACCCCCAGCTCTGCTGATGCTCTAGTTTTCTGATCCTCCTGGTGAAGTCTCTTGGCTGGTAACACACAATGACATGACGTAAAGAAGGAGAGTCGGAGTCTAATAGAGGCTGATGGCTCCTGACTCCCCCACTGTAAACATACTGTCTCCCCATTACTGTCTACTGACAGAGGAGGGGGAAGAAGAAGAGATTGTTGTAGTGACTGAACAAGGAGAATCTGGGACTCTTCTCTGGATTTAGTGTTTATTACTCACCAGTGCTGATCTCTGGAAGGATTTCCTCCTCCTTACACGGATCACCACCCATCACATAAGGATCCCCTGCTTCCTTCTTCACTCCAGGTTCTTTAACCACAATTTTTTTCACCAAATGTTCATCCTACATAAAAAAAAATACAAATAGAAATCATATATGAAATTTAAGACTAGAAATCTGGTCTGCTGAGAAAGACCCTTAGCTTTCCTACTTGACTCTCCTGAGGGATCTCCTGATCTTCCTGTGTGGAGTTCCGGGAATACAGAGGACGGGGACATCTCTCTGGGGTATTTCTGTTACTAGATCCATCTGTAGGAAACACACACAATTATAACATCAAGGGTTATAACAGTCTTGACAGATCTTTCTATCAGTACCCTTGATGCATTATGGATGCTTCACTGTGGAATCTGAGACCTGCATTTCTAAAGGGTGCAATTATGTCTCAAAGAGCCTTTTGGCCTCCCAAAGCATGTTCCAATGCTACCTGGACTCTCTTAATGTCCACACCACCCAAAACCAACGTGTGCCACAAGCCACATAAAGCTGCAGATAGAGGAAGCTGAAAATATATACTTTTTCTTGATGGTTCAATTACAGGTGATTACACATACCACAGTTTAAAAGCATATTCTACCTGTTAAAATAAGATAAAAAAATGCACCCACACAGCTAATATAAAAAAATTGGCTTTTTTAAAAAATGTTTGCAATTAGGCCAGCAGAGCATGGTAGCCACGATCAGGGCATCACAGGTGCAGTGCACAGGCTCCTGCATACTTTTCCCTCAGACTCAGGTCTGTATGGACCTTCAGTTATGAGCCTGGAGGAAGGGTGGTTGGACTACATACTGGTGCATCATCACCGTGCTACTGCGTCCAGCCATCCTTCTTCATGGAGGTATGGACCTTCAGTTATGGGGCTGGAGGAAGGGTGGTTGGATTACAAACTGGTGCAACATCACCGTGCTGACTTCCGGTTCCGGCGCCATATGTAGGAGGCAGAGAGACCGGCAGCTCCACTCACCGACAGAGAAAGAATCAGCATATTAAGCCCAGGGATGGCTCCCCCCCCCCCCTCCAGGAAACTTCCACACAAGCCCCAGCATCACGGTGAATGGAGCGGTACCTCTCTCAGCCACGGTCCCGCTCCCTCAGGAGCTCCAGGGAGACCTAAGATGGCCGCTGCAGCGTCTGCCTCTCCTCTTTCACTGAGTGATCTGCAGCCTCAGCTTACAGGTAACTCGTGTGAAAGGGATAATCACACAGAGGACATGGATGCTTTCAGACCATGCTGAAAGAGGCCTGGAAGGAATACACACACAATAGCTCCCATGCAGACAATCCTAATCTGTTCTGGGAGGCAGGCAAAGCATTCCTCCGAGGAAGGATAATATCCTTTGTATCGGCCTACAAGAAGAATGCCCACAAAACATACCTAGAGACCAGTCATAGTCTACGTAATGCCCAGAAGCAACTTACTGAGTGGAACACTCCAGAAAACCGTAAGACATGGCAGGAAGCCAAGGACCGCTTTGAAATCTGTGCTCATAACCTAGAACGCAAGAAAATGACCCATACCCAATTACATTTTCACAAATTTGGCAATAAGGCAGGGAAATTACTTGCCAGACTCTCAAAAGACACATACCTCCCAAAACATTTCACTGCCTTACACAACCCTGACAGCACCCTTTCCACTTCTCCCAAGGACATTAACAAAACTTTGGAAACATTCTACGCCAACCTTTATGCCCAAGAACCGATAGATCCCTTGGAAGCGACCAAATGGCTATAATCATCACCCCTCCCACAGATTAAACCTGATTTACTGACAACTTTAAACTCCCCAATCACCGAGGAAGAAATCCTAGTCTCCATTAAAGGTCTGGCAAGCAGTAAAGCCCCTGGCCCTGCCGGTTACACTTCTGATTTTTTTAAATTGCTAAAAGAAGAAATCACCCCCTCCCTGTTTTCAGTCTACAATAAAATTTGGGATGGTGGTCTTTACCTCCCGACAGGACACCAAGCTAATATAAAACTAATTGCTAAAAAAGGGAAAGGACCCACAACAGCCAGGGTCTTACCGCCCAATCTCATTGCTAAACATAGACTCCAAAATACTCTCTAAGATTATAGCCTCTCGTTTAGCACAAATCATGCCATCCTTATCCATCCTGCACAGTCGGGGTTCACCCAGGGCAGGTCAGCCTCATCCAACCTGAGGAAAGTCCTTGCCGCCCTAGAATACGCGAAACAACATCCCCTTGAAGACGTGGCGATCATTACCCTAAATGCTGAAAAGGCATTTGATAATGTCAGCTTCCAATGGCTATCCTTAGTGATGCAAAAAGTTGGGATATCAGGCCCCTTTTATCATTTTATACACAACATTTACTCGGCACCGTCAGCTACGGTAATAGCTGCTGGGGTTCAATCCAATCCCATTCGATTACATAAAGGAACAAGATAGGGCTGCTCCCTCTCTCCCCTATTATTTAATCTGGCCATCAAACCTCTCTCACGTAATCTTAGTTCCACAGAATGCATCCATGGCATACCACTCAGAAAAAATGACTTGGGAGTCGCCCTTTTTGCCACGTCCCCCCAAACAGATATATCTGCCATACAATCAATCTTTACATCCTTCCACAAATGCTCTGGCCTGAAAATAAACTTCACCAAGAGCGAAATTCCCCTTCTAGGTACTTGTAACCCACGAACATGTTCACTTAATTCTCCCTTTCACATTAACGAGAAACACATCACATACTTAGGCATTAACATAGGAAAGGAACCATCCTCTCTCTACTATCTTAACTATCCTCCTCCGATATCAAAAATAGTAGGTGAATTGGAGGCATGGTCCAACCCCCCACTCTCGCTCTTTGGGAAATGTGCAGTTTTACTCGTCTGCTATACCCTCTACAAACGTTACCATTACTATTGAAGCACAAAGATATACAAAATTTATATAAGGCAATTACCTCCTTCATATGGAATAAGAGCAAACCTAGAATAGCACTGACCAAACTTTTTCTCCCAAAGAGCGAGGGGGGGGGCAGCATGCCAAATATTAAAGTATATAATTTAGCATGTCTCCTGAGAACAGGAATGGACTGAATCATACAAGCGTCAAAATACTCCAATTATGGATTGGAATCGGACTTGGCTTACCCAATAAATGTTTTCCCCCTCCTACATAGCTCGCTGCAACGGATCCAGATTCATATCAAACAAAATCTGCTTTTCAGAGACACGATAATAGCATGAAGAGAGGTGAGGAAAAAATTGGGTCTTTCACCCTACATCTCCAGGTTTCTTCCAATCCATGGCAACCATATGTTCCCGCTTGGTCTCCAGTATGAACCATTCTCCAACTGGAGAGATAAAGGTTTGATCAATGCTCACTCTCTATACCATGGCGCAAATGGCTCTCTCAAACCTTTCCACCTCATTGTGGAAGAGTTCAATCTTCCTACCCACCACTTTCTCCAACTGTCGCAATACTCAAGCTTCATTGCCAAAATCTGTCCAAAGAAAAGCATCAGATTCCAACAATCTTTCTTAGACAAGCTAATAGCGGAATAGAGGTACTCCATATCAGATATTTACCACCCTCTCAACGGGAAGTTCACTAAACCCATACATAATACCTCAATCACATCCTGGTCAGTTGACATAGACAATATCTTGGTAGGATATAAGATTACAAGGAGCATTATACCAAATGAGTCCTGGAGGGAAACTCAATTCACGCTAATGCACAGGGCTTACTACCCTTTCTCTACAAGACACCCCTCCACCTCAGGGACCTTGTGCCCATGGTGCTCCTTCCATAAACCTTCTTTACTCCACCGCTTATGGCTCTGTCCACAAATAGCTACCTACTGGTCCACAATTCTTAACCTTATCCAAAAAGTGACTGACTTCACTCCGGAGAAAGACCCCATGCTTCTGCTATTTGTATACTCACCAAAAACCAGTGCAACACCAGCCACCTCCAAGCCATTACCACTGGAAAACCTTCAATGGACTCTCCTGACTCTCCTCATAGCCCGAAGGACTATACTCAATCATTGGATCTCTCCCTCTCCTCTGACCGTTTCTGAAACCATAAAAGCTCTCAAAACCCTGCTATTCCAAGTAAAATTTTATGCTACGCTCCACAAGAACTGGCCCAATACCACACTCAAAAAAAAACGTTGGGCATCTTTCATCGATCGTTGCCTAACAACTTCAGAAAAAGCCATCGTAAATGCACCTTATTTTTCATACAACGGAAGGAGTCTCTATCAAACCGCAAGTTCATCATAACGCTAATCAATCCTACAAACCTCCCATGGATATCCTTAAAGAGTCTTCTATCTATTCCTAATCAGTTGCTCCAAACATTCGCAAGAGTACGTTCTACTAGAGTCGGTACATTTACTTTAACTGGATTCACATGTACATTTTTAATTGATGTTTTTTCTGGTCCTTATCTCAAGGTTTGGGCAGGGGTCATCGGGAAGGGCGAGTCCTCTTCCCTATCTCCCTTCTCCCCTCCTCTCCACAATTAACACAACTTACTCGCATCCTTTCTTCTGCTTCTTGACTATAGCTCCCCCTTCTCTCTCTCTTTTTTCCATGCTCTCATTACCCCACCATTCTTATGTTATAAAGGGATTTTTAGTACAAAGTCTGGATATATTATTTCATGACATTGTTTGTCAACTATTCTCTGTTAAAATCCAATAAATGATATTTGAAAAAAAAAAAAAAAAAACACCACGGTGCTACTGCGTCCAGCCATCCTCCTTCACAGAGGTACAGACCTTCAGTTATGGGGCTGGAGGAAGGGTGGTTGGACTACAAACTGGTGCAACATCACCTCACTACTGCATCTAGCTATCCTACTTCATGGAGGTATGGACCTTCAGTTATGGGGCTGGAGCAAGGGTGGTTGGACTACATACTGGTGCAACATCACCACGCTACTGCGTCCAGCCATCCTTCTTCATGGAGGTATGGATCTTCAGTTATGGGGCTGTAGGAAGGGTGGCTGGACTACAAACTGGTTCAACATCCCTGTGCTACTGCGTACAGCCATCCTCCTTCACGGAGGTACGGACCTTCAGTTATGGGGCTGGAGGAAGGGTGGTTGGACTAAATACTGGTGCGACATCACCAAGCTACTGCATCCAACCATCCTCCTTCATGGAGGTGTGGAGCTTCAGTTATGGGGCTGGAGGAAGCGTGGTTGGACTACAAACTGGTTCAACATCACTGTGCTACTGCATACAGCCATCCTCCTTCACAGAGGTACAGACCTTCAGTTATGGGGCTGGAGGAAGGGTGGTTGGACTAAATACTGGTGCGACATCACCACGCTACTGCATCCAGCCATCCTCCTTCATGGAGGTATGGAGCTTCAGTTATGGGGCTGGAGGAAGCGTGGTTGGACTACAAACTGGTTCAACATCACTGTGCTACTGCATACAGCCATCATCCTTCACTGAGGTACGGACCTTCAGTTATGGGGCTTTAGGAAGGGTGGTTGGACTACATACTGGTGCAACATCACTGCGCTACTGTGTCCAGCCTTACTCTTCATGAAGGTATTGACCTTCGGTTATGGGGCTGGAGGAAGGGTGGTTGGACTACAAACTGGTTCAACATCACTGTACTACTGCATACAGCCATCCTTCTTCATGGAGATACGGACACTCAGTTATGGGGCTGGAAGAAAGGTGGTTGGACAACATACTGGTGTAACATCACCGCACTACTGCGTCCAGCCATGCTTCTTCATGGAGGTATGGCCCTTCAGTTATGGTGCTGGAGGAAGGGAGGCTGGACTACAAACTGGTTCAACATCCCTGTGCTACTGCGTACAGCCATCCTTCTTCATGGAGGTATGGACCTTCAGTTATGGGGCTGGAAGAAGGGTGGTTGGACTACATGCTGGTGCAACATCACCACGCTACAGCATCCAGCCATCCTCCTTCATGGAGGTATGGACCTTTAGTTATTAGGCTGGAGGAAGGGTGGTTGGACTATATACTAGTGCATCATCACTGCGCTACTACGTCCAGCCATCCTCCTTCATGGAGGTATTGCCCTTCATTTATGGGACTGCAGGAAGGGTGGTTGGACTACATACTGGTGCAACATCACTGAGCTATTGCATCCAGCCATCCTCCTTCATGGAGGTATGGGTCTTCAGTTATGGGGCTGGGGGAAGGGTGGACTACAAACTGGTTCAACATCACTGTGCTACTGCATCCAGCCATCCTCCTTTTTGAAAGTATGCACCTTCAGTTATGGGGCTTAAGGAAGGGTGGTGGGAATAAATACTGGTGCAACATCACCACACTACTGCATCCAGCCATCCTCCTTCATGGAGGTGTGGACCTTCAGTTATGGGGCTGGAGGAAGGGTGGTTGGACTACATGCTGGTGCAACATCACCACGCTACAGCATCCAGCCATCCTCCTTCATGGAGGTATGGACCTTTAGTTATTAGGCTGGAGGAAGGGTGGTTGGACTATATACTAGTGCATCATCACTGCGCTACTATGTCCAGCCATCCTCCTTCATGGAGGTATTGCCCTTCATTTATGGGACTGCAGGAAGGGTGGTTGGACTACATACTGGTGCAACATCACTGAGCTATTGCATCCAGCCATCCTCCTTCATGGAGGTATGGGTCTTCAGTTATGGGGCTGGGGGAAGGGTGGACTACAAACTGGTTCAACATCACTGTGCTACTGCATCCAGCCATCCTCCTTTTTGAAAGTATGCACCTTCAGTTATGGGGCTTAAGGAAGGGTGGTGGGAATAAATACTGGTGCAACATCACCACACTACTGCATCCAGCCATCCTCCTTCATGGAGGTGTGGACCTTCAGTTATGGGGCTGGAGGAAGGGTGGTTGGGCTACATACTGGTGCAACATCACTGCGCTACTGCGTCCAGCCATCCTTCTTCATGGAGGTATGGACCTTCAGTTATGGGGCTGGAGGTTCTGCAAGGCCTTTCTGGAAGCCACCTGATCCACGGTTATAATGTTCATCCTCCTGCTTCCACACTTTACAAGGTAATGCCCTGGAACCAGAACACAAAAACTGGAACCCCTTGATATGCATACTTGATCCAGATTAGTCACTAGAGAATCTAGTGGATGGAGAGCTCAGGAGTTAGCAGCTTAACACCAGCAGTGTCACGGACAAATTTTTATCATGGTGTGCTCACTTTAAGGTCTGCCCTTACCCAGTAATGGGAGGGGTTGCTGATTCTCCATCATGGCATTCGTGTTGGTAGTTGACCTGCAACAATCAAATCATATACATCATTCAAATGAGCACTACAACAAAGTAGGGGTGAACACACACGTTACAATCTAAATAGTGGATGAGTCACATGGTCCCAAGTTCTGCTTGTATTTTTTGTATTACTTTCCATAGTGTTCTGTATCAAATTTAGCTTTAGGCATTGATATACCTCCTTAGACAAGGTTTGGTCAGTATGGTCACCTGCTGACTTGGCACCATCCATAGGCAGCTTAACTCTTCAATAAATGTTTAAATCTGAGGTGTGAAAGGGGCTTTATGGCAACGTAAACTTTTAATTTTTCTAACATAACACTACTCACCTCTCTGCCTTTCTCCAGCACTGTACCTGGGGACTAGCAGGGAGGGGAGAGACCTTGCAGCATGATGAGCACCGATTGGGTGCTCATCAGGAAAGGAGAGTGTCGGGCTCTCTTAACGCTCAGTAGAAGCTCATCTGCTGGGTGAGTAAATGAGAAAACAAAAAAACTTTATTCCTTCAGGTTACCCTTAACCACTTGCTTACTGGGCACTTAAACCCCCTTCCTGCCCAGACCAATTTTCAGCTTTCAGCGCTGTCACACTTTGAATGACAATTACGGAGTCATACAACACTGCACCCAAATTACATTTTTATCATTTTTTTTCACACAAATAGAGCTTTCTTTTGGTGGTATTTAATCACAGCTGGGATTTTAATTTTTGCTAAACATAAAAAGGTGGAAAATTTTGAAAAAAAAAAAAATCATGTTTCATAGTTTGTTATAAAATTTTGCAAACAGGTAATTTTTCTCCTTCATTGATATGTGCTGATGAGGCGGAACTGGTGGGCACTGATAGGCACAGTTAAGGCGGCACTGATGGCCACTGATAAGATGGCACTGATGGGCAGCACTGATGAGGCACAGATTGTGGGCACTGATAGGTGGCACCGTGGGCACTGATGGGTGGCGCTTGTGGGCACTGGTAGGTGGCACTCTTGTCTACTGCTAGGTGGCACTGGTAGGTTTAAAAAATCATTTTAGGCCTGAAGATTACCTAAAACCCCCAAACATTATATATTTTCTGAAAACAGACACCCTAGAGAATAAAATAGGGGTAGTTTGATTTTTTTATGTCACACAATATTGCGACAAAGGTGTAGGAAATACAACATTTCAGTAAAAAACACACTAAAGCTAATTTTCGGGGATAAAAACACAATAAATTGCCCAATTGTTTAGTGAGATATAAAAGCAGAGGTTGCACAGAGTAAATAGATAACCAACATGTCAAATCTTAAATCTGTGTGCGCCCGTGAAATGGCGACAAACTTCAGTGCCCTATATTCTCTACAGGCGATGATTTAAAAGCCACCTACAAGTCAATTGTTGCTCTCATTCCAGAGTGTGCGGTGATATGTAACGTGTGTTTTGCAATTGACATTTTACAGGTGTAGGTGGCTCAACGCATGCGTATATGTGAGGGTGGGGGGGCCTAAAAAATTTTTTTTTTTTTGGGGGGGGGGGATTTTATGTGCTTGGGTGTAACCTTAATTTTGTACAATTAACCACTTCAGCTCCGGAAGATTACCCCCCCCTTTCATTAACAGGCCATTTTTCGCGATACAGCACTGCATTACTTTAACTGACAATTGCGCGGTCGTGAGACACTGTGAATAAAATTACAAAATTTTAATTATGCTGTACATAAAATTGATGTCCTTTTTTTCCCCACACATTTCTTTTGCTGGTATTTGATAACCTCTGCGTATTTTATTATTTGCGCTTGAAAAAAAAAAAAAAAATGTTAATTTTAAAAATAAAACCCAATATTTTTTACTTTCTCCAAGAAAACATACCTGATAAAATTAAAAAAAAAAAAAAAAAAAAATCTAAATTTCTTCTTCAATTTAGACCAATATGTATTTTGATTGGTTTGCCCAAAAGTTATAGCGTCTACAAACTATGGGAGATATATATATTCTTTTTACTTTCTGCTATAAAACATACCTGGTTAAAAAAAAATTTTTAGAAAATTGAATTTCTTCTTCACTTTAGGCCAATATGTATTCTGCTACATGTTTTTGGTTAAAAAATACCAATAAGAGTATTTTGACTGGTTTGCGCAAAAGTTATAGCGTCTACAAACTATGGGATATTTTTATCTATTTTTTTTACTAGTAATGGCGGCGATCAGCGACTTATAGCAGGACTGCGATATTACGGCGGACAGTTGGACACTAACTGACATGTAGGGATCAGTGCTAAAAAGTATGCACTATCACTGTACTAATGACACTGGTTGGGAAGGGGTTAAACATCAGGGGCAATCAAAGGGTTAACTGTGTGCCTAGTTAGTGTGTTAGGGCCAGTTCACACCACATGCAGTCCAGTGCGTTTTTTTTTCTGCAGCAAAAATGCATGGAAATTAAGTTATAGTTTTCAGTGGCCTAGTTCACACCAGTGCTTGCAGTTCCAGAGCGCTCCAGGTCCAGAAAAAAAAAAGTGGACCATGTTGCTTTTTACCTGCACTGGACTGTACTGGAACACTGTAAAATGCATCTAGAACGCACTGGAACACACATGTCCTTAAGGTTAAAAAAAAAAAAAGGGGGAAAAAAAGCTCCAAAAACGTGTCAAAAACACGCATGCAGAAAAGCATCTGGAACGCATCCTAACTGCATTTCTATGGAGTGAACTGGCCCTTAGTATACAGTGCGGGAAGTGCTTTTACTAGGGGAAGGGATGGATCCATATCCCTGCTTTGAAGGAACACAGGATCTATGCCTTCCCTACTGAGAGAATGAAAATCTGAATTGTTTACATAGGCAGATCGCTGTTCTGCCTCTGTGCTAAATGATCGGTGGGTGCCGGCAGACATTGAGTCAGCGG